>NW_028232859.1:6250000-7500000 GCF_057557595.1 Rhyacophila brunnea
GCAGTTTAGTAAAAAAATAAATAGAAAAGACATATTAAACTAAGTATAAAATCAAAGTAAAGAATCATTTTATAGAAAATCTCATGTACTGTGCCTAGTTTCCTCTAATTGGGCCAAAGTGACCTGCTCTCTGAAGCAATAAAGGGCTTAGTGCCAATAAAGAAATAAACTGTTTTATCTATTATTATAGGGATGTGACGACGTATAATATTGCTGTCATATTTATAATTAAGTAATTACTGTTTTATTCTTAAGATGTATTTTGTAAAATGTTATTGTAAAAATTTTTGTGTTCTTGCGCGTGCTATGGGTATTTTAGATTCATGAGGTCTTTTTCTTTTCTTCCGTCATTTTACTCCTGCAATTCGGCATGGGCAAGTAATAATTATTTAAATCAGATAACATTTTATTCCTTTTCAATAATCTCACCATTTTCCAGGGCTCTATAGAGTTATTAAAATACTCCATGTAAATTTCATCGTATTGATAAAAAAAATATAGATTGGCTCATCACCAGCGCATGTCGAGTGACAGGTTACCTATTGTACCAACCTCTTGATTTGGGGGTCGTTTTACGGAAATCAACTTTCTATTTGATGAAACATAATATTCTTCTCCATAATCCTTTAACTTCTTTCTGGCCAATTGAACGCCTTTGTATGCCACCACAATTAGCAGAAAACGGCTCGTTTTCATCCATTTTGATACAAATAGCATATGACTAACGATGGCACTTATCGCCTATTAAAGGGGAAATGAAGATCGGTACTTATAACCAACACCATCTTCAGGAATTTTTAAGAATTATTTACGGGCATCAGTGGCTTTTGTAGTCTGTAGTGTGCAGTTCACTGCTGTAGAACATTTACCTTAGAACATGCTATCCATTTCTTAAATAAAACCGTTTTCATAATTTTGGGCACTTCCAGCCTTTTAGGTTTCCGGTATTCAATATGATAATTTCAGATTTTAACATGACACTTTTTTTTTGACCATGTCCGATTCTAACAAATTCATATAGGCCTCCACTGAGTGGAGGTTTGTATTGACAGATTTTGTTTTTACGAGGAATGGATATTAGCCAATTGCTCAAACTATTAGGTCCATACTCTGACTCATACACAAATTGAAAAACAATATGTGTACTTGCCAGACCCAGGATTTGAACCTGGGACCCACGACGCTATAGGTCGATGCTTAAACCGCGCGGCTATCCTGGGTCACTGATGATGAAACTAGGCAAAACTTAAAATAAGTTTGCTTGTAAATGTCACAAGTCCCAGAGTATTGGTTTTAAAGTCAGCAAGTCAAGTTGAAGGCAAAGCCAACAATCTTAATTCTGAAATTAAGGTTATACCGACTATGTCTATATTCATTTAATAAAATATCACAATTTGATAATGATATGCTATTATTAACAAACATGCGCCCACGTATTATACAAAATTTAAAAATTTGAATTCGAAGATAATTTCTAAACGAGATATCCTTGAGAGCCACAAGAGTCTGTAGTATATTGTCTGTAAAGATGAACGTATATTTTTTTTATTTAACCGTATTAATTGTTAAATTTATGGTGGAAATTCATTGAAATAATAGTTAAATATAACGCAATGTTTATTAAGCAACTAATTACAATTTTTATTGTTTTATTATTAAACTGGACCGGTTTCATTCGATTTTAATGACGTTGGCAACACAGTTTGTGTACAGCTACACAACAACAACGACATTAAAGTGAAACCTACACGAATTCTGCTATTTCATAAAAATAAATTTATTACAAATGATAATAATATGGATTTTTTTTTAAATCGATAGCTATTTTGGTTGTAACACCATCATTACAACTACTGATCATTATTGTAAAATGGAATTCTACCAAGTAAACGCTGCTCCATTTATAATAAATTTATCATTATTAATATATAGCCGAAAATAGTGAAGGTTGCTATAGTGCCATTAAGATTATGGGCAGATATGATTTATTCTAGTGCGCAGGTATTAGGCAGAGCAAATATGACCCCCTGCGACAGGGGTTCCCAACCGGTCGATCACGAAGCAAACATTGGTTGATCCTAATTACTATTGTGAATTTTGAAAATAATAATGATTCCGATATTTTAAATTCGCAACCATGGATGAAGAAAAAAATATCCCGGTCGAAAATTTAATATTTTTTTGGATAGTACAATGAAGTAAGGTGGTTGAGGAAAGGATATGTTCTTATTAGGTTTCAAGAATCATTACTTACCTGAAATGAGAACATTTTAAATTTTATTGAGAGAAATGATAATAATGCAACCTATCTTCAAAACGACATATTATAGCTTTTAAAACAAGTATTTTTAAACTATCTAACATCAAAATTGAATGAGATAAATTCTGAAATCAAGAACCATCACAGATGCGATATCGTTTGTCAATTAATTCAAGCTGAATATTATTACTATGCATATAAAAATTACGAAATTGGTATAAACGAAGATTCCTATCACTATATGAGAAGAAATATTGGATAAATTTAAGAAGAGATTTACTTATTTTAATTAAAATTTGCAGTTTATTATCATCGTCTTTAAATAAATATGAATGAAAATATTGTCCAAAGTCTAGCTCAAACCATCGCAATGATTTTCCTAATGGATGTGGGAAACTTCGAATTACAGTTGATTTAATTGTAAAATGACAATTAACATGTTGAAAGATGGTCGAATTAATTTCACTACGAGACGGAGCGATAATTTTGGGGATTTATGAACCGGAACGGCGCTCCGGTACGCTCAGCAGTCCGATTTCCTAACTATCGTCTGGTGCCACACGAGACGATAGTTAGGAAATCGGGCCCCTGGTCCATTTAGAACCCTGAGTAGAACCATGTAACATGTATACCTTCCCCGAAGGAGTTTCAGTCATACGTCAGGTCAAACTGGAAGCTATTACGTCATATTGACGCCTTGCCGCTTCCACTGCGACCTGTTATAAGTACCTACAACTAATTCTCTGATTTTGTTATCTAATGTCTTTTTCTTTTTGATCAAAATAATTTACTTGTATTATATTATATAATATATATATTTATCACATGACATATAGTATATACAGAGGGTCCTCGTTATCCGAGGGTAATTTTTACCAAAAAATACCTCTTAGCGAATCCGCTTGAAACGGAGACCAAAATTGCTAGTAAATGGGTTTAATTGAGACACGTTTAGAAAAGAAAAATACACTGGCATCCTTCTGCAAATTCGTAACCCCGGGGACTCGGATAATGAGTACCCCCTGTATATATAGTATATACTATTTAGAATCGACCCAAGGAGGACTACGCCAAGGGCAGTCGCCACCCGGGTGCCAACACTGTCAACCACCATCGGCGCAGGCAGGCAGATGTAGATTCACTGCATGGATGAAGGTCTTCCCTAACTCCTTCCACTCACTACTTATAAATCTTAATTGCTAAGTTAATGGAATTATCCTTTTGAAATGATTTCAATACAAGTTAGTAGTGTCATCATAAATTGTCCAAAGCGCCACAATGCATAATATTATAGTTGTCGGTATGTAGGATCTCCGTCACAAGTGGATTTAGTATATATTATTGACTACTTATTACTTCCATATGTTTTCTCAAAATAACAGTATATTACACTTTAATCTTAAACAAACTTTCTGAATAGTGGGAACGTTTAAACGACGATTCGATTTTCAGCCATATAACATTATAAGTATTAAATGTACCTATTCATCACTATCACCATCACTGGATGATTCGACCATGCAGATTATAAGAGTTACGATCTCATCTACCGAATACCGTAGCTACATAATATATTTTCGAATGACCTTCCACTAAAACATAGCATCTCCATAAGCTTATAAAAAGTTTACAAAAATTCAAAGCTTCCGCTCCATATCGATATGACCTCTCCGACCGTATGACGACTAAAAACTAGAAAGCTTGTCAGGATGATAACATAATCACATTGAAATGTATAATAAATTATATTATTGGATTTCCAGGAAAAATAAATTGTGCAATTATTTAAATAATTTATTAACAAAACAATTCTTCCACTTTACTCCATTTTTTTTTATTTCGTAAATATTTTGTCAGACTGTGTGAATCCGTTTCTATGCTTGTTTTAGCGTAATGTAGAAATCGAAGACGCGCATAAGAAAGTAAAACAAAAGGATGATTTGACTCAAATCTTCTAGGTTTCATAATATCGTTTGCGAGCTACCGATAACTCGCAGGCGGTAGGTTGATAGCCACCTTTGCAGTACAAAGTTATCTGATAATTAATATCTTATTAATTATATTATGCTTATATTTTCCGATACACAATTGATTAATTAATTTTATTCATAAACTACAATTTTTCATTAAATTCTTTTTCCTTAATTATAAAAACATGTTGTTGTCAAATTTAATCATATAAAAAAATGAATAATCTCGAAATCGAAACAATTCCATGTCACACTTACTAGCGTTTTACATGGCAATTTATATACTATGGCTTTAAAATAATTCCTTTGCAATTGCCTCGTGTGAATGTCCAGTAATAACATACCAAAAATCAACACTCTTATTATGCTGTGTTACGGTCGCCATTTTGAAAAATGGCCGACGATTTTTTGTTTTTTAGCTATATCCCACGAACAGCTAAAAATATCGAAAAATGTTTCACATAAAAGTTGAAAAACGTTAAAAAAATTATTTCATATTTTAATTAAGAATATTTTTTATCTTATCTGCAACAGTTAACGAGCCGTAAGGTTGTAAGGTAGGTACGAAAAATGTAAATAACAGATTTTTAATTTATTGAAGCGAATATTGTGAAGACACTTTTTAATTCACTGTAGGTACTTTTTAAATTCATACTTCCTTTTTTTGTTTTACCGTTATTTTTCAAGATTGCGGCAGCATTATTAATGGGAACTAGTCTATACATCTGAAAAGCCCCAATTTAAGGAAACTATTTACGGAGAGGTAGTTAATTATATTCACCTAATATGACTAGACTTATTATTACAAATCTTATTTTATCATTTTTTAAACTAAATGACCAAGACGTTTTTATAATAATTTTCTTGCTTTTCTGCATATTTCATAATATCTTACTTTCAGTTGCGTCGTCTTTTAGTGTTATAAATTAGTAAAGGTCTTTATTAATTTATTAAATGGGTATTCAACAATCACAGCTAATATAAATCCGCCGATGTAGGATAAAACGATGAAAGCAAGTCCCAAAGTAACCTGAAACAGATACGATATAAATTAGTTAATATATGCCAAATAGATATCATTATATTATTATCATAGTTTTTATACTACGGTATCTAAATAATTGTAAAGCAATAATTGTGCGTACTGTTAAATACAATATTTTGTTTCGACCTTTCCAATGTAAATCTAAAACAACAATATACATCAGTTTACAAAGTGAAGTGATTTCAACAAGCCAGAGTAAGTATTAACATTATCAAGACTAGAAATACATGATAAACCTTAAATACTTTTTATCCTCTATTTTATCTTTCATTTTTACGCTCGTACGGTAACATGTCGGCTTATAATGTCGTGGGTTCCGGGTTCAATTCCTGGGTGTAGAAAATGTACCTTTTTGTTTTTAAATGTGTTTTTGGACCCAGAGTATGGACATAATAGATTGAGCAATTAGTGTCGAACATCCAATTCTCATAAAAACAAAAATCTGTTAATGTATCCTCCACTATGTAGAAGCCCATCTTAGGACTGAACATGGAGATGTAATGTAATGTAGGTAATATATAATTATGATCAATAATATCATACATATATAATATAAATTAGGGTAAATCAATTAGAAAAATTTCCGAGTCAACTTCAAATAACCAATAACCTGACTATACAGTAATTCTTTACAGTATAATATATTATAAATAAGAGCTGAAAGCAGATAAAGATCATTAATTTTTTTACTCACAGTTATCGCGACTTCAAGTTGCCAAGGTTGTTCATTCATAGTGACCACAGCGTAAATAATTATCGGATTGATCAAATATGAGCAGTATGATATATTGGAGAACGGCACCCAGCATTTGAAGGACAATAACTCTTGAAATGTGCCTGCAATTATTATGAATAGTAGAAACAATAATGATAATATCGGTGAGATTGGGTTACAAAGCAAAGAGGATCCACTATGCAATATTAATTTAGTGATTGCTCTTCATTATTGTATGATATTATTATATCATTACAACCGATGTAATAATATACAATACGTCATATAGGTAATGGATTACAATTAGGGAATCCAATCCCGAGCCAAAATTCTGATCCCGGGATTTCGGGATTACAATTCAACAATCCTGGGATCCCGGGACTGGTCCCGGGATTGCCATTTTTTCCAATGTTAATATAAAATTTTTATATTTACAAATAACATTGCTAAAATCGGTCAAAAATAAATCTAGGATACTTTATACTATTTAAGACATTTATTGTTAATATTGTATATCTAGGTTCAATCTTGGAAATACAAAAATTTAATGGAGTAAATAATATTGTAATATAAATAATAATGTGAATTTAATATGAGATTGCTGTTTCTGATAGTAAAGACTTAATGAATGGATTAGCGAGATTTAAAATAGTAAAGCAAATAATCATGGTGGATTTATGGCGTTTCCGCTTCATAAATCTAATTAGTCAGCCAAATATGAAACTGCCGTAAAACGTATGAGATCATGGTGGAATTACTTTGTTAAAAGTGCAAAGCATTGTTTTTTTCCAATCTTTCTCATTTTTTTTTTAAATTGATGTCAAAAAATAAAATGAATCGGCAACTTACACATAGGTACTCGTATAAATCAAACTTCATTCAAACTCAGTTTATTTCTAATGTAGTTATTTGTTATTAGAAGTATTTTTTCTGTTATATTTTCGTTTTTATTTTATGTTCCATAAAAATTGATTAAAAAGTCAATCCCGAAAGTTTCGGGATTATGTTTATCAATCCCGGGATTCATAGGTATTGAAAATAGCTCGGGATCCCGGGATTGGAATCCCTAATTACAATACTTCCAGCTAAAATTTTAATAAATCAATAAAAATATGTACCTAACTCACAAAAATTTTGTCATTTCAACGATCACATTCATATTTAATAAAAACTATAATAATATAATAAGTTCGCGCGTATTTTTAAATTAATAATAATTCTATGACGGCGTCTTTAATACGAAGTTTGCATTTTGAGACAATAATTTATTGATAATTTACATTTTATCGTGTTTTAATTAATCAATAATTAACGTATCTAAAAAGATTAAAAAAAAATTTTTATTACTTCAAGCCAAAGATAAGTTTACAATAAAAATGTGATAAAATGTGAATTCGTTAAAGAATCTTTTTATTAAATTTTAATTTATGATTATGTTTATGATTTAAATATAGTTTATTGAGTTTTCATCTAATTTAGAGAAAATTGTTTTGAATAATCCGTAGTTTTAATGGCGTAATTAATAATATTAATTTTAAAACGCGCATAACTTTAAATCCCTCGGTGGCTTGATGGCTTACACCACTTACAGAGAGTAAGTTGGGAACGCTAGAAATAATCGGATGAAGGAGGAGAGTGAAGGACCTGACAGCAGTGGCAAAGACTGCATACTAGGCGATTATTTCCTTCCATTGGCGTTCTTTAGAAAAATATTTTTAATTGCATATTGACGTATTTATAATATAAACACGTCTTGATTATTTTGTATTCTATAAAAATAATTTAATTTACCAATTATATGTATATGTAGGAATGTATTATAAATATATATAGATTACAGAACAATCTGTCAAAGGTTTTAAACAATATGCTACAGCACACCATCTATCTTTAACGTATTTATCGGATTATTCGTCGAGGAATGCCAATGTTTTTTTTTTGGACGTCACGTAACCTCGGTTTGTCTATTATATTGTAATATGCAATATGGTAGGCTCGGATCGCCAAGCCTAAAACCTTTGCGCTTAATATTTTTGTCTAATACTTCATCTTTGTCCAAAATAATTCATTAGATAATTTAAAAAAAATCTGTAGTATTAATCACATAAATAAATTTTAAAATAATAAATAATTGTATCTCATGAGTTTTTATTTGTTTGTTTTGAATTTTATGTCGTCAGTGAGCTATTGAAATCTCATCGAATTAGTGTGTCATTGTCATTAATGTGTACCTATTCATTAGTAGTAATATGGTATTATCTTATGATCTCCTGTAAGTATACTTGACGAGTGTGCTCTTTTTCTCAGATCTCCACAGACTAACTCTTTTCAAAAGTCACCTTTCGCTACTATGCGAATGTACGGCATGAATGGCAGAATGCCACATTAGAAGAAGAAAGTCAATTATTAGTATTTTCTTGGGGCGCTATAAGAGTTATATTAATATTATGATATTATGATTATTAGGTTTGGTAGATACCTTATTATTTTGATTTTTTTCTCATAGTTTAGTGTTGTTCTACACAGGTGTAACGATTTGAAAAAAAAACTATATCAGAACTGTACTTAGGCCTTTTTTCAGACTAGACTAGAAACTAATTATATATTAAAAATGATTCGTTATGGTTATTATTTATTTTTACACGATCGATATTTTTTCAAGAATATTTTCGCACGGTATACAAGCCGCATAGATTATTAATATTATTATCTGCGGTCGCTATAGATACTGATATTTTAGGGTTTGTTTTTCGAAAAAAAAAATACAAAATATCACAACAATCATCATTTGATTTGATTGACTGATATCAGTCGACGGTTGTTGCAATATATTTCAAGTAGGTACTTCAATTATGGGAGTATATCGTATAATTGTAATTAATTTAATCTACGACGCTGTTAGAAAATTAAATTGACAATTTCGGTTTACCTCCATTATTGGTAACACACGCAATTATCATCCAAGCGAAACCAAGGGACCAAACACTTCTATTAAATGCCATGTAGATCATACTCATTGGTAAACTAAGATTTCTGTCTGCGAAGCCAAACAGCATAACTAGGATAAATGTCACTGCGACTATCCATAGAAGTCGTACTGTATCCTAGAAAAATAAAATAAAACATAGCATAATATGACATACATAATATTATAAAACCGGGTACACATTTGTTGCATAACGAGAAAGTCGAGAATTTTATAGGTCTTCAGAGAAAAAATCTATCCTCGAATTACTTAACGAATTCCATGAAAACTAAAAATCTTTGCTTATTTTATATCTCAAGAGCTACAGCTAAAAAAATTGTATATTTTATAGCTCTTCTTTCAAAAGTTTTGACCGGTATAAGTATTACTCAAAACACTAGAACCACCAGAAGATCATGGTAACGCGCGTGTTTGAACATGTACCGTTTTTTTTTACCTTTAGGTACATGTTCAAACACGAGCGTTAACATGATATTACTCCCTACTTTATTTATCGTTTGTCAATTTATGTGCTACGGCCGTATGTTGTAGCTTAACCACTGGGGAATGCCAATAGAAATGGCGTGTTTCAAAAAAATACTACCTTATTCTTAGGTCAATAATTATTATAAAGCAAACATTATTCTTAAAATCTTTATCAAATTTGAATGGTTAAAAACATAGCTTATAATCAGTATCTTTAGAATTATCTTCAAATGTGTAAATCTTGCCCATTTTTTGAATAATAAAATGCCTAATTCTTGTCAAATTTGGGATCACAGAGATTATCAATATAATTTTTTATTGTAAATATTTCACTATAATAATGTCAACATAAATTTTACGAATGGTTTTATAAATGCTTTTAAAAATTAATAAATATAAAAAATCTTAACACCACTGCACATGCATGTACTGAAATATGACTAAATTCTAAAACATTAGAGCGAGAGGTTTAAAAGAATACTATTTTATGTAATAAAAATACTTTATGCAGTCATCAAATGTTTAAAATAAATATAAAGGATAATAAGGCTTCAAAATTATATAAATAGATTATCTACAACGTTTAAGGAATGTCTAGGATCATGCTTTGAAAATAGCATAAAAGCTCCATTTTGACCTACGCTGAGCATGTGGGCCGTTAATAATAAATTCATAGGATTTAGTCTATTTAGCCCCATCAATTTATGTAGGTGCTCAGTTTATTGTAATCTTTAAACTAATAATTATGTAAGTATTATGTTCGCTTCACATAGGTACTCGTACATAGATAAATTGTGATTAACATTTTTTAGTTACTGTAAATATTACTTACTTTAGTAATTGGTAGTTTTCCTTTGTATAAATGTACCAGGTAGCCAGAAACAACTCCGATAATATATGGACCAACTCTCACCAATGGAGAATAGTATATTGTCTCAAACATGTAATAAAACATGTCTATGCTAAAACAGAACAATAAAAACTCACTTTAGATGAATGTCATTATCTTTTTTCATTGAATGAACGGCAGAATATTGTGTTTATCTCAAAAACATAACCAGTTAAAATAGTTGACCTATCTTCCCTCCCCGGTCACCTTACGCTACAAAGGGTAATAAAACTCAATAAATCAAGAAATTAAAAGAAAAAACGATAAAATATTCATTTCGTCGTTTACTAATGACTAATAAAAATCAAATGGGAATGTTATGTCACAAAATTAATTCTCCAACATAATAATGCATTCCACATAACACTCGTTGACGGAACAAATGGCCATCCCTTTGGCCAAAATTAATTTCATATGCATAAATTTTCAGTCCGATGTCCTTTCATCATTTTGGTGTATTTTAGTGAACATTTTTTCAACATTTTCCAACGCATATTTTAAATTTTTCGATTGTTGTTTATCGACAGCCAGTCTTTTTTATCCGCTTAGATAGATTAGGTTATTGTTATTGTTAATATTATTTTTTTAACTGGTTCCGTGATATCTATCAGGTCGCACACCCTTTACAAGGAATCCGATCCCGGGATTTCGGAAAATTTTCGATACCTATGAGTCCCGGGATTAGTAAACGTAATCCCAAAACTTTCGGGATTGATTTTTTTGTCAATCACAATTCACAATCAATTGGTATAAGTACAAAATCATTATATTAATGACGTTGTATGTACCTGCATATGTCACAGGGAGAATTGCAGAATGCTAACGGATAATAAATAACCATTTTTGCATATGCAATCGTAAAGTCTCAATTACATTGAGCTTCTTTACGAGCTGTTTATTGGCGAATTTAAAAGCGGGCGATTCAGCTACTGCGATTTGATGATTACACACAAAACTTTCCATTCGCTGAGAAGCCACAAGCCAGCGACTATTTTGACGGAACGTAGTTCGTTTTTTTACCGGGAGGTTGTTAGTGCGCGCTCTACTGCGCAGACGCAGTAGGCCCACACGCCGGCGTGTAGCGTTTAAAGTTGACCGGCTTTCAACTTTTCTCTGTAGAGTGTTTACAACCTGCTTATTAGCTTATTCGATGATTACACTGGGCGACTTTACAGGCAGATTGTAAATTCGCCAATAAACAGCTCGTAAAGAAGCTCAATGTAATTGAGGCTTAACAACATCTGAAAAATAATAAATCCGTTTACTTATTTAAATTGAGAAAATTTACAAAAAATTAAAAAGAGCCGAAATTTTGAAAAACATGTATACCTAATCAACAATAAAAGGGTTTTTAACGATGTATTATAGTATAAAATCACTTATCCACTACTTCCGTGGTTCGACACGTCCAATAATCCGACAAAATCTGAGAGAGAGCGAGAAGGTTGATAGCTAAACAACTTGAGCACGGACCTGCGCAGAAGTACACTTACTTTCGTTCGCATAAAGTAAGTGTGTAAATGCTGCGTCTGTATGTGAAAAGTCTGTTTATTTACCAATCTCGAATTTTCAAGAAGAAAGAGTATCGAATCTTGGACTATGTATTAACATGTTGTGGTAAGAGTAGATACACTACAGACACACATACTTACATACTTTTAATATAAATAATGAACCTTACAATGGCTTGAAGTCTGTCGAGTATACAATATAGGATATGTACAAAGATGATGCTGCAAAAATGCCTCCGAGTATGCCAGCAGTTAATTTGAAGCGACTGAAAGAAAAAAATAATCTTTATAATGACGTGCCAATAATATTTAAAATCCCAACCCTCTTATATATCATAGATAATCTTTCTAGTGAAACAAAACTCTATTACTAGTCTCTTGTGTCTATTGTTTAGTTTCCGCGTTTAGGCGCCGTAATTTTTTAAATCATTTTAGTTGGTATTTCTGGCGACCAGATCCAACGGCTCGATGGGCCCTGCAGCTGGCTGGACCGACTTGAGCATCTATTCTCTTTTGGTTGAGAGTTTTGGTGAGGATGTGGTTTGCTTCCTGTAGTTCTCCACCACATGGACATGTTGGTCGGGTGACAAGTCCAAACTTAAAGAGTGTTGATGGGACATCTTTAGTAAATAAAACATCTGCTTGTAACAAATTTTTTTCATAGCAAAATGTCGCATAGTCAGGTGTGCAGAAGCTACTTTTTCGGGACGATTTCCAATGTACGACCGAACCCACAATCACTCGGCACCAACGCCCTGCTTCAGTATGTGCGTAGCATTATAATTATTATATTTGTGCATAGCACGATTTTTATTACATTGCTTATAACAATAAAAGTAAATTAACTATTTCTTTTATTCAAACGAATAATTCACAAGATTTAAGAATATATCATTCTGATTATTGAACATTATTTAAGTAACATGACTTCGAAGAGCGCTGAGTGGTAGGTATTTAATAGCCAATAGCTTAAATATTGTCGTCATTAGTATGTCTTCCGTAGCATAATGGTTGAATGCGACGAGTTTGGGGCGTTTACCCGTTGGAGATGCCGAGTTCGATTCCCGACCGGTTGGCTTACTTTTTTCAAAAAAGTTTTTTCTATTGGTTGTGATATTATACTCTCTCAGTTAGTGTTTTTCTAAAATTATATAATGTTCAATAAAAGTAAATTTTATTTACGAGTATGTAAGCATTTATTTAGGATAATATTATTAATTGTCAAATAATCATACTCACGATGTTGATAAAAGAAGAAGAGCTGTGAAGAGTACAAAATATTGCATATCACTGCTTAGATACCAACTCCAGAGCATACATATTTCTTTTTTTGTAAACAAATTATTAATATACAGTAAATTTCTCCACCAGTAGTTAGCACAATTTACATCATGTTTTTCTTCTGACCAAAAAGCTGTCTCTCGATATCTCCATGTAGCATTTATGTATGCTATACATATTGCCGTCACATAAGCTGGGGTTAATCTGAAAGAGACAATCTTTTATAGTAGCGGATTCAATATAATAGGACGACGTTGAAATACGTATCGGATATGAAGACAATTGAAATTTTGGCCATCATATTATATATTATATGTTATGGGGTTCCAATTGCAAAAGGTTGAGTTTCGAAATAGTTTTCAGTACCAACACAAATACATATCTCAACTGAAAAGCAATCAAATCATAATAAATACAACATTAATTAAAATTAAAAATAAAGAATATATTTCGTATTATTGAAATTTTGGCCGTCATTAATATATTTTATGCCATGGGATTCCAATCGCAAAAGGTCGAGTTTCGACATAGTTTTCAGCTGAAAATTTTCATCTCAAGTTTTCATCTCAACTGAAAAGCAATGAAATCAGACGGTAATTTAAAAAGATTTATTATTTTCTCCACCATCTTGGAATTTAGGGGCTCCTGGAAAAATTAATGGTACAGTGCCACAAATTTATCTGAAGAATTGATGGGGGAGCCACAGTAGAAAACTATAAAATCAAGACTCGCCACTGAACAGAATCTGATAGTGGAATGACGTATTCAATATGGCGTCATAATAGTTCCATTTTTGTTCGTTCTTCAGATAATTCCATTCATCGTGCCACAGTTCATGGTTTTATAGAAAGACCTAGATTTTAATTAAAACTTCCAACTACAACATTGATCATTGATCAACATAATCAAAAATAATTCAAAAAATAAAGAATATGTTTCGTACCTCAAGTATCTTTTAGTCGTCCGTCTTAAAAGTGATATTGAATTATTAATTAAAGATGTTTCGACCAATCCAGAGTTTGATTTTTTATTTATATTCTTCAAAAATGAATAAGATAGTAAAAATCCACTGTAAATACAATTTTAACACATTATTCAATATATATGCCGAATTACTATTATTTTTGTACCTACATGTTTAATTAATAATAAATTAAACTATTTAAGTGCATTATCTGTAGAGATCAATACAATCTCCATCAATTCTGGTCATGTGATGGAAAGGGAAGACGATTATCAAAATTTTTAGCTAACAACTTTATATAAAAAATAAAACTAACTTAAGCCTCGTGTACTGAACCCGATGGCCATCATCTTCCCGGTAGATTTACCAAAATATGAAAAGATACTATCTTTAACTGGGGATTCAATTTTGTACAAATTTGAATAAAATAAATTTAACAGTTTAACTATATCAATAGTATTACTACTACGCATATCCAGTGCCGGCTTTAGCAAGCACGAGGCCCGGTTGAAGTATGTGTGCAAGGCCCATGTATTATTTATTATTTTCCACTCTAAAACGGTAAATTCAATCCCCTCTCCACTTCGGGCAATTAATAGTCTAAATCTTAGACTATGTCTAAATAGTTCACTTTAAAACCCTATTATTATAAAATTTCACAAACAAATTACCGATCATATAACTAACTATTATTGCATCTCGATAATATAACAAAATCATATATCTAATCAAAATGATATTTTTAAGTTACTTATTTGATATTGGTGATTGACAAAAAATAGCAAAATAGAAAATTACTGGCCACGTTTTATGTCTACGTCTCTTTATGTCTTCATATGCATGCTGTCCTATGTCTATATTCTGCAGCTGTACCTGATCGCGTGTGCCGACCATATACTTAGAAACGTTTGACTGGTTTATATGCAGCCCAGCGTTTTCTGCTTTTATTTTCATAGTGCCAACATGGTCGATCATCCTCTGTTTGGATCTGCTTGTAATTAGTATGTCGCTTTCATGATAGTATTGAGATCATTTTAAACGTGTTTTTGATTTTTTTTTCAATTTTAAAACACATCTTTCTCGATTTTTCTC
This sequence comes from Rhyacophila brunnea, assembly GCF_057557595.1. Classification (NCBI taxonomy): domain Eukaryota; kingdom Metazoa; phylum Arthropoda; class Insecta; order Trichoptera; family Rhyacophilidae; genus Rhyacophila; species Rhyacophila brunnea. The sequence continues at coordinate 6,265,179 of NW_028232859.1, forward strand.
GAGGATTCTATGATTCTACTGCGCAAGGGCCTAGAATTTAAGTCATTGGACGCTAAAGACACCCCTAGCGCGTAACAATCAGGCGGCCATTCGATATAATTAGCATGCTATTTAAATGTGGTAATTATCGTTTTATATATTTTTGTTTTCATTTTAGCCGAACAGTGTATTTATTTGTAATAAAGCCTTCTAAGAAGAGCAAGCTGTTTATATTGTAGCATAGTGACTATATTACCGTATGGAAACTAGATACGTACGTGATTGTGGTAGCTACTTATCGATACTTGGATATTAAGTCATAATTGATAATAATGCTTATTATCATTTTATTTTAGCAGCGAAGAAACGACATTATTTAAATTAAGGATTGTTTTATTAGACTTCCATTAAAAATAGTTATAAAGTTAAATGGCAAAGTTAGTTATCAATCCGAGCAGATTAGAAATGAAAAGGCTTTTTTTCTCCATTTTCGAAATGCACAACAGCTACGCACTGTAATGTTCAAATTAAAATAAATAAAGTATTTATTTTTAATTTAAATAATAGATTTAGTTTATCAGTACCTATATATACTTTATTAATATAATATACATAATTCCCCTCGAAATTGTGTATTTTTTCCCCGCATATCTCAATATTATGTAGGTGACGGAGAGTTGTTTAAGAAAACACTATTTTCTAAAATAATGTCTGGGTAATATCAATATCAACAAAATAATTTTAATATCATCTCACTAAATACAAGGAATCGAGGTTGAGTAGAATTTCTAGTAGGTATTCTCTGTATTAATACACAAATACTTAGCTGTAGTGGCTATACTTTAAATTAATAATTTTATTTTTATAATAAATCTCCGTGTTACTCACCTTATAGTGTAAAATGTATCTACGCAAAAATGTGAGTTGGCAAACGTTTGAACCATTGCAGTGTCTGCAATATAATACATACTGACTCTGTTATCAACTTGATCGCCCATAAACAGTATACCGTGAGTCATTAAAACATAAGTAGTCGTAAAACACCTGAAATTAAATATTTTTTTTTGCATTAAACAACCATCAACTCTTCGATAGCAGCGGATGTTTGACACTGCCGCACCAACACTCGATGGCTAACTTATACGCATGTCGCTCAGCAGCTAAAAGCGGCTTATCGAAACTGCCAAATTAAAATTTTAATCACATAAATCAAGTAATGCCATTATTTTTTACAAACATTTCCTTTAATAATAATAATTTCAATAAGGTCTGTTTTAATCTGAATTAGGGACCCACTTGCAAAAATTAATTATAAATTAAAACATAGCCATCTTGATGTTTGTGTCTACATATTTTTCAAGTTGGTACAACAAATAAGATAAAATTTATTACTTGATGGAATTTGAAATTAAATTCTAATTGATAGATTTTTGTACTATTCCATTTAAGTAATTTTTTGCGACATTCGGCATCTGCTTCTGCATGTGCTATTAAATATCTAAATATCTAAAATTATGCCATTAAAGCATTAAGCCATACACAATTTTAGATATTTTATAAATAGAAGAATATTTTTTATCGTCTATTTGTTTCAGAAATGTTCCTTAACTTCAGTGATCGAACGAGAAACGTCAGGCGCTCGGCTGGTAACATTCTGAGTTACATTTAAAATCTATGCACAGAATTTTATTTTAATAGTCACGGCGAGCGGTAAAACATAATATATACATGTTAATAATATGACAAACCGACATTTGCTTCACCAAAGAAGGCTTTATCTTTTATATGCAACATATTTTGATAAATAAGTTGTTTACACTTCAAAATCTTGTCTGTTTAAATTTTTAAAACTTTCTGACGAGGCGGTTTTCGCCTCAATACAACTAAAAGGAAACTACCATGGCCACGATATAATAATATATTATTATATCAAAATAATAATTTATAAGCATAACTTACTTCAGTCCATGAATTGGCATTAATGTGTCTTCCTTCGTATCATTCCAGCAGAGAATTTCTTTTACGTTGTTTGATATACTAAAACATTGAAGAAATTTCCCCCATTTAGGCAGTTCCACAATTATGGATTTTCCGTTACGTTGTTTTCTTCGTTCCAAATCAGACTGCTCTAGTCCATTTTTATTTATATCTAAAAATACATACACTCAGATATATATACTGTGGGTGATTATATTAATTTGAATTGACGATTACATTGTATAACGACATTATAATTGTTTTAATGTTAATGATGGATGATTTAATAATATTTTTATGAGCTGAAACCATTATCCTCTCAAGTATTTAATTGAAAAATCGGAATGCGATTTATTATTGTAATATTGTGAGATATGCGGAGAATCAATTTCTTTCTGTAATAAGGAAGTATGTAGACGGAACGGAATTAATATGATTATCGTTTATGGTTGCTATCGATAGTTCTGTATAGATCGCGGCTGTTGTAGTAACGGCAAAAGTTTACAAAAAAATAAATGATTTGTTTGCGGGGATGTGTACGTCGGTTTATACTAGGCTTCATGAGCCACGAATGAGTTAGAGCCCTATGCACAATCGTCTGTCATAACTAAAATTTATTTACAACAAAACACTGCAGAAAGCCTTTCATAGTTATGATCGAGTTGTCTATGGTCCACCAGATCTGCAATAGCTTCGTTCTGTTTTTCTATTGAAAATAATACCATATATAAAATTTCTCTTTTTCATAATTTAGGTAAATTATTTTGTAATTGTTAAACAATGACAATGACAACAATGACGCCCACGGTGGCCGCGCGGCATAAGCGTTGGACTATAAAGCCGTGGGTCCCAGGTTCGAATCCTGGGTCTGGCAAGTACACATATTGTTTTTCAATTTGTGTTTGTCAGGGTATGGACCTAATAGGTTGAGCAAGTGGCTGACATCCATTTCTCGTAAAAACAAAAATCTGTCAATACAAACCTCCACTCTGTGGAGGCCCATATGATCCTATCAGGATCAGACATGGTCAAAAAAAAAAAAAAAAAAAAACAATGACAAAAATATGAAAAATATACAAAATAAATTCAATAACTATAAATACACAATTAATATTTAATTAAAATGTTTAAATGTCTCCGCAATTAGTAAATTAATATAAGTTATTTTTGACCCATGTTTTTCCCGATACGGTAACACTTGCCGTTGATATGTCAGATATTATGGTGTCATTTACAATTATTACGAATATGCCATGATGTGAATAATTATATAGAATGATTAAAACTAATATTACCATGTTTGTGCGTAGGTAACTAAGTACTTATATATTTCAACTACCTATCTATTGGCTTAATATTACATAAATATCTAAATCCGAACAAGAAAAGTTAATTCATAATTCATTGACACTGACATTTCAATTCGATAATCGGTTTTACTAAATTAAGACATGAACAGAATCAACGAAAGTAAAGGAAAATATGTCGTATTAAATGTCATGGATATTTAATAGTTGTTCAACAGTTTTAATTTGCAATAGGCAATTAAAATATCGTATATCTACCATCGTACCTAGGCACCTAATCTTTTTCAATGGCTTTTTTGTCGGCATGATGTTATGAAATTTTACCTACCTACTCATAACATTATAATAATAATAAATACTACCTACCTAATAATGAGTAATGAATGAGTTAAGGATTGTTGACAATTATTCACAATATAATATTATCGTAAGTATTGTGTTTCAATCGAAAACAAAAGATCTCGGTTCTCTATTTTCGAGATTGTCCATTATCGGCATTTTGCGCGAATTCTACATTCTATCATGCGTACATCATTGTTTGCAATAACTGCAAACTCCAATATACAATAACCATATTGAGATCAATTGTTAAATGAATTTGAGTGTATGGGCTGTATTAAAGATATAGACACGTAAATTTATTTTGACAGCAGCTGTCAGTGGTAAATGGTAATACAGAAGGAGGTGGGTTCATAACAAAAGTAGTCTATGGTTAAGGATTCCTTATCTCTATAATCTATAGTTAACAGATGGATTTCGGCTACTTACCAATTTTACTGTAAGTTTATGGTAAGTACGAATTGAGCATTACGCCCTAATACCTACAAGCATGTTCGATAAATAATTGATGACTGATTAGTGATTACAATGCATAGGAATGGTGATTAAATTGAATAAAATTTCCCCATTTCACAATGTGTTTGTTGATGATAAAAATAAATTATGAGTGATAGTAATTATTAGTTAATATGGTTAATATCATTTTATACTGCTGCGAAAGATCGTAAGAGACGATTTGTTGAAAATTATTTATCAGTAATCCCAAACCAGACTCGGTAAAAAAATAGATTAAGAAATAAGAAAAAAAGTATAACGCGATTTATTTTTAAACAATGACGGATTTCGAGGGTTTAAATTTGTTAGGTGTCGCGTAATAGTCATTAGTAGCGATGGTTTTACTGTAATCGGGTTACTGCTGAGTGCAACGATTAGCGCGAATTCGAAAACGCATTGTCATAATATATGGTGGTGTTTAGAAATGATGAAATGATTGACGAGCGGCTTTCATATATTCAGCCAGTTTTAAGTACTCAATAAAAATAAATTAATGCCGCCAATAGTGAAACCGAATATATTTAAAGCTTTGGCAGTTTTGGTAAGATTATTGCAAGCAATACTAAAAAATTAAAGCCGTTATTATGAAAACAAAATTTAAATTGACAATACTAATAATACCCCCCCCCCCATCAAAAGATATTGTGCATATACCCTGACGCTGTACGAGGAGAAGAAGAAGACTGAATATGGATTTTTTTAACAGCATTAAAATTATAATAGTTTATTAATTTGGGTTTACTTATATGGTTGTACCATGTACATAGGATAGACGAGTCACGCATGTCAAAGAAACTAAAGAATGTCGCATTAGGGAAGGCAAACAAAGTCATGGTGAACCTCGTATAAATTTCGATCGATTTGAAGACATTAAACATCCAAAACTAGAGGGTAGTGGCTTTTGCCAGAACTGCGTCTTTATCTCAATGTACCTACCCACTACCGCAAGTGGAATGTAACGCGCAGAGATTACTCTAAGCAACTTGTTTAGAATATATTATTATGTACATTGGAAAAAGGGCGATGGATAGATGCAGGTCCTAGAGAAGACTAAGACCCACATAGGGTTATAGCGTCGGGAAGAAGAACAAGTAAAAGATGAAAGTGTAGTTAATTATAATTTACTAAATCTACTAACAGTACCATCCTGCACGTGTACGCAAGTTATTCTCACTCTTAAGGGAGGAAAATTTACAAAAAAAAAAAAATATTACAACTTTTGAGAGTACATTTCAAGGCAGTATAGATATTATATTATTTATGGATCAGAGTCAAATTATATTTTTGTATGTATACGCTTTAGATATGCATTTAACTAATTTACATATATTTAAGACTACAGATTGCAGGAGGTGGCATATTTTTTGTTCAGGGCTACACTGATTACTGCGTTATATATACTTTATTATTTTACCTATTTGTACCGTAATATGTGTCAGTATATATATATAAACATGACTTGTATCCCTGATATTGCCAAGCAAAAAAATGGGCAAGGGTTGTTCCATGACAAATTCACTTCTTTTTTGGTTAGTAGTTGGAGACAAATATATTATAAGGAAACCAATAACATTCTTATTTCAAATTGCTCTCCTGCAATGTTGCAAATTTTCGCTTACGCTCTTTTGGCTTAGAAAGGTCGATTTGTAATTAACTTACCTCTGAACATATTGTCTGAAGAAATTCCTCTATTTTGTGTCTCTGGCATAGGCTGGTAGATTAATGAATCGTAGACTGTGCCAATTAAGCACAAAACTAATAAAGCTCCAACGAGACCACTGAAAAACAACAAAAGGGTTTCAAAATTTGAATAGGTTTAAACAATTCTTATGTACCTTGTAATATTGTACAGCATAGACGTTTAACTATTCAGCTTCAGTTCAAAATGTACAGCCACGGTATTTAATTGGTACCAGTGAACCACCAGCCTGAAGGGTCTTAAATGATTAGTTATTTATTTGGCTGTTTAGAGCTACAAACAATGAGTATATTTTTTAAATTGCAAAACCCATTCATTAAAGGCAAATTTACTAGTACCTTGTGCGTGCAAACCAGAGCTGTTAAAGACTCCCAAACTATTTCTTTTACGATGCCCAATTAAATACCAAAAACTTTTCAGAGGCCGCATTTGTATACGTATATTTTTTTCAGTTAATTATTATCCAAACCAATTAATTAAAAATAAAGTATAATTTATTTTTCGACAATTAAGTATAAAAAAAATCTTTTCTAGCCCACAGAAAAAATCCCGGGGGACGCGGGTTGCTCATTACGGACTTTACTCTATATACATAAAACAAGATCAATTTATAGAAAGCCAGTCAACTCAACCTAATATCGCTTGGTTTTATGAGTTTGTACATATATAATATTATAATAAGATGACTAGTGGTAGAAAATATACAGATTTTTGTTGATTTATACAAAGAATGAAAAATACCTACCTACTATTAATTTATCGATTTATAAAAATCATTAACCTATTTTAATATGCTGTTGGTGGTTTTTGGAAGATATAGATTATAGAATATAGATAATTATATTATTGTGTGTAAAAATAAAAATAGAATAGATAGTATAATGGTATTTTTTTTTTTGATTTATTTTAAAGATATGTGGGCATACCAGTTTTCGGAAATATACGTTTCAAGTCGTCTTATGAGTAGAATAGTTAACGAATCAGAATTCTGATAGTATTTTCAAACCGTGTGTATACATACTGATGACTGGTGAGAATACATGCAAGCTATAAAATACGGTAATATAATAACAGTTAATGACACATGTCATCTAATAAACATGTTTTATGAGAATACTCACCCAGATATCATAAATCCCGTTGAATTCAACCAAGAATAGTCGACGAAGACTTTTTTAACTCCTTCCAATTGAAACGACGTCTTATAGAGCAATTGGTGGTAAAGGACACCAGAATCGAAGTACTCCTGGAGAAGACTTTTCACTTCTGATTCTTGACAAGAAGTTGGAATGCATAATCCAAGAGTAATCAAAGCCTGCAATTAGTTTATTATAATTTACAATTAGAGTATGCGCTCAATAAACTATACTTACTACTTGATGTTTTCAATATTGTATTATTTCGTCACAATTTTATTAGTTTAATTATAACACGTTTATCTTTTTTTATTGTTTCCATTATGCGATTTGACACGCGAAGACTGAATTTTCTAGAGGAGGGATTCGAACCCGCGATTGCCAGCTTCAGAAGTGGCCATTTACCACTCCATCACAGCGGATGCAGTTTTTTTTATTATACCAAACATAATGGAGGGAACATATAGGAAAACATAACATTATTTATTCTAAACAGATAACGTGTATGTTTATACAAGTAAGTACTTTATATTATTATCTTTATTTAAATTTGAAAGTTTGTAGCCTTTTCTGGGCGAATTTAATCCTAATTATACATAATAATTCAGGAGATAAAAGTTTTAGTTGTCACGTCAACGCTAAAATTTTAAATATTTTTTTTTAAGAATTGAAATATTGAAATAGTCTTACATCATTTCTCCAATGGATGAACACCTGCATTGTGGAATTATGGTTGAAATATGCAGCATAGTAATCCACTGGAAATGGGGGGATGGCGTCAGGTGTCTCTATGGTGACAGGTCCAGCGAGAGCACTAACACCGATCTGTTTAGTCGAAACAGAGGCGACGCATTGTTTCTTGGACCCCATCCAGTAAGTATTGCCCCAATACAAGCCTGAAGTTGGTCCACCAGACGCGTCCATCACTAGAAAAATGTTTTTCGTGAATTCTAAATTGCCACACATCGAATTCTAAATACACTGCCCATTAGTGAAGTTTAAAGGTTACAGGGTTTCGCTTTTTGACATATCCATAATGGATACATGTAATATCAGAGCTCTGGAGCAGAGCCGGAGCACCGAAAATTTGTATTGCTCCACTGCTCCGGATGTTTTTTTTATTATTAAATTTTCGTCCTTAAATCCAATGAAAATAGTATATTTTGACACTTTGCTGCACTGGAATTATTTTAAATATGGCAACACTGCCGAGTGATTAATAACCTCACTTTTTTGACAGAATAGGCAAATAATGAGACGATTTGCTGACGAAATTTTGTTTAATAGAATTAATAATCAAAATGATGATTATTTTAAAACTACTTATTTTATATATTTTTTTAACATTTATATACTTACATAATATATAATACTTATTAAAACTTTTAACCGGGAGTGGAGCAGGAGCAAGTATTAGATCCCGGAGCGGAGCAACTCAAAAAGGGTCTGCTCCAACGCTCTGCGTAATATCGATCAGAGATATCCCACCGTATTTATGTTACCAAAATGATACAATACATTTTTTTAAATACAATAATAAATGTAGACTTTGATACGCTCGAAAACTAATCATCTCGAAACCATCAACCTTTTGCAAATTATTAACTGTAGATTTTTGTACATTCTGTAGAGTTTATGTATGTATATGTTTTATCAAAAAGGAAATAACAATAAATCAGTGTATACTACTTTTTAACAAAAAAAATAACTTTCCAAATTAGTAAACATAATATATGATTTTTCTAGTATTTGTACGAAAGTTGTTAATGATATAATAATATCCATATATTTCTTCACATTATGTATATTTTTTAAAAATTTAATTAAACATTTAAAATAATCTAGTATTACGTTGATAATTTATAATATTTTATATTAAATTTAATAATAATAATATTATTTAAAACTGGTTCATAATATAATCCACAACTGTAAATTTAACATTATGAACGTGATAATGGAAAATTAAAATACTTATTTACATATTAAATTGTTGAATTCTTTTTTATTTAGACATTGTAACTTTTTGTAGATTTTTTATTCAGAAAAAATATTCTTTTTTTATAATTATCACATGAAAATTAATCCTAAAATCTTAGGAAATACTACTTTAAAAAATACTGATCTTTTAATTTAAATCCTAGTATTTACTTACTTTTTATAGCCCATCTATCAAGATCCCGAACTCCTTTCTCCAAAATAGCCAACTGCTTCTCACATGTACTTTTTGGAGTATTCCTATTGGTAGCAGTCAGCGCAAGTCCATAAAAGACAGAATGACTCTCCAGTGTATTTATTGCATCGGAACTACAGCTGTTCACGCACACAATCACAAGCACTATAGTAATTCCCGCCACTGCTTTGAATTTCATTTTTTTATAATACTCCATTGTTATTTTTACTATTTACTAATCATGTCGTTTTGAGGTGAATTATTAATATCATCAAACACTGAGGCTAAGCCTAAATCTTAACATAAAAACAAAAATGATCAGACATACGCAGGATTGCCAACTGTTCCACTATGACCAGGATACCGGTTGCAACCACGGGACGTACAACATTCCGGATTTTTAGAATAACCAACCGATAAATGGAAATTCATTAAGTAATTTCTCGGGGGGAAATCAACCGACACCGTGAACGCGATCGCTTAAAAATGCCGATTTTTTTTGGCCGAAGAGCTAAAAAAAAGGTCTCGATTCTCATTCTGATCGGTAGTTCGAAAAAAATGTCCTGAAATTTCATGAAAAACTGTTGAAAACCCTAAACATTCGACGTGCTCTCAGTTCTATATAATACGAAAGTATGGGTACTCACAAACACAACATTATGATCATATAATATATTGCAAGCGGCACGACACACATTGATGATTCCACAAATATCTATTATATATATATTCCAGAAATCATCGTGTTCATGTTATAGAATTTAAAATATTTCAATTTAGATTTACAGGTACATGTATGCTATTTATGAACATACCCAGTGCTCGAAATGGAAAATTTCACGAACAGGAACGCTCGACAATTTTCCAATAATGTGTGATATTAGATATAATAATATCTGTAACATAAAAATAACTTTTAGTTTTACATGATGTATTTTTTTCATCATCATCTTCGCCCAATACGTTATCGGCTATAACAATTAGTGGTAACACATAAATATAAAGTCATTTTAGTTTACGAAATCGTTTTCTTAAAAATACATTAATAATTATACAAATATAAATAACTAAACGTATATGAATCTAATTGGAGTGGGAAACATTATTAAAATACATGAAATAATAGACAAACTAATCACAATGTCCCATTGGTTTCGTTAGCAGTTTGAATAAAAATATGCAACTAAGAGTGGATAGAAATATGAGTGAAGATACTTCGGCTTAAACAAAATACATGCGGCTTTTTTCAAAGCTCTGATTTTTCGTAAATTCGAAATATTTTGATTAAGGTAAACTATTTTTTAATCAAATTAAAATCCATCGTATACCAAAAAGCAAGGGCATGGTTTTTAATAAATTAATTTAAAAAATATGTAATACGCAAGATTTACAAATGTAGCATTCTTTATTAAATATGAATCATTTTAAACAACCTCAGAAGTGCAGGTACATATTATTAGAAAAAAAATATGTACATCATGTGGACATGTAGGATAATTTATTCTAATAGGTTTCCAATGTTATAGAAATTGTTATATACAGGGAAATTTTTCATATATTTATCCCATTGGATTCTGATTGATTTATTTAAATATTTAACCATCAAAGACACAGTTCATTCAACCCGAAAAATATCCATATGAAATTAAAACAATAAAAATATATGAGGTAATGACTTTTTTTTTGTCACTCAATGTAAAATATTATAATAGATTACGATAAATAATTATTATCTGGCGATTCCGTAACGTTGAGTAGGTAGGTAAAACAGCGAATACGTAGATTCTGGTCACAGTCACATTTACTATTTAATATGAAATATTTTACCCCCTAAGAAATTATTAAACAACAATTTAAGCTATTAAGTACCTACAAAGAGTTTTTAAACGATGTCAGAGCACAAGTTTTTCGGAAATTAAAAAATTTAGCAAAGCAGCTGCAATAGTTAGGTTTTTTCATGTATGCAATAATAATTATTTAGAACCCAACCCATCAACCTTGGTCGATCCAGTGCTGGATGAAGGCCTCCCTTATTTTATTCCATCTCTCTCGGTACCTACTTAGTTTTTCACTGCAAAGTATTTCCGCTGAACTTTATCAATTCATCAATAATGTAAGAAATATAAAAAATAAATTAGTGTAGAGCAGCAAAGCATGGGGGTTACCGGTTAGGTAATGGGAAACCAAAAAAACACAACTTAAAATGATTAAATTTGGAAAAATAAGGAGTCTAATTTTGTCGCTTCCTCTGATGAAAACGTTTATCATTGGCTGCATACAACTTAACATTGATAAACGACCAATAAACGACCCCGATTGCATTATGAAATACAAAAACTATGAACGCGTCAAACCCATGTAAATTTCGTTAACATAATAATATGATAAATGGACAATTCGGTCAATTATGGTTGCCTCGATTCAAAATTTAAAGTTTCATTACAAAAAACAATTGCCTACTACTGCCGTATTGATCATAAACGTGCTCAAGAATTTCAACCCTCGGTAGGACAGATATAGTATACCTATCTCGGTAGATACTTAGGTAGGGCACGTAGTTTTATTCACACTATTTTTACTATGTTCTTTTTGTGCAATATTTAACAAATTAATTATGTCATTTATACAGTAAAGATAATATATGTATTTAATGTGTTTCATTTAAAAATTTAAAAGTTCCAGTGTGCATTATAACTTTTACGTTATTAACTCACTATATTTAGGCATGTACCTTAACCTTAACTGTATTAAAATAATATGTATGAAATTGAAAAAAAATAGTTTCTCGTTTTATAAATTAATACTACAGTAAATCTACATTCCAATGTAAAATAGCTTCCACATTTCCTTACAATCATAAAAACCTTTTTTTCAAAATAATTATTGTCCCATACATGCGTGCGACAATGCAATAAATCTTACCCAGTGCATTTCTTTGTATACAATTTTATTGTTTTATCACCATTGACGCAAAAGGGTCTGTCTATTAGTGCATTCAATGCCAAATTCGTTGAAAACAGTATTGTCTTGAAAAAGGTTAGTTCTCAAATACGTTGTCTTACATTTACTCTATCACTATTTCAAAAAAACTTAAGTACATTATGTACGGGTCATAGAAAATTCAGTGGTTCTAAACCAGTAAAATTATTTTTTAATAAAAAAAAATATTTATGTTTTTGTACCTTTGTACCTATCAATTCATTTTCGTAAATTTTAAATCTAACCTGGAACGTAATATTAAGTATGACGCTTGAGAATTTTACTAGACGACTCGCTGTCCGTCGGATATTTTACGAACCGGTACGCCATTTTAGAGGTTTTAACAAACAGGAACGCCATCCTTGGAAATCCCACGAACAGGAACGGCGCTCCGGGGCGTTCCGCTCCATTCCGAGCGCTGAACATACCACATAACCGTGAAGTTAAATAGTTTTGTCAGAAAATATGACGTAGTTAGAGTGACACCGAATGAGAAAAAATGACGGAATAGGCGTCGTGTAAGAGCAGTCCGGAAATAATAACGGTAACAATAAATAACATTAACCTATGAGGCGGCTCTCGTGGTGCAGTGGGTAAGGCGCTGGCCTTCCACCCGAGAGTTCTGGGTTCGATTCCCGGTCACGACAAAAATATTCATGTGTTTTTCTCAAAGCCTGGGTGTTTGTGATTGTTCAAAATTACTAACAAACTACCTTGTACGAAAAAGCAAGGACATGGTTATTAATTATTCTAAAAAAAAAAAGAAAAACATTAACCTATGTAATTTGTGCGCAGTAGAAGAAATCACAATCTACGCAATTTCAAGATTAAGTAAAGTTGTTCCACTATATTTGATATTACTGAGTATACTATATAATATATGGGTGTGTGTGCTGTCGTCTGAGGTAGCAAAAAATCCCCATTTTATAAGAATGACGTAGGACATTATATGGGTCAGTACAGTTCATGATTAAATTTGAAGATTTACGCAACCTTATCGAACTCGACTTGTAACAATTGTAGTGGAATAACAATTGACATTCAAAATTAGAGCTAAAAAATTTGATACTTAATTAACTATTTTTTTTATATATAGTATGTAGGAACAACTAGTTAAAATTATCGTAATTAAGTAAGATGCCCGTAGCTTAATTGGAAAAGTACACTGCCGCAAATCAAGCGGTTACAGGTTCAAGCCCCGTCGGGTGTCGTATTTTTTTAAAATCGTTTTTTTCTAGTGGTTATATGCATGACATGTTTTCAAATTATATATTATGTTCAATTAAACACATATTATTTTTTATTCAATACTGAATATACACAAGAAGAATGTTAGATTTTTATTACAGAAAAAAACATAATTAATTTTGAAAAACCTTAGAATTCTAGATGATGGACGCAAAATGCTTGTTTAATTTATGTTATATAAATAGAAAAGGTTAATAAATGGCACACGTATGGATTTTATTACTCCCACCTGTCATAAAATAAATAGTGCCAAAAATAAGTGTGCACAATGGCCATCGCATTATTTTGTTTATTTCGTGAATTCGGCCACAAGGTTTTGACTGTAATGGATAGTGTTTCAATTTGTATTAATTAGTCCAATTTTTCCCATAATTACCTACAAATTTTAACATTTTTATGAAAGTGTATAAGTTATAAAAGTTAAGAAATAATATTGTAAAAACTCAGGAATTTAATTGTTTCGACAAAACACTTTCGCTTTTCAGAGTTTTAGTTTGGTTATGTTAATAGATTTCTTCATGCATAGGAAAATATTAAGATTTTTTAATTATAGGTACTTACCGCATTTGGAAAAGAGATCCAAAAGGAAAAATTACTTATACGTATAAAAAAAAAACAAAATCTAACATAAATTGAACAGATTGGTTAATTATTAATGTTGAATATATATTTCAGTTGTCACACCATTAGCAAGACTAGGTGGAATTATAATTGTCTACGAGGTGCCAAAATAATATTAAATTTTTGATAAGTTTATATGTGAATTATATTTATATCCTATGTTTCTGTATGAAAAATACTAATTCATATGCATTGATAAGGATCGTCATTTGTCTTATTTATGCAATATTTGCAATATTATGCTGATGATATCCCAAAAAATAAAATTGTATGCTTCGTCTTTAAATATTTAAAATGCATTCAATTATAATGGAAAAATGGTTATCTATAGCCTAATCAGTATATCATTGCTGTGGACGCCTTACGGCAATGTTGCTAACCTGTCATTCACAAAAATACGCCAGATAGGTTTCGAAAATAAGGTAGATGGCAGAAAAAATATAGAGGATCTTTCTAATTTTTGGACGTTTTTATCCTAGGAACTGCAATAAGTAAAGTACATTATAATATAGTCGAATATAGCACATTATACATGGATATCAAAAGATACGTCATGATAATCCACTACATACAATAAAATTAATATTTCAGTGACCTAAAGCTTATATTTATTATTTTTTATGGCCAGTAATATGTTTGATAAAGTTTTTTTTATACATATTAAATGTTTATTTTCAATACAAAGTTAATGATCCGATTTGACATTGAAATTTAACGTGTTTTACCTGTTGACGTCATTTCAGCTGTCGAAATCTCAAGCCAAACCCAGTTAATTTGATCTTTTAAGACTTATCTTCTTTTACCTTTTGCACAAATAAATTAGCAATGCTAATTATTAGTCTTGATAGTATGTAGCTACCGAGATAGCTATCAATTTTCTGAATTTAATGTATATTATAATCATATTTATAAAATGGAATTATATCAAGCGGGCGCCAATTCATTTAATCAAGACAATATTAATATAGTTTAATTATGCTTTCCCCCTAAAAAGATCAGTAACAGGGCTGTGATTAAAGAGGCACATTAACTTCACATACATAACCGTGACCTCGGTAAGGAGGAGAGGCCAATATACAGATGATGAAATTCACCTCAATCTTCGACCTCCAACTTATATTATTACTAACTGACCTCATGTGATTATTAATATTTCTTCCAAATAATACTACAAAAGACAACATTATATTATGTTTAGCGTAGAAAATTAATTACAGTATGTAACTGTTCAATAATATTATCTTTGTACTTACAAAACATTTTGTCGGTTGCATGGATAAGAAAGGCGAATGTGGCATCACTTAAACTTATGCCTATTGAATATGTCAAAAATCTCATTAAAGTGAATGTTCAGTCTACTAGGGGCATCTAGCAACAGAATACTAAACAATAGAATTTATACATTTTATAGATATTATAGATACTTTACATCAAGTATTTGAATTAGGTAATCAATACGTATATTCAAAAATGTTAAAAAGAAAAATAAATATTTTTAAGTCAAAGATAAACCTACAGCATAAAACCCCACTATAAAATGAGCGTTCATTAACTATATCATCAACTTTGACTTTTAATATAATAATATATAATTTTATGATCAATATTTTTGGATACATACAATAATTTAATTAAAACGCTTGATGTAACTTATCAGTGAAAAATGTACTAAAGTGCTTTCTTCGTATTTTGCCGCTAGATCCTAATTGGCTGATAATTTATGTTAAGTAGAATTATTTAGTATTTGTTATTTATTTGTATGTATGCAAATACCTATGCTATTTATGTGCTACATTCGACTGTATAATGTGTACTTTACATATTGAAGTTCCTAGGATAAAATTGTCTTCTTCGCATCTAATATTTTTAAGTTTCGATTTCTCTTTTGGTTGAAATTTCCAATTGCTACCACATAACTAGGTATCTGTGTGTTATGTATCTACTATAAAAACAAGTTTTCAGAGCCAAAACGTCAGAAAATTGAAATATTTTGAACTAAGACTTTGCTCATTGTATCAATAGGTCACAATCCTCACAATGATCACGGAATATGTAGGTATAAAAAAATAATTTTGAAAAACCTCAGACACAATGGTATTAGAAACAAAATGGAACTGAGTAGAACTCGAACTCACGTCTTTCACATCCCTAGTGAGTACTTTCGCCTCCTAAGATATCGATCTTCGCCTGATAAAGTACTCGCCCGAAAAGTGAAAGACGTCAGTCTTACTCGGTCTAACCTTTTTTATAATATGTACGTTTCTGTGATTTTTCAAAATTATATTTTGCTATAATAAAGAATCTAACTTTCTTAAAACGTTATGTATGTTGGTATTGAATAAATAAAATATTTATGTATATTTAAAACCAACGATCGACCAACCAACATCCACGATGGCCGAGCGGCCTAAGTATTGGCATATAACGTCATGGGTCCCAGGTTTGAATACTGGGTCTGGAAAATACACATATTGTTTAATAGGTTGAGCAAGTGGCTGACATCCATTTCTCGTAAACACAAAATCTGTTCATATCAACCTCCACTCTGTGAAAGCCCATATGATCTTATTAGAATCGGACATGGTCGGGGAAAAAAATTAACACCGTATACTTTCGCTTTCGTTATATTACTTAAGCTCACTCGTTTCAGCTTGCAGAATAAAGTGCCAAACACTGATTTTATTTTACATATAAAATAATTAAAAGTAGTAAATTATTTCGAGAAATTTATCCTTGCAACCGGAATATTTCCCAACGCCCGAGAAATGAAGGATTGCAATCCTGGCCAGAATTTTAAATGCCGGGATTAGACAAAAACATGTGAAATTTTGCTACCAACTTATATTATGAAAGAATTTATTTAAATTACACTTTCTTAGTTAAGAAAAACATACACTTAAAAGCTTCAGATTGGGAATAATTTGTACCCATTTAAGATTTTTGAAGTTTCTGACAAAGTGTCTCCTGCGTTTTAAGGAAAACCGACACCAAAACCACATTATTTTCATTTGAGAAATATTTTGATAACATAATAAGCTCGACACGATTTATGATATTGTTTCTATATATAACGATCAATTTGATACCACAAACATCATTGCTTACGTTATAATATTATATTTTTTATTGACTAATATTTAAATTTGATTAAAAATAAGAATGCTTTCCGCGTCGTATTCCGAACGAAACTGTAAATTTAGTCATATAAGTTTTGGTTTTCATTATTAAAATGTCCATCTATGTAGGTCAGTGGTGCTCAGCATTTTTTTTTACCAGGGGTCACTTTTATAATGTTAAATATCAAAAGTTCCACAATACATCATTTATATGGGATATTTAAAGATGATATTTATTTAATAAATAACGCAATAATATATAATAAAATTATATTCTAACTATAACTAAACATGAAATCTGTATGTATTGCCATCAAAATTATTCACTTTATTATTCTTCTTTCTCAGCATTCTCAGAGTGGGATTTGTTTCCCCCCATAAGAAAGTGTCCTTCATTCGCTCCTGTCCGTCGCCAATCTTCTCGAGTTTCCCGGCCTTTCCGGTCTACTTCAATCGTTCCCAATACAATCGGATCCAACTCTTTGTGGTCTGCGCCGTGAGATACCCACCTCGATAGGAACTTTGACATCATTGACGCTGTTCATGGTAGTATTTGCGACATAACGTCATAATCTATCAATGGTTTGCTGTCCGATTCGGTTAATCAACTCATGGCCAATGTTTTTTTAGTTATCTCTATTTTCGAGTTTGCGTATGTACGTAATATTTTTCTCTTCTTCATTATAGTTGAGACACCATACATACAATAAGTTACTACTAGTATTAGTATGTCTTTTTTACACCAAAATGTTGCTTGTTAGAGCCAGTATTTTCAATAATAGTAGCAATCTGCTATTGACCTGCTTCGTTACTGTTATTATAATATTATAATAGTAACGTGAAGTAGTGAATTTAGTGAATTTAAGATAGAGATGATTTTATAATTGCAGTTAATGAGTCGCGGATTTTTGCTCATTTTTAATTATGTTCATCGGTGAAAAAGCTTCTTTACAAATATACAGATCAGTAGGTAAGTACCTACATAATATTCTTAATTGAAATGGCGTTCACGTCATAGAACTTCATTATAATGGTTTTGAAACAAAGTTATTTTGTAAATTCTACTTTATTGAGTTATTTACGTTGACATGTGTTTCGGGTAATAAATCCATCTTCGGAACGGTCGACTATAATTTATTGACCTATACATTACATTTATTATAACACATTTTTGATGTACCTACTTTTAAAATGACAAATACATCGTCACAAAAAAATCAGCCTGGTAGCTTTCAAAGGGAAGGATTTTCTAACATTTAACAAATTTGCTTTCCGGCATTGACGTATTAGCTGGACGCAGCACGTGAAAAATATAAGGGTTCTAGGTAGTTAACGATTATGCCAATTATAGACATCTGGGTATGCCAGTTTCCGCATGCATGTAATAATTAATTGTCATTCATTCGTAGATTCGTAGATGACACGAAGAAAATTTTCGTTATCCTATCTCTATTAACATTTACTCGTAAATAGTGATGGGTAGTAGAATATGGAGAGTGTCGATAATTTGAAATATCTAACTGAATGGCATTTCAAAAAAGCTAGATATCCGATGGTGAATACTGTTATGTTCAAAATGAACATAACTAACTTTCATACCGCTGGCAACCCCGACGATTATCTATGGTCACGTCGATGGTGCGTACGCGATTTGACAGTTGTCGCTGATGGAATTTCCGGCCGCAACGGACGTAGCGAGGTGTGGAACAAACAACTTGGCTTTTTGATTCTGACTGTCGTCTAGTATAGTCGTGCTCCGCTTTAGTTTTACCCAACATTTATAATGGACGTCACTTAACGGAGCACGATTGCAGCCGCAGTGCTTGAGGCCTCTGATCGTTCCAGTTTGGTATTTTAAAACTATTATTTGATTCACAACTCTTCCAATGTTTCTTTTCAAACTTAGCTGCTTGTATTTATTTTAGTATTTCAAAATTTCAATATCGAGCCGCTTAATAACCTTTTAATGTATTTCTAATCTCTTGCTTTGACGATAATATAGTTTCTGTCAAGTATATAAATTGCTCTTTTATTTATTGTTCCCACTTTATTCCACACTGTTAAATAATTATAATCTTTCACGGTCTCAAGATCGTGTGGCTCCCAGGACTTTATTATGTACATCTTTAACCATGGTTTGCACGAGCCTTCAGCCGTGCAAATCCCTCTGTTTCTAATTAAATTTTACAGTTGTCAGTTGCAAGGTTGCAGAAGTAATTATTGTTCGGCTTGAAAGAGATCAGGTAACTCACGGCCCTTCCTTTTGTTTCTCTTGTGTCTCATGCTCTCTTGCTATTTAACTATAACTTTACTTTATTCTATTCTATCCTATTTAGAAACTCCTCTTATTTTGTAATTGTGACGACAATGATCACAATTACAAAATACTAATATATCAATACCTGAAAGGCGGCTCTCGTGGTGCAGTGCGCAAGGCGCTTGCCTTCCACCCGAGAGTTCTGGGTTCGATTCCCGGTTAGGACACAAAATTTATGTGTTTTTCTGAAAGCCTGGGTGTTTGTGATTGTTCAAAATTACTAACAACTACCTTGTACGAAAAAGCAAGGACATGATTATTAATAATTCTAAAAAAAAAAAAATATTTATCTCAATCCGGAATGTCTGAGACTCAAGTTGGTAGCTAAATACTGCCTTTTCGATGCTTGCATTCTGATGGTGGCTTTACGATAGCGATTCAATGTTAAGAATGTTATCCAGAGCAGCCGTATCCTGGAGCTTTGAGAATCGAATGGAATGACGTGTAGATACAAATTTGAAATGGCAGTGATTTTAATTTTTATCTATTTTTTCACGTTATTCCCATGTTTATGTCTAACTTACTATGCATGTTGGCTGAAATATTGCAACGAGATGGCCATAATTTAGCAGCTACTCACGTGCATTTCAATGCAACTGCGTATCGAATCGTTTTGATTTTGTAAAAAAAAATATTGTTCTATTATTGTGCATTTATTTTAATTTTAACAAAATACAGAGGACGATCATCGCATAACCGAAAACACCACTGCGATTATTATTTACATTTTTACATCATTTACATAATAATTAAAACCACACCATTAAACGTGTCATAAATTTAAGGATTTTATGAACCGGTATTCAGACATTAAAATTGAATAGTGTCGTCAGTTGAAAACAGAATATTAAGGCGATTCGCTTGTTTCTTTCTGCTGTTTGAAGAATACTTATCTTCCAAGCATGAATAAATTAGAAGGTATCACTGCATTTTTTTTAAATATATGTATAGTATTCTACGCATTTAAATGTATAACACGTCATGTTACTTTTTCAAATACACTCGTTACAGTTGTTATGAAAATTGGCCTAAAATCTCTAGCGCCAAAATATTACGAATGAAATAAGAGGAATATTAATTTGTTTAACGAGGTCAGTAACAGAAAATATTTGTTAATTTCGAAAGAGGTAAATAATAATCATATGCCAATTAAATTTCACCGTAAATCTACAAAGATAAATGTAATTTTCTCATAAAATATAATAACCCACAAAATAAAAAAAATTGATATCTTTTAACCTCTCGTTATTAAAAAAAAAAAAACAAGATACTCGTAGCTAAAAGAATCAATGTTTAATTTAATAATCACTTTATAGCCAACGACACCAAGTATGCAGATGATACGTTTGGGAAATGCTTTATTGGCAAAAAATATTTCTTCTAATATATCTAATAATATATTCATTTTTTTCGACGCCCACATTCATTTTGTTTTAAATATGTATTTAATTGTTTTCTTTAAATCTCTATATATATAAAAATCTCGTGTCACGATGTTTGTGGTCGAACTCCTCCGAAATGGCTCGACCGATTTTTATGATTTTTTTTATGTATATTTGTTAGGTATGAGAATAGGTCAACAAGTATATTTCATACCGCTAGGTGATTAGGGTATCTCTATCCAGAAAATTTTTCTTTTATTTTTTTGACAATTTTTTTTTTGTATTTTTTTTATTATTTGGCATAAAAAAATATCTATAACCCTAAATTTTCATTCTCCTACCCTCACCCTCCCATTTTTTAATCGCGATTTTACTATTTTTGTATGAACAAATTTAACCGTCGTTCGTATATTTTCAAACAGAACGAAATTATTTATGTTGTTGAATGACAGATGGCGCTACGTCTGAGAAGAATTCAAGAGAAGCGTCGCGTCATTTTGACATTTCATTCGGCATATCACAACGCAGTGCGTGCAAAATTTTGTACGATTTATTTTAATTTATCTATTTTTATGTGCGTGTATCAAAGTCACAATGCCAGCAAGACGCAAGGGGGGCCATTTGGGCCGTCGAACGAATAAAGCAACAAACATGCGAAATAGTAGAGCAGAAAGAACAGACGAACAAATCCAACAAGATAACAAAAATGTGCGTGTAAGCATGTCACAATTGCGTGCATCTTAATTACAAGAGGCACGAGCTGAACGAAATCAACAACGACAATTGGAACGGAGCCAAGCGCGCCGGTTCGTAGTTAACATACGCAGAGCAAATGACCGACAACGCCAACAAGTACATCGAACATTAACATCCGCTTCGTTCCTTCGTCTCGCATTCAAGTACGAGCCAGATATTGAATATTCCGCTCATCCGAAAGTGCTGATTGGTGCTATGGACAAAGAATGTCCCCATTGTCATGCGCTCAAATTCAAACATGAGTCAGCCGGGATGTGTTGCGCATTAGGAAAAGTGCAACTACCAGAAATTGAGATACCACCAGAACCATTGAACGGCTTGCTCATCGGCACGGTTCCAGATTCAAACCTGTTTCTGAAGTCCATTCGCACATTCAATTCATGCTTCCAAATGACTTCGTTCGGAGCAACAGAAATAGTTCACAATACTGCGGCAAATGGTCAACAATTCCATTCTACGTTAAAAATCAAAGGCCAAGTATACCACAAAGTAGGCTCATTGCTGCCAATGCCAAACGAACCACATAAATTTTTACAAATCTACTTCATGGGCGGTGAGGACATCAATCATGTGGATGCACGTTGCGGCTACAATAGCCTCAATTCGCCTAATGCCAGGCGCATCGTCGGCGAACTGGACGCCCTGTTGAATGAGCACAATGAATTATTGAAATTCTTCAAAGCACACATTCACGAATTGCAAAGTGACAATCACGCTATTGTCATCAATACTGATAAAACACCAGCCGGAGAGCACGTGCGTCGATTCAATGTGCCTGTTGTTGACGACATTGTTGGAATCATGGTTGGCGACCGCACATCGATGCGAGAAATCGTGATTCGAAGAAGAAACAATAATCTGGAGTTCATCGCTGACACACACCGTTCATACAACGCTCTCCAATATCCGCTAATTTTCTGGAAGTGACAAGACGGATATTGCATAAATATTAAGCAACGAGATTTTGTCACAGGTAATTCATTCATTATGAACATCATTACTCATTTTGAATTGAGAAAATGAATGGTTGATGTTTTTTTGTTTTTATCGGCGGTCATCGTCTACAGCGCTCTATTCCTCTTTCTGTCATAGATCCCATCCCCACACACTTACGATACATTCGTTATTTTTTATTTAACAACCAAAATATTCACTAGAAATAATTTATATGGCAGAACAACGTTTGCCGGGTCAGCTAGTTATAATATAAATTCTTTATTTGAAAACATTTCGTTATTTGCATCATGATTAGGTATGGTGCATAATATGGCTAAATTGATAAATCACATTGGTCGGAATTTGATGATGCAGGTTTGTTTTCCGTTTGGCACTAATATTTTTTCAAAATATTCGTTTTTGTTTCCGAGTTGTTCCAAATGATATGTCAAATATATTTTTATTCGTTGAGCGTACTATTTTTCAAATATTATTAATAATGTTTCTATCACTAAAACTAAATATTATTGAGATGGTTTTTAAATATTCATTTTCAACCAAATCCGAAAACAATTATCAGTTGGTCGTCTATTGGGAAAGGTTAGGTGAGTTATAAATTATAAATACATGGTCATAAGAGTATAAATTTAACATTAATATTAATAAACTATTTTTTTTATCCAACGAATAAGACATAAGATTTCAGAATGTAACATTTTATATACTGAATATACATAATTTGAAAACATGAGATGTTACACATTAGAAAAAAATCGTTTTTTCAGAAAAAAATACGATTGTGGGTTTTATCAAAAAAATTAGTCGCCACTCGCTATTAGTGCGTTACCCCCTTAACCTTACGGTCACATTAATTTTGAATACCCAGAAACAAGTTAGGTACATACATACAAATTTAATTCACATAATTATTAATACCTATAAATCAAAATCGTATAGCAATATCTCCCAAACTTGTTTAGACCATACGCAACATAATATTCAAAGCAAATTTATCAACGTAATATTTGTTTATTTTTTTCTTATATGATAATTTCACATTTTAACATGAAACAAAGCAAAATTTTAAAAAACCTCGCTTGTAAATGTCAAATTGTTGTTGTTGGTTTCAAAGTCAGCAAGTTGAATTCTTAAATTAAGGTTATGCCGACAATGCCTATATTCAATGAATAAAATAATACAATCAGTGAGTAGAGAATTTGATAATGATATACTGTTATTAGTAAACATCTTATGCGCCCACGTTCATACAAATTTTAAAAATAAGAATTCGAAAATAATTTCTAAACGGGATTTCTTTGGGAGCTACAATATAGTCTGTAGTATGTGGTCTGTAAAGATTGTATTTTTTTAATGGTGTTAACTGTCAATTCACGGTGGAAATGCAATGCATTAATAATTAAAGTAACTTATTCCACTTTTTATTTTTTTATTATTAAACTGAACCGGTTTTCTCCGATTTTAAATGACATTATTTTCGATTTCATATATTATT
This sequence comes from Rhyacophila brunnea, assembly GCF_057557595.1. NCBI lineage: Eukaryota > Metazoa > Arthropoda > Insecta > Trichoptera > Rhyacophilidae > Rhyacophila > Rhyacophila brunnea. The sequence goes on from NW_028232859.1 coordinate 6,289,152, forward strand.
ATTATTATGTTCGTTAAAATACTTGCGAGTGTCATTCGCGTATCCCAGTTAGCGAAAGCTATTTTATATCTAAAATAAATAATTACAAGAAAAAAAGAACTTTTTATATACCACGTTTGTAAATTTTCTGTTGAATCGCAATATAAGCTTGACAATTCTGTATTAATAAATACTTTTTTGTACTTGGTAGAAATACTGAATAAATAAAGAATACTGAAATGTCATTTTAACATTTCATATTGATTTCCATAGTAACGCATGTATATATTAATAATTTAGTTGCTAGGACCCCCTTAGCAACCAATAATAGTGTTTTATTTTTTACGAATTTTTTCCGAAATAACTTTTCATACAAAACAGAGTTAACTGAAAATGAATTCAATTTTGCTTAAATATGGCTAAAAGTATTAAAAGAATGCATTGTTGTCGTGTTCTGATAATATATTCTTAAAGTTTAAATTGCTCTAGCTAGTCGGGAAGTTAGTTAAAAATCTTCAATCGTCCAATACATATCTTTAACAAACAAGAAAAACTTTGTACTGGACACACAAGAAAAAATTTGTACTGGAAAAACAAGAATATGCGCTAATAAAAACGTGGTAAAATAGCATCGTAACTGTAGCCACTTTTGCCCACACGAACTGTACTTTGTGGAGAGAAAATCAATCAAAACTGAGAAGTCACAAAAAATTATTTAAATTATCCTAACGCCAACAGTGGGGTAGTATTAGGTAGTATTTAAGTCGTGGATTGCGTGTTCAAGTTCCTCTGACGAATTGAATTCGTTTTCCTCTTTAAAATCTTTCAAAAAATATTGTAAATACCCTAGGGTCCACGTGTAGTGTGAATGTTAAAAATTTCAGGTATCTTTGAGTGTTAAGTATGAATGATCTTTCGAATTTATTAGACAGACGTGTCATTATTATTCCTTTTGAAGAGTTTTCGACAACGCAAATACCCTAAATCTTCTTATGTAATAAAGATAGAATATAATACCAAATTTTCTTGAAAATTTACATGATGACCTTTTATACCTTACAAATAAAATAAAAGTTGTATATATTTTTTATTTTATGACTTAGGTACACATACTTTTTTAATGACGTTGGCAACACAGCTTGTACGGCTATACAACAACAACATACGCGTTTGATATATTTCTTTTTTAGAATTAATAATAACCATGTCCTTGGTTTTTCGTACAAAGCGGTTGTTAGTCATTTTTGAACAATCAGAAACACCCAGGCTTTGAGAAAAACACATGAATATTGTGTCCTCGCCGGGAATCAAACCCAGAACTCTCGGGTGGAAGGCCAGCGCCTTACGCACTTGCACGAGAGCCGACACGCGTTTGATATTAAGTATTTATGACATTATGACATCTGGGCAATATTTGGAGATTTTCTGCCAAATCTTATGATCCAACTTGCCGAATACGTGAATAATAAAATTATGACTAAAATTTCAATTCCAAATTTAGTATAACCTGTTTCTCATTTTCACTCATCATCGCCATTTATCTACATATTATGTAATTTAAAGTGAAACTTACACGAATTATTCCGCTATTTCATAACAATAAATTTATTACAAATGCTAATAATATAAATAATATTAAATTCAAGAGGATGTTTAAGTCGATAGCTATTTTGGTTATATCAAAACTACTGATGATTTGTAAAATGAAATTCTACCAAGAAAATGCCGACTCAATTTATAATAAATTTACTATTATTAATATGCAGCCGAAAATAGTGAAGTTTGCTATATTGTCATTAAGATCAAGCACAGATATGATTTTATTCTAATGCACACGAATTAGGCAGAGCTAATATAACCCCTGCGACATAGGTTCCCAACCTGTCAATCGCAAAGCAAAAATTGATCGATCCCAATAGCCGCGTACTGACTGAGCGAGCAGCCTCACGAAGCTGCCTCGGGGATTTGCTTTGGAAAAATTGCTGCATGAGGCAGCTCGCAATAAAATTAGCTTAACGCAAGGCAGCCGCGCACAGCATCTTTGAGCATCGATCGCGGTAACGCTCGGGCGAGGCGGCGCGTGCATTTACCTCGGGCGAATCGCGTACTGACTGACTGAGCATTTTGCCTCGCAAGGCTTTTACATATTATTATATATGGCGAAGCTGCCTCGCGACCACGCGAGGCTGCTCGGTCAGTCAGTACGCGGCTAATTAATATAGTGAATTTTGAAAATAATAATGATTTTGCTGTTTAAATTTGCAAACAAGGATGAAAAATAATACCGCGGTCAAAAATTTAACATTTTTTTTTAAGTTGAGATATATCACAAAGATTTGCTGATTCACAATGAAGTAAGGTGGTTGAGCAAAGGATATGTTCTTATTAGGTTTCAAGAGTTACTACCTGAAATAAAAACATTTTAATTGAGAAAAATGATAATAATGCGACCTATCTTCGAAACGACGAATGGCTTTCAAAACTAGCATTTTTAAACGATCTAACATTAAAATTGAATGAGATAAATTCTGAAATCAAGAACCATCACCGATATGAAATCGTCAGTCAATTAGTTTAAACTAAAATTATCACTATGCATATAAAAACTACGAAAAACGGACTATACCTACCTACTCATTTTTTAAATTCGAAAAATTGGTGAAAATGATGATTATAATTACGAAGATTATATATTATCACTGACACCCCGGAAGTCCGGGTAGGGAGGGGAGTCGGGGCCGCACAGCCCGATCCGACCTCCGCACTCAACTCTCCGGTCGACCTGACGTTAATGACGCCCTTGACAGCGCGCCTTCGGTCGATACGTGTGAGTCACGCAACCAGCTTCCACCCTTCGACCAGCTCAGCGATGTAAATTATTCAGGGCGGTCAATCGAAGCTGGCTTTTAGATTAGTAGAGCACGTTCAGTGTAAGGTTGGGTCTTGACAGTTGGGTTAAGATGTAGGATTGACGATGGTGGATATTCAAAATGAAACACACGTTGTTCGTAGCACGAATCTTAGCAGAAAGTTTTATTTTTAACAGTCTAGGTTCACAAAAAAGGGTTACTCGCTATACACACAGATACACAATATCAATACACATGAATAATTTTACAACAGCCCTAAATTTGTTAATGATGAGTGCCGTGGGCTGCGGCAATTAAAATTTTAGGATCTATGAATCACTTGGTTCGTAACACTAGCGAATTCTTCCTCAATGTACTGTTACGTCCCCAAAAAGTGGAGTAGTTTAAGTAAGATAGTTAATCACTTTCACTAGTACTTTTAGGTTTCGTAATTTACGAATTTAAATAGTCTTTATACTTGTAAGGTATTATTTGCTATTTTATTATTATTATACAGAGGACTATGAAAATAGGACTCTGTTAAAGTCTCTTTTGTTTTGTCAGGAATAGTGAAAGAGAGCGGAAATGTTCACAGGAGATATCAAATTAAAATAGAATAACTTTTGATAGACTTTGATATATTAAACGGAGATAAATTACAGTAATACAGATTTATTACAATTGACAGAAATCCAACTTACATACTAGAGAGACATGGGTCGGCGGAGAACTAACAAATTAATTACGTGTGCAATGGTTCATATATGGAAAGAAATAATGTTCTAGAAGTTTATAATTATCAACACAAATAACATTATATTATTGTTTTGTGGTTTTCTAGAATTAATTATAATAAATTGAATCAATATTTAAATTGACAATATTATTGATATCAGAGGATGCTATTGTTATCAGAGGAAGTTGCGGTTTCTCTAATTAGAATCTCTTATCTACTTATTAATTTTGTGCATAACAGTACGTAGCACGCGAACTCTGAAATTATTTTACAATTCAGCGAAAATTATCACTAGGAGCAGTGCGCGGGGACACCGTGTCCATCAGGGATCGAAAGGCTACGGCATACTGCCTGCCAGATTGGTTATGTCCCTCTTTTTTGGGTTTATCGCTGTCCCTCTCGATCTACCCCTGAACGCTCATCCCTCTCTGTCGTTCTCACCTGCGACAGAATGTTTGGCCTATACCTGGGTTTTACCATAAGGGTCGTCCAAGTCACCTTTTTGCCAGGTAGTCGAAAGTTACAGCGATTTCGGAGGAATCGAGCCCAAAAGAAACAACATTAGGTATCTTAATACAAATACGATTTAAAAACTAAAACTATTTCCTTCGAGTCTCGATCATACCAATCTTGCATGACCAACTTTTATCTCCCTATCTAGCAATTTTTACATTTTTTCAGTTAATAAATAAAAGTACAGAGCATTCTACTCGAGCGGCGATGGACGGAAATTTGGCTTGGCGGACTATAAGAAACATGAATGTGGCATCCATAGCTTCGCTCGTACTGTGCCCTTAAGGGGTCCTCCATGCAGGTAGAAACGTGGAGGTATCATCACTATATTAGAAGAAATAATGGATCAATTAACAAGAGGCTTACTGATTTTAATGAGATTCATAAAATTTGCAGTTTATTATCATCGCCTAAGAGCGTACTTCAGTGAAATGGCAAATCATTTTCAACAGTAGGTGCGACAAAATTTCTCACTAGTCGCCAATCGGAGACCGACAGTCGATGTGTCCGCACGTCGATTTGTTTTGTCATGGCGTTTGATGAAAATATTCTTAAATTGTGTAAAGATGACTAAAAAACTGTACGTATGTACTTAAAAAAGAAAACAAGTCAATGAATATAGGTACTATTATTATTAGTAATATAACAATAAACATAACATTAAATGGACGCATGTGGGATTTTTATGACAAATTATATTTCTTTCGGAACGCGTCATTTTCACAATCCGCGCATCGCCTAGCCACGATCTTTTTAGACCATGCCTCAACTGAAATATAGCCTTAAATAAATATGAATGAAAATAATGTCCAAAGTCAAACTCAAACCATCGCAATGATTTTCCTAATGGATGTGGGGAATTTCGAATAATTACAGTTGGTTGAATTGTAAAATGACATTACGTTGATACAATTGAAATATTTTGATATATGGAAAGTACTGAATACTGAGAAATACTCAGGGAACTCGGAAACAATGGGAACTGAAATACCTAACGGGTAAGGCGATAGCAAATAACCGACTTGAGTAAGGAAGAATCCGGGTTAAACTTACACACGTGTCAAGAATACGTTGTACGTCGAATACTGAAAACTGCTCTCGGTTTATGCATTTACGCTCATTTAATGTTAGTGTATTACACACACTATTGCACGTGCATAATGCGTGCTTCATTTTCGTAGGATACTCACACATTCAAAAACCGTGCATCAACATGCGGCGTATTGAATATAGCCTATCGGTATTATATTTATTATCTGTTCTGTGGAAATACTCATATTATTTAAGGACATCTATCTTCGAATTGTATCATGTTTTGGATGTAGGTACATAATAGTGTGAATCTTCTTTTTCTCATATGAAATTTATCAAATCCAAATATTGAACATGTTTGAACTAAAAAAAGCAACAACCAAAATTCCTATAAGATTCTTATTATAAATTGATCTCCATGAAAATGAAGATAAAAATTAGGTAGCTCCTAACCTCAAAAAGGTTAGGTACCTACCCTTGCCTTACAATTATGTCTTGTTTCTTGCCAAAAACTATTGATCCTCGCGATAATGTGGTAGGTATGTTTATATAAATTAACCCGCAAAGCTAAATGCATTACAGTCAAATTTTACAGTAAACCATGTGTTTCTTTTATATAAAAGCTTTTCTTCGTTACATTTGAAGGCTGTCTAGAGCAGTGGTTCTCATGTGCGGCCACCAACATCATTTTCAGTATTTAATTTAATTCACTGGGCTAACTTTAAATATGCGTTATTGGAAATGAGTCATGACTAGGGAATCCAATCCCGAGCCAAAATTCTGATTCCGGGATTTCGGGATTACAATTTGACAATCCCGGGATCCCGGGACTGGTCCCGGGATTGGGATTTTTTTCCATTGTTAATATAAAATTTTTATATTTACAAATAACATTGATAAAATCGGTCAAAAATAAATCTAGTATAATTTATACTATTTAAGACATTTATTGTTAATATTGTATACGTTAAATCTTGGAAATACACAAGTTTAATGGAGTAAATAATATTATAATATAAATAATAATGTGAATTTAATATGAGATTGCTATTTCTGATAGTAAAGACATAATGAATAGATCAGCGAGATTTAAAATAGTAAAGCAAATAATCATGGCGTACTTATGGCCTTTCCGCTTCATAAATCTAATTAGTCAGCCAAATATGAAAATGCCGTAAAACGTATGATATCATGGTGGAATTACTTTGTTAAAAGTGCGAAGCATTGTTTTTTACCAATCTTTCTCATTTTTAATAATCTATGTGAAAAAATAAAATGAATCGGCAACCTACACATCAAACTTCATTCAAACTCAGTTTATTTCTAATGTAGTTATTTTGTATTAAAAGTATTTTTTCTGTTATATTTTCCATATAAAATGATAAAAAAATCAATCCCGAAATCCCGGGATTATGTTTATCAATCCCGGGATTCATAGGTATCGAAAATAGCTCGGAATCCCGGGATCCCGGGATTCGGGATCCCGGGATTGGATTCCCTAGTCATGACCAAGTACTTAAAAACCATTTTTACCACGGTTGAAAATTTTTGGTCGAAGTTATACGTTGACCAAGAATGAAGTCAATTGAAAGAATTGGCAACAATTGCTTTATTATATTGTCAATTTGTCCTACTACTGTATACCTACTATGAAAGATCATTCAGTGTAATGCACAAAACAAATATCGAAGCCTGTTGACAGATGTAAACTTAGAAGCAGCCATGCGGCTCCCATTGGAAAAAAAGGAGTATTGAGGAATTTCCATTTGCATTATTTTTAAATAAATAGATATGTTTGTACTAAAATGTTCAAATGTCTTTTGTTAAATGGACTTGTCTCTAAATAAATTGATTTATTTTTTTAGTAAATAAGATTTAGCTTTAATTTTTTCAATCACAACAAAAGTGAAATTTGGTGCGGCCACCAGATGTTTCCTAGAACTGTCAATATCAATTGTGCGGCCACAGTTAAATTTTACGTGAGAACCACTGGTCTAGAGAGAAAAATTCAAGAGAAATAACAATAACATTTTTTTGTCAAAGTCATCAGTTGTGACTGTCAGTATGTAAGTATAGCTTATAGCAGGTAAACAATTTGGTAAATGCTGGGTAGCATTCACCAGGTGTTTTGAATAATGTGCCCGCGGCTATACGGCTATGGGCCCGCTGCTAAATATAAGTCCTAAGTTCGAATTTAATATTTATTTTTTAAACCCATTACCAATTATGAGGTACATCTATGTTTTGAGGTTTGGCTCAATTTTTGGTCCAAGGTGAGCCAGTGTGACCGAACTAGTGGAAGAATGTTAATTCAATTTTAGTATTGATAAATCATATGGGTACCCCATAAAGCTTATGTACCCATAAAATATATTTTCACGTTAAAAAAATACATTGAAAATGATACTTTCCACGTAGTTCCTATGCCCAACATCAAAAACTACATTTTTCACATAGTACGCATGATGTAATAGCAAGTGCTATAACATTCGAATCAGATTCCAATAGATTATTATAATGATAAAAACAAGTTTAATTTTGGTTATATAAATGGAATTTACAAACCCATGTAGGTACTTATGTGTACAAAGGTTTGCTTGAATCGAAATATTTTCTCAGTATAGCTATTCTAACTTCTAACCACTTAACTCCAAAACCAATAAAAAGGTGATAACGTATTCAGGCAGTTAATTATCCAGGGAAGTTAACTTACTGTCAGGCGTGATATTTTTTAATGGCCGCCCGTGACCGCCCGCGTTACCCGTCAGCTGTCAAATGTCGTTGGGTAACAAAGTTGACACGTCTTACTTGATTCCAAATGTATCACATTAGAATCTCCAATTCGACTTTTTCATCCAATTGTAAATTCGAATGGGATGCATTTGGAATCAAGTAAGATGCCGGAACGGCGCTCCGGTGCGCTCCGGTACATTTCGAGCCCTGGATGTACCACACATTGATATTATTATATTAACAACTATTTGTTGGATAATGTTGCTTAAAATATAGGAATTTTAAGTAAACAAATGATTCGGCATATAATTTAAATTCTGAAAAAACGAAATGTAGGTACCTAAGTATATTATAATATACACATAATATAATATTTGTGGAACTTTTGAATTAAAGAGGTATTTTCAATTTCTATTTCCGTAAGTAAGTACTTAGTAAATGAATTTTTTTATTCATACAAAGATAAATTGAATACTCACAAATGTATGTACCTACCTATGTAATAATTTATAAACAATAAATTAATAGTTGCTTTATGAATACAGAAATTTTAATTCACAAAATTTACAAGGTTTATAATTCCTGAAAACTCGTGCAAATTCTTAATTATCTTTTTATTGGTAAATATAGAATTGGAACTCTATACGATCTTGATTAGGATAAAACCATAATATATTTCATTTGATTATGTTGAAAAAACGTTATTATCAGGCACAAAACACATTAAATGACATGTTGTGAACGTCTTTGATTAAAAATTTGTTATGTACTCAATATTTTTTTTAAATAAATAAATATAGACTGTAGTTTGCGTGCGTTGACGCAGGTCTTACTTGATTCCAATTACATCAAATTAGAATCTACAATTATTGGATTTGTTATCCAATGCAGTGTCGTGTGTCTGAGCCCTTGTCCGAAAATCGTCGGACTAACGCATAATCCCACCTATTTAAATATATACTCTTCTTCTTCTTCAATCATGTCCGATCATAATAGGATCATAGCTTCACAGTGTGAAGGCTTGTATCAACAGATTTTGTTTATTACGAGAAATGGATGTCAGCCACTTGCTCAACCTATTAGGTCCACAATCTGACTCTTACACAAATTTAAAACAATATCTGTACTTATCAGACCCAGGATTCGAACCTGGGATCCACGACGTTATAGGTCTACGCTTAAGCCGCGCACCCAACGTGGGTGCACCTATGTATTACCTTTATTTAAATGTCAACAAGTGCTCGTCAATAACATTCTCCATAAATATCAACCCTGTCAACACAGTATACAAAACAGGAGTCGAACCTTGAAACGCAGGATACAAAATACGTAACTTGGGTGTCATAATGGATAATAAGATGAATTTTAACGCACTTATCAACGAAACTATCAATAAAGCATTAAAATTACTAGGTTTTATTCTTCGGATTACGAAACCATTCAGATCGTCTGTTCTGAAGGTTTTTTATTTCTCATAAATGTTCGATCCATAATTAAGTTCGCTTTTGTCGTGTGGAATCCACAGTACGTTATTCGCACCCCCAGTAAAATACTGTCGTAAGTCTGAAATGGGCGTTTTCGAGTTATGGATGTGGTTGGATTCGTATTTTTTTTGCTATTTTAATAAAATACTATCGTATCTCAAACTCAAATAGTGTTGGAGAGAAAGCACTTAATACAGTACATTACTTTCCGAAAACTGTTGAATAGATAATAAAATAGTGTTGTAACTAAGTTACGACAGTATTTTACAAGAAGCTTTCTAAAAAACTAAAACAATACTTTTCACAAAAATACTGTTGTAACTCTGTTACTACAGGAAAATCTTGAGATACAGCGTAATTTTCTCACTAATTGCATGGATATTATTGTTCCAAAGTATTCAAACAAAAAAAACTGGAAGCAGCAGAGGCAACAATTTTTGTTATCAACAATTAAATGGAAGTAAAATACAAGAAGTATGCAAAAAATACTTTATCAACACATTTGGGGTGAGTGAAAGGTACTGCTCCACTGCATGGAAAACAAGAGATCTTCTTTCCGGAACGCCTATTCCAGAACAAAGAGATCACAAAAATCACAAAAAAATTAGTGATGTTTAAAAAAATTATATAAGAGCTCACATTAAGTCTTTCCCAATGATCGAGTAACATTATTTGCGTGCACAGACGTCCAAATTGTATTTAGATGGTAAATTAACAATTGCTGAAATGTATCGGTTATACAAAAAACAACAAGCTGACAGCAATATGCCATTTGGAAAAGAACACTATTATACGCATCTATATTTAATGACGAATTTAATATTGGCTTCTTTAAGCCTAAAAAAAGATTTGTGCGTTGAATGCGACCTATACAATAATTCTTCACCACCAGATGAAAAAAAACAACTTCAAGAAAAATATGAGACACATCAACCTGGAAAAAAGAGGCAAGGGATGAAAAGATCAAAGACGTAGCAGAGTCCCGAAATAATGGCCAAAATAGCGTCATTAATGTAGCTGTATATGATTTGCAGGCTGTTTTACCGCTTCCTTGCGGAAATGTGTCAACTTTCTATTATAAACGAAAGTTTGGCAATGTACAATCGTACAGTCTATAATATCACTGAAAATATTGCAAACTGATACATGTGGGACGAGAGTCAAGCTGCATGAGGATCCAATAAAATTGGTAGCTGTGTACTCGATTACAATGCATGTAAAAAATATCACCACAATGAGCATTTTATTTTTTACAGTGACAATTGTGCCGGGCAGAATAAAAATAAATACATTGCTGCAATGTATTTATATGCCACCGGGAATTCACAAAAAAATACAACGATCTCTCATAAGTTTTTGGTCACCGGGCATAAACAAAATGAATGCGATATCGTCCATTCTACAATTGAGCAGCAGAAAACCAGGGCTCTAAAAAGTGGACCAATATTTGTGCCCAGCCAAATGATTACCATTGTACAAACAAGTAAGAAAACAGGACAACCATACATAGTTAAACCCATGACGACAAATAATTTTCTCAACATGAAAAAACTAGCAGATCAAATCGGTAAAAATTACAACACGGATGAAAATGGAGAAAAAGTTTTGTGGCAGAAGATTAAAGTTATAAAAGTAGACAGAGACTATCCATACATTATTTTTTTTAAAACCAGTTATCATGAAGAATGTAGGAAATTGAATGTTCGACAACAGCAAATAGGCAAACCGTTACCAATGGATGGTCTCAATATATCCAAAGCATATCAAGAGTGGCCAAAAATAACGACAATTAAAAAGAAGGATTTGCTTTCCTCTGCACCGCTAAACATCGTGAATTTTATTATGATTTTTTGCTTCTATTCCAAGTGATGTTTAAAAATTAAAAATCGTATGTAAAAAATTTATTTTCCCATTAAATTAAATAATTAAGTATTTTTTTGTTGTTTTGAACTAATAATTGTATTTTTCTTTTTTTTTCAATAAATCTTTAAAGATTGTACCATAACTTAATATTTTGAAAACCTTCCTTTACAGTGCCCAACAAATTAGTTGAAATTATTAGAGTGATGGTAGGGAAATTTAAATAGAAAGTATTGAGTTGATTCAAATTTTTCCATGAAATTGTCAAATATCCTAATAAAATACAGTTGTAACTCAGAAATATTCAAATATCTCCGTTTGTATATTTTTTAGAGAAAAATGATGAATACAGTTGAAAATAGATCATGTTTTTCCATAAAAATAAGTAATAATTTTTACATTCAGACTTTTCCTGTATTTACAAAGAATATTTGAAACTTCAAATGGATCTCCTGCAAAATGCCAATTTTTGACTTACTACAGTATTTTACTGGGGGTGCGATATACATAAACCGTCTCGAAGGAGTACAAAACCGATTTCGAAAGCACGCCAATTTTAAAGCTTACTGTTACGACTTATATAATGACAGAAACGACACAGCTAGTTTTAGGTACTTCGACCACTGCATATTTCATGGTATCATCTTTGGAAAGTCGTCATTCTCTATCTGATCAGTATTTTCTTTTCAAAATTATCAATGGTTTAGTTGACTCGCCAAACCTGCTCGAAAGTGTGGGTTTCCATTGTTCACCAAGATTTACGTGACACCAAGCTTAGTACCATGTTGGCCGTAGTGATTCAAATTATGCACAAAACTCTTTCATTCGGCGCTCTTGTTCAAATTACAATTTATGTATTTCTCCACCGTTGATCCTTTTATTAATTCACCTGTTTCGTATAAACGCGCTCCATCTCCAAAATTTTGTATAATTGACATTAAACGAATTTAAAATGTATGTTTTTTCCCTTTCTGATTATTCTCTTTTTCTGTTCTATCTTAGATGATTATTATTATTATATATTATATGATATTACAGATGTTAATATCATATAGTATATAATAATTGTGTGCTATATGTGGGTACTAGGCGGAGTTGTCAAAGTTACGCAGCCGTTCTAACAAAAATAATAATAAGAAACATGTAACATGTTCATTCTCTCTTCCACTTTGGCGTTTTAATAAAAATAATTTACTATGTTTTTTTCACTGAACTTAAGTCGTCGAAATTGGCCTCTTAAAGTTAGGCGCGTACGATTTACGCGCCTGAGTATGGTTCTACATCGCACTCAACACTTTTCCTTTCCACACATTTAATTAGTTAAAAATAAACATACAAAAATTGTGCTTTCACGGTCAAAAAAACATAACCAACATAAAAAACATTAAGTATAATATTTACGTATTCGTAAAATTATAGGCAGGTAGAATATTTTTGTTTTACATTCTTGATCATGAAACCTGTCTTTGGCCGTAGACGTCATACGTATTAATATATGACGTCTGCCAGGAGATAAACGCCTATACGCAAAAATGTAGCCAGATTTTAATAGTCAAATATTTTTTTATTTTTTTAAATTTTACTAATTCAATTTTATTATGACACGATAATAATAAGAAAATAATAAATAAATAAATGTGACAAAAGGTGTAAAATTAAACGATACAAGTACCTACATATTATTATAATATATCATCATCATCAGTGTGAATCTATCCACTGCTGCATGAAGGCCTCTTCAAGCTACTTCCACCTCTCTCGGTCCTGTGCGTTGCGTTGCCACGTACTTCCGCAGAACTTTATCATTTCATCGATCCAGCGGCCTCTAGGTCTACCTTGCGGATGTTTTGTACCTCTTGGATACCTATGGATGACTAAATTTGTCCAACGATTGTCTCTTCGTCGAGCTATGTGTCCAGCCCATCTCCATTTGAGGCTTTTAATGAACACTATCACATCGCAAACCCTTGTCTGATTACTTATCCACTCATTCCTCTTTTTGTCCTTTCGCGTTATACCCAACTTAGAACAGCACAACGTGGTATGTAGAGGTGCATCTTTACATACCACGTTGTGCTATTCTAAGTTTCTGGATCTCTCTTTTATTTAGGGTTCATGTTTCACGCGCGTATGTGATTACGGGAAGCACACACTGGTTGAACACTTTGCGCTTTAGGCACAGTGGGAGGTCACTTTTGAAGACATTATTCAGGCGGCCAAAAGCACTCCAGCCTAGTTTTACTTTGCGAAAAATTTCATCAAATATACATCCATCTATAGACACTTGTTGTCCCAGATAGATGTAGTTTTTCACCTGTTCGAGCTGAGTGCCATTGATGAGGATCTCTTTTTGGCCCGCGAAGCAGTTGAACATGACTTTCGTCTTTGTTACATTTATTTTCAAGCTTACTTTGTTGCTTACTTCAGCGAGTTTCTGCATTCTGCTTTTGAGGTCTTCTGAGTCTTGTGAGAAAATTACTATGTCGTCGGCAAAACGCAGATAGGTATTCTACATTTATGGGAATCCCTTTGTCATTCCAGTCAAGTTGCCAGAATAAATCTTCAAGGGTAGCTGTAGGTAAATAGTTTAGGTGAGATTGTATCACCTTATCGGACTCCTTTGCTGATAAGAAATCTGCGCGATGGTTTATGGAGATTGACCATTGATATACTACTAGATGAGCAGTTCCCATACAAGTGTCATTTTAAAAATGTACCACAAAAGATCTAACGAATATCGTCTTATAATATTTCCTTGTAGGTATAATGCGTTAAGACCGTTAACATGGATTCCCGAATTTCACCCGTATTGCCCTGGCTGTAAAACTAAATTTGCGTTCTTGGAATAGTGAACCTAAGGGTGGCTGCAACGCAAAACAGACAGAGAAAGTCGTCATGCGCTGACTATTAGTTAGAGTAAGATGCAAGCTAGACCGGGCTTACTCAGTAAGTTTTAACAAAGGCCGACTCGCTGAAAATCGGGCGCCATTTTAAGAAGCATATGATTCATCCAGTAGTATATCAATGAGATTGACAGATGCTGTCGCGCTACTGTATATATTATTGAAAATATTTATTTTAATACGTCATTGCGCCCGGGATTCCTTGATTTCTGAGTGCATCGAGTATTGAACATTTCTTTATGGAATCGAACCCTTTCTCATAGTCTATAAACTCATGCATAGTGGCAGTATAAGTATATAAGATACCTCTTCCTGTCCCCTGGATATCTCAAGAGTACCTAAAAGAGTGACTGCATTACATGTTTTTATTTCTATGCTAATCCGCTGTCTCATGTAGGTACTCAAGTTGAACGGCACTTACATGTTTTATCAGTTAAGGGATGATTGATCTCAGCCACCGTATTCAAAGTAGACGGTTCTTAGGATACAGGCAGTTCTATTTTTAGGGTTTGTTAAACTCAGCCAAAAGAGCTGCTGAACCTGACTATTCAACTGATTTATTCAGATGAGATGCCGCGAGTATATCCACCATAGTGGAATCCCAAAGTACACATTTTCCTTCTCTCCATGAAATCATCGTAATACCTTCAGGTCGCTTGTTATCTTGTCTACAGACACCAAGAGACTCCTGCCTTGACGGAACTCTCGACAAAACCAAAGATCGAGAGATCAAATTTAATCATCGGGTGCAGAATGACGACTGTCTCCCGCCACTCTTCTGGCAGCTTAATCCATATAGACCCATAAAGTCAACTGGTCTTCGCAATTAAATCGGTTTGCATTTTAAAATTAACAGCTGAAATAACATCCAAATTATTTTGGGACATACCCTTTTCAACGGTGAATATCTAAAATATGTAGATTATTAGCTATGAAAAATAACCCTATTCAACAAAACACATTTGATAAATTAGTTAGGAGTATTTTTGTGTGTAGGAGTATTTAAATACGCTCGTATATTGGCAAAATGACACAACATAACATAAATAACGATACATTGAGTGTCATTAATTTTCTCAATATCTACGTGTCATTAAATCTAATCTTAGACTTTCAGTCAATGTCGTACCTACTTCATCACAAGGGTATGCATAGCATTGGGAGCCAGCCAGCTAAATCTTTGTACCTAGTACCTACATATAATAGTGGTTAAAGTTTTTTATATTTTATAATATTATCTTTTCATCCCCAAAGCAATTAACTTTTCGTGGCT
This sequence comes from Rhyacophila brunnea, assembly GCF_057557595.1. Taxonomy (NCBI): domain Eukaryota; kingdom Metazoa; phylum Arthropoda; class Insecta; order Trichoptera; family Rhyacophilidae; genus Rhyacophila; species Rhyacophila brunnea. The sequence continues at coordinate 6,304,514 of NW_028232859.1, forward strand.
TGATGAGCCACGTCAAACAGTATGTCCAATGAATACGACGCCGGCATACAGAAGATAGTCTCTCGCCGATGCGCAGCTCGTGCAGTATCGCCAGCACAACATCTCGAATAGATCGAAAAAATTCTATTATTTGCTAATTATCACCGCCATCTTTAGATTAATAAAGCTTGAGCATAACTTTTTGCGCAAGCAACGAGTGGTCTACTGCCATACTATTTATTGATTACGTACTTGCAAGCAGAGTTTGGTATTCTATAATGACTGAAGAGTATAAATAAGTTATTAGTTATTGTCGTTTAGAATCGACTGTCACATTGATAAACGTCCTAGTGTATTATGATATTATTATACACAGAATAAGTTTACTTACTTTGATCGCCACTCCCAATTATTAATAACACATAACCACTAAATCAGATGAACTCCAAGGTCTCCAAGATACGTTAAAATAATCTTAAAGAAATCTGAAACTGAGAATACTCCGACAAGTGAACACGACAGACGCGTCAGTATGAGCACTCTATAGACAATGGCAGGTCATCCATAGACAACGAGAGGGGCGAAAAGTAGAACCAGTCGTGTAATGTATCGGCTTCCTTCTTCAGTGGGCAATGTCATTATCCAAAGGATTATGAAAATGGTATACACCAAGTATATTTTTTCTTTTTATAGATCTTCCCATGTATTATGTAGATCAAGTTAAAGTACGCGTGCCAAAATTTCCCAAGACTATCTGACGTGCCGAGCATTTTTTCATAGGAAAAACATAGAATTCAATTAAAAAGGCTCAAAAAATATAATTGACTTTTTGACTAACACTGTATTACTTAGTTTTGCTTTACGCACAAATTGTATTTCAAAATTGCTCCCATCAGATGAAGCATTTTCTTGCTACAGCGGTCTCAAGCATTGTAAAATGATTTTAATTCGATCAAACTCAGAGGTTCGCGGCGCGGCATCCCCCGCCGCCTGTTGAAGTCAGTGCGATAATACTATGTGTGACACATAATTCACACACTTATTCTTGGAGAGTATCTCCCTGCTATGTTTTATTTAATGCGATCTGTCATTTATGCTTTAATTTCGTCGTTTTCGTTTGCGCATCGATTGGTGAATATTATTCGTAAAAATATTATTAAAAACCCAAGAAAATCCGTACGGCTATGTCGTCGTTACTTTTTTTAATATTATATAGTACTTATAAATTTTTATTTTCAAAACTTTTAAAATTATTATATCTATTCTTTTCCTTTACAACATAAAATATTCACGTGCCATGCAAAATCATCTCGCATGCAATAGGTTTGCCATCACTGATGTAGATTATAGGTGAAGCCTGTTTTTCTCAGAAACACTCTCATGTACCTTTATGAGGTATGTAACATGTTGATCTCGTCTAATATACCTGCTTTATCTACGAACATACACTTTTTGTTTTATAAACCCTTGCGTGGTTTTTCTAGATGGAGTGGGGCAGCGCCATCTTTAGATTAATATAGCCTGAGCATATCTTTTTGCACAAGCAACGAATGGTCCAATTTTTAGTTGTCAAAATCAGATCCCAGTTTGCTTGACATATTGATTCGCCCATTCTCATTTCAAAATGAATTGTAAAAAAATCTCAAATCAAATCTATGAACTTATCAGTGTTATTTATAAATAATATACATTCCTGTTATTCATCAACCATCAAAGTCAGACTAGTCCTCCACACAGAAACCGGTGGTAATATTGATTTCCAAAAAATATGTTGCATTGATCTACGCATTACATTTGTAGAAGTTGTGTTAATGCTAGTGTATTATTTATCATGTAACTCATATATCCAATTCAAACCATTCCCTGTGTGAACACGACAGACGCGTTAGTATAAGCACTTTTTAGAACAATGACACGTCATCTATAGACAATAACGGGAGAAGCGGAAAAACTAGGACCAGTCGTTGTAAATGTATCGGCTTTCTACTTGAGTCGGCAATGAGTGGGGCAACATTTGTAGCTACACCATTGTTTCCAGCTGAAGTTATTGTCTATAAAGAACTATTGCAGATTGCTAATAATTATGTCTTGAAATTAAAGCCTCAACTTGTTGGTGTTTAGCGCTGTCGAATAAATCATCGACTGCCCGAGCAGTTTGGTATGATTCAGTTTCGTCTCTCCACCCGACGTACAAAAACTTCTAACACGTTATTTAATTTTGATTTTTATAAATCAAACATTTCAATGTATCATTAATTAATTACAATAATTCATCCTCTTTATGATCGTTCATCCATCGGCATGTGTAATACTTAACATCCAGTTTATGAACTTATGTTTATTTACAACCTATTATATTACTTTGCGTATTACTAACTATTTTATACATAATTTGGACAGCCCCTGAAACATACTTAGGTATTTCAAAATCCTTTAAAAACCTTATAACTTTTATCTTTCAACTCGCAACTATTTATTGTATTCCAGGCGAAAGCTTTATCAGTTAATTCACAGACTCATTCGTAAAACGTTCACTCAGAATGCGATAGACATGGAATCGAAACCCATTTTTTTTTCCAAAAAAAGTTCAAGATTATTTTCTGAGTTTCTTCCTAATTATTTATATTCAATGACGAATGTTACATTTAAAAAATGGGAATGGGTTTGTTACGTAATTATTTTATTTTATCTGCGTTTTTATAGATATTTTTGATATTATGATTATTTATTTATAAGAAAATAATTTATGTGTACAAGAATGGTATGAGATAATAATTGCAATTTAAAAAAATAACCTTGTCGACACTTGATCTGAATATAACCTGATTGTAATAATAAGTATTTTATATTGTTTTATTGTCGCCAGTTGCAAATACAACATCCGCCTGTAAATACTCCGGTACCTACTTATCAGGGTTGTATTTACCAGAATATCTGGTGAATCATCAGATATTTTATTAATTAAATTCGTACACATCACGATAAATGATTTTCTGGGGTCCCACTCCAATTTTACAAGATCAGTATAATATACGTCTTTGATCATGATAATCACAATTATTATGTCATAACTCACAATAATGCATGTGTACACTGTAGGTATATAATAAATTAGCCAGTGAATATTGATTTAATCTTCTTACGTATTCCTGAGCTTAGTATTCTACAAAGATAGAATGCATTCTTTGTTTATTGTTTCATTACGACTATTCGCAGTGGCGGGTTTAAGGTCTTGGAGGCCCAATAAACGAGAAACAGGAAAATAAAAAACATAAACAACAACTAAACTAGGCGAGCTTAATATAACATATATTCAGGATAATTTCAGGTTTTGTACCATTCCATAGGTTTTGGGCTTAGTATTCCAGGATTCACCTTCCGACATCTTCAGTGTCTGTGGATATTTTATGATATTACCTACTAATTATCGATATAATTAACCGATCGTCAATAATACAAGCACAAAACAGTGACATCCCACGGGAGTAAAAAAACCATGCACTGCTTAGTATGCGGCATATAAAGGAAGGAAAAATAACAATATCATTTTTGACAGCATATTATTTCGTATAAAATAGTTTGTAAGCCTGTGTGCTCCTACGCCTGCTAAACAACATTGCCTTTCGTTATTGCATTATTATCCATGTAAGGTAGGTACGTATATATATAAGGTATAATTATAAGAAAAAATCCGCACACTTAATATTACAAATTATCGAGCGCTCCGGTTCATAAACTCTTCAATTTCGAGCGCTGAGTAGAAGGTAGTTGCGTTAGTCGATTAAGGGATGTGATTGGATTGATCAAAGAGTGTGAAGGATTTGTGATAATTGAAAGTTAATTATAAAAAACTGAGTTCATTATCAAGTACAAATTACATGACATACATTAATTGTTTACGAGAGAGCTTTGAATTCAAATGAACTTCATGACCCCGGCACAGTGTGCGATATTAACTTTGAATTGACTACATACAAGATTTTAGTGCCATAGGTTTCATGGTTGACTGCGAATGACTTCAATTGCATTGATTGGTAGGTAAATGAAATTAATGTGACGAAATACAAGTAATTAAAAATTAATGATGTTTATATATTTTATAATAATAATTATACATAAAATTATAGTAACCTTTGTTCTTCTTTTATATCATTCGTAACTATTTACTCAATAAAAAATAAATTGCATTAATGTTTCTTTTAATAATAACATTATGCATGCTGTTTGCTATTTTATCTTTGATAGCTTCTAAGTGAAATATAATATACTTATAGTCAAATATAGTCAATTATGACTTTTTTACGACACAATTAGGTACAATAAGTAATATAATAAAAATACTAAATAATATAAAAAATAATAATAATATAATGTAATATAATAAATATTCCATTTTTGTAAATGATAAAAATATTTTTTTTTATTTCCCCACCCAGATAATTTGTTAAATAATAAATTAAGCATGTTGGAATTTATTCAGTAGTGTTATTAAGAACCTACTAATTTTAAAATAAAATACCATCTTTGCTCCTAAGCAAAGCATATGGACACACCCCTTCAGAGTGGTAATTATGAGTATCTTAAAAGACTTCATTTCTTTAATCTAATTGGGTCTTCCCCCAATGAATAAATAAAATAAAACGACTAATAAAGACTACAATTTACAGATGGTATTGGTTAGTTTTTAAAATTCAATTATACCCTGGGAAAACCAAGCCATAATACGCATCTGTCTATGAAATATTTAAAATTATGCCATTAAATCATACATCATTTTAGATATTTAATATCTCATTCGCCGCGGAGTATTTAATTAATATTTAATTACCACATTTAAATAACATATTAATTATATCTAATGCGGACACAATAGATGTGCTGTAAGGATTTTAATAGATAGGATAATATTTTTAACTACTATTGTTTGGTTGAGGCAGGTTTTAATAAATTATAAAAAAACTAACCAACATCATGTGGAATTATTCCATAGATGACATAATTGAATTCCAAATTTGATTTTTTTAAATACTTCTTTGTAGTTGTTCACGCACTCTTATTTTATTGAATAATTAATTATCTAGGCTACTAATTTCCATAGATTAATATAGTCATATTAAACTAACAAAGTTGCCATTGCAAACAATGAAAGAAATTAATACGAATTGTTATAGTAATCAAAATTTGTGATATAGTATAATATCTACCTATTTTTATCGTCCTTATCATCATCAATCTGGACCTATCCACTGCTGGATGAAGGCCTTCTCAGCCTTATTCTACTCCTTACTTACACATGAATTGTGATATTTATCAAAATCAGTGATATTATAATATCTACCTATCTATATACTATAATGCGTTATTATCAAGAGCCTCAATAAATCCACTGCTGGATGAAGGCCTCTCCACGTTGATTGTATTCTTGACAGTCTTGAATTTCTATATTTATTAAAAATGCTAATGTTATTTATCTACATATTCACATCGTCATCATCATCATCAATCCACTGCTGGATGAAGGGTTCCGTAACGTGATTCTACTACTATCGGTTGAACGAATTTGTGATATTATTATACATATTTCTATAATCCTTATCATCATTGACCTGAGCCAATTCACTGCTGGATAAAAGCCTCCCTAGCCTGATTCTACTCCTTTTTGTCATTTGAATTGCTGTATTTATCAAAATCGGTGATATTATATTTATCTACATAATATGCATATCATCATCAACCAGGATCAATCAACTGCTGGATGAAGGGTTCCGCAATCTGATTCTACTACTATCGGTTTAACGAATTTGTGATAGTATACCTATTTCTGTCGTCCTTATCATCATCGACCTGAACCCATCCATTGCTGGATAAAGGCCTCCCTAGCCTGATTCTACTCCTTTCTGTCATTTGAATTGCTGTATTTATCAAAATCGGTGATATTAAATTATATCTATTTATATTGCCTATGTGCCTGAATCATTCCACTGGTGGATGAAGGCCTCTTTAAATTTTTGCATTTCTGTCGGTTAGATGAATTGCTATATTTATCAAAATTGCTGATACTATATTTACCCATTCAAAATATCGTCATTATCATCATCAACCAAAATCAATCCACTGCTGGATGAAGGTTATACCAACATAATTCTACTCTTCTTGGTCATGTAAACTGCTATATTTTTTTTAAATTTGTGATTTTATATACCTACCCATTTAAATCGTCATTATCGTCATCAACCTGTATCAATACACTGCTGGATGAAGGCCTCTTTAAGGTGATTCCATATCTTTAGGTCTTAAATTCCTATTCTTATCAGAATTGGTCTAGGATAGACTCAGATATAACATTGCTTTATTATTTATCAACATTTGTCTCGATATGAATGTCCCGCACCGGGAAACGATATTACTTAAGGTTAATTTTTAAATCAAAATAAGCATTTATTTTTTATAGACAATGAAACAAAATAATGTTTAAATTTATTTTTTATGCTGCTAACCTTTTTCTATTATGTAAATGGGACCCGAAAGAGATTAATATTCACGTTATATTGGATTACCATTTATGATAATCACAAGATGCATAATTATTTATCATATTTAAATGCACATACCTACACATATATTGTATTAAAATTAAAATGTCATTGGTAGCAATCGGCAATTGCCAGCTGTTCTGCTAGGCATAGCAGCCTGAAATGGTGTCAGACGATATTGTGAAGGCCAGGCTCCAGAATAGACTATGCATATGACCCATAAATAATCAATTTCAATCAAGACATTTATTGTAAGATGAAGATAATTTTAATACTTCCATCAATAAATTGAATAATTTCAGACTTAATAAATAAGAAACTACATTACTTAGGTACATATTACGCTCTTCTCAATATTATAGTAAGTCAACTGTTATCTGACAATAGTATCTATCTGCAGTTTTGGCTAATTCTAGGTTATTGGTGTATTTTGTACAAAATGGTGACGGATCGAATGGAAATATTATTGTTCTACGAAAAAAATCCTAAAATGCTCAAATTTGACGTGTAAAATAGTGTATATCTGCATCGAAGTGTCTAGAAACTAAAATGAAATATTAGCTATCTGCTTGATTTATTTTATTATGACATTATAATTTTCAGACATCTTTAAATGACTGTTTTAGTACTAATATTAAATCATTTCACTTGAAAAATAAAAAAAATACTGATACCGACAAAACCAGTTTTTTGAACCCCCTGAAAAATTGACTACAAATGTCAGATAGATACTATTGTCAGATCAACGTCGAAGTATCACACATTTCCATATAAAATAGATAGGTAGTTATCGTGATTCAGTAATAATTGTATTATTTTTACATTTCGGTAGGTAAATAAAATTCATGTGATGTTTAATACAAGTAATTAAACATTAATAATGTTTAGGTATATATTTTATAATAATAATTACATATAAAATTACAGTAACCTTTCTTCTTCTTTTATATAATTTTAGTAACTATTAATATTAATAAAAATTAAATTGCAATAATGTTTCTTTTGATAATGATATTATGCACGTTGTTTGCTATTTCATCTTTTATTTCTTCTAAGTGAAATATATACTTATAGTCAAAAATAGTCGATTATGACCTTTATACGACACAATTAGGTACAATAAGTAAGTACCTACCTGTTTCTTTTTCCATTATTGTACATGATAAAAATAATATTTTTTTTATTTCCCCACAAAGATAATTTGTTAAATAATAATTTTAGCATGTTGGAATTTATTCATTAGTATATTATTAAGAACCATTTAGAAAGTACCATTTTTGCTCCTAAGCAAAGCATATGGACACACCCCTTCAGAGTGGTAATTACGAGTATCTTAAAAGACTTATTATAAGAAATAGTCTGGGTACAATCTAAGGGGATCCCATTGAATAAATAAAACGTATTATATCGCAATAATCTAAATGTATGAAAAATAAGACTATCCTGCAGTGGCGATGGGTGGAGGAAGGCGAGATCCACCATAGATAGTACAGACTAAACTTTGTTAGTTATACTTATTTATTTACATTGAACTAAGACTACAATTTACAGATGGTGTTGGTTAGTTTTTAAAATTCAATTAAACCCTGGGACACCAAGCCATAATACGCATCTGTCTATAAAATATTTAAAATTATGCCATTAAATCATACATCATTTTGGATATTTAATAGATAGTGTCATGTTATTTTAACACGATACACTAAGCCAAGCGAAGTTTTTACGCTGGCAACACCGAGAAGGAGGAGCGAGCAAGATGGCGGCTGGCGACGGATGTTTGTTATTGTTTTGTGGGTGACAAGCGAATTTGTGCGGAAATGGACAATCAATAATCAATTAAGACGAAGAGAGGCTGGTGTGAGGGGCTTACGTTAGTGACCACGGTGGAGGACGGACGTCATGGGGGACCGTTGGCAACCACGGTCCGCCGCAAGAAGAAATGGCGTACGCGTAACTAAATAGGAGAGATTCCATCGACATTAGCCATCGGACAATAGTAAGCTGTATCGTTCCATGTTTTGTCCTACTATTTATTAGACCTATCGCAAGATTGCCAGGTTTTCTTTGTTTCTTGCCAGTCAGTTTGATCCGTTGCGTAAAGTTCTTGTTCTAACCTGTAAAATCCAATGTCCAACTCTGGCGATAATATAACTTCTTTATTTGAATTCAACCATTACTTTTATTTCGCTCCTAGTATCCAAATTCCTTCCTTATTAGATCTAGGAGCTGGCGCCCAGTACATCATTTATTAAATTATGTTTCGACTTGTGGGAGGAGGTTTCGGAGGAGTGAGGCTTTAAGACGGCCGTATGATACTCAAAGCACCCACGGCCTGGGGGTTTGAGTCCTTCTAATACCTGCTAGCCGGCACCTATACCTATTTCTTAGCTTTTAACCGACTATTAAACCTTTTATGTGACAATAGAATAATATTTTAACTACTATTGCTTGGTTTAGGCAGGGTTTAATGAATTGTAAAAAACTAACCAACAACATGACGTGTAATGTATGTTCTTAGTTTAACGAAAATAAATAAGAATGAAAGAGAAAGTGCAATATATAAACATATTGGGTATATTCTATTAAAATGTCAGTAGTAGGAATCGGCGATTTCCAGCTGTTCTGCTAGGCCTATATGGTGTTAGACGATATTGTAAAGGCCAGACTCCAGAATAGACTACGCATATGACCCCGAATCTATATTGGCAGTGACGACTTGCAAATCGTAAAACTGACAAATCAGCGAAATGTCAAACTGTCTGAGGTGAATGAAAATCTATCACGAAGGGACAACTATGGCGCCGCCTATGCATACTTTACAATTATATTAATATCCAATACCGCCAAGCCGTCTGCGAGACCTAGCGAGACAGACTGGCGAGAGCCAGCTGGCTCAGCTAGTATGATATTACGAGTAATACGATGATAATTATATCTAACTACCAAGGCAGTATGATAAGTCAGGTAAAATTCATAAATAAAGTGATAATCGCCAATCTCGCATAATCTCAAGTCCTACTATTTGTTACTGGGCTACATTAAAATTTTCAAGCAGATTAATTATCATTTAGGTTATTTTTAACAGCTATTGAAAGCAGACTACTTTTCGTATTTTTGTAAAAATGGAAAAAGGGGAATTTAAGGTGTTAAAATTTATTTTTTACATAGAAAAACCATTAAACAAACCAAAAGAGAAGCTTGAAAAATAATATAAGGACTCTTCGCCATCGATTAAAATGATTCACAAGTAGTTTACAGATTTTCGTTGTGGACGTTCAAGCACAATAATTAGTGATGGACGTTCAGGATGCTTAATTTAGGTCACCACACCAGAAATATTTGAAAAAATCCATGATATTATGATGGACGACTGATAAGTGAAAATGCATGAGATTGGTGAGGCGATAGGCATCTCAATTGAATGGATACATTTCCTGAGTATTTTTCATTTGGATTTGAAAAAGCTTTCCGCAAGATGAGTACCGCGATTGATCACAATCCACAATAAACGCACACACTTGTGACTAATTCAAAGGCATGTTTAAACCTAATCTAAACGAATTTCTGCATTGATTTAGTTTATAACTATGGAGAAAACATGGATATATCAAGGTAAATGTGGCTAAATCGGCTAGAAAGATTATAGCGACAGATTTTTGGGATGCACGTGGCATATATAATCCACACCGACCACATTAAAATGAAAAAACCATTACTGGGAAATATTGCTGCAATTTCTTGGGCCATTTAAACGACACTTTGACGGAAGAATGACCGCATTTTACGAAGAAAAAAGATATGTCCCACCAAGACAATGCACGAGTGCATACGTGTGTCATTTCCATGACAATATTGCATGCATTGCTCTCTCGTCCATCAAATTCTTCAGATTTAACTCTCTGCGAATTTCTTAAGATTTCCTATATCCGGATTTTAAAAAATAGCTCGGCAAAAAATATTTGGCACTAACGACGAGATCATGAATGAAAGAAAAACGCCTTTATTGAATGAATGGTTGGATACATCATATTATTTGGAAGGGATCACAAAATTGGAAAATGCTGGACTAAGTATCCTGAGCTAAAAACGAGCTATGTTAAAAAATAAAATGATTTTCTTTTGGTAAAAAATCATTCTTTGCTTCATTTTTACCAGACTTATCATACTGCCCTCGTATCTAAAAAAATCTCGTTTCAGACTTGCAATCTTGGTGGTGTCAATTAAATAACTGATCGATATTTTTTCATCACTTTTTATTTAATTATATTATAAGTAGGTACAATTTTTAATCTTAAAATGCTAATGGCTAATTATTATGGTTATCTTATCTTATAATAACCCAGTGACATTGATTAATGGTGATTATTAATTTTATGTAAATCAATATTATTCAATACTAGATTAATCGGTATGACGTATGTATGAAACAAGTACCTAGATGATTAAAAATATAATTGCACTGGAATAACATGGCTCACAAATTATAATTTTATTATAACACGATATAGATTTGACTTTTCGGTTTAAGGAACACCCATTTATTAATCGAATTAGCATTTACTTAGAACAGTTGCTTGAGTCGACAATAATTGAGCTTTAATGACTTTTATTGATTGAATTGGTTATTTTTATATACCTATAGATGTGTTTGTTAACATATTAAGTAATTATAATGTAATGATTAATATGTTCAATTAAATTAAACGATATACAAAAACATTATGCGGTTGAGTCATATCCTACCTTAGAAATTGTCAAAAAGGTCTGGAAGAAGATTTTTCTTAGTCATTTCTTTTGTGTCAAAAGCATAACCTTAAAATTATATTTTTTGATGTTATTATAAAGTTGTAAGGATGTCTTGAGACAAAACGTACACGTAAAAATGTCACGCAACGATGGTAATATCACTTAAAATGGATGTGATAAATTTGGAATAGAATTTAAATGTCACATTGTTACCTAACATATTTAATCGACACTAATGCAATGAGCAAGGAATTGTCCTCAACTATGACAACGATGGGTTAAACATCGTTTTACATTTAAAATATTTATCTTAATTTTGATTTAACATATTATTTATTCTATTACAAATCAAGATTTTTCTTTGTTTAAAAATCTTTAATTTTAATTTTTGATGCGCTATAAGGTAAGTTTTATTTTATTTTCTTTATTCGGAATATTTAGATATCTGTGTACCTACTTGCAATGGCTCGGGATCATTATATTCACTGTAATGGATGGTTAGTAGGGAAGAGGAGCAACGAACTAGATATTCTTATTTTTGATGCTTTACAGTTTAAACCACAAACAATAAGGATGTTCTTAATTATTAAAATAAAAATACTATCTCCTTAAGAGGATACACGAGTGAAACATAAAAATTTACAAGTTTTCGTGATACTTGTTATCATAACAAAGATCGTATGAATAAACCAATATATTATTATAACTATTCCTATGAATCTTAAGTATTTATATATTCGATTACTTATCCAATTTTCAGAAGTTATTTTATAACTTAACGCAAATTAAACAAATTATATGTCGAAATATCAAAGAAATAAAAGTGGTACTAAATTCTCTTTTTTCAAATACCTATCAGTTCAATACATTAATATTTGAAATTATTAATAACATGCTTATAATATTGTTTTTTATTTACTTTATTGTTAAAACCTAAATATTTGCACATACACACAGCAATCGATGTTTTAAAAAATATATATGAAATTTTCAACAATTGTTTTGTCGTCTTTTAGAAAACTTATAAAACTAGATTTTAATGTGGAACTTATTCATAAAATAGGTGCTATCTATCTACAAATAAAAACCAGACTTTAAAAAAACGCATATTTTATAAAAGTAGGTTTATTCTAAATTGTAAGTTTTATTTTTTAATTAAGAATTATAAAAAAAATCTTTTTGATGTTTTTAAATACGTGGTGTTTTTTTTTTAAATAAAAATTAGCTTTTTTAATTGTAGTTTTCTAATTCACTCGCAGCAGCATTACGGTCATCCTTAACGTAATTAAATTCACCTTGAAATAAGTTATTAAAATAAACATTTGCCAGAGTTGATAAGTTTCCATACCACCAGGTATTTCCTGAGATTAGTGATAATTATTATTCAATTAAAAATTACATGAGGTCGATACAAAATTAATAAGTTATCCATAGAGTCTAAACTCTAAAGGTCTAAACTCTAAAACGTGACAAAATACATATCTTTATTTTTGTTTATTTGAAACTGTCTAATAAATTTTCTTTCAGTACTTATAATTATAGGCATTCCGATAATGGCTGCTCATACACGGTGAGTTTCAGCTACAGTAAAAAAGACGGTTATTTTGACAGACTTTTCACAAGGAATATCAGTTCTTATAGATAGATCCACAAGTTGTTGCCCGCTGAGTGAGGGCGCTACAAGCTAACATTTGACATAATACAATTTCATACTTTTTTATACTGAGATGAGCTTGGTTCTAAATTCGAACACCTGCCGATTTATGATGGTATATTTATAGCTAAACATTGAAATTTTTATTTTATTTCTGGTTTAAAATGTGACAATTGTCAGATCTCGTTCGCATATCGTTATACAAAAGAAAACGGCTATAATATTGTTTAATAATTATTGATGAAATTCAATGAATCCCAATTTACGTGTATATAGATAGTATTACGGGCGTTTAGGATTACAAGGGCCTATATGAAATGGGATAGTTTTGAGATAAACGCAAATAAAGATTTTGGTACTATGAAATTCATAAAATAAAGCACATTCCTAACTATATTTTGTAAATGGCTATATATATATATATATATTAATCTAATATATATATTTTTAATTTTGTTGTTGAAATATTTAAATCTTTAAACCCGTTTTGCAATTAAATCCAATTTCTAATTTATAATAAATAGGTACGTATTATAAGTAATGACAATTAAATTTTTTATAAGTTTTTTACAATTTAAGATTTAAAAAAATGTTTGTAGCCCCCTATACCTACACATAAAAACGAAAGGTGAACATCGTGAATTTAAAAACGAATGGACTCATACTTTCGCGTTTATCCCGAACACGGATGACCTCCCGATATATTCATTTGTAAATAAAAATTGGCATATTAACAAGAAATCAAATTTGGAAAGACACTTCACAACAAAACACGGCTCATTTGCGACCGTGTATCCAGTCAGTGACACACGAAAGAAAGCAGTTGAAGAACCTCAGGAAAGTGTTGAAAATCAAGCTTTTTAATCAATTACTGGATACAATCTTTAATTTTGCAAGCTTTATTGTGCCAGGAAATCTCTAAGAGGGGATAATCAGTGACTACACAAAAAGTTGTTTTATAAATGCATTTGAAAAATATTTTCGTGATTTCAAAAACAAAGCAGAAATTCTTTTAAAAAATTAAGGATTACCGTTATCTATGAAAGATAGAATTACTGATATAACCTACTAACAATTCGAAGATGTAAAATTTGCTCCTTATTTATCAATTTTTGCTGTAGATGAGTCTTGCGACACAGAGGACACATATCAAGTTTCACTTTCTATCTGCAATATAACATTTAGGGGTCCAAAAGAAGAACTTTTGGTATTAGAAGTAGAAAATGTAGCAAAGGTTGTCACTGAATGAATGAAAAAATATCTTCTTGCATAAAATAAAATTGTTTCAATTGCAACCGATGGGGAAAAAATTATGACAACGAAATTAAAATATTCATCGAAAAAAATGTTCACAGAATTGACAGACGATCAGTGGTTGCAAAAAAATTATTTAATGAAAGATCATCACAACTAAATTTCCTCAATCATAAACTACAGGGAAAAAGAAACACTAAGTTTTCGATGCTCGAAGAAGTGATCTCATTCGTAAATAAAGTGTTACTTTTCGCTAACGATTAAGAGGAGGGATCCTTGATTCATTTCGAAGATTTGTATAAATATCGCCAAAAAATGCAATGCCCTCATTAGCACTGATTATTTTAGAACATCAATACTAAATATGAGGAATTTTTTATGCTAATATTGAAATAATTTAAAAATAGTCAATAAACCCTACCTAGTAATAATTTGTTTTAAATCCACTCATTGCAAAAGTCGACAAATAAATTTGTTCTCCATTTGTTATTGTGACACGAGCACTTTTGCAATCAATTGGTGTATTTAACGAGTAAAGAGTTATGGAGCTCCAAGTTTGTAGGTCTTGCCACTGAAATTGAAGATTTGGAGATAGAAAACTGCAATTTAATTTTACAACACATGTAGAGGGCTCTCAAAGATCTACATACAGTATATAATATGATTTTTAATACTTGCAATAGCCTTCCGAACTAATATAACTCAACAATTTGTATTTACTATTCTTACTATATTCGGATCTACATAATATTATGTATGCGAATAATCATTTTCAAACATGAACTATATTATAAAGAGCATTTTGAGATCCCAAATAACCGATGAGAATTTGGAGTCGTGCCTCAAATTAAAAACTAAAAGTTGCATATACCAAACACACAGAAACTGTCCAAAGGAATGCAAGGTCATTTTTCACATTAGTTTTAAGGATTAATGCGTGAAAATTGTGTGTAATTCATATTCTGTAAAAACTATAATTATTATACATTTTTTTATAATTTTAACAATAAAAAACATAAGTATTATATTTACATAAGTTTTATTCATGAAATCATCTTCACTTAATAAATAAACAATTAAGTAATTCAATTAAATAAATCATATTTGTAAATAAATTGTATTTGAAAAAAATCTAAACCGTTGTGCAACTCATATTTGGCTCCTTTATTCCAAGGGTTTACCGACCCCTGGACTATATGCTAAAATGTAAATAGACAATTATAATTTAATATGCTCTAAAAGCGCGTTGACACGGTCCAAGTACACTTGGATAGGAATAATTATTAGTATGAAGATGTCTCATACGAGTGCGCTTGGATGGCACTCGGTCCAAGTGTACTTGGATCGTACTTGGACCGTGTCAACGCGGCTTAAGCTTAACAATAATATTAGTTTTAAAATATAAAGCTATTTGACAACTTCTTGTTCGTATTGTTTTGTTAAATTGTGTTCCCGCCGTGCTGCACGTTGTATGTTTTCCCCTTCCTTTTAGTCGCGTTGCCATATTGTTTAAAAATTAGTAAAGGTTTTTACCAATTTAATGAATGGATATTCGACAAAAGCAGTTAAAATAAATCCACCAGTGAATGATAGGGTAACGAATGCCAGCCCAAATAATATCTGGAAAAGTTACAAATTATATATATTATTATAGAATTATTATACCAACAATTGAAATTAAAATAAATTCAAATACATGCGCAATTGATGCTATCTTCCTATTGAATGAATTTTCATCGAATTTACATACTTAAATGTTATACAAAAAATAAATGCTCAAGAAACAATGCTTGTACGCGATTCGGAGCGGTCTTCTATATTACTTTTAAATAATGAAATTCTATAATATCTACGTCAACCTTAATTATAGTTAATATTGATTTAAAAATACCTATCTAACCAATATACTGAATATAGATAATTATTACTTAGACATTTAAAATACTTACAGCAGAAGACGCCTCAAGCTGCCAAGGTTTTTCACTCAAAGTAGTCATAGCGTAAATAATTATCGGATTTGTCAAATATGTACAGTACGATACATTGGAGAACGGCATCCAACATTTGTATGACACAATCTCTTGAAAGATACCTGTAATTATTATAAATGGATCACATGGACAAAAAATAATTTCTGGGTTTTAAGGAGACAGCGGCCAGTATTTTTTTTTTAAATCTCAAATGAGAAATTTCAAACCTTTAGGAGTAAATTCTAACAATGACCGTGAGAAATTATTCTAATGTATAAAAAATTGAGAACTAAAGATGAATGATGAATAAGGATGCTTCTAGTTTCAGATGCTGGATAAAACTCACCAGTGATGGCAACTCTCACCAACATAAATGTCTAAAAATATCCAGGATAAGGAATAAATAAGTAGAAAATATTTTTATTTGACAAGAATAAAACAACATAAATATAATGGTTACTATGCCATTCGATAGCCAAAACCTGTAAAATATGTATGATCCAACAATGCCACGCTAAAATTGGGTGATTAAATAAAATATTTACACATTTGGGGTGATAGTGTGAAGGATGAAAGACTGGTGGTTGTTGGGTGGATTGAGTCCGAGAGTTTATTTACCGAATAAATAAGTAAAATGATAGGTGCGATATTTAAACCAGGGCCAGGTAATAAGCGGTGAGATATCCTCAGCCCGAGACCCGATGATAGAGTACCTTTCCATCAATCGTGATCGCTATTTATTTCCGGTAAGCTATTATTAATGTATGTCACAATTGAGGAATATGCTGTCTGTCGCATTGCTGCAACCTCGCAGCGTTTCGCTAACGTTTGAGGTTATTGACCCTCACCGACGTATGTCACACTTGCAGAATGTGCTGACCGTAGATGAAGTGATACACGATAATTGGGTAATTCGCTAATTCGCCCATACATATAATTTTTGCTTAAGTAATTTAAAATACAAAACATATTTTCAAGTTATAAATCGATCAATTTTTACTCAACCTTTTATTGTTTCACACTATGTACAGAAATAATGCAATGTTTGGTATATGATACCACAATCTCATTGAATTATAACAGCTTCGCTATAATATGTATAGAAAGTATTGTTGTTTTTATTTAATAAAACGCATTTTTTTTTTGTAGTACTTATTCCACTTTTATACAATAGATTAGGACCGGTTTCGTCCGCCTCAGAGGGACATTTTCAACTGTTCCTTCAACTTCAACCTTTCAACCGGTCCTAATCTATTGTATAAAAGTGGAATAAGTACTACAAAAAAATTGCGTTTTATTAAATAAAAACAACAATACAATGCAGTTCCACCATGAATTGACAGTTAACAAAATAAAATAAATGTATAGAAAGCGTTACTATAATGAGAAAAAGGATGACTTCGGCCGTCGCAAGAATTGAATTGAAGAGAAAATTGAATCAAATATTTAATAGTAATATTTAAAGTCTTTATGGAGTAGAATCTTAGAATTATTGCGAAAAATTGTTTTCATTCTTCAAGAACATTTCTGAAGTATACAGGAATTCACATTAAAATAAAGCTTATTTGCATCATGGTAGATACTCTACAAAACAACATTGTTACGTAAAAAAGTAATTCTATATGTCAATAAAAAAATTAAAAAAAAAATGTTAATGAAGAACCTACTATGTAAAATTTAATAAAAATTTAAACGATTATTCCAATCATCATAAACTGTAATTATTGACCTATTAACTGACCTACTAGAAAAATAATCAAGACTATAAAAAGTTATTTAAAGCCTTTTAAAGCAAATTATCTGTACTGCTGTACACGGTTAACCACTTTGGGAAGGCAATAGATATAAAACTTGCATTAGGTAACTATTAATTGGCCTCGCGCTCATGGTCTAACCGGGTCTCCGGTCCATGTCCTACAATTTGGATTAATTTTAAGTAGAGAGAAGTTGTTACACAATTTTATTAAAATGACAACATTCATTACCTCCATTGTCTGTGACACACGCAAGTATCATCCATGCGATACTAAGGCTCCAAACACTTCTGCTTAGTGCCATATAAAGCGTACTCGCTGGTAAACTAATATTTCTGTCTGTGACGCTGAAGAACGTCAATAAACTTAATGTTACTGCGACTATCCATAACAGTCGTACTGCATCCTGGAAAAATAAAATTCATATCATATCGAATTAATGAATCCAGAAAAAGTTTCAATGAATCATTAAGCGCGAACCAAATTGAGGTGCATGTCGCGGACTATCACGTGACGTCACAGTAAGCTGCCACTACGGGAAAAAAGTGTGTAATGTCGTTGTTCTTGGTGTTTAAAGTGTTATCAGACTGATGCTCCCATCACGTAGCACATTTTGAACCTTTAAACGAACATTGTCAGTTGGCAAAATCTGCCGTAATCACTAAAACAACCATGAGGACACCTCACGTTGAACTACACTGCATCGACACCTGCATGACGTTTTTATCATATTCCACATACCTACACTTTTCGATCGTCATGTCAAAATCATGATTTTTTTGTTTGTAGCGGTTGGCACTATGTATTTTCGATAAAAATGTTGTCTATTATGTATGGTGTATGCAGGTTGGGTTTGTTCAAAATATGATCTATGGATGTCATGCCGCAAGTATTTTAACGTAGGTACGCATACGTAGAAGCTGTTAAAATTAATTGAAATTAGCATGGATAATAATTATTAATAATTAAATTACTAATACATTATAGTAGGCACTCTTCACCAGTGTCATTCTTCAGTGAATTTACGGAGATGGTGCACGTTCAAAATATTCTGCAAAATGACAAAACTATTGACTAAATTTTCATGCACCATGCACCATCAAAATGCACCATGACATGCACCTCAATTTGGCTCGCGCTTATTTGTCGTCTTATTCTTACTATGCGTCTCGCCCAGCAGTCTTTTTAAAATAGGATTTTTATAAACCTATCCAGCTGATACAACAGTTTCTTATCACACTCAAGATTATGCCAAGTTTTCTGACTATCCTGCACTCAAAGGGAATACAAAGATTCGGCGCCGCCCGCTGAGCGCTCGCCACTCACTAGCGACGCCAAAACAACTGGAAAACAACATTATTTTGGGCGTTGCACGGATAAATGAAATTCGCAAAGATATATATATCTATTGGTTAAAATTTTAACCAGCGAGTAGACAAAAAAGTCTGATATAAACTATCTCTACCTAAGTGTACAAATTTATTCACCAATTCGACAAAACGACCATCAAATATCTACAGAATTTTGATGAGTGAGTCGTTTTGCTTAAGCAACGTCATAAATTAGTTTTCTTTTTGGATATTCAGATCCATATGGCATGATTTATTTATAATGTTAGTTTTATGTAAATAAATAAATCCTCTACTTATAACTTTAGTTATTAATATGAAAATTACTCACTTTACTAATAGGTAGCTTCCCTTTGAAATAATGTAATATGTAGCCAGTAATAACTCCGATAATGTAAGGACAAATTCTCGTGAAAGGAGAATAGTAAAGTTCCTCCAACGTGAGATATCCCAGGTCTATGCTAAAAACAGAAAACTCAGTCTGAAGTTATCATCACTTTTTAATACAATGACTAAAATATTGTATTATTATGTTGTAGAAGTAAACCGGTAAATTTAATGGTATGTGTTCTTCTTTACAATAAAATTTACAGGCTAGAAAATATTTCAAAATTTGATTCTGAATAGAAAATTATCCAGTTCAGACAAACGAAACAGCCGAATCTCATTTCGAGTGATTTTTTTTTGTTTGGCTATTTCAAATTATTTCTAAATTATTTATTTTACATTTAATACAACAAATTATAAATTTAAAGCGTTCAAGACATGATATAAAATAAGTGTTAACAATTTTTAAAATAAAAATACAGAGAAATGTGAGTTAATAATACAATTAGTAATAAAATAAGAAATAAAATAAAAAATAAATAAAAAAAAGATGGAAGCACACATAATGAACTTTGATAGACCCTATCTTAAAAACTTATAAAACAACGTCCACCTATATTCACTCTCACGTAAGTGAAATATATCAATATCCGAAGCGATTTCATTAAGCATGGTTATTTCACTCCCAATTGGCATTCTAATGGCAGGTTAGTTCTGCACCTTGGGAGAACAAACAATGGACGCCCTCGATTCCTAAGGTAATTATCAGAGACACACAAGCCAACACCACCAAGAATAGCAGAGTTCACATTTACGCCACGTATAAGTCTGAAAAAATATGTAGTTAAATAAAGATCCCTTCTAAATTTTGACCTACAGTATGTAAGCATACCTAAGCGAAAGTCAGTCGGATAGAGCCACGGATGATATCTATACAGCCGAAAGTAAAGGAGTCTCAAAAAATTCTTTTGGACTCTCCACCATAAGACCGTACTTCAACTGATGCGAGGCCCAAACGATAGACCCAGTCTCAAATCTGCTTCTAACTAAGGAGCTACTCAGAGTATATCCATATTTTATAGCCCCGTGAGAAAATCTTTATTTTCTAAGGGTTACGTGAAACGAAAAAATAAAATGAAAATCACTACTTAGGTATAGCAAGTTGTAGGGTAGTGACAACATGCAAAATCATAAAATTTTATTGTTTTATGCATAATTTACAAAAAATTTCATTCCAAATACAGTTCAATATTTTTGAGGAAAGGTTTCCGGAAGTACCTACTAATATTTTATAGTTATTTGATACTCATTACATACTGCCAATACTTTCGATTCGCGGATGGGCGACGCCCTAAATGTTTTTTTAATAAGAAGCGCTGAATCTAGACATATACAATTATTAACTACATAATCTTGTATATAATCTTATAAAATATTATAGCTTACAGTGGCATATGGTCTCTGGAGTATACAAAACAGGCTATATATGCACATGATGCTGTGAAGATGCCTCCGAGTATACCAGCAGCCAATTTGAAGCGCCTGAAAAATGTAACGAAATAAAAAAAAATGAATCACACAATATATCTTAAACTATACTTGAAACTTATGTAATAATATTAATATACCTATTGTATTTTTTTGTATCTAACTTTGTTAAGCACACGTACCTAAATTGTTCTGAAGAAGTACTTATTAAAAATTTTAAGGCTGTTTTGAAACTAGCTGCAATATATATTTTTGAGTTGAATTAATTATTATTTAACAACTAATAAATCGCTGCCTTGGTACAAGGATACACTATTTAACAAAAACCTGTTGGTAGAAAATTGCTGTCAAAGTTTTTGAATAGGTACCAATAAGAGAGTAATTAGATATTTTTTTAAATATAAGTATCCCAAAAAAATTAACATTTTCCCTAAAATTATAAAAAACCACCTTAATTTCCCTTCCATATTTAAATTCAATTTAATTATGCAATAAACTGAAGAACAATAATACTCCTTTCATATTCATGTTGATGATATACAAATTTATCTGAAATATTATGGTGAAATAAATGTCTACAAAAATAGTGCAGTCTTGTCCAGAAACTTCAACTGATTCTCCATATTCTGTAATTCATAAGTAAAAACTGACATATTGTCAAATAGTGTACCCTTGTACTGAGGCAGCGAAAGTATTATTGTTTGACAATTAGAGTTGCGTAGTGAAAAAAAAATGTACGGGGAATATTGACATATTATTATGCTGTTAAGAAACTAGTGAGTCGCGATGATCTCATCGCATGCGTTCGAACAAGTTTCTTGGAACAAGTTTATTGGGCCACACGTACTGAGTATGGGTAGTTGCATGCCGACACTTGACTAGACTTTACTCACCTCTACTGTAAACTATTGAATCTGTGCATAAAGACGTCGTCGGTCGCACAACCATTCTGTTATTACATCTTTCTTAATAGTTTCAACTAAATAAGTTTAAAAATTTGCATGTTTTCTAGGGAAAACACCTGTGTAACTATTACCAATCTCATTTTACATAGTTCAGATTCAATCATAATAGCGCCTGTACAGATGCATGGATTTACTTGCACCAATAGTGTGTATTTTAAACAATCGCGATAATAACTGTTGACACGTAAAAGTGCTGACTGTCTCGACAATCTTATTCTTTAAGAGTAAGCGAGACGCGATGTTATCATTGTTTTGTACTTATTTGACAGGTTGTGAAAATCGATTAAGTAACTTCAAAATAAGTCTCTGCACGGTGTAGTTCGTCTTTTACCGGCATGCTCGCTGCTATCGTTCTACTGCGCAGGTGCAGATATTGCACGGTCCATATGTCACGTGAAAATTCAGAAGCTTCTGAACTTTTTGATTCATGCATGCAATCTTGCTACTTGGACAATAATACGTGCTTACGCGTGCATTTTTTTGGTATGGCCGCGATTGTTCGTACTGTCAGCAGTAAATCCATGCAATGTTAATTGGGTATTATACTCATAATCACTGCAAGCCACCATTATACTGGGATTCGAGAAAACCGTAAATTAAACGAAACACGAAAAATGTCTATAAATCTCAACTTATAACTTGCCTATTTAAAGTTTTTTTTTTCAATATAATATTAATTCATAAAATCATACTCACAATGTTGATAAAAGAATAAGAGCTGTACAGAGTATATAAAATTGCATATCATTGGTCAGATACCAACTCCAGATGAGACATATTTCATTTTGCGAAGAAAAATTATTTATATACAGTAAATTTTTCCACCAGTATTTCGCACAATTTACATCATGTTTTTCTTCTGACCAAAAAGCCGTCTCTCGATATCTCCATGTAGCGTTTATGTAAGCTAAGCAAATTGCCGCCATGTAAGCAGGAGTTATTCTGAAAACAAAAATATAATACGAGTATTATATTAAGCAGTTGGTTTCTAACCCAGTTTGGAGCAGATGTTGCTGCGTTTTGCTTCTTGCTGGTAAGTCAAGCATTTGAATCCCATCACAAGCAGCGGCGGCTGGTCTAACATCATGCAAGTGCACCGCACTGCTTGCATTGCTATGAAACATCGTAAATCATATTTTTTCTTCATAGGTTTTTAATATTATCGCTCACTTATTGTAATGCAAACCATAAACCGATGTGCCCACATTCCCAATCGGCGATAATACAGGCACTATGCACCGTATACGTCATCCTCACTGAAATCGTTTGCGCCCCGGCAATATATTTTGTTTACTTAAAATGAACCCAAACCTTAGTATTAACTAAAGCCATTATAAAACAACTTAAACCGTACTAATAGTTTTCGCCATGCATAAGTTCCAGAATATCGTGCGCCGACCGGGTAAAATGACGTCATATTGTTCTGAGTAGAGAGTGATTACAGATTTGAATTATGGTTTGTTATTATAGACGCTGCGACTTACTGGTCACGCTCAAATTATGTTTAGTATCATATTTAGCAATCTCGTATGTAAAATGCCTGTTAAACTAAATACAATAGAATTCATTATTTTCTAAATTTAAAATGGGTAAAAAATATAATAGAATGTCGGTAAGATATTTTGATTTATGTGTACTTCAAATTAAATCAGTGAAGATAAAAATAATTTTGGTACCTACCGCATTTCTGGAAAATTAATATTTCATTAACCTGTATGTTGACTAAACGCGAAATGATGTCGGTTATTTATAATAGGTATAGAAAATTATTAATTCATGAATTCTAGTGATAAGCTAATAAATCTTAATACTATTTCACAAAGTGCAATTTCATAATAATCATTATTCATACAGTGTACAAATTGCTAAAGATAATGTACTTATATAGAATAAGATGGCTTACGTTAAAAGTAAGAGGTATTTATCTACTATAAGAGATGCAATCGTTTCTTAAAACTAATCCAATAAAGATTTAAATAACTCGCAACATGTTTTATTAAAAATATAAAATATACAGGTAATTTCCCATGTCAATAACGTTTCGTCAAATCAAAAATAACGCGGAATTGATTTCATTTTTCAATAAGGTAGGTTTCCAGCGCACCTCAAAAATTACAATCCAAAAAATCACCGGCCGCCACTGATCACAAGGTACACATTCGGGTAAAATCTATTCGATGTCAACCAATATATTGTATGTCAAATAGCTAACAGCCAACCGTCATAGAAATTCATTAATTACTTTATTAGTCTACATTCTACAAATACTGTATTTACAAAATAACTAAAAAGTTAGATTTTAAACCATTAATAAAAAAAAATATAATTATTGTTTATTTTTACTTTTAGTATTACCAATTTTCACAAATTAATTAAATCAAGTCGATCTGATTTTGTCTGTTTGCTACATGATCCAAATTTTGCGTTCGACAACGTGTATAAAAACATGTCGCAAAATATTTTTTTAGCTACGTTTACTTTAAAACTTCTATGGTGATACAATGTGAGGTGAATCATGTTAATTTATCGGTATTTTCATTATTTAAAAATCAAAAATATTATATTATTTGACAGCAGACTGCTGTCATCTTATGATGAGAGATGTGATAATTATTATAGGAAACACAAATAATTCACAAAAGTATTTTGGAATTTTGGTCATTGACTCAATAATAAACCAACGTCTGTGAATCATGGTTTTAGATGTAAGCTTAATACACACGAGTCAGGGGCTGCATGTGAATCAGTTGTACACCAGTTTCTATTCCATCTTAAGCCTACGTTTCCACCATCCAGCAAACGTTTTTCGTGAACCCTCTGAAGCCAGGAGGAAGTCACAGGGTTTTTCGCGAATGCTCTGAAAACAGCTGTAGTCGTCGGGGTGTTCTTTGTGAACGAGTTCGATGAACAATATTTTTGTTTTTCATGATTCAAATTACTTAATCAAACGAGACATGAATTAATGTAATTGACGCGAAGACTGTCGTTCACATTTAAATATATTCGCCACCGTTCAAATTAATTGACACGTTGATCATGATCTGTGCAACAAATTGTAATGAAAAATCTGCATTTATATGGATAACAATGCTATGCATAAAAAATGTAATTTGTTGTTGCTGATTTATGTCACAAAAAGCATACAATTTATTCAATAATCAATGCAAGTATATAATATATTTATAAAATATTTTTATTTAACTTTTTATTCATATTATATATTTATCTATGCATACAAATTGTTGATCAATCAACTCGTTCAATACTTTTATTTTGTTAACTGTCAATTCATGGTGGAACTGCATTGTATTGTTGTTTTTATTTAATAAAACGCAATTTTTATGTAGTACTTATTCCACTTTTATTCAAGAGATTAGGACCGGTTTCGTCTGCCTCAGAGGGACATTTTCAACTGAATACATTTTTTTAAAACAATATTTATCAAACAAAATCCAAAGCGATAGAAATAATATAACAATAGGTACATAAATAATAATCCGTCCAATAATACCTTCCCAATAACCGATTAATTTAAAACTAATGAGGTTGGACATTAATATTTCATACTACGTCAGGGGCATTAAACAAATTATTTTAAATATTAACAAACCACAAAATATGAAACAATCTTCGCTTACAATAACATTAATTAATATCAACAAATAATTATGATAGTCAAAATTTACAATATAAATTTATAAAAAATAATAAAATAAACAATATTATCAATTGGAATGAAATCGAATACAAAAACAAATCTTCATCTATCACCATTGATAATATTGTTTATTTTATTATTTACAACGCCTCAGTCCTCCGCTTACCTAAAACCGTCACTATGTACACTTAAAATTTAACACACATTCAGTAAAATCGTTATTTATAAATACAGAAATGCTTCATACCTTAAGAATCTTTTAGTCGTTCGTCTTATAAGTGTTATTATTTGGTTTTCATTAGATCCAGAGTCTGATTTTTTATTTAAACCCTTCAAATGTATATATGATACCAAAAATCCACTGAAAGTAAAATTTTACTACATTATTGAATATTATTTATATTTCTGAACACATTTGATAATAACTGAGGACCCGACAAAACCGCCAGAGCCAACACCGCCTGGACATTGACGCCCAGGCATTGCATAGAATAATTGAGAAATATCTCTTAAGGGCGGACATGCTCAGCGTAGGTCAAAATGGAGCTTTTATTGTATTTTCAAAGCATGATCCTGGAGATTCCTTAAACGTTGTAGATAATCTATTTATATAATTTTGAAGCTTTAATATCCTTTATATTTATTTTAAACATTTCATGACTGCATTAAGTATTTTTATTACATAAAATAGTATTCTTTTAAACCTCTCGCTCTAATGTTTTAGAATATAGTCATATTTCAGTACATCTATGTGCAGTGGTGTTAAGATTTTTTACATTTATTAATTTTTAAACGCATTTATAAAATTATTAGTAAAATTTATGTCAACATTATTATAGTGAAATATTTACGATAAAAAATTATATTGATAATCTCTGTGATCCCAAATTTGACAAGAATTAGGCATTTTATTATTCAAAAAATGGGCAAGATTAACATATTTGAAGATAATTCTAAAGATATTAATTATAAGCTATGTCTTTGACCATTCAAGTGTGATAAACATTTTACGAATAATGATTGCTTTATAATAATTATTGACCTAAGAATAAGGTAGTGTTTTTTTGAATTACGCCATTTCTTTTGGCCTTCCCCAGTGGTTAAGCTACAACATACGGCCGTAGCCATAAATTGACCAACTAAAACTGAAGTAGGGAGTAAGATCATGTTAACGCGCGTGTTTGAACATGTAACTAACCGAAAAAAGGTCAATAATTATTATAAAGCAATCATTATTCGTAGGATGTTTATCACACTTGAATAGTCAAAGACATAGCTTATAATTAGTATCTTTAGAATTATCTTCAGATGTGTTAATCTTGCCCATTTTTTGAATAATAAAATGCCTAATTCTTGTCAAATTTGGGATCACAGAGATTATCAATATAATTTTTTATCGTAAATATTTCACTATAATAATGTCGACATAAATTATACTACTTAATGGTTTTATAAATGCGTTTAAAAATTAATAAATGTAAAAAATCTTAACACCACTGCACATGGATCTACTGAAATATGACTATATTCTAAAACATTAGAGCGAGAGGTTTAAAAGAATATTATTTTATGTAATAAAAATACTTTATGCAGTTATCAAATATTTAAAATAAATATTAAGGACAATAAGGCTTCAAAATTATATAAATAAATTATCTACAACGTTTAAGGAATGTCAAGGATCATGCTTTGAAAATACAATAAAAGCTCTATTTTGACCTACGCTGAGCATGTCCCCCCTTAAATAATAAATCAAGTACTTACCCAATGGTGAAGAATGTATCTACGCAAAAGTGTGCGTTGATGAACACTTGCACGAGTGTAGTATCTGATGTATAATACATCCCAACTCTGTTTTCAATTTGGTCAGCCATAAATGCTATGCTGTGAGACATTAAAATATGAACTGTCGTAAACAACCTGAAAGAAATATTAATTTTTCATTAAACGTTCGTCGACGTCAGAATAGCGGTTGGAGTAGTTGGGATGGGTAATTAAAATAATGCGGCTATCCACTAGGTATCAAACAATGATTATCAGGCCATATCAATAGAGGGCGCAGGAGGGTCAGCTGCTATAATACTTTTAAGCCCCTTAATTTTACTTTTAATTTTTAAATATATTTAATCACTCACAGTGCAATACGATTTTTTTTAACATGTATATGTTTTACCGCTCGCCGTGACTATTAAAATAAAATTTTGTGCACAAATTTCAAATGTAACGCAGAATGTTACCAGCTGAGCGCCTGATGTTTCTCTTCCGATCACTGAAGTTAAACAACATTGCGCGCGGATATTAGTTGGATGGGTGGCAGCTTGTTTACGGTATAAATATTAACTGCGAACGTTCGAATCCTACAGCTGACAAATATGTTTATATTTTTTTTATTACTAATATGTATTTCTTAAATTATTAATTTATATTTTTAATCTTAGTAAGACAAAAATACACGTTAATAAGTGAATTAATAAGTGAATTAAAGCGATTATAAAGAATGTCGTTAGTATCTCTGTGGAATGCGGGGTCTCTTTTCATGAACGCAATCTCGCATTCCACGAGATAAATAATTACTACCGAATTACGAATATAACTACATAATAAATATCTTTCATAATTTAAAATTATTACTTAATACATCAGGTACCTACTTTGAAATAAATAACAAAGTTTACTAAACAATTGTTTTCAAATCCTCAATGTAGATTTTGTTTAATTAATATGAATAGGTTTATATCTTGTCCATGCGTTGATGTTCCTCCCTTACAAGTTGTAAACCTATCCCGCAATATAGTTTGGAAAATGCAATGTTTTCACATGTTTCAACTTGTCAAAATATTGTCTTGAAAATAAGTTATGTTACTAGGTAATGACATTTATACAGTAGGTAATTTTTACCAATTTAGGGCATGTGGCTGGGCGGTACTATTTTTAATATAAAAATGTCGATTACCTAGTTCCTAGTATATGGTGTTAACTACTATATAAGTGTAACACAGTGATTTCCAAATCGGGGTTCTGCGGAACCCTGCTTGTGCGGGCTGTTATTCGACAATGTGAAACAGATTTTTTTACGTCACACTCCTATTTTTGTATGGCTAGCAAACTTTTTAATTTTATTCCATATGGTCTGTGCCCGCTTTGGCTATGCAACTGAATATAATAATATATACGTGAATTTAATAAAACATATTAAAAACTCACCTCATTCCACAAATTGGCTGTAATATATCTGGTTTCGTATCGCCCCAACATAATATTTCTTTAATGTTTTTTGACAAACTAAAACATTGAAATATCTTCCCCCATATGGACAACTCAACAGTTTTAATGGATTTTTCTCTTTGTTGTTTCCCCGGTTTCAATGGAGGCTTATTCGGTCCTTTGTTTTTTACATCTAAAACCAGATATGATGTATTATTTTAATATTTTGGTGGGCAGAATTTTCAATATAAATATAAATTGCAACATGTTAGTTAAAATGTTTCTTGACCTCATAGGAGATCTAACGAGCATTTTTGACCATTAATTTATTGTAAATTGTCTTGTACTGTACTCTTGTCTCTGTACTTTTGTCATTAAAAAATAATTGGTGGTAACTATTGGCACCATCGTAAATAGTACACGGGTAAGAAGTGTGAACTGATATATTATTGTAACTGTGATTAATTAGTTAAAGTTTTGTTTTAAATTCGCGCTTTTTAGCAAGCGGTTATCATAAACGCTTTCACATTCCTATACCTGTGGGTCTAATCCGTACTTATCGACCGCCAAAGTGATACATAATATTATCAAACTTAGGGTAGGTGTGTATCAAAGTATTAGCACGTATTGTATTGATTACAATAAGTTGTTTGTAATTGTTGCAATAAGTGCTATATTTTAACAGCAGCAAGAGAGGTGCTGTTAATAATTATTGGCTTACACAATAATTCTTTTTTATTTAGATTTCGAAGCTACTCTTAATTATTCCAAGGATATAATTAAATTAATATTTCCTACTCATATTTATAAATGTTATTTTAAAATTTATATAAATCACGTATTAACATATATTTTAACGTATATTTGTCTTACTAAGGTTAAAAATCATCAGTATCCTGATGATGAGTACCTCCACTACACGGAAGTACATTGGAACATGTATATGTCTGAGAGCGATTGAAGACACATATCCACATTCCAATGTACTTCCATGTAGCGGAGGTACTCAGCATTTACCCACTAACCACATATTTTTTTCAAAATCAATTTTTTTACCCAGTCCCTCAAAAGGTTACCGACCAATGATGTAGATAGTGTTTGTTACTTTTTTAAATTCAGTAAACCCTAAATCTAAGTCTTATTAGACAATAGTCAAAAAATATTAATTTATTTATTAAATACGTATCTAAAATTATGCCATTAAGCCATACAAAATTTAAGATATTTTATAAATAGAAGAATATTTTTTATCGTCAATTTGTTCAGTCTAGTATTCACTTATTAACGTATATTTGTCTTACTAAGGTTAAAAATATAAATTAGTAATTTAAGAAATAGATATTAGTAATAAAATAAAATTTCGTATTATAAAATCAATCATGGTATATATTCGTATATTAGTCAACTTATTAAATATAAACATTTTAATTAACTTACCCTCCAATATATTAGCGGACGAGTTGGCTGATGAAGATGGATAAATGATTGAATCATATACTGTGCCAAATATACACATTATTATAAGAGCTCCAATGAAACCTCTGGAAAACAACCATATAAATCAAATTATTTGGCACTTTAAATTAACAAATACCCATGGATCTCTAGAAATTTTACTTTTCAGCGAAAGTATGTACAACTGTGACCATAAGTTTAATATGTGATCCATAAAATTTCCATATAATTATTTATTTATGACTATATGCAAGATACTATACTAATTTCGTTTTTTCTTAGTATTCGAATACATTCCGTTCTTTCATGTGACACCACACTGTGAGAACAACACAGTGACCCCTCCAAACCAACCCGCCCCGCACCACCCTCAGTCTTAATCTAGCGTATCACGAAGTCCTACGTTTGGTGTGAAGCATCAGAAGTTTTCTTTTACGCCTGGTAATATCTCAGGAGTAGATATCAAAGACTGAGGTCACCACGCTCTCAAATGAGCTTTGACTGAATTTACTTTATTTAATAAAAAGTGCCATGAGAGAAAAAGCACGAAGAACTAACATAAAATAAATGAATTTAATTGTATACGTATAACACAAAAACAAAGCTAAAACAATACGGACATTCAAAAATTTATGTGAAGAGATCTTCACGTCCACAATTAGACATTTTTTTAAACGCAACAAAATTGGCCTTTGTGGCGACCAGGTCAGACGGCCCGATGGGGCCAACAAGTGGTTAAACCGACTTGACCATCTCTTCCCTCTCGAAGCACATTCTCGGAAATTCCCAGAGAATGTGGCTTTCATCCCGTACTTCTCCACCACATGAACATGTTGACCGGGTGACAAGTCTAAGCTCAAAGAGCTTGGCAGCGAATCCACCATGGCCAGCCAATATCTCACTGGTATGGTAGACAAGAATCAATTTGGTTATCTCCAATCGCCATTGTACATTTGGGAAAAACAAATATATGTGCCCGCCCATGGTGGAAGCATCCCACTTTCGCTGCCAGGTCTTCGACGCCACATCCAGCATCATGAGACATGGGTACTGTCCGCTTTCTCAAGAATACTTTTTCACCGTCAAGGTTTGAAGACGTAGACGTGAAGAAGTAAGGTGAAAGTCAACAAGATCGGCCTTCTCACCTTTGAAGTGCGTCGTGGACGCACCGCGTACCTGTATTTATATATTATATTATAACTTATAATGATGCTAGAACTAATTAACGAGAAAATTGAAAGAATTTACAAACATAAAGGACTGAAAACAATTTTACTCAACTTTTGGTGCTGAAGGTTGCTGCATATGTGCTAGATATTACTATTGTAGTCAACCCTACTCATATTTATATGAGTCAGCCCGATAATGCTTACGCCTCTTTAGGCTTCTATGGAATTAGCTACTTATAAGATGACCCTTTTAACGTTATTAGTATGTATAATATAATATATATGAAAGATTTGTGATAATTCCTACTATGATTACAGAAAATAAGATCATTTATCGATGATTTCAGCATTAACAAAAATATTAAGTGGAGTTATATTAAATGAAAATATAGCATATTAAATAAACTGTGTAAGGTGACTTGACATTCGAGATTTTTCTGTTATCTCTTCCATGATCGCAAAACCTTTTCCGTTTTGTGCTTCTTTTCATACTTGGGAATAGAAAATAATCGCAGATAATATTGTTTAATGACTATAGTGTTTTTGTTATGCGAAGAAGTTGTCCCACGATCAAGGTATTCAATAAACAAATGGCAATTAAAAATCATTTATGAACTAAGGAGTATAATATACTATCATTGTATTCAACCGTGCTTCCCAAAGTTTTACATAGCACGGCGTCTAAAATCTGAAAAAATAATCCCCGGCCGCCCTCTGCCGAAAAAAGTTCCGACAGAATAGCAAATCGTCATAAAGTTGAAAATCATACCACTAATATCTAACTAAAAATAAAAAAACGTACGTGATTTGTAATATTAGTAGATTGCAAAGAACTTGCTTTGTTTAATCCGAAATATTAATTAATTTTTAATATTGTCTCCCATGCATTCAATTTTTATTTTGTATTGTATTATTTTCGGTCAATATAAATGTTTAAAAAAAAGTTTGCATAGCTGATGTGTTCTTATCTGATAAATAAAAATATATTTGTATATAATTATTGTAAACATTATTTATAAAAAAAAATACTTGTAGTTCTACTGAAACATTTTGCGGCCCGTGAGTTTGGGAAACACTTGAGTATAAAACATGATAATAATATAATATTTGATTACAGCTAGTAGTATTATAATGGCATCCAATAAACATGTACTATGAAAATACTCACCCAGTTATCATGAAACCCGTTGAATTCAACCAGGAATAGTCGACGAAAACTTTTTTTACTCCC
This sequence comes from Rhyacophila brunnea, assembly GCF_057557595.1. Taxonomy (NCBI): domain Eukaryota; kingdom Metazoa; phylum Arthropoda; class Insecta; order Trichoptera; family Rhyacophilidae; genus Rhyacophila; species Rhyacophila brunnea. The sequence continues at coordinate 6,337,250 of NW_028232859.1, forward strand.
ACCAACTGAAATGACATGTTATAGAGCGATTGGTGGTAGAGGACACCAGAATCAAAGTATTCCTGGAGGAGACCTTCCACTTCGGACTCCTGGCAAGATGTTGGGATGCATAAACCTAGCGTGATCAATGTCTGTAATTGTACCATACATAAATTAGCATAATAGTGATCCATAATCACTTTTCTAAATGAAAAATCAAAATCTGCAGTTAATGGTATGTAATAATTTATAAAATTTAAAAAAAGAAAAGAAAAAATAGTAATTTACAACAAATAGTTATTTCTGCCACAATTCAACAGGAACGCTTTAAGTACTAGTTCATAAATTATGCGAACGGTAACCATTCGTATTTTGTTATAAAGGACGGTTCAATCTTACTTTAGGGTTCGACGGTCAATTCTATGTTCATTATTAATTTATGTACTGACATACATTATAGTGCAGTTGTACGAGACAAAAGTCATTCAATCATTTTCTCAAACCCATATCACCCGCCAAAATGAACATAGAAATGCAAGAACTAAACTGCAGCTAATCTTTCTTCTTCTTCTTCTAGCTAATCTACTAATCTATTATTTCCCGCAAAACAATCAGTATGTACCTAGAGCTTCCCTGATCAAGTAACAGGTTGAGAGTACAAATTAATACACTGATAATTTTCATTTTAAATAGACGTACAAATCTAAGATCACTAAAATATTTAGTTAATTCAAAAACAAATGCTATAAAATGTAGGTTCGTTAAGTGAATCCATCTTATTATTACAAACGTACCTATTAATTTATGATTATTTTTACGGTTTAGCGATCACGGCATCAACATCAAAGCTTTAATCGATATACATAGTGGCTCTCGTGGTGCAGTGGGTAAGGCGCTCGCCTTCCACCCGAGAGTTCCTGGGTTCGATTCCCGGTCATGACAAAAACATTTATGTGTTTTTCTCAAAGCCTGGGTGTTTGTGATTGTTCAAAATTACTAACAACCACCTTGTACGAAAAAGCAAGACATGGTTATTAATAATTCTAAAAAAAAAACTATATACATATATGTATCTACGTTAAAACTATGAATAATTTAAAAAAATCTTTCAATAGCATGAAAGAGAAGTTAGTGAAATATATTGTAATGATGAAAATGGTGATAAAATATTATTATTTAATAAAAATATGAACTCATTCAATGAACACATATTTATAATAAATAGCTTCTTTAAAAAATGAATTTTAGGTTTATTTTTGAATTTAATGTTGTATGCTATGTTGTAAAATTGAATTGAAATATAAAAACAAAATTTTGAAAAACTTTAGAAAGATAGATTTTTAATATCTAGAAAAAGTTGCACCAAGTTCACTTTCACTTTCCGGGTGAATGCCTTCGCCTCTAAGCTATCGATTTGTGTTTTAACTGAGGTACGTAAGTAGGTAATTTAAATTACACAAATCAGGAACCCATCTGCTTTGTCATCAAATGACATTATGACGCATTATGTTTACCATTTACTGTTATATTATTCAAATTCAAATTTATTTATTTTATATATAATGAACATAACAAATTATAAATTTAAAGCATTCACGACATGACGTAAAATAAGTGTTAACTATTTTTGAAATATAAATATAGAGCAATGCGAGTTAATAATACAATAAGTATCCAATAAAATAAGAAATAAAATAAAATAACTTAACATAACATAAATAAAAGTAGATGGAAGCACACAGAGTGAACTGTTGATAGACCATATCTTTAAAACGTATAAAACTACGTCTACGATGTATCTATAGTCTATGACGTCTACCTAAATTCACCTCACGTAAGTGGACTATATCAATTTCCGAAGCGATTTCATTAAATATGGTTATTGCCCTCCCAATTAACATCACTAATGGCAGGTTAGTTCTGCATCTTGGGAGAACAAACAACGGATGGCCTCGATTCATAAGAGATACATTCAACTTAACCGCAAAAATAGAATTTTATTTGTCAAATAAAACCAAAAATACGTATTGAAAAATTTCTCACTTCATTTCTCCAATGTATGAACACCTGCATTGTGGAATTGTGGTTGAAATAGGCTGCATAGTAATCTACTGCGAATGGCGGGATTGCGTCTGGTGTCTCCATAGTGACAGGTCCTGCCTGAGCACTGATATCGACCTGTTTAGTCGAGACAGAAGCAACGCATTGTTTTTTGGATCCCATCCAGTAAGTGTTGCCCCAATATAAGCCTGTATTTGGTACGCCAGATGCATCCATCACTAGAAGAAATATTATACATAGGTGACCAAGTAAAGTAAATCGACTCAAAATTTAGTTGTTTTCTACGCACATTTTCAAAGAGCAGTTTTTATACAGTCGAACTTGGTTATTACGATCGCGGAAATATCGAGATCTCGGATATAATGAGGAAACATTCGTTGACATTTTAGTTTATGATTTTCTCCATACATTTATTCACTTTAATAATGATCTACTTCTCGGGTATACCGAGCAAAACTGTTAATGTGTCGATCGTTTAAAAACAACATTTTCGACCCTAAGCAATACAATCCGACCGGGCAGTTAACTAGACCGATGCCGCCGGGATCGGATTACGTTTATGATACGACACTAGTCAGGTGTCTAAGTACCTAATTGGTGTTTTCGCAGACAACATTGAAAAAGTATCCCTGCATATGGTTGAAATTGCATGTAAAAAATCCAAGCTTTGTGAAGTCAGTAGGTACCTACAAGCGCCGGCGGCTCAGCACTTTATTACAATAAGCAACTTCTTTTGTAGTTTATGAATGCCATGCTTATTTCGGGGATTTTTACGATGGTTTTCAGATTTTTTTATGTTCTATGCTTAAATAGAACGTGGTGCGAAAAATGTTATATAACAAGTAATGCTTATAACGACCAAATTCAGTCGGTCCCATCTTCGTCGTAATAACCAAGTTTGACTGCAGTTACTTTATACAAAGCAGATAGAACTTTGTTTCACGCAATTCACACATTACCGAAACTAACCAATCGCTTACTTCAGCCACCTACAAACGTAACCGCATACTTGAACGGTAGACTAATTTCACATATTTTGCTCAAGTCATACTATATTATTTAAAGTACAATAATAAAAATAATTTTGATTCCGGTAAAAATGTAAAAGTGTAAGTTAATACAAGAAATGAAAATATAATTAATATTAAATTCTACAGGTTTTTAAAAGGTTTGTCGATAGCTATTTCGGTTGTAACACCATTATCAAGACTTTTATCATTATTAGTCTTGATAATGGTGTTACAACCGAAATAGCTATCGACAAACCTTTTAAAAACCTGTAGAATTTAATATTAATTACATTTTCATTTCTTGTAAAATGGAATTCTACCAAGTAAATGCTAACTCAATTAGTAAGTTAATACCTTACTACACCTTTACGTAAATATGCCAAAAATACTACAATTTTGAATTATTCAATACGTAAAGTTTCCGTTTTTTTATTTTTATTTTTATTTTTATTGTGTCACCTAGTGATTTTGCAAGATGGCGGATGTTTCTTCAGTATGACAAACGTCAAACACCGTATATTTTGAGGTTATGAATATTGTTATATTATTATAATTGTTTCTGAAATAATATTTTTTTTACATCTTTGTATAATCAGCAAAGAAAAAAATAACAACACTGCGTACATATAAATATACATAGTCAATGTCAGTTTACGCTTGACCCATTGTGCCGAAAAACGTTCCTAACGAAAAATGCGCGATTGATTCAAACTTGCACAAGTCATTGATTACTACACGCATTAAATTATACCTGCCCAAGTACAGAAATTTCAACATTTTCACGTCGTTTTCAGCCTACAACACGTTGAATTTCTCAAAGTAATTTTGTTGTCATTTACATTGTAACTTACTGTAATTCCGCACAATATAGTGTTAGTGTGACATTTTTGGTGGAAAAAAAGATCTGTTTATCGCATGTAACAAATTATTAATTTCACTCGACTTTAGGTAGAATAGCGAAGTGGAGTTTCTGTAAATATGCAGATGCTGCTTTTTCATTCGTTTCGGCTAGCCGCGTGACTTTACTATCCCGGCATGGTCTCGCCCATGTCTCGCCTGTGCGCGCGGATGAGAATTGTAGGATTGCTGGCGTTTTAATTTATGACCATGTTCCAGTCGAGATGATGGGCCATATTTTCATACACACGCTCGTGTATACTTATGCAAATGTACAAATATAATATCACTCAAGTGTGCAGTTGCGTGTGTAGCTGACTTAATCCGCTTTAAATGTTTTATTTAACTGCAGACTTTAAAATTCAAAATCATCTCAAATTTCTGCTCAAATGTTTGCAAATTTTTCAATTGAAATAATAGCCAGTTAGGTATAACCGGGACCTAAGTCAAGTAAATAGACAAGATTATACAATTGAGTAATATTTTTTCGGCCATACAGTATTTCACTGTCACTTGCCGCAATTCAAACTTTGTAAAAATAATTACAAGATAAAAACAACTTTTTATATCTTACAACTTTTTTAAATTTTCTGTTGAACCATATAAACTTGACTTGACTAGCTTAAACGATCAAAAAAAATTTTACTTGTCATGTCATATTGATTTCCATAGTAACGCACGTGTATATTAATAATTTTGTTGCTAGGACCCCAGACCCCTAGCAACCAATAATGTTGTCGAAATAACTTTTCATACAAAACAGAATTAACTGAAAATGAATTCAATCCTACTTAAAGATGGCTAAAAGTGCATTGGCATCGTGTTCTGATATATTCTAAAAGTTTCAAATGTCTAGCTAGTCGGGAAGTTAGTTAAAAATCGATTGCAACCACCGGACAAATAAGAATACGAACTAAGAAAAACGTTGTAATATTTCTCATGCCCAATTCTAGTTCAAATTATTAGCCCAACTGTTTCTTGGTTAATCTGCAATTCTTCACCTATCAATCTCACCATTGAATACAATACATCTATATCTCAGCTAAAATATATTATATAATTCTTACAATTAATTGTATTTTTATGATTAAGTACATAATACATAAATTTATTCATTAACTTACTTTTTATAGCCCATCTATCGAGATTCCTAACTCCATTCTCCAATATAGCCAACTGCTTCACACACATACTTGCAGGAGCTTTCCTATTGGCAGCAGTCAGTGCAAATCCATAAAATATGGAGTGAGTTTCCAGGTCATTTTGTATACTAGAACTACAGCAGTGTATGCACACAAATGCAATTACAATATATATTCCTGCCACTGCCTTTGAGCCCATTATTTTACGATTCTTTTTTACTAGTAATTACTTTGTACCGAGGTCCATTCCATTATGAAAATTGTAATAATCAAACACTGAAATCTGGAGATCGTAACGATAATATTTAGATATTATGCAGCGTTGTGAAGTCAGCAGTTTTTTTTTTCTTTTGAATATGCCTGAAAACGTAATCAAAAATGTTGAAGAAACATTATTCAATAACGATGGAGCCTAAGCATATGGAAGTGAAGGAAAAAGGGACATAATAATAATATTACTATAGTCTAGCGATTAGGTTAGATATGAGTTATTTTGCATTTCAGGTTCTTGTGAAGCGAACTTTACACTTTTACTACATATGCAATTTCCCAATCCCAATTTGGAGGCTGTATCAAAAGACAATATGTCACAAAAAGTAGATACGCACCCAATAATACAATACTACATTCTTGATCATTATTACATTGTTTAAAAAATATCTGTGAAATAGGTAGTTTATTTCCGCGAGTATGTAAACATCGTAAACACAATGACCACAAAATATTATAAAGACTCTTTCTATTATAGTCAAAATCAGTGACTTCCTATGGGAGTAGGCAGGTCATGCATTGCTTGGCACATTATTAAGTAACGAGAACAAATATTTCAACTTTTTAGAGCAGTTGGAGGGTTTCAATAGAGCAAATGGTGCAGTTTCTTCATTAGAAAGTAACGAAATCTTAGTTTTAAAAGTAATCAAAATATAAATCCTGACACCATTACTATTTTGTATTGCAATACCCATTGTAATACATATTTAAATGGCGGTTTAGAGCACGGGCAAAATTGTGTGCTTCCAAACCTGCCAGCGTCACAGACCTCTGCATACCTAAAATCACCGCTTTTTGATAGTAGGTTTTCTGAAAGTACTTTAATTCTCAAAAGAATGTGTGTTTGTGAATTTAAAATTATCTGTTTAATATAAATACTATATATAAGTAGATAGACAACAATTAAAAATGAAAGGGAATGGCATTCTAAGTCTGTTTAAGAACGGCACTTTGCCTAGGGATGTCACTGGTCAAAATAGTTCAGACGGATTTATGTTAAATCTAGTGTTTTTGACACCGCTTTATTCTTGACGTTTACAGAAATAACTTGTGTTTTTGTAGAAGACAATATATACATATTCATATGAAATTACGCACACTCTAGTGCACGCCAATCAGGGTATTGGAAAATTGCTTGAAGGCTTGCGTTGAAGAATGCATTGCGTTTGTTACGACATGGTATGCGTCTGCATAAACAGTTTGAAAACCAAGTATAAAAATGCTAAAAGTTTATTTTCGTGAGGATATTTTATCGCCATTGAAAATTGCATCAATACGATACTTCAACGTACCTAGGTATTTTTTTTTATTTATCACTAAATATATAACTTTTGTTCCCGTCAAATAGTTTGATTCTCTTATCCCGTATGACATATAATTTTTTTCAGCAGGAATTTTCAACACTGCACTTAATAATGTCGGTTCGGCTTACCATGCTATTTTACACTTTTACAGGATGAACACATTAATACACACTTTATATATTGTAATTTAAATAACACTGCAATACATTAAATTTGACTCTGCAGACAAATTTAAAAAAAAAATATGAAATACGAAAAACAGTTTTTAAATTTCAACAAAATACCACCTTGTCTACTTGACGCAGGTAAAACTGAGAATTAATTCATAAATTTTTTTGCTATCTACGATAAAAAAAACATCTACATTCTAGTTTTTGAAACGTGACTCGAAATGGAAAAAATACGAACCGGTATGCTATATAACTTAGTAACTTCAGTTTAAATATTTGGTACTTCTACTTAATTTTATCTGGATTTTAAAGTTAATGTTTTTGTAATTTTTTAAACATTATCTCTAATTCGGCGATTCAGAAACTGTGGAAGGAGTACTCCTGCGGTATGCGAATGATTTGAAGCGATACGGGATTTGATTTGAGTATTGGGCGACACAGATATATAGAAAAAGTGAAAGCTCGGTGACGAACACGTGTATAATCACCTATCCGATAGGTATCGATCAGGTGACATCGGTGGCAGCCATACACACGCTGCGAAGCGTGCCACTTGGCAGAGCACCGCTCGAAGCCCGCCTATTGTCCTACCGTACTTCATCACATCCACCCAGTAACGGTTTGCATAAAGCAGATTAGGCAGTCACAAACTATTTAAATTTCGTCTAAATACGTCTATGTTTTGCATAAAAATCAATCATGATAATAAAATAGTCCTTCGGGTCTATTCTATACACAAGCCTGCTTTCGGTCCGCTACGGCAACTAAATAGGGTAGGAAAGTATCGAAGTATTAACACTTATTGTAACAATTACAATAAGTTAACCGTCTGAAATCTCAAAAATGTCTATCTCGGTCTAAAATTTATCACAGCCAAGAGAGGTTCTGTTAAAACATAGCACTTATTGTAACAACTATAACTAAATTATTGTAATTGTTACAATAAGTGTTAATAATTCGATACTTTTTTACCTTATTTAGCTGCCGTAGCGGATCGAAAATAGCCTTGTGTATAGAATAGACCCGCTGGTCTTATCAGTGATTCACGTAGTACTTTCTGTGTAAGTACCTATCATATTTTTAGTTTTTGAAGTTATACTTCTTTTAGCGCGTTTTGGAAAACAGATCAGAGTGTATTTTTGGCGTGTAACGAAGTTGCGCCGCCGATGTAATACATAATTTATTATTATGATTACATTCATTTCGATATCAAGGGTACATGCAAATGCACATAGTGTCATTTAGTTAGTCGTTCAATATAACCAAGTAAACAGCACGTGTTGTAAACATAACCAATATTGTGTCATAATAAATATTATATGTTTATAAACAAATTTCTGGAGACTAACATTCTACACTGTTAATTTATATTCATTAAACTTTATTTATATTGGAGTGTGTATTTATTTTTCATTGTAAAGATTGTGTCTCAAGATTTGTGGCTATATTTATATACGTAAGTATTATTTATGAGTAAAATTATATATCAATAAATAACTAAATTTTGTGAATGTTGAGTTGGTAAATAATTCAAAAAATATATTAAAATTTGATTTTTTATTAATTCATCATGGGCACTTCTGAATCGATTATAATCGCTGTGTGCCAAAAATGAGTTTTGGTCCAATGCAATAATTAAATTACAATTATCATGTATTTATGAGACACAGATGAATCGCGTACGTTTTCGTCAACCTAATCCACTGTAATATTAATAGACTCTGGTAACGGCTTATTTTGTTTTGTTACGCCAAAGAAGTATAACTTCTAACGAGCGTACATAAGTAGGTACACACACCGATTTTTTTATCGGAAAAGTAATACAATAAAATTATATTATGTAAGTAGGTAAGTGTATATACATATTTGACGAAAAAATTAATTCCTAAATTTATTTTTAAAATATCATGAAAACAAGTACGTTTATACAAAATAATATAGGAAAACTTATTTCCTTCAGCATAGGCCATAGACTATAATATATATAATATTATTATATATCGAGGTTGGTAAGACAAAGGACCTAACTGACAATTTGAAACTTTCAAACTATCAAAGGAGAAGAATTTCAAATTACAATTTTATTGTTTTTACCTACGTACATTTTGTTATATGAAAAAATATTCGTAGCTTCGTCACGGCATAACTTTTCCTGACGCGCTTTTAAGACGCCGAAGATGACAATCTAACCACAAAAATAATATTGTTCGCAAAAAATTATAAAAATTAATATTTTAATAGTAATTTATTAAAAGAATATTTTAACTTTCATCTGCATTGTATTTATTATAAATTCATTTAGAAAAATAGGCATACCTCAATTAAAAAATAGTAACATACGTCAGTATATACCTACCAGAATTTATAAATTCAAGATTTCCCAAAAGAAGACATGCTTTCATCGTTATCGTACTAAATATAAATCTTTTCTTATCCACAGTATCTAAAAAACGGGACGAAATCGGTGTAATTATACGATTTATTTAATTCATCAAATGACAGGATGGACGGGGAGTGCTCTTAAAATGGGAGAGTCCCTTTCCAAACGGGACAGTATAACTATAAAACATAATAATATATTACCATCAAAAATGTTTTAATTTCATTTAAATAAACCATAATTAACGAACCAAATAGCCGAAAAATATTTTTCGATCCGGAACCGACAATCGGAGAACTGGCAAACTCCAATAATATTAGGAACCGGTGAAACAACTTCCTTCGTTACCTATTAATTTTCCATACAAACAATTCATTATACAAATGGTGTATAATTTACTCTTACACACCATTTAAATGGCTTATACACAAATTATTATCGACTTCATATTGCACACTGTATCTGAAAAATATAAGGGACATCGTAAACGATACTTGCAAGTATCGATCCTTTTTTTCAGATAAATGATACCGATACCAAGTATTGATATTTTTATTTCATTATAACGACCGTATATAAAATAATATATTCGATGTATGTATGTACATAATCCGCTTATTCTCAATTTCGTTCCTTTTTCAAATAATTTGTGTATGCATGTCAGGATAAAATATTTGTTGACAATTTTTACTAAAATACCTATAAGTATGTGGGCTTCTTCTCTATCGTGTTGAGTTTTCAGTGAATACTAGGTAATCTACTTACGCCTTATGAACTTATTGTGCTGACAACTCTACATAATATTTTGTTTATTATCAACGTACATATTATTATATTGATTTGCGAAATATTACATGTTTTTTTCGAGAAATTATTTTATTTCACAATTTATTATTTTTCCCTATGTTGGTGTAATTGTTCAGGTCTGGAAAAAACTAGGTATATGCGTTACAATTTAGTACTTAGTTATAAAAACTTTTTTCTGTAGCCAAGCGATAAGTATGATCTGTTTGTAGCTGATATTCTCTGTTTTTCTACATCAAGTTCCTCGTTTTCTTCAAAACCTTCAAACTCAAGCCGTATTGGCCCATGCGCTTACACACACCAAACCAGTTATTGAAATAAATAATTAAGCTTTATGAATAGTACCTATGTATTATAGTTCTTGATTTTCAAAAAAAACAAAATTCTAGTTTGAGCACAGTAATATTGTTGATGTTTTAAATAACATTATCATTCTAACATCATGACCGTAATTAAAGTAATACAGGTATTTACGCATAGTTGTCTGTAGGTACCTACTTCTACTACCAAGGTATCTTATTTTTCTGACTGTCTGACTTTGCATTAATTTCTATTACTATAATTATGTTTTTAAATGAAATAACCAGTTTAATAACTACTATCGTATTATGCACGTAATTACATAAGTAATTTAAAATATAAACTAACGTCAGCTGCAGACTTATTATACATATTGTTTGAGTGTATGACATTACTGCAAAAGCTTTTGGCTGCTGTGCAAATGACAACACAAACAATGACCCCTCCAAACCAACCGGTCCCGCACCACACTCGGTCTTAATCAAGCGATCACGATGCCCTAAGTTTGGTGTAAAGCATCAGCAGTTTTTTACGCCTAGTAATGTCTCAGGAGCAGATACCCAAGACTGAGGTCGCTACGCTCTCAAGCGAGCTTTGACTGAGTTGACTTAAATTAAGAATACGTGCTACGGGATAGAAAACACAAGAACTAACCTAAGAGAAAATTAATTTAATTATAAAATAATACAAAAACAAAGGTGAACAATACGGCCATATAAAAACTATGTGAATATATTATCTTCACGTCCACAACATTTTTTTTAAACTATAAAGTTGGCCATTGTAGCGACCATATCAGATGGGCATAACAACTTTTTGGACCGACTTGAGCATATCTTCCCTCTCGGAGCACATTCTTGGACATTCCCAGTGGATGTGGCTTCACTTGTAGTTCTCCGCCACATGGACATGTCGGTCGAGTGACAAGTCCAAGCTCAAAGAGCTTGGCAGCTAATCTACCATGGCCAGTCAAAAACTGACTGACAGGAGCCAATTTGGTTATCTCCAATCGCCATTATACATTAGGGAAAAACAAATACGTGTGCCTGCCCTTGGTGGAAAACGACAACAAATTGTTTGATTTTTTATATCTACTCTATTCTTTAAGATGTAGAGGCTATATTGCCGTACCTAATGTATGCTAATGCAAAAGAAATGCGTCAATATACCTCTCAGGTATGCAGTTATGTCTATAGACAATTGTTTTTTGTAAATATGTTATCTTTTTATTTATATAATTATTATTATTTCTTGCTATGCTCTCATAAGTTATACTATATAACACGGCGTAGATTATGATTTATGCATATTTTTATACTATACCTACACCGATTAGACACAGATTTTTTGCAACCTATGTTTTAAAGTAACACATTAAAATAAATTCAAAATAAATAGTACGTACCTACCTACCTAAATCCAGATAATTTAAACTAATCAAAGAAAACTGGTTTAATAGATTGGGTATGTTGAATTTTTACGTGCTTGGCGAAAAATCTGTAAATATTGTTTTATTCATTTTGGCTCTATAAATGAATGTGGGCAACCGCCTTTATCAGGGGCTGTTGAACCTCTATTAGACTTCTAAGTATTTCAATTCAGACTAATAACATAAAACAGGTAGGTACCATTAAAATAAATTAATAATTGAACAACGATAAATTTTTCTGGGTTCTAGTGTTTCTCTTGAAAATATTGACCAAACTCAAATTTTCAGATCCCTATTTAATAAAACTAAAAAAAAATCAAGTACTTCTTCTTGGTCGTTCCCACATGACTAAGGATCATGACCAGCTTTGTGTTCGTCATCTTTTGAGTGACCAAGATTTTCCACCATTCTCAAACCTCTGCTTCTCTCAGGACAGAGTGAATACTGCCCCCCAGTCAACTCCTTCACTTGGTCACTCCAGCGCGCCGATGCTTTTCCCCTGCCTCGCCTTCCCTGGAGGCCACTTAAAGCCACCAGTCTCTCCAGGTTGTCTGGTCCGCGCCGAACATATTGTCGAGAGCCGTTCCTTTATTTGCAATCTCTGGATAATTGACTGGTTCGTCCTGTGCTCTGTCCAAAAAAAATCGGTGTGTGTTAGAAGTTATACTTCTTTGGGGTAACAAAACAAAAACAAAACTTGTGATAAACTAGATTCTTTGACTAGCTCTTAATTATCTTGTTAAACTACACACTCAAGAAAAAGGACCGCTTATTGGAACGCCGTTGGTTTAATTCTATACACTTTAACTTATATTACTAAATTATATAATGGTTTCTCGCTGTTTTTGTTTTTAAAGTACCAACCGTCACTCTGACGTTTAAAAGTTTGTTTACGTAAGGAATTGCAAATGGCCGACAATAATAAATTCGCTGCCTAGGCAACGGAACAATTCTAAACTATAATATTACACTGTATAATCGTCAAGATTGCAGTATCATACTGTGGCGTAAAGGTAGTGCGTTCGGCTGATAACCGAACAATCGGTGGTTCGAATCCAATCGAGTGCGTTTTTTTTCGTGTGAAAAAATAAATTATGTATTACATGTCACACGCCAAAAACACACTCTGATCTGATATCCCAAACGCCCCAAAGGAATATAACTTGCTTATTTCCATTGCCTTCAGGGTCCATGACTCGACACAGTATAAAATTATGGAGAACGCTAATGTTTGCGCAGGCATTATTTTTGTGGCAGTTGGAATTCCCCGATTCTTCACATCCGCCTTTTCCACTAGTGGTCGATCCCTCGTTCATTGTTTCTAGGTTTTGGGATATACTTGCTGCCGGTAAAAGGTGAGCCCGATCGACAACTATTAATTTGGTCTTATTCATATTAATAAGGAGGCCGTATTTGCGACTCTCTCTTATTTCCAAATTGGTATTAAATAAGTGAACGAATAATTTCACACATGAACATATCCAATCGTTTTTTTACAAGCAGTATAATTCTATACTGACAGCATGCGTTTCGATGTCTTCACATTTGTTTTTGAGGAAAAAATTCTTGTCCCATCGACAGAGTCGCTGAACCAATCTGTTTTGTTCAGTGTACTTTGCATGTTCCATGGTTGAATTAAGTCCCTTATTCTTCAGGCTTTTGTTTGGCATCCCAAGTTTCATCAGATATCCAGATCTTGTGACGTTTTGGGTTTTCCTGACTATTATTAAATTTCTGGACTTTCTCCATCGCACATGATGATGGTGGCATCCTTCAACTTATTCCATATTGTATCGACATTGTTGCTGGGGTCTAGTATGTTGAACTATAATCATCATTAGATATTGGTTTCGAATTACGGCTTGCTTTTTAGATTCATTATAATTTATAATGATACTAGATTTTTTTGGGGTTGCTTCTAGGGTAATTATAAAATTTCTCGGGTCTTAGATATTGCTATATCTCGTAGTAAATCCTGCTCATATTTTATGAGTAAGCTCGATAATGATTCCTGCCTCTTACGGATCTGGAGGAGATTTTCCTAAAGCAAGTTTTCCCAACCGGTCGATCGCGAAGCAAAAATTGGTCGATCCCAATTTACTATTATGAATTTCGATAATTTAAATGTTGTAACCATGGATGAAAAAAATAAAATCCCGATCGAAAATTTTATATTTTATTGGAAGAAGTGGTTTAGTAAATGATATGTTCTTGTTAGGTTAAAAGAGACCTGAAATAAGATCAAAGATTTTTAATTGAGCGAAAAGATAATAATGCGACATATCTTCAAAACAAAACAATACAATATGGTTTTTAAAACTAGCAGAAATAATAAATTCTGAAATCAAGAACCATCACCGATGTGATATCGTCAGTCAATTAGTTCAAACTAAAATTATCACAATGCATAATATAAAAACTACGAAAAACTGGTAAATACTCATTTTTTTAATTCTAAAGATTGGTAGTATTGATTGGGTTCATAAAATTACGAAGATTATATCACTATATTAGAAGAAATATTGGATTAATGTAACAAGAGCTTTACTGATTTATATAAGATTTATAAAATCTGCAGTTTCTTATCATCGCCTTTAAATAAATATGAATGAAAATGATGTCGAAAGTCTAACTCAAACCATCACAAAGATTTTCCTAATTGATGTGTGTATTTTCGAATTATAGTTGATTGAATTGGAAGATGACATTACGTTGACACAATTGAAATCTTTTGATGTAAGGAAAGTATACTGAATTCTGAAAAATATCTCATAATCAAAGGACGTCTATATCCGAATTTTATCATATTTGGGAAATACATAATAATGGGAATCTTCTTTTTCTCATATGAAATTTATCAAATCCAAATATCGAACATGTTTGACCGATGATCACCTTGATGACTGTTTGCGTTTTGCAACAAGTAATTATAAGCCGAATAATTTGAAGATTGCTAATGACACACAATGTCAAATATCTCACTAATTATATAAGATATTAAAAAAAATTGAATTAATTAAAAGCTGCCAGAAGTTTATTTTATGCTTCATCGCTTCCACATATCTATAACAAATACGAATATATTAAAATTATTTTGTTTTGGCAGATATTTAACGATATAATAAATATTATCTTTTAAAATGAATATTTTTACCTTTTAAGAACTAAAAAAGCAACAACAAAATTCCTATAAGATTCTTAAGTCATGAAAATTAAGATAATAATTACAAGATAAAAAGAACTTTTCATATACAACGTTTTTAAATTTTCTGTTGAATCATATAAACTTGACTTGACTAGCTTAACCGATCAAAAAAATTGTACTTGATAGAAATACTGAATAATGAAATGTCATTTCATATTGATTTTCATAGTAACGCACGTATATATTATTTAATTATTTAGTTGCTAGGACCCCCTAGCAACCAATAATGGTAGCGAAATAACTTTTCATACAAAACAGAATTAACTAAAAATGAATTCAATTCTACTTAAAGATGGCTAAAAGTATTAAGAAAATGCATTGGCATCGTGTTCTGATATATTCTAAAAGTTTCAAATGTCTAGCTAGTCGGGAAGTTAGTTAAAAATAGATTGCAAGATTTGTACCGGACAAACAACCACCGGACAAATAAGAATACGACCTAAGGAAAACGTTGTAATAAAAAGTAGCTCCCAACCTCAAAAAGGTTGCGTACCCTTGCAAAAGGATGAGACTTTTGGCGGTGTTAGAAGTATCACTCTACTCTGCCTAGTGACAATGTCGAAACAACATGGAACAAGTTGAATGAAGCCACCTTATGTGCGATGGAGGATGTCCAGAAACCCAATAATAGTAAGAAACACCTGAAACGTCGCAAGATCTGGATATCTAATGAAACATCGGAGGCCATTCAAACAAGAGCCGATCTTAGGAATAAGAGGCTTAATTCAACTATAGAACATGCAAAGTACTCTGAACAAAACAGAGTTGTTCAACGACTTTGTCGACGAGACAAGAATTTTTTCCTCACAAATAAAATGTGAAGACATAGAAACGCATGCTGTCAGAATAAAAACACGGGATATTTTCAAAAAAGTGAAAGAAACCACAGGAGATTTCATGAAAATGAACTGGGCATCGAGGAAGAGGTTGGCACACTGATTATGATTATACTGCTTATGAAAAAACGAGTGGTTATGTTCATGTGTGAAATTATTCGTTCACTTATTCAATACTAATTTGTAAATAAGACGTGTTTTTAAAATTATATATTATTATACGAGCTAGGTGTTGATGATCATTTTTCTTTTGTTTTAGGTATACTGGCTAAAGATATGCCAACATATCCAACGTATTCATATTCACGTCGGGGTCACCACTATCGGAAGTGAGATGGAATAAGGAACAGGCAGGGTAGGTTGGTTTGACTCCAATAATAAGAAGATTGATGCGTGTATTAAATGAACCCTGGTTTTATTATCTCCTTCCAAATAAATATTAATTTAATTATTACAGCTACGTTTACAGATTATAATTTAGATTGCGTGAAATCACGGTTATGCGTTTTGACGAATTGCGAAGTCGATCGGGCGGAGCGACACGATAACCTTACGGTTAAATCTTTGATAACTGACTGACATATTATTTTCATGTACTTAGTGTTTTTATAGTGATTCGATACAATAGAAAATGCTGCTATCACTACTTGAATATTTTGATAATCATGCTTTGTTGTGTAATTCATGGCTCGTTTATAAATAATTGATTTTAATTTGAACAATTAAGCAGTTTTAATAATTAGGCAAGATTGATTTTCATATAAACAATTTCTATGCATATTATCATGATACATCATTGAATTATTTTGCTAAATTAGCTTTCTGTTAAAAATTGATTGATTCACATAAATCGCTTATTTTGCTATTTCAACAATAGGTATTATGTTGCAAGATACATCGTAATTATAAATTAATGGTTACCTGCCGATTCATGTGGATGGTAGGGTATTGACCTCCCTAGACGTAATGATGGAAGATTATAATTATATGGTTAAAAAGTGTATTATGCTTTGAAAGATTTCTTCGAATTGTATTAATCAAAACGAACAATATAATAATTTCGTTATTTGCTTACAAAAAACTGATTTTATGTGAGCATTTTTTTAGTTTTAAATTTTATTAATAATTATTATTTTGCATTATTGTCTATAATATACTAAGATTATATTTTCTTGCTACAGTGTTTTCCTAGGTGCCAGTTTGTACAAATGTTTGTTTGTGTAAATGATGGTAAAATGTTTGTATCCGCTTTCTTCTATTGTAATATTTAAAGTTTACATGCAATACTGTCATTTGCTTAGAAAAATAATGATTATTTTTTAGTTTAAAATTTTGTTCAAAATTATTATTTCGATTATTTGTCAATAAATTGATATACTTACCGATAAAAAATTTATGAAAATGGCGGTTAAGTACCTAACATAATTTGGGAGCAAACTTATGTTTGCATGTAGAAAGATATGTGTACTGTAAATTTCAATAAAATATGATGCATATTTGCATCATTATGCAGTCAGGCCATTTTAATAATATTATGGTGTCATGAAGTTATCATTTTCCTTTATTGTTCCATATTTTGAATCGAATTTATTGTTCCAGAACAATAAAAATATCGCGTAATTTTTGCTGCACATTTATTATTGTATTTGAACAATTATTTTGATAATATTTTATTATTATTTCTACCTGTTATATAACCGTGCCATGTATGTATGCATAATAAATTTGAAATGCCATCGTCACACTGAACACGAAATGGCGGCAAATTTTAAACGGTCAATTCTTATTGATTGATAAACCCTATAATTAGACAATATTAGTCTATAATATAGTAAATGTTATTCTACAAAGTTACAAATTGCGTCATAAATTTAAATTCGATAATGAAGATTTTGGTACGCACCATAAATTTGAAGCATATAAGTGTAAAAAATATGTACGTTCAGTTATAATACGAGTAGGTATGTATAATGATTTCATTGTGACTTTGAAGGGGAAGCATTACCCATTCATTTTTACCACGTTTTTCTTAGCTCGTAATCTTGTTTGTCCGGTGGTTGTTTATCCACTACAAATCTTGCAATCGATTTTTAATTAACTTCCCGACTAGCTAGACATTTGAAACTTTTAGAATATATCAGAACACGATGCCAATGCATTTTCTTAATACTTTTAGCCATCTTTAAGTAGAATTGAATTCATTTTCAGTTAATTCTGTTTTGTATGAAAAGTTATATCAGAAGAAATCCGGGTACCTACTGTTCGGTTATACGGAATACAGCGGAAAACGCATTTTGAAATTAGTCGATAAACTGGATTATTTGTTAGTTTGGGTTAGTTTAGGTTAGGTTAGGTTGGGTTAGGTTAGGTTAGGTTAGGTTAGGTTAGGTTAGGTTTGGTTAGGTTAACCTAACAAATAATCCAGTTTATCGGCTATTTTCAAAATGCGTTTTCCGCTGTATTCCGTATAACCGAACAGTACCGAAATCCGTAATCCAATCCACTATTATTGGTTGCAAGGGGAGGGGTCTGGGGTCCTAGTCCTAGCAACTAAATTATTAATATATATATTAACGTGCGTTACTATGGAAATCAAAATGTCATTTCAGTATTCTATATTTGTTTGTTTGTTGCAAAATAGCAAAAAAATGATTTGTTGACAATTGCCTTATTTGTCCTAAATTATTAATACATAGAATTGTCAAGTTTATATGATTCAACAGAAAATTTAAAAACGTGGTAAGTATATAAAAAGTTCTTTTTATCTTGTAATTATTTTATTTCCTTAACCAGCTTACCAGAATGTCATTTTCAAAATGAAATAGGTATTTACAAATAGTGAACTTGACAAATTTCAACTTCAAAACGTTCACAACATAATCATGAGGAAGCCCGCGTGATCTCGTCGTATCACTTGATTCGTACTGCATCACCCATACATAGCTTGGCGACTATATATAAAGATATAGGTACCGTTAATCGACATCATGGATACCATAAGTAATCAACCATGCCATATACTAAATAGATGATGAATCATAAAGACAACATTTTTATTAGGTTTTAAAGGTAATTCATATTTAATTTTTCTCATATTTTATGTGACATTTGGTATAGGTTACAGAGAATATTATATATTAACTTAATGTATATAAAAATATCTAAATCATTTGCAAATAAGCAAATAAATAAATCTGCAGCGGCCAGTGAGGCTCCGTGGGGGTAGGCAGACCATGCGTTGCTTAGGGGTGGCAAACTATAAAGGGCGGCAAATTAATTAATAAATAATTACTACATATCATTACAACTTTTGAAAGCAGTGGAGAAACCATGGTGGTGGAAACCATTAAGCGGGCGATGCGAACGCTTCGTTGGAAAGTACCGACATTTTAGTTTAAAGATAACACAAGGGGACCTCCAAACTGTTCAGTGTTTCACGTAACTAACTAAAATTATCGCTGCTTAAGAATATGTTTCGTAAAAAAGTTTTAATGCTATGAAATATGCTATGAAATATGCTATGATAATATTATGAATCTACATCATTTTTTTCAAGATTTTTATTGCAATTGTCAGTTTAAGATAGTAACATTGGCAGGTACACAATCCTATATCCTGATTATAATGAAAGGGGGTGCCATTCTAAGTCTGCCTAAGGGCGGCACTTTGCCCAGGGACGTCACTGGCAGTGGCTTTAAGTATGCTCAATCGATTTACAAATATTATTTTTAAGTTGTTAAACTGTTTGAAAATGTCTTCATATTATTTTGTAAATTTGTACTGCGCATTGTACGTCTTTCTACGTCTTCCTCTCTTCAGTTCAGTTGCGTAGTCTTGATTGATTATAAATTAGTAAACGTCTTTACCAATTGAATAAATGGATATTCGACAAAAGCAGCTAAAATAAATCCACAAGTCAATGATATGGTAACTAAAGAGAGTCCAAATGAAACCTGTAAAAGATACAATAGACAATTATTAATAATGCAACACTTAATGTTCAAATAGACTATATGACGATCGGGCACATATATGCTAAGAGCGTTTTAGTGTCTATGATCAAACCTATGCCATTCCGACATATTATACATACTTACATATTGTATGACAGCTATGACATCCTATTTACACTCTGTGACACAGGACGCCAACATAAGAAACGGGTTTTTCGACATATATATGACCGATCGTCATAGAATGTATTTGAAGCATTACTTTTCGAATAAATAAAATATAGACTTTTATAATGTTATCACGAAACGAAATCTATAATTTTTTTTTTTAATTTAAGAAGATTGTAGGATGACATGTAAACTGTAAAGAAATGTGCTAACTGCTATATTATACCACATTAGTTACCATCACAATAATAGATCATTGTCAAGGCGTGTGAGGGGTTATTATAATATTATGTTTGGCCCTACTTGCCAAAATAGTAGCCTATATTTTCAATTTCATATTTTACGCGGTTTTAGGACAAGTAAGGTTCGACTAAAAACCAACAGTCGTCGCCCAAATTACAATGGATTGGTTCACCCACTAGCCGACCGTGACAATATCTACTCGTGTGATCAATAATGGACATTTGATTAATTTTAATAGTTTAAAGCACGCCATTTTTATTGTTTGGAACATAGTATAAGTACTAGGACAATATTCAACCATTTGTATGTGATTATATTTCTGTTTATTATAATAATCTTCGAAAAAAAATGTTCGGAGGGATTTCACGATAATATGAATAATTAAACAATTGTTATCATTTTTGCCACTTCACTCCTTAGCAATGAACTTACAATAATTATTCATATTTATATCTCTGCCGCCACCCATTAGAAAATACCTATTGATATTTTATTAACGATGCATGTATATAAATATTTAAAAAATAATATCAATTACAATTTTATTATTTTTTCTGCCAATGAGACGTTTTTTATTATTTGATGTTTCAGCACAGAGTCATTTTTATTCTCAAGTTAATAATATATTAATTTAAAAAACATAACTTATTAAAAAATGAACGGGAAAAAACCGTTTGGTTCCGTGGTGATTCCATCGGATCCAAAAAACATCATTTTGATGTGGTGGAGTGGTTTTATTCTCAATATTATCTTACCAATTATGAAGACTAAATCTGTTATAAACTTAAGCATATTGTAACATATATTTTAGAAATTAAGTAAAATTATTTCATACAATACTGATCCCAATAATTCATTATTATGAATGCTCATCGAAATTAAATGATGTATGAAATTTGACTTTGTTCGGGAAACTGTGCTTGTATGACAGTCAGATATATTTTTTAATGAAATTACATATTCATTAATAGTAGGTAGGTATAGAAATCAAGAAAACATAATATAGGTTATACCTACTCAATTAATTTTTGTGGCCACTAAAGATCATTTTATTACAAATATTTTAATACTTACGACCTTACGACAGACGAAATTTCAAGTTGCCAAGGTTTTTCATTCAGAGTAGTTAAAGCATAAATAATTATCGGATTAAGCAAATATGCAGAATACGATACATTGGCGAACGGCACCCAACATTTATAAGACAAAATCTCTTGAAGAACACCTGCAATTATAAATACATCACATGCTAAAAATATTTTCTGATGATTTTAAAGAGATAGCAAAAGTAGTCAGCTTTATCTTGAAAACTCACTGTTTGTAAAATATTTGCTCTAAAATGAGTAATTTTAGAAATCTAAAAGGAAATTTTACAATCACTATGAGACATTACTCAATATGTATAAAAAAACTAAAACTACTACCCCGTCCCGTTTACACGTGCATGGATTTACTGTTGACAGTAAGAAAATGTATGGGTGAAAATGAAAAAATGAAAATGCATGCATGAATCAAGCAAGTTTGGAAGCTTCTGAATTTCCATGTGATATGCGCTTGCGCAGAAGAAGGATAGTGGCGAACCTGCCGACAAAAAAACGAATTTTCAGGTTGACCGATTTTCACTAGCTGCCAAATAGTACGAAATAGTACCATAAAATGACAACATCTCGTCTCGCTCATTTAAAGAATTAATTGGAGAGACAGTCAGTACTTTTACGTGTAAACAGTTATTGTCGTGATATTTTAAAATAAGCACTATTACCACCAGTAAATCTTTGCACGTGTACAGGCGCTAGACAGACAAGCGCGCATACAGAAAAATGGTTTGGAGAGTCGATTTTGAAAAAAAATCCGTAATATTTTTTTATTGTTTTTTAAAGCGGTGGCAGAGGATGGGGTAAACAAACTCCAAAAGGTCCTACTGACTTCCATATTTACCCTATGATTCAGGTCGCTTCAGTCGCGGAATATCGCACTTTTCCGGGTAAATTCCCCATACGTCAACACTCCTCACTTTGATTCAATCAATAAATACCTGGTCTGGCGGTATAATAAAGGTGTTCACCTACGAGTTATTGCGGGCTATCGCATCCACAAGTGGTTATCAAATAAGCGTCGCTTAACTGTCATAATAATTGGGATCGGTAGTGTCCGTTTGTCTTGCTTTTCGACATGTCACATGGAAATATTAAAGCAAATATTGGATGGCTCAGATAGTTGCACCAATTTATCGTTAGTGTCGCGGGTTTTCCAATGATGACAAGTCTTGATGGCCGAAGAAGTAATTTTAATTTTTTCCATTTCTGGGGGGTCCGGACCCCTTAATTTTTGTATTAGGTACGTCAGGGGCGTATTTTTTGTTACCTTTCCTGACGCTAAAATACCCTTAGTTAGACGATAGATAAACAGAATTGAATTGAATGCAGGCGAATTGTCGAGCCGAAAGTCTGTGGACAATAAGCTGCCCAATTTTTCTGAGTTTACTACTCACCAAATGGTGATCAATGAAACCAGTAAAATACTTTGACAGTTAGTTAGACATGCCGTAATATCTTCCAATACCTAGCCCTGAAATTTTGTGTTATTTACGTAAAGATTTACATAAAGCAATAAGTCAGTCAAAACAACACAAATATTACGTTGTTTTTTAAAAGTTACAAATTCGGTTTATCTCCATTTTCAAATGATAATTAATATTTTTTTTAATCTGGACCCATTACATATTTGTTTCGGTTTGATTGATAGTATTGTAGTGGTTCACGGATAAATTCTGGTGACTCAGCGAGTGCTTTAAATCTAACGGATCTGTGGGTCTATTCTATACTTATCGAACACTAAAGTGATAAATAGTATCAAACTTAGGGTAGGTTTGTATCAAAATATTAGCACTTATTGTAACAATTACACGAAGTTGGTTTTTATTGTTGCAATAAGTGCGATATTTCAACAGCAGCAAGATAGGTGCTGTTAAAATATAGCACTTATTGCAACAATAAAAACCAACTTCGTGTAATTGTTACAATAAGTGCTAACATTTTGATACAAACCTACCCTAAGTATGATAATATTTATTACTTTATCACTTTAGCGGTCGATAAGTATAGAATAGACCCACTGGTCAATCATAATATAAACTTGATAATTCTATGTATTATTAAATACTTTTTTTGTACTGATAGAAATACTGAATAAATATAGAATACTGAAATGTCATTTTGACATTTCATATTGATTTCCATAGTAACGCACGTATATATTAATAATTTAGTTGCTAGGACCCCCTTAGCAACCAATAATAGTGTTTTACTTTTTACGATTTTTTTTCCGAAATAACTTTCTATACAAAACAGAATTAACTGAAAATGAGCCTTAAAGATGGCTAAAAGTATTAAAAGAATGCATTGTCATCATGTTCTGATATATTCTAAAAGTTTCAAATGTCTAGCTAGTCGGGAAGTTAGTTAAAAATCTTCAATCGTCCAATACAAATCTTGTACAAGAAAAAAATTGTACTGGACAAACAAGAATACGAACTAATAAAACGTGGTAAAATGTGTCGACTGATAAAGAAAAACCTCATTGAAATAACTATTCGTCTATTATTGCCGATTCGAAATCGGCCATGAAACCGTGCAAGGCAAGGCGGTAGTGTCTGATGAATATTTTGTATTCACTAGGAAATGAGCTCTGTTTTCTATAAACTATGATTTTTTACATCTGCACTGTTTATAGTTTTTCCATGTAACGAATATCACATAGAGGCTAATACGATGCTGCAGAATTAAAATTTGTTATCTATATCAGAAACACGAGAGTTTTGCATTAAAAAAAAAACTTATAGTAGATACCAAAAAAGCTCAATCCAAACAATTGGAGATCCCTTGTCTACTAATCCGATTGTCTTTTCTATTCACAGCGAGTCCGCAATACTGAGACGGCGCCACCCCGAGGTGCACTTCAAGTGGATAAGGAGACACACCGGATATAAGGAAATGAAAGAGCCGACAAATTGGCTCGGCATGGTGCCTCTGAACCCAAGACCGCGATAGCTTCTGACAAATTTCCTCTGAGCTACGCGAAAATTAAAATTTCAGATTTGGTGAAAAATGAATGGAACTCACGATACCTAAACTCTTCGACAGGGGAGTTGACCCAAAAGTATTTACCTTCAATTTCAGCAGCACGAGACGTCAGGGTGCATAAGTGGCTGTGTTGTGAGATGACTCAGATTCTTACAGGTCACGGAGTCATACGAGCATACCTGCACCGGTTTAAAAATAAATAACATCTGATGGAAAGTGCCCATGCGATGACGGAAGTGACCAGGACGTTCTACATTTACTCCTAGATTGTCAAATCTTTAGCTAGGAGCGGCACAACCTAAACTTTTTATTACAGATGGCAGATTCGGACATTCGAGACCTGCCGGGGACCATGGCAAACGATGCCGGAAGAGATGCACTTTTTAATTTCTGTATTGATGTAATAAAAAGAATCAAAATAATAAATGGTGACATGTAATAATGATACGTGCCTTTCAGATCCAGTGACTGCAGTCATATAAGATAGGATAAGTATATTGCTCAGAATATCAGTCCTACATATTATATATATGGAGAGCATATAATGCGAAGAGCCCTAGATCATTGGCAAGGCGGAATAATAATTGGTGGCCAGAAAATAAATAACTTAAGATTCGCAGATGATACCACACTAATCGCTGCTGATGAAAGTGAACTCACAGAGCTGCTACACCGGGTAGAGGAAGAGAGTCGCAAATACGGCCTCCTTATTAATAGGAATAAAACCAAGTTAATGGTTGTTGATCGGGCCAACCTTCTACCAACACCAAGTACACTCCAAAACCTCGAAACAGTCGACGAGTTTGTATATCTTGGATCGACCATCAGTGGAAAGGGCGGATGCGAAGCGGAAATAAGAAGGCGCACACAAATTGCAAAAAGTGCGATGACACGCCTTACCACTATATGGAAGGATCGGGGAATTTCGATTGCCACAAAAATGATGCTTTGAAATGTCCAGTGGTATCCAAGAAGTACAAAACGTCCGCCAGGTAGACCTAGAGGCCGCTGGATCGATGAAATGATCAAGTTCTGCGGAAGTACGTGGCAAAGCAACGCACAGGACCGAGAGAAGAGGAAGCAGCTTGAAAAGGCTTTCATCCAGCATTGGATAGATTCAGGCTGATGATGATGATTATCAAACTTAGGGTAGGTTTGTATGCTATATTTTAACAGCACCTATCTTGCTGCTGTTAAAATATAGCATTTATTGCAACAATTACAAACATTAAACATTAAATGAAAAGGATTAACACATATTAAAAAAACAACATGTATTTTTTATCCAGTCACGGGATTGAACCCACTTTTTATATGGAACCGCTCTGCCAAGTCGGATATCATACCTGTATTATCAGGATATGCTAAAGTTAAAGTACCTATGTAGTAGTACCTATCTATAAAGTTGCAAAGATCAATCATATTCAAAATGCATTCAATAAATGCAGTCATCTATATAAGTAGGTATATTTATTTTTAAGTTCGTATTTTCAATAATATCCATTTATAAAAAGTTTCAAACCAACATTGTCCATAATATTATTTTAAATAATAATCAATAAAAATAATAAGAACACACATTTTTTATAATACTATAATAAAATTACAACATATTTGGTAGTTAATTAAAATAAAACGCAATAAGCCACATTAGACACGTTTTAAAAAACAACGTGTATTTTGGTACATCCAAGCATCCAAGGGATCGAATCCACTCTTCATAAACGACTGCTCCCCCAACTCGGGCACAAATATTTAAAATTAAAGTAGGTACGTACTTATCTACAAAAATCAATAATATCCTAAATGAATCAAACAACAGCATTTATCTACATACCTATGTACCTATATACATTTTTTTTTAATTAAAGTAGGTAGGTATTGCCATCTTTGTATTTTTAATAATGCCTACTTAAAAAAGGTTTCAAATCGACATTGTGCACACGCAAAATTTGTATGTATAAGAAACATTTGATCTGTTTTTATATACAAATATAAGTATACATATTAATACAATAAGAGAACATTTTTCACGTAATTTTTTTATTCAAATGTTTTGGTAAGATTATAGAATTCTGAATAAAACATTTGAAACCATAATATTCTAATAATAAAGATAATCTCCTAATATAATATTTTACCAATTACCACCAATAAATAGCTGTTGATAATTAATACCATTAAAGTGCAATATTACTTACTAATATACTAATACTAGCTAATACTAATATATTACACAGGGAATTATAAATATAATAAAATTTATTAATCATATTTAAAAAATATATCTATTTCGGTAACTGACAATACTAATGTCTAAATAAAACACTTAAAACAAAACCATCGTAATACAAGGAACACACATTAGAAAATAGGTAGGTAAGTAGATTATGAATACAATCACATCGTATAGGTATATTATTTATGTAGTTTCAACATTAAATTATTTAAAACCAATAAAGACATCTCATGAAATTCGTATTGAATCTAATTGGAACAGCAAACTAGCGCCACATGTTGTAGAATACGTATTCCACGGTGAAATGTTCAACGAAGAACTCGTCATTTGATAAAATGTTATACGAACTCATGTTTCACGTACTGCGGCGCACGAATGAGTGTCCCACGAACTGCATACGTACAACTTACATGTAACCCCATCAGCGGGGTCCACGACAGCGATCACCCTCTCGTCCAAGAGATCATTTCCTGACTATTAATTGTAGATTGGTGCTCCAATAATCGTGTGTTATTTGAACTGTTTGAATTAATTAATTGCGTGATTGAGTTATTCCTTTTTCTCCCCTAAGCGAAGCAGATCCTACCCCTATGCCTATTTTCCAACCCCAACCGTGAACGTAAGAAGGTAGAAAAGGTGCTTGAGTTGTATGGCTCATCTGAACTCGTCTGTGAAAAAAATTGGCGCATGGTATGCAAAAGGTTGGCCACCCCTGAACTAGCGAATACGTGGTCTTCTAACAAATTCTTTGTTGATTTTACGATGATTGAGATGGTTATGCTGTCAGCTGTTTCGGATTTTAAGCCCATCGGTAGAACAATTCAGATATAATAATTTGGCCGCTTAATACTACAATCTATAGTATACATGAAGGCGTCCCCGGAAAAGGGGTTTACATCATGTCAAAAAGTGATTTTATTGACTAAAACGGGTCTATATAGCATTGCTCACGATATTGGAAAGTTTTATTATTTTAACTGCCCCACTTTTTCAGATATTAGCAACACTAAAATGCTTACCGTAGAAAAGGGGTCTATATGATTATTTTATTATCCAAAATAAAAAAAAATATATAAATGATAAAGATAATGTTTTCATGAACATAATTATTATCACAGATATACTCCAAAAGTCCCCATGATCGAATAAAACGTTTTTTTCCTCTCCTGAACAATTTTGTTTTTGCATATTTCTTCTTTCTTCTTTCGACCATGTCCGATCCTAATAGGATCATATGGGCCTCCACATATTTACGGGTAGGATAATTAATTTTAAATGTATTTTTTAATATTCGATATGAAGAAAAAAAATATAGATGTAATACCTATAAATCTCGCGGGACACATCAACAAGTCACGCGAAACATAATTGGCCCGCGGGACACACTTTGTTAACCTCTGCACTAAAGGGATATCATATTTTCAACATAATATGAAATGATTTATTTTTTGAGGCATTACTAAAATTAAGTATTTAGGTATCGAAAGATGTCGTACACATCAGTTAAAGTTAGACTACCCCATAAAACGCCCCACACCTCTCAGATCGATGGAAACTATTTTGGCCAATAATGATGTCGAATGCTACATTCCTGCCAAACTTCAGCTTTTTTCCTCGGACGACCAGCAGGCCTATACGATTTTGCCAACCTCGACTAGCCTTAACAAAGGCTATAATTTGAAAATTTACCATGTCAGTCAGAAATTTTCTTCATAAAATTAACTCAGTTCGCTGGCCAGTATAAAACCATATATTTTAGCCTTTTAGGTATATATACAGTATACACACCAAAGTGAAAGGAAAGTTTATAGCATCTCATATTTTTTTAAATACAGAGAAGACAGAGGTTCGTGTGCTTTTTTATGGGGGCAATATTTCTAGCTACGCTACCATGAGGTATACGTATAACGTCTCCATAATCTTCTTCCATCTTCCACCCTGTCACGATCCAGCATTGGGGCATAGGGCAAGCACAAGTTCGCGCCACTTCCCTCGGTTCATCGCCAACTCTTGCGCCTCCCGCCATGTCAGGCCTGCAGCACGTATGTTGCTTTTGTAGCACCGCTGCAGGGTGAGGGAGGGCCGGCCACGGCAACGGCACCCTTGATGCTGTGCCACAAGGGTAGGAAGTGTCGCACTCTTTGGCGGCATCCGGAACACGTGTCCCAGCCACGTAAAGCGTATCTTCGTAATAACCTCAATCAAAGGCCAAAGGTTGGTATGACTTCAGTGGGGTATGCCTTGATGCCAGATCAGGTGTCCTTCCATTTGAAATGCTGAGTATGTCGACTATCCATGATAGCTCTGCCAACAAATCCTACCTCTAACCTCTCCGCGGGGGTCCCTAGGCAATGAAATATTTACGATAAAAGAATATATTGATAAGAAACAAGATTAACACATTTGAAGATAATTCTAGATAAGATACTAATTATAAGCTATGTTTTTGACCATTCAAGTGTGGTAAATGTCCTACGAATAATGATTGCTTTATAATAATTATTGACCAAAGAATAAGGTAGTGTTTTTTTGAAATACGCCATTTCTTTTGGCATTCCCCAGTGGTTAAGCTACAACATACGGCCGTAGCCATAAAGGACAAACTAAAACTGAAGTAGAGAGTAAGAACATGTTAACGCGCGTGTTTGAACATGTACCTAACCGAAAAAAAAATCGGTACTGTTCGGTTAAAGCGGATACAGCGGAAAACGCATTTTGAAAATAGCCGATTTTTTTTAAACGGTACATGTTCAAACACGCGCGTTATCATGATCTTAGAAAGAAACGAAATCGATAGCAATACCTATCTAAAAAATAGGTCACACAGGAACAGTCAGTAATTTTGTTATTAAGCAGATAGGTATGTACCTATGTAATTAAAATTGAAAATCGATTCTGATCTCAAGAAGAAATTAATAATACAAATCAATAATTCCACCAATTTTGAACATCGGGGGACGGTGGCGGCATTTTCAGTACCTATGTCTAAGGGCGGTACTTTGCCTAGGGACGTCACGATTCACGACTAGGTAAGTAATAATACAAATTCTCAAGATTTTCTTGCTTGTCTTTACTGTCTACCATACAAATATCGCACTCACGTCAAACTAAAATCACTCTTCACCTACTTAGTATGGTAATTACTTAAGTAGTTACGAAAAATTATATAAAATATTAATCGACGTTTCGTTTATTTTTTAACCTTCTGGCTATGTATATATTATTTCATTTTCTTTTATTTGGCTTCATTGAAACGTAAAATTGTCCATTTGATAAACTGTGTATAATTATTATTATTCTTTGGAATAGTTTTTCTCTAAATCTTGTGATTATGTCATTTCTGAAAATATTTTCCAAGTAGGTACCTAGTCGCGGAAATCATTGATGTCGATTTCGTAATGAAAGACTTAATTTAGGTATGAAAATATATTTTTTTTAATATTGCATCCATAGAAAAAACTGTATAAATACACGTACGTTTATGTAGTGGCAAAAGTTTATAAAATATTATATATATGTAATTATTTGTTTGCGGCCAAATTATGTATATTGGTCTGGACCTTCATCCTTAACATTATAAAACAACGACCATGGCACTATCTGTGGCTGATAATAACTTTTTCACAAAGGTCAAACACATGTGGATAATTAAAACATAATAAATAATAATATGTACATAATGTATGTACCTATTTATTTAAATAGTTTAGATTATGCGCTTATCTAAACATGAATTCATAATATAACATACAGATGTTTCCTACTTACGTCGACAGTAAATATTGTACGTTAATATTTAAATTAGTATTATGATCTTCCGCCAAAAACTAAAATTAAACGAAATTCGAAGTTGGAACGATAGACATAATTAAATTCAAAGGCATCTTACATCCTCTACTTATAAAACTTCTTTTAATAATTATAGTAGATACATATCTACTGAATTGAGTCCAAATATGTTCAAAATGAATATTTCGCTTTCTTCTTGATTCTATCAAACATTTAATTAATGATCATAATGGCTGAAAATATCACAATCGTACATAATACCTAAATAGCATATGAAGGGTCTAGTTGCAAAAGCGCCACTGTTTACTTTTTGTGAATTTTTAGAATCAAGAAAAAACGATTCATAGGTTTATTTTGAGGGAAAACCAAAATACCATAGGTTTTATTTAAAAAGTGTATCTCCAATTTACCGTTAATAATAAATATAGAATATTATTCTTTTACAAGCGGCCTTGTCAATTAGTACCAAATGTGTGCTACGTCCATATAACTCGTTTCATTTGGCAGTGTGACGTACCTAATACATTTTTCAAGCTCCTAAGATTTAATATCAGCAAACACGCTAGCAAGATATATTCTCGAAATTGTACAACCTATGTGACATAATTTAATTTTAAATGGCCGTAAAACTGTCGTTTTAGCTTGAAGCGGTCGTAATTCTTTTTGGAATGGCGATAAAAACGTCGAGAATCTAGCGAGTGCTTGTCCTTGTCGCGCGACAGATGACACGCCGCGAGTAGGTGCGGACGGCTCAATGAGGTCACATGTACCTGGAATGCTGGCTAGTTTTTGCATGTGAGTCAAATCGCGCCATCTGGACAAGGCCTATGACACAGACGCAAAGGGCATTCGCCAAATTAACATGATAGGTCCTTGTTAAAGTTTCCCAAAAATGTTGATTATTATTCACAAATTGCAGCCATATTTGCAGAGATTGCAGTAGATTCGATAGTCGCATATTTTGATAATATACAACTAGGTAGGTACTTATCTCACCCCATTCCGTCGGCTGATTAAAGTTTGCATTCTGAAGATGTAATAGAAATAATATGCTGCATAATAAAAAAAATAGTTCTTGGTACTTTTATTTGCTCACTTGACAGACAATTATTTGCTTCATCGATGTAGGATAATAATTTATTGTAGATGGCATTGCTTTTTGAGCCCCATACAAAAATTATTTCCCCAATACAATCCTAAAATTGGTACACCAGATGCGTACCATCACTTGACTGTAAATTTACTTATTTGAAATAATAAATCTTATTTTGTTTTATACCCAGCGTTCGAAACAGAATATTTTATGAACCGGTGTTCTCGATAATTTTACGAAAATATTAACATACCTACCTACCTACCTAGTTATTTAGTTGTATGTGTATTTTATAGAAATAAGTTTGTTAGATTTTTATATTATACGCATATCTAGCTCAAACGGTCAAATTAATATGTCCACGAGACGGAGCGATAAGTTTTGGGATTTTACGAACTGGAACGGCACTCCGATGCGCTAGGTTCTTTTCGAGCCCTGTATTTACTCGGAGATAGTTACTAATCCTATAACGTATTTTAAAATTGTGGTTCGTTTTGTTACCGAATTTAGGTAGGCCGTGATATGTTTGTGAAGTATAATAAATCAATTAGATTTTTTCAAATGGGTATTCAAGTACATAAAAGTAGGTAAATTAGTACATTTTGTTAAAGTATCCATTATTTTCGACTTTATGGTCTACTTTTATCCACGCTACAATTTAAACAAAGTAAGTCTATGAATTAAACAACGGCAACACTAGGTTTCATTGGGTTTATTTTGACGTTTGTCGTTGTCATATTTTTGACGCACCTGACGCACATGGTAAGGAGGTTACGAAGTACGGGCAACTACTGACAAGGAATTTTTATTGCGTTTGTTGCAAGTGCATGCATCTTCTGCACTTGTTATAATTCAAAATAAATAAAAAAAAATATCTCGATAATCTAAAATGGACGCAACTGGTGATGATGTTATTAAATTGGGTCAATATGTTATCATACAGCGCCAAGAGTATACAAAACTACATAAATTCGGAAGCATAACCTCCAGCGCCAGCCTCGGAAAAGAACAAGTTGAATTGGCAAATATAGAAAACTGCAAATATTATACGACATTCAAGATGGTTCCTAAAGGTAAAGGGAGGAATAGAACTTGCACTTTGGAAGTGGCTGATGATTCCGCTTTTAGCTTGAAAGACAACTTAAACATTGCTGAGTCCGGAAAAGACAACAGAAATATAACAGACGATGGCACATCGCAGAAATTAACCACCGATCAAATAGTAGCCTTGAGGGATAACTCTTTAAGCTCCACAGACATTGTGGGTACCCTGGTGTCAAATTCAAACACTTTTAATTCGAAAACAGAATATTCTCAGGAAAAATATTTAAAGAAGAAGCAGAAAAAGTATTACGAATTTTTGCAAATCAGGAAGCCTACTATACGATTAATTTCTGACGTTATGTATAGGCAAGATCCAGGTAAAGTTTTGGGTGTCAGATCCGACACTTTGGCACAACTGCTGGCTTATGCCAATGTGAGCAGTGTTGGTAATCATTTGTTATATGATTCTGGAACCAATGGTCTAGTATCGGCGGCTATTCTAAATTCCATCGGCTCCAATACAGAAGGACAGCTTATTCACATGCATCCTGGCAATTCTGCTCAAAAACAAGCATTGTTGGCCATGAATTTTAAAGAAGAACACCTTGACCGTTGCTTGTCTGTTAATTTGTATTCAGTTCTAAGACATTATTATCAAAATAAAGCATCGGAAAATGGTGGTGTTGAAGTTGACTTGGAGTCCATTGAAAAGTTAGAGGAAAATGTTGTCTCTGATGCAAGTTCATTACAAGTGAAACAAACTGATACAGATACTCTTCAAATGTTAGATGTAACTATGGTAAATTCTGATGATTTTAATAACGGTAAAAGGAAAAGGACAAATTCTGATATCAATGGCGACGATAATGCAAATAAAATGCAAAAAGTTGGTGATAATGATACCGATAAAGGAATACTTACTATTGAGGAAACTGTACTGCCAAAAATTCCAAAATGGGAGATTGAAAATGAAAAAGCGTCCAACGTATTGCGAAAAAAAATGGACTCATTAATTATTGTGGCGAAAGAGCACCCGTTAAATATATTCAAATGTCTCTCTCCGTTTGTGGGCTGCAGTAAACCATTCGTTATATTCCATAACTACCAGGAGCCATTGCAGGAATGCTACATTACCATGAGAAAACTCAACTACGTTACAGGAGTGAAATTGACTCACTCCTGGACTAGGGGATATCAGGTATTTGTTTATTTTACTTTCCTATGCCTATGGTGCAACCATGGCATTAGCGAGGAGTCCAGCCGCCAATGTGCGAAAGTATAATTCCGCTCCATATGGGCTATTCAAAAAATCTTGCTAATTTATCAGCGACACACGAGTAAGCCAGCTTTACACACTTAGACATTTTACTCCAGTATGTCTGTATAGACTGAGATTATATTATAATATTAATACTATCGACCGATGGTTCTTGATGGAATTTAAATTCTAATGGATTTAAATTTTGTACTATTCCATTTTTGAATCGTTTTTTGCGACCCGGGTATCGTTTGTTATATTTTTTATTGTGACACTTGACTTGATAGGGAGTTTTTACCTACTTTATTGTATTGATTGGTTATATAAGTTAGAGTTAATAGTATTCATTGTCAGTGTTTATTTGCCTTTTGGTGAGTGTACACAGTGCCCGAAGATGCCGAAAAGCGAAACCTGGGTCGTAAAAGACGACTCAAATGGAATAGTACATAACTTAAATCTATTAGAATTGAGATTATATCACAAGCAGAATGATTAACTGTACGAGATAATCATTCGTTACTAGGCTGATACACAAGTAACCATCATAAATTACGTATTGTTAACTTCACACACTTCAATAATTCAAATTTTAATTATATTTAGACTGACGTATATATTCATACTTGTATATGTTACACCGAATGTGCGAAATTAACTATTACATGAAATGGGCAAAATTTTGGCTAATATATGTAATAGTCAAGCCTGTTGCCTTATTCATGAATTAGGTAAATTTTCTGCTGAGTACATGAATTCGCCAGGGTATGGAATTCTTGAACTGTCAACATGACAGAAGAAAAAGTAAATTTAATACGGGTGGTTTTATTAGTTATAATTGGACATAATATAATATTATTAGGTTAGATTAGGTTTTGTAATTCTGAATTAAATTATTTAACTGAATGTCCATTTTGAGGTTAGCTATCAAGTGTCAACAAACTATCGCAAACATTCAATCGACCATTGCACGTTTGATACCCAAGCACGAATCAAATCGCGAAAATACTTTTCAATAAAATTCTTCCGTTATCATATTATAGTTCTAGATTTTTTTTGCGCATAGTAAATGGATATGAATGTCACTGTAGTTATTGATTGGTATATTTTTATATTATAATCAATGACATTTGACACATTTGTTTAGTTTGATTAGTTGCAAAAAACACCACCGGAGCGTGATCATCTATTTTGACCATAGATAATATATGTACATTTTGACCAATGCATGAGCATTTGATACATTTCGTTTAGCTGCAAAAAATACCACCGTAGCGCTACTATCTAATTTGTCCAATACATGAACTAGGCAGAAAAATTACTGCCGAATTCACGCACTCTTCAGATATTTTGTCTAATTCATGAATAAGGCAACGGGCTTGCATTTTTCATGATTTAAGCAAAATTTTGCCCATTTCATGTAATATTCAATTTCGCACATTCGGCGTAACATATATAAGACCTTAGCTTGAATTATTGAGTGTTCAACCGCCTCTTGGTATTGTTCCCCGTGTGTGCCACATCCATTGCATTGACCCTGGATGTTTGTCATATATATTTCCAATTTTTATTGTCAATATTAGTTCCAAACCATCATTCAGAAGCTATTTCAAAATAATAACAATTACCTAGTCATTGAGATATTGAAGAACGTTAATTGTCATCAATGATGCTATGAAACAATAATCGTGTATTGAGCGATTCTGTATTTCACCACAAATAACATTTCGTCAGCTGAATGCCGACTATTCTAACTCACATTTGAAAAAACAAACTCACATTTTTTCTTTGAAACAACCTACTTAAATCATTTATTATTTATATAAATGTTTACATCATATTTTAGTAAAACTATTGATGAAAATAATGATGCATAAATGTGTCTATATAAATAATAAATAACTTAAATAGGATGTTTCAAAACACACTTGTAAAATATTTCAAATGCGAGTTAGAATAGTTCTGCATTCGCTGACGATTTGATAGTGCAGATTGGAGTGTTTCCTTTGTAATTTTTAAAATTTCGAGTTTATAGCCAATTAAAATATCAGCTACATTAGTGAATTTTTCCCTTCATCTATTCCTGAATAATGCAGCAACATAAAAATAAACAGCAAGTTAAAAAAATCCTGGAATTGACATATAACTTGTTTTTCATTTTTCTGTCTATGACAGTTAATTTTCCGTGCGCCCCTAACTATACATTCCAATATACCAAATAGACTGTTTTTTTGTTTTTTTTTATACTTCTCCATTTCTTTATGTTGACTTTTTTATTTCAGGTATTGCCTAACAGAACACATCCTGACGTGTTGATGCAAGGAAACAGCGGCTATTTACTAACTGGATGGATAGTACAATAATCTGGTTGCCAGTTCTGTAACTGTGTTCATATAAATTTCACCGAAGGGGTCGATGATAACACTGATTTGCTAGCTGAGGCAGTAAAAAAAAATAATAATGATGAAATTATTATAAATTATTCAGCACCGAGCTATGAAAAAGTGAAAAATTTTTAATCACAGGATTGCTTATCTTGACAACCTCATGGCCAAAAGATGTACTAATTGACCATTTTTGCATTATAGTTAGTTTCATATTTTTTTACCAAATGTCGTGAAACCCAGGGCCAACCTCGAAAAACATTCTAGTATTTTTTTCTATCAGTAAAATAATGAAAGATGGGTCGGTTTGTAATTTTATTTTTATATTTCGCCTGTATGTCAAAGAAATTTTTATCACTTTATATTTGCCTTCAAACCGAGAGACTGGCAACGTAACTATTCTTGACATGCCAATATTTTTTTATTTAATAGTAGGTAAGTGTAATTTTTTTGCTGTAAGTCATTTGAAAAATATAAATGTATATTATCAATTTGAATATACTACTTGAAACAAAACACCTGCATTACATATTACACACTTTCCTTCGGTGCAAGCATTCCTAGGATTCAGTCAGTTCATGTGAGCCAGCAACTACAATTTCTGACCTTGCTGAACCACTCAAGCCTATAATACAGGTTGTTGTAAGACTTTTTTACTAAGAATGTTTGATATCGATTCACCCAATCGATTGTGTCCATGCTCTGGATCAAACTAGTTACTTTGCAGAATTTTAATCCAAAGGTTTAGTTTAGAGGTGGCCTTATTTTATTTCTACTCTAACTCAATACAAGAACCTATTTAACTAGACGAGACAATTATGAATACAGTAGAACGATTTAATCTTGAATGTGCGCAGACGTGATTCCTTCCAGTGCACAGGATTCATGGACTAATGTGAGTATTGTTACGGTTGCTTATGTGGATTGTACTTACATCAACAATATATTGCATCACTTGTATTTCACTCGGGGCCTTTCAAACTATGACTAGTTTTGTCATAACTATCAAACCTCATACGAATGAATTGAATGAAGATATACATATTTAAGGATGGAGGATACAAGAAGTTGATTTGTCTACTGTCCGACGAGAAGATCTAGGCAATAACCGGAAGTCGCTAGTGTGGTTAAAAGTAGGAGCTTGTTAGTTCACAGTTTTAACATGTGGACAACTCGTCGCTAACCGGAAGGCGCTTCAATCGAAGTGCGGTTATAAATGGGAGGAGTTTGTTAGTTCATAGTTTTAACACGTAGCCAAGAAAATCTTGTTGGACAGTAGTTTGCAGCATCAAATTTGAAAGGCTTGTTAACCCAACTGAAGAAAGGTAAAACAGGACTAAAATAATAATCAACAGTCTTGTATTAAAAATTTATTTGTTTAACGTTAAAAAAATGAGTACATATTATATCTAACTAGATTTTATTGAATAAGAACACCTGTTAGCACAATAATTAAATGAAGATTAAACGTTGACTGCATTATGTAAGTTTTGTAAGACTTCCCATGATGTAGTATGATTTCTGAGCTTCAAACTTTTGACTAAGAAAATTAATAGAAAGTTTTATCAGGTGCCGAAATTCAGAAAAGTAAATAAATTTTATACAAAATACACCGAATTTAGGAATCCGGAATCTCAAGCCATTTTTAGATCAACCGAATATAACGAAATACAAATTTACAGATCACAGTATGTATTACAATATGTGTATATTCTAACGCAATATTACCTAATTGTCTGGACCATGGTTTCCCAAACTATGGGTCGCGACCCACCAGTGGGTCGCGAGCGAATATTGAGTGGGCTCTCGCCACCGTATGTATACATGAAAAAAAAATAGGAAGTGATAAATTTGATATTTCATTCAGCTATTTATAATTCCTAAAAATTGAAATAAACTAAACAAACTAGTATGTCAACAAAAGCAAGTGAAGAACTCATTGATTTATCAGAAGATACGTCACTGAAAAATAGTTTCAATCGTAAACAGTTAACGAAATTCTGGCTCTCAGTTGCTGATAATTATCCTTGCCTGTTACTACCTCTTATCTATGTGAGGGCGGATTTTCAGCTATGGTTAAAACTAAATACCGAAATAAATTGGATATATCAAACTCACTGCGATTAAAAGTAACTAAAGTTGAAGTTGATGCTAAAACTGTAATGAAGAAAAATAAGAAACAAATACATCCTTCCCATTGAAATAACTTTCTTGCAGGTGTAGGTATTTAAGTAATATTTTTTTTTATTTAAGTTGTGTTTCTTATTTCAACAGTCTTTCATTCATATTGGTAACACTTATAAAAAATATTTTTTTTATTTCAATTAGAACAAATAAGACAGCATTAAGTAGTTCCACGACTCGCCACTAGGGAATCTGAGCATTACCAATATTTATACCCTCTTTTCTCTAAGACAGCTAAGAGGTGGGTCCCAAGATTGGAAATTTTTGTTAGATGGGTCGGAGCCCAGTCAACTTTGGGAACCACTGGTCTGGACCATTTAATGCAAACAGTAACAATGATCAAAAGTTTGAATATCACATGAAAACACA
The DNA here is from genome assembly GCF_057557595.1 of Rhyacophila brunnea. NCBI lineage: Eukaryota > Metazoa > Arthropoda > Insecta > Trichoptera > Rhyacophilidae > Rhyacophila > Rhyacophila brunnea. The sequence goes on from NW_028232859.1 coordinate 6,375,840, forward strand.
TAAATAAAATGCACATGCCTGGAAAATTATCACAAAAATATAGTACTAAACCCCATCACTATGAAACAAAACACAAGTATAAGCCATACCAGTCAAATTAAGGGGCGCAAATTGCATCTCTTCCTGTCCGCAAGCGATAACCGGAGTCAATTAGCAGTGACTGTGTTTACATCGGCCAAACTAGTTTAACTGCCACTCGCACACATCATAATTTAAATACCTACATCATGCATCTTAAAAATATACATAATCTTATTAATTTAAAAAGATGCAATAAGTTAAAATGATTAATTATATCATAATTAATATAAGCCTCATGAATAACATAATTTTAAAGATATGTACCTACAAAAATAAATACGTGGGTTTGTATGTATACAAAACAAACATCTATTATGGTAGATGTCCAGTCACTTGCACTAACTAAAAAGTAAGCTATGGAATCTAGGTCATAATTTATGGTATCTTTGGGAGAGTAAACTTCGTCAGAAATTGACCGAATTCTGATTTTTTTTTATTTACCAATACCTAATATATGTGTATCTCGAAAGTACTAGGTACTTTTCATTAAAATGTCTGATAAATATTACTTTTTTATAATTGTTAGTACCGGAGTTACGACTCTACAATGTAACAAAAAACAGAATGATTTCCTAATATGTAAGTACACATGTTAGTGATATGACACATTAAAATTTTAAATTTAGATATATAGAAATGAGTTAAGTCTTAAGATATGACATTATCTAATAGAAAGATGTTCGCACCGTGACACAAGTAGCAGGGAAAATATTGTTTTAATCCAAAATACGACTTCTATAACCGTCGTGTCGTATTCCGTTCCACAGTACAGGACATCAATGGACGTCCTGTCATATCACATCTCACAAAATATGACGATTATAGACGTCATGTCTAAAAATGTGTTAATTAGTTGAAACTAGAAGAGTCAAATTAGTTAAGTCTAATAATAATAGTACAAATAAAGAATTGAAAGATTGCAACAAAGATAGTTCAGTAACATTTCTTATAAATATAATTGATATCAAGATTATTTACCCTTTAATACTCCAAAACTTAGAAACAGTGGACGAGTTTGTATATTATCTGGGATCGACCATTAGTGGAAAAGATTGCGAAAAATGCCAATATGTCTACCACTATAATATGAAAGATCGGGAAATTTCAATTGTCACAAAAATTATTCTTGTGCAAACATTAATGTTCTCCATATTTTATATGGTGTGAGTCATGGACCCTGAAGGCAAGAGAACGGAAGGCAATCGATGCCTTTGAGATGTGGTGTTAGCGCTGAATGCTTCGGTCATCACGTTTTTATGTTGTTTTTTTTCAAATACTGAAATATTTTGCAGCTCCCTTCCAGGACCCCCCCTAGAGGCCCCCCTCTGTTTGAGAAGTACTGGCTAGTGAATTCAAAATGAACACTGCTAAAAACGGAACCAAAGATTATTATAATCTCCGATCAGCTCAACTGTGCAAACAATAATTAATAAATTAAGTGACAAAATGAGACAGTTACAACGAGAATGTGACATGGTGCTTCTATTTTTGCCTTACAAATAAAATATTATTATGTGATGTGTGTCAAATCTTACATTAACGTTATAAATGCAATTTTACGGCAAAACAACAATTAATTGATTGCTCACATCTATCTGAAAATAAACAGTTTTCATGACAAGCTAAATAATGTAGATACATTTTTCAATTGACTATTTTATTATCAACTTCAGTATCAAAGATTCATATTTAGATATCTTTTCCTTTGGATTGAAAAAAATCCAAACGTATTCTAATAATTTACCTAGACTAGGTTTACAGCCAAATAATCGAAAATCCTTTCATCTGTTAATTATAGCTTTGAGAGTATATTATGCCGCTAAAGAGATATCATTGATTTATGTGCAATGATTGAAGGAACCAATGGGATGCCGGATTATGTCACTCATGTAAAATATCTGCACCACAATATACTTATTTGAGTATGTAACAGCAGAATGTGGCTGGAGATGATGAATTTAAAATTTTAGAGGAAATCAAAATGTTCCATTTTGATAAAAGAAAGTCTGACACTGAGTTTCATCTTATAAATGTATGTAGTGTAGAGTGGATAGTGACGAGAGTATCTAGTATAATATACATATTTAATTAAAAATAAGTAAAACCTCGTTAATAAGAACACGGATAATTCGAAATTTTTGCGAAACAAAGTCCCTTGAACATTATTTTTGTGTGAAACCATACCTTTAATTGGAATTTCGTAATTCGAAATTATTATAATACAACAGTCCTTGCATATAAAATATTCAATAAATCGTAATAAAGTACACTATTTCATGAGCCAGTCATTGAAAATTGAGACAGACTATTCTTAAAACATAAATTACTTATTTTAAGGTAATAATAATAATCCTGACATTTTATGACCCATTAACACACGGAACCGGAAATTTGGTAGGCTCATCTTTTGGCGTAAACGATATTAATGAAAATCAAAAAAAAAAAAATTCTAAATTTTTATATTTTCCCCCCATACATTTCATAATTCGTAATTCCAATTTTTTTTCGATTTTCGGTCCCATGGAATTCATATTAACGAGGTTTAACTATAATAATATTTAGACACGAGAGATTGAATCATTAGTTATCTGTGACACTTGTGTTCCGTGTGGCCCCTAAAAAATTAGAAAATTAATAAATTGGCCATCCTGATGAAAAGATTGTGCATCACTGGGTTAGACCCTTTAAGGCACCCGTGTCAAAGGCTCGGAATATTGTCTGTAACTACTATTCGCGGGTGCAGAACTACAAGGTTTTAAGTATTTATTTTTGGTGACACAAAAGTAACAATGAAGCAGCTTAGAATACTACTTCATTTTGAAAAAAATATATATTCACCATTTCATTGCAGTAATGGGTCCATATTGCGGCTGGATCAAAATCACATATAGGTTTTTTTATGCATTTGGATCCAGAGCATTATTAAATGGATTAAGGAAATACCCAACCAGTTCTAAAAAAATTGATATAACCCCAATTTTTTAGAAACCTATATGTCTGCTGAAGTGCAAAAACTTCACTTTTTTCCTTTCATAACATTACAGGGCACAACACATGCGAACAATAATTCAAGATTTATTATGTCAACAAGACAAGACCATTATTATACAGAAAACACGTGCATACGTACCCCTCCCACTCCACCAACTTTCGATTGGAATGAACGAAATACGCTCTACAGAGAAGACATGTCGTCATTGAAACTAGAAAATTGTGTAACTCCAAAAACACTACTTTACAGGAGAGACAAAAAAACATAATGGTTTCCTATACAAATATATGGTTTTCGAGCTAAATCATCCATGATTTAACAATGTTACCATTTTTCTGGAATTACAAAATTTGCAAGATGGATACATAATATCAACGGCCACTAGATGGCATTCAAAGTCAATTTTCGATTAAAACGGAGTTACACAATTTTCTAGTTTCAACGACGATGTGCGCTATCTATCATGCATTGTAATAATTAATTAAAACTGAAAAACATACAGGGTTATCTTAAATACTTTATAAATAAAAGTTTTATGATTTATTTTATTGTGTTAACTGTCAAGTTACTATCTGTGACACTGATGAGTCCTCGAGAAACACTTGTTTAATATAATTACATATTAGGTACATTTTATCATAATAAAGAGCCAAAAAGATTCTTTGGATACATCGAGATATAATTCGAAATTCAAGCTAAACATGTCATCAAACCTATATATTATTATATAATATGTATTGTATATGATTTCAGGTGATACATTTCACCATTTCAAATTCAGGTTTCTTTATTAAAGGCACTATTTCATTGGAACACACTGAGTGAAATTCTGGAAGTTATTTTAAATTATTGGAGACACTCTTCAGACAATCTAGTTTTTTTAAGTTTTCCACAACACTAAGAAATACCCCGCTATCACAAAATCATAATACGTTTTCAATGCAATATAAAGCATTGCATTTTTAATACAATGAATGAATTTACCAAACATGTATCAAAAATTATAAATTCACCCTTTCATGAAAGAGAAAAAAAATTAAATAATAAACATTTTTAACATTGTTATCATTATCAATAAAATTGATAAAATATGTTTTCTTTTTTAATAAAATCATAAATGTCATTAATGAGTGTCATAAATAACAATATGATTTATTTAACATGGCTCCCTCTACGACAGGAGTCGGCAAACAGCAGTCCCTCGCTAGTTTTTAATCCGGCTTACATGGAAAAATAGTGTTCATAATATGTGAAACGTATTCTATCATAAAGTCATATCCCCTCCCCATTCCCAAAAAAATTTCTGAACTTAAACTACAGTTGTAACAGCGTTTTTCAGATCTTCATACGAGTGCAAAAGACATTTCCATATTTCAAAATCCATCTGGCTGTATAATTAAAGAGTTTCCGTCAGACCTTCATGGTTGAAGCTTGATGTTTAAAGAAATGGATCTAACGCAATTCTATAAATATGTTTCGGAAGATAAATATGGTCTATTAAAATCATATGCATGGGGATTTATATCTATATTTGGGAGTACTTGCCAATGTGATAGGATATTTTTGAAGATGAATTATGTAAAATCGCAATACAGATTGTTATTAACAGATGTCCATTCGCAAACAATTTTAATGATATGAAGTACTGACTTCGAACTTCAGTATGATGAAATATTATCTAAGAAAAACAATTACATTTATCGCATTAGTAAAAAAATTTAAACAGTCCTATAATACGGTTATTGATAAATGGAAATATTTTATTTGTTTTTAAATAAACATTATGAAAAATATCACTTACTGATAAAAAAAAATTGAACCTGTTTTTTTGTTGCTCTATGATTAAAATTACCCATGAAATACCTTCGAGTTTGCTACCTGGTCCACCGAGCCTAAAAATTTTACGAAGTGGCCCTTGTCAAAAAAATTTGCCGACCCCTGCAGTCTACAAGATTGATATAATAGCAATTGTCACATTTCATTCAGGAAATTACATGACTTCACTAACTTTATTCAATAAATCCAGCAGCTGAAGGAAGTAAATTCATAAGAAAACTCTACAGTAAGTATCAAAAGCTCTCATGCAACCAATAAAAAAACTGTAAAGCCTAAATCTTGTCCTTTGCTGTAGTGGCAAACATTGTTATAAGGTCAACAATATGTTCGTCCACACCAACTATGTCTAATATTCGGCGGCCGTCTTCTAGCTGCCGTGTAGCTCCCGTATGTCCACCGAGAGACACTGTCACCAATCTGAAATAAGAGTAGATATTGCTAATTATGAATATTATTCTATAATAAATACTTAAACATAGTGCATCTCTTTAAATTAGGTTGAATAACAAACAACTAAGCAATCCTCTATTCTCAGCTGTCTTAAATTAGCTATACCTTGTCTGAACAATATATTGGGTTTGCCACATTTATTAGTCAGTGTTGTGATTATGTGCAAGCAACCGAAAAGTTCCTCGCTTCAATTCTTCGCGACCCAAGAAACGAAACTACAGTACTTATATTGGTTTAAACTCATCAAATCGTGGTATCATATCGTCACTGTACAGGCCATGTAGCGTAACCCTCAAATATCAAATTGTTCAGGAAGTGAAAAAAACTGTGGGCATTGGATTTACTTATTATTTTATATATTTATTTATTATTTTATATACAGTCGAACTCGGTTATTACGATCACGGACATAGCGAGATCTCGGATGTAATGAGTAAACATTCGTTGACATTTTAGTTTACGATTTTCTCCATACATTTATTCACTTTACGAGCTACTTATCGGATATACCGAGCAAAAATATCGTCAAAATTTTCTTAAAACTGTTAATGTGCAAAAACATTTTCGACCCTAAGCAATAAAATCCGACCGCAGACCGATGCCGCCGGGATCGGATTACGTTTATGACACTAGTTAAGTGTCTAAACCCCTAATTGGTGTTTTCGCCGACAACGTATCCACGCATATGGTTGAAATTTCATGTAAAAAATCCAAGCTGAAGTCACTAGGTACCTACCAGCATTCATTGCAGTAAACAACTTCTTTTGTAGTTTGTGAATGCCATGCTTGTTTTGGGGAAAAATTCCAATTGTGTATCTTTGTTTGAATTGTGACTTTTTGTGTTATGTGACTGCTCATTTAAAAATACCTATTCTCTGATATAACGAGTAATGCTTATAACGAGCAAATTCAGTCGGTCCCATCTTCCTCGTAATAACCAAGTTCGACTGTATATTATTTTATTACAAATTGAGTGGCTTACTCTGTACCTACCCTGTGGCTTACGTTTAGAGAGGGTTACAGCATTTGGCTGGAATATTTTTTGTCAAGTTACAAATGGCTTTAAAAATAGTTTTGAATTATTTTGATATGAAATAATTTTTTGCGATTTACGTTACTTGGCCAGTTCGTGTAAGAGTATGCAATAAATCCATTACCATCAAAATGTCACTTTGGTGAAAAGTGAGGGTTACGGCATTTGGCCTGTACAGTGACGATATTAGATGGGTTGCACCTTAGGCCATCTTCAGGTTGCAGTCTGCTTTACAATTTGTGTTGTGACAGTGTCCCACTTAGCCCAGTAGCCTACCAACGTAATGATAACAGTGTAGTCGCTTCACAATACATACGCATTTGTGAATTCTGAATACTAAGAATTTGTTACTTTCGACACGCATTGGCTCGAAAGGTTTTTAAAATACATTTTTGTACATCTATAACGTATCATATAATATGTAGTACGTATATTTTCTCAAAAATATTGTTACAAATCATTAACTCATTCATTGCGGACCTGTTAATTACCTACTATTTAACACATTTGACTGCTGACTAGATAATTTTTAATTAATTACCACCATGGTCCCCACATCCTAAAACAGGCCCCCTATCCATCGCTAAGTTTAATAGCATGTGTGATGCACAACATAAGCGTTTTCAAAATTGTGTGAGGGCCTTTAGCTGTTTTTTGTAGTTTTAATACACTTGATTTATGGAGTTGTCGAGAATCAACACAAAACAATTCTTACAGCCTCATTTTTTAAATGTTAATAACCCCTTCGTTTTTTGCTATTAGAACAAATTTGTGATCTGTGTTTATCACACATATCTGATTGACCCGCCCTGAGACCGGGCCCCTAGACTAGAGCCTTGTCAGACCCCCCTTGTGGGGGCTATGATTACCACATTTAAATAGCAAGCTAATTATATCTAATGGCCACCTAATCCATACTTGCTTAGCGCGTCTTTAGCACTGAAAACTTAATTACCACATTTAACTAACATGCTAATAGTATCTAATGGCAACTTTGCGTTGGACGCACGGAATGAGTTAATTGAACGAGCATTTTCACAGAAGAACTAACTCCATAATAATGGTTTTGAAAAACTATTGATATTAGATGGTATGCAAACAATGGGGTGTCAAGCGGTTTTTATATGGTGGCCAACCCAAACTAAACTAAACGTGGACTGTACGGTTTTTATTTGTATGGACAAAGTAAAAAAAAATATTTAAACTTTATTTTTAAGAACACTTGCCTTAAATGCTTAAATAGAGTAGCGACAATAAAAATGTCCAGAAAAAGACACTGCAAAGTAGTGCAGTCTCAGATAATTAATACTTCAGTTCATAATAATTCATGACATGGACTTTCGTTATGAGAAGAAAACATATTTACCCAGCATCTCTGGATCCAACAGTTTGATGATAAGCTTTTAATGCATTGGCTGGTTGCACCGGTGATGTTTCTGGTTTACCTTTGAACCTTTGACGGCATATGCTATATATTACTGCCACAAACAGATCATATTTCTTCTCCTTTTCTTTTGCATCCAAAATCGGAGCTGATAAAGGAAGCTTCACTGACAGAGACATCTGCAATCGGTTCAATATTTTAGTGAAAGTTACTAAGGCTATAAATATCTAGGTCTAGGACGATTTGGCACCGCCATCTGAACGCTAGGACAATTAGACAATTCCCATCTTGATAGCAGTAAACAATAATGAAATGTATACATATATTAGTGGCGAAGGGTGGCGGTAGGCTGCGGATATCAGACATAAATATTGCACTTTTGTCAGTCATATTTATTTGTTTTCATTGTACTAATAATACAAGTTACGAAAGGTATTGGTTAATTTATTAAATCCAATTAAACCATGCCTATACCAAGACATTATAGTAGTGGTATGCTGTGGAGATCTGACAAAAATAACACACACTTTATCAGTCATACTTATTTGTTCTGATTGCACTAAGAATACAATTTGCATGTAGTTTTTTTAAAATTCGATTAAAACATGCCTAATTAAACCATAATAGATAAAAAATATTCGCATGGAATATGAGCATGTATAAGACAAAGAACCTGTATAACCTAGATAATATTGTTGAATTGTCATAGCTTTTCAAGTTTATGCACAGACATTCAATTTTGCTTCCATTCAACAATCGTCCAGTTGTCCTGGAGACAAGATGGCACAGCAGCCAGATGCGAAATTGATTTAATAATATATGTACGCCAAAGTCTATACTTATGTGGGTGAATTTTTATTAATCATTACCACATTAAATATTACGTAAGCTCATAGGTTTTTTTTTTGCTCCCAATGGAGCATAATTGGTGAAGAGACTTATGTATGAAGATTAAAATTATTAATATGTGACCAAAATAAAAATATATCAATTTACTAATAAATTATTTTCTTACATATTCTTCAACTTTCGCCAGCAGCTCTGTAAATGTGAGAAGAATGCCATTCTTTTTTAGCTCCAATTCCTGCAAACCATTTGCTGTCATTATGACAACAGTCACATCTTTAACTCGGCAACTGAGCTCTTGTGCCAGAAGTAAAGCTGCAGAAAAAATATTTTTGTTTCAATAAAAAAAAATTCCATGATCTATCTTAAAATACATAATTTGTAACAGCACTTAATAATCTACAATCAAAAAGGACTTTCTCTAGCATCATCATCATTGGCTTTACAATCCGGTGTGGGTGGTCTTGGCTGTCTCCAGGATATCTCTCCAATTTCTAGCATACATAGAAAAGGTAATGTATTGACGTAAATCCAAGGTGACAAGGCCCACAATACTAAGGCTGTGATATGAAACTGTTAAATATTGGCGCGAATTCAGTGGTTACAGGTTCAAGTCCCGTTGGACATCGTATTTTTTTCAAAAAAGATTTTTTCTAGTAGGTATATTATCTGAAGTGTTTTCAAATTATGTATATTTAATAATAACCACGCCGCATGTTTTTTTCACTCACTACATAAATTAGACACATAACTCAGTGGCGATTTTCTTTGACGCAGATGTCGCAATCGATACATCAGAAGATTTAAAAGGGGGGCTCAAAACATTTCAAGCCATTCAAGTCATTCAATGATTATTAAATTATATCAGGATCTTGAAAAGATGCATATTTCTCAAACACTGGGTATAAAAGCATAACAAAATCTCTGCAACTAACATCAAAGTACCCTATAACATAAACACTCGTATGCAAATACGCACATCTTGTACATTATAAAATAAACCATTTTTTAATATTATTGTGTGTCATCACTGTCATCTTTAATAATAATATTTTTTATTTACAACTGATTATAGGCAAGAGATGCACTGATATTTTACCACGTTTTTATTAGCTCGTATTCTCATTGTCCGGTAGGTACAGATTTTTTCTTGTGTGTCCAGTACAAATTATTTCTTGTTTGTCCAAGATTTGTATTGGACGATTGAAGATTTTTAACTAACTTCCCGACTACCTAGACATTTGAAACTTTTAGAATATATCAGAACACGACGACAATGCATTCTTTTAATACTTTTGGCCATCTTTAAGCAGAATTGAATTCATTTTCAGTTAATTGTGTTTTGTATGTTTCAGAAAAAATTCGTTAAAAGTAATATTTACTACTCACTATTATCGGTTGCTAAGGGGTCCTCGCAACTAAATTATTAATATATTATATACGTGCGTTACTATGGAAATCAATATGAAATGTCAAAATGACATTTCAGTATTCTATAATATTTATTCAGTATTTCTATAAAGCACAAAAAAAGTATTTATTAATACATAGAATTGTCAAGTTTATATGATTCAACAGAAAATTTAAAAACGTGGTATATAAAAAGTTCTTTTTATCTTGTAATTATTTAGTATGTAGGTTGGGAGTTGGAATTTATGGTTTTTATTCAAAGAGATTGGAAGACTGGGGAGAGGGAACACGCCATCATTTATGTACTAAAAAATACGAATCGGAGAAAGTCAGTTGGTAATGTTGGCATTCTGGAGCTAGTACCTACTTGTTCGTGTGGTAAAACAACATGGCGGATATAATATTGTTATTCTCTCCATGTTGAAAGAAGTAAGATATTTTCGTCGACATTTTAAGTAAAAAAACCATGGCCTGTTGCAGTGCAATAGGATGCAAAGCCAAGAGGAATGCCGGCGTATCTTTTCACAGGTATTTATAATAATAATATTACATTTTTCTCTACGTTTATTGACAAATAAGTGTTGTATTACTAAACGTTATTATTCGGTAAAAAAATGTTTATTAATGGAAGAATACAAATGAGTAACAGCATTTCGGAACAATATGCATACTATTAATTATTTATACATTGATAGTTTTTCCTAAAAGATCTTTTACAATAACAATTCCACTTTTACATCAAACGTCAAATGGTTGTTTATTGCGAAAAATCCAGGGCCGTATGCATAATATTATTTTGAACCCAAAATATACGATGTGTTTTTCAAAGTAAAAACTGTTAGTGCTAGTTAATGACATTCATTATTTACATAGATTTTATATTTCATTTCAGAGTTAAATATATTTTTAAGAATACCAAACAAAAAATTGTATTTATATGAAGTATGTAATGGAGTATATGTAGCAATTTTATAATGTTATATAAATTAAATTGTTTCAGATTTCCGAAAAATGAAGTTCTTCGGAAATTGTGGATTGATGCAGTCGGGCGGGAGAGCTGGGTGCCATCCAAATATTCACTACTGTGTGGGAAGCATTTCTCGGAAAGTGATTTCATCAGAGGCGGTCACATTATCCGGCTGAAAGAGTTTTCAATACCATCGATATTTTATATTAATGTACTTCAGGTGCGGTAAACACTTTGTGCATTTTACTATAGTTTAATGAAATGATATCTCTATAACAACTTGCCTAAAGTTCCTTTTGAAAATTTTGCAAATAAAATTCATGTATTTCTTTCAGTCAATGCCGAAGGTTCACAACCCGCCAACACTGGAAAAGATGGATGTTGACGTTACCTCTGATGATACATCGAAAAATCATTTGGTTCTTCATTTGGTTCTCCCTGTACACCCCGACGGTTTATGTTAAAGCGTAAAGTTTCTTTATTAAGATCAAAAGTAAAAAATCTTCGTCAAAAAAATCGTCGACAGGCATTAAAAATCACTAGTTTAGATAATATTATTCGAGAATTAGAAAAAAAGGGAAATATTCTAGGTGAAGGCATTGAATTGTTGTCTTCGATGAACGATCCCAACAAAGATTTTTTAATAAGATACTTAACCAAGTCTCAAGAAAATCCGGTTAACAAAAAGTATTCTGCGGAACTTCGGAAATTTGCCATTACATTACATTATTATTCGCCTGCAGCTTATAGATATGTACGGCAAATTTTCAACACGTGTTTGCCGCACGAAAAAACACTTTCGAAATGGTATAGACAAGTTAATTGCGATCCAGGATTTACACAGGAGTCGATCGAAGCTGTTATGCTCAAATCTGATAATAGCACTCATCCTCTTGTTTGTTCCCTGATAATGGATGAGATGAGTGTCAGAAAACAGTTAGAACGAGTTGGTGATAAAGAAATGGGATACGTTAACTTTGGTGCTAATTTTGAAGGAGATCAAATACCCCTTGCACGTGAGATACTAACTTTTATGGTTGTTTGTGTCAACGAGTCATGGAAACTTCCACTTGGATATTTTCCAATCGATGGGATTTCCGGGGAACAGAAGGGAGTTTTAGTAAAACAATGCCTTCAAATTTTAAAGGAATGCAATGTACATGTAATATCTTTAACGTTTGATGGTGCACCTGCTAATATTACAATGGCGAAACAGTTGGGTTGTTGTTTCGATGAAGAAAATTTTGTACCATATTTTGTTTTTGATAACCAAAAAATAGTTGTTATTTTAGATCCTTGTCACATGATTAAACTTATTCGAAATGCTTTGGGGGATAGAAAACTTATAATAGATTCAAATGGGGGACTTATTAGATGGGATTTAATTGTTAATTTACAAATATTACAAAGCAGTGAGGGGCTTCATCTAGCAAATAAATTTAAAAAAACGCACGTAGAATACACTAAACAAAAAATTAAAGTTCGATTGGCTGTTCAGTTGTTCAGCGATTCTGTAGCTGATGCTATAGAATTCTGTGCTTATCAACTAGAGCTACCAGAGTTTGCTAATTGTGAACCGACAGTAAAATTCATTAGACATATGAATAAACTTTTTGATATATTTAATTCCAGAAGTAATAATAATTGTTCGGGGAAGTGGAAAAAGCCTGTATGTTCTGAGAATTACCCTGCTATTTCTTCATTTCTCTCTGAAGTATATGTCTACATTGGAGGTCTTAAATTTAGAAATGGGAAAAGGGTCATTAATAGCAACAAAAAAACAGGTTTCTTAGGATTGCAATGTTGTATAAAAAGTTTAGAATTTTTATATCGTAATACAATAACTTCACAACTTTCTAATTTAACTTATTTAACTATGTATAAGTTTTCGCAGGATCACATAGAAATATTTTTTGGACAAATACGTGCGCAAGGTGGGTATAACAACAACCCAACAGTTCGTCAATTTAGATCAGCTTATAAAAAAATATTGATTAATGCCGAACTCAAGGCTTCTTTCACCAGTAATTGCATTCCTTTAGATCACATATCAATTCTAAATTGCTCTAGCAACCCCATCAGCATAATCAACTCTTCATCATCTAGGGCTAGAATATGCGATGATGGGGACATAAATTCCAGTTCCGGAGATATTGATTTTGACGATATTCTTGATTCAATTTATATAAGCAACTATGTCGGCGAAGTCGTAACATATATTGCCGGATTCGTTGTCAGGCATTTGCGGAAAATGTTAAAGTGTGAAAAGTGTCTGTCAGCGATCACAGGTGTCAGGGAGAATCTCATGGAGTCGTTGATCGTTGCAAAAGATAGAGGTGGCTTAGTGTACCCCTCAATGGATGTAATTTCCATTTGTACACGCAGTGAAAAAATCTTTAGAGAAGCCCTGCATCAAAGCGGAGGCATTCGTATGCATCCAAAATTTAATTTAGAATATTTAAATAATAAACTTTTAAAATATTTTGTTAATAGCAACTGTATTTTTAGAGAATTAGATAATCACATGTATGATACTTCGCCATTAACAAACCATGTCACAAATTTAATGAAACTAGTTTCAAAAAAATATTTAGAAATAAGATATCATTATTTAGCGAAAAATGCAGAGCAACCAATCAACCATATTAGACAATATTTTAATAGATTAATTATACTTAGGAATCAATAGTTTTTCAAACCATTTTCGTTTTAAATAATCGATTTTTTTGTATGAATTCTTATTATATATGCAGGGCTTCTCTGATAATAATATTATGTTAAATAGATAAAATATTGTAATTAACTATATAATCAAATTTTCAACATACCTACCTGTATTTTGTGTCTAATAGGTTTATATAACCAAGTAATTTTATACACAATATGTCAAAAACGAACCCATGTTATATTTTTATTTCATAAAATATTTTCAAAATACACATGTGTAAATAGGTAGGTAATATAATATACTTTTTTTTTGTTTGTAACTGTAATTATTTGTGTTTTTTATTTAACCGTTTTATCTAAACAAAAATGCTATGTTATTTTATATAGAACAATATGTAAAAACAAGACCATATTTCTTATTCCAATATTTAACCATTTGCTATTAACTAATTTGTGTATAATTTTTCATAATATTTTTGTGTTATTAAAAATAAAATACTTACATCCATTTGCATTATTTTTTCTTACCCTGAATCCTAATAAAGTTTTTATTGCGGGAACTTTTTATAATGAAAATACGTTTATCATAAATTGGTTGTAAGCTTGTGTTGATAAAAAAAAATACTCAGTGGGGCGTTTTTATGTCCGAGTATGGCCCATTTGCAGCAAAGTGTACCTAATTTCAGAGAAGTAACACTTTCTCTCACAAAACGAGTACACACTGACATTTGTGTGCTACCTCTGGGGGAGGAGTCCAATCTCTTTGTTTTTATTTAATTTTTTATGATAGGAGGCCTCAAAATTAGTCAGTGCCTTGGGTACCCACATCCCTAAACCCGTCACTGGTCTAACTTTTGAATTTATATATAATTATGCATTATGCTCCAAGTATAAATACCCCGTTTACACGTGCTTAGATTTACCACTGACAGTACGTATTACCACGGCCGTAACAAGAAAATGCACGTGTAAATATGTATTATCCCGCAAGTTGCAAGATTGCATGCATGCATCAAAAAAGTTCAGAAGCTTCTGAATTTTCATGTGACAGTTGGGATTTGTTCGATATCTGCTGTAGAACGAAAGTGGCGAACCTGCCGCAAAAAAACCAACTACACCGCGCAGATTCATTTTGAGGTTAACTGATTTTTACTACTGTCAAATAGTACCATAAAATGACAACATCGCGTCTCGCTCACTCTTGAAGAATGAAATTGGCAAGACAGTCAGCGCTTTTACGTGTAAACAGTTGTTATCGCGATAGTTTAAAATACACACTATTGGTGCAAGTAAATCCATGCACGTGTATATATATATAATAATAACGAATTTATATACACGATAAACAAATGTAAGAGCTAATAAAACATAAATAGAAAAACAACAGTTTTGACAATAAATCTTGAAATAGGCACTAAACTTGTTTTCATGATATTTTCACGTAACACGTTAATTTATAAGATCACATTCACATGGTCTGTTTGGTACAAGATCATAATTAATATTTCGATAATCTACTATTAAACTATCGCATAACACAATCTAAATATTCTTACCAACGTGTCCTGGCACCAAGTTCTTATTGTAGAAGCATTCAGCAGCGGAGTGTTTTTCTCGGATAGTTTTCGCGCTCCCTTTGACATTTGCCAATCTGTCGACTCTGCACTGCTGGTGACCTGTTAATAAACTGAATAATTAAAAATACCTGAAAAACATGACATACTCGTATGTGACATGTTAATAAGGGTGGATTGACCGACTGAAACACTGGAAAAATTCCCAGTAATGCCAAATACAATTATTTTGCAAATCATTTTTATTTTAAATCTACAATTAAACAAATCAATGAGTATGTCAGTCATTAAGACCGCGGAATCAAGGGATAGCCGGTGCACACAGACAAATTCTAGGGTTGTCCCTTGGTTCAGCTACTCATGTGAGCCATACACATTGCAATGCAGTCATTCAAAATTTAAGGCTTCATCAACCAAAGCACTAAGCCCTATAAAAAATTAATCATTATGATGAAAGAATTTTAAAATGATTAAAAAAACTTATGCTCAGTCATATTAAGTATATTTATTTACCTTTGAACATCACATCGCTCAAATCCAGCGCTACTAGAAAATGTGCATCAATTTTGTTTTGACTTTCGAATCCTTTGGTTATCGATCTGTCCACAAAATTCTGCAGTGTTTTTATTAAACCCAAATCAGCTGGTGTAACATTACCTGGAAGATTCAAACATAAAATATTTGGTTTTCTATTTAAATAAGATCATTTGAGTCGCTTAGAATCATAACTCACATATTGCAATTTTGTCGTTTTTTAGTTAAATATGCCAAGTGATTCTAAATGAATTAATCTATATACCGAAAAATAGTTGACTCATAGTATGCTGTATGTCTGCAACGTTAGGAGTATTAGGTATATATATTTTTAAAAAAAAAGTTACTCTCTCACTCATTAATATTCTAGGGAGTTCAATACTGTTCTTCTAATTACAAAAAATAGTGCTCTGTTGGTTTTTAGCGATTATCTCAAAACTTGATTTTTGGAATATGTGAGTTATGATTCTAAGCGACTCATTTTATTCAATACAGAATTTTTTCTTTGCTTCGCTGGTAAAGCACATCACCCGAAATGCAAACGATGCTGGTTCAAAGCTTGGTACAAATATTTTTTCTGTATGTAATTTTTTTTTATACTTTATTTATTTTATTTTCTTCCGCATCATTTATTCGCCCGTGTACCTGTGAGTCACTGTTCATGGAGAGGGAGTAAATGACAGAGAACATTGTTTGTGAATATGTATAAAGTCATTTACTGTATGAATGAATAAGGAATAGATGTAACTACTTATTTCAGATACTTTTTGGGAGACATGACAGCATATGAAACAGCACACATTGGCAAAGATCACTGCGGCATGAACCATTGCCAACTGTCTCATCTATATAAATTGCTTTATTTGAAAACAACTAGTCAAAAATGGCCATCTATATTTGGTGGTCCCAACCTATGGGGCGTGACTCCCAGAGATGTCGCGGAGTGTTTTCTAGGGGGTCGCTAACTAAATATCTAGTAAACTGAAAAAATATTGACTAGGATGCAAAGTTCCACAACAAAAATTACTTTTTAATCTTTTTTAATAATTATAGATCAACTTCGGAGGGAATTTCGTATGTACATAAGTATGATTGATGTATATGCATGTGTATTTAAGTAGCTCGGAAAATCGACATCCGTTTAACCAAACCAAACAAAAACAATCAAAAAACCAAATTACCTTTATGCCTATGATATTTCCAAACTTTGGCAAGACGGCTGTCTTTTTCACTTGGTCCACTTCCTATCTCAGACAGCACGCTTAACTTCTCTATACGTCTTAGTTTCAGATATGCTTGTTTCACATGAGTTCTACACCTGATTTTTAAAAAGAAGACAAATCAGAAGACAGGATTAAAGGCATTTTTACAATATTATCTGTAGCTGTTACTTTCAAAGTTGGCAGCGTCCATATTCCACCATTTTAAGATATACACAAAAAACAGTCAAGCACATTTTGGCCAAAGAAATGTATCTCAACTTTTCGCAAATTTAAGTTACAGTACCATACATACATAAAATAACATATAACATCAATAATTGACAAAGAGAAATACAGTAGAACTCGGTTATTACGATCACGGACATAGCGAGATCTCGGATGTAATGAGGAAACATTCGTTGACATTTTAGTTTATTATTTTCTCCGTACGTTCATTCACTTTTATAACGAGCTATTTATCGGATATACCGAGTAAAAATATCATCAAAAATTTTCTTAAAACTGTGTCGATTGTTTAAAATTATTTTCCACCCTAATCTTTCCCTAACCCCTAATAACCCTTTTCCACCCACATCACTAAAAAATATCCACGCATATGGTTAAAATTTCATGTAAAAATCCAAGCTGAAGTCAGTAGGTACCTACCAGCATTCATTACAATAAACAACTTCTTTTGTAGTTTATAATGCCATGCTTGTTTCGGGGAAAAATTCTAATTGTGTATTTTTGTTTGAATTGCGACTTTTTGTGTTATGTGACTGCTCATTTAAAAATACCTATTCTCTGATATAACGAGTAATGCTTATAACGAGCAAATTCAGTCGGTCCCATCTTCCTCGTAATAATCAAGTTCGACTGTATATAAGATAAAATATCAAATTTCTGTTTATTTTTGACAAAGTCTACATTTACCACTGTCATTTTCAGACACCTACACTAAATTTACTAAACTCGTATGATTAATAAATTGTAAGAAATTTAGAGAAAAACCGATAGAAAACTATTAAACTGACATTGACTACTTCACATCGGAAGATTTGATACCAAAGTGAGTACTGATTTGCGTTTAATATTTAAATGTAGGTACATACTTAATACTTTATTATTAGAGGTGTTTAAAAAAACATAACAGACAAAAGTCTAAATTTGTACACATACACTTCAACGAATCTTAATATGTACATAAAACCTGTGAAACATGGGAACACAAAAATAAAGGGAAGTGGGTTACATTCTGGGTGTGGCTATAAGAAGGTACTATTTAGTAGTATTTTCTGAGACCATTCCTTATTTTCAGCTAAGTATTGCTTTCTTCCATGGGTATTGTGAGTTTTACTGTACTGCATATTTTATTAAATTGATTGAATGCTCGTATTCTGTAATATAATAGATCAGGAGTAGGCCATACATAATATGCATATATTTTTAGTCATGCAGGTATAACTATGATCCGGCTTGTATACTAATTGCCTTGTGGATTTCCTTAACTAAACCAGAATCCATGTCCGTGCTCTATTCGGATGGGAAGTTTTTCAATGACTGTCATACAAATTTATATGGTATGAATTGCGAAGGTGAATGATAATTAATGAATATGAATGCATAGACTGAGTGAAGTTTTAAAAATTGGAAGCAGTGCAGTGCACTTGCATATTACAGCAGCCGTCACTGCCTACAACATAACCTTATAAGTTTCAGTATGGATAACTCTAACTTACTTTCCTTCTGCACTATAGTTCATCAGAGTTCTGTACGCTAGCAACGGAGATGTGGTGGAATTATTAAGATTTTCCGTCAGCCGTTGGGTGACCGTTCTGGGTAAAAGGTCTTTGGGGACAGTCGTGTCATTGAGATTCACGACCAGCAGCGACAGGTATAGTCTCTCCACATTGTGGGCAATATCTGTCGGTGACATTTTCAGAATAAGTACATCCCACACCTAAAAAAAAACCTATATTAAAAATTTATGTTCATAGACAATGAATTATGACAGGGATGGTGTACCCTTTTCAACACGTGACATATTGTATATGCCCATAACTTTTAAGAAAAAACTGCATGTCACACGATTACACAAAATTATCATAGTGATTCGCACGTCATTGGATAAACGCCACCCCTGAAAATTATAATCATTTACCTCTGGACTGCTAATCAAGTGGACAGGAACATTATCCAGCCCCAAGAATTGATGCTCTGCGAGGAGATTGGCCGCTGTGACGCCGTCCTCGGTGTGTCGCAGCTCCTCTGAGACTCTCAGGTGCATGAGAATGTTTTCACATTCTGGCAGAGAGCTGTATTTTTCGAGTGTCAGCTTTATACCATGCCATATATAGTAAAATATTACCGCAAGTGCTAGAAAATAAACATCATTGAGAAGAACAATATCATTGAAGTGCTGAGGATTAAAAGAACACAAGTCAAGAATTAAAAAAACTAGTGGTTTACAGGAGCAGTCTACACATCACTAGATACCAACTTATGCATCAAGCAAGATTCAAAAATATAACTAATTGTATGAAAAGTTACAAGAATTTTCAAAAAAAATTATTCAATACGTATGTTAATTTAAGAATGTTAGATTCTTATTTGTGAAGTACATAATTTTAAAAAATAGGCTTAGACTCAAAATTCACATCTTTCACTGTCCGGGTGAGTGCATTATCCTTTGAGCTATCGCCCCGGCTGCGCATTGCCAAATCATACTAAATAGCCAAATCATACTAAAAGCCAAGCAGCAGCAGTTACCGCGCCTACATCGATGTATCTTCTGGTGACCAAATTTCAATATCCCCCAAACAAACTACAGCTCCAAACCCTATTTATCAGTAGTCACCAAAAGCTACATCAATTTAGGTGCGAAAACTGCCTCTGCCTTGCTTTCTGATAAGTAGAGTTTGTCAATACACAGCCAGGCCCATCTATGACATGCAAATAAATTTAATATTTTCAAACTTCGCCAAAGTAAAGCTTCTGTTTTCTGAATTAGATATTCTTTCAATTTATTTCTTTTAAACAATTTACATATTCCGTTTTTTTACATTTTTTGTCAGTCCCTTCAAAAATAGGACTTCACTGTAAAATCAACATAAAAAAGTAACAAAAAAAATTATAAAATGGCCACCCAAGCTTGGCGGATTTGTGTAGATTTTGGGAGTTGTGGGATTTGTGTTTACACTGCAGTATGTATCCCATTGCTTTTTTCAAGAATAAAATGCCACAATACGAATGAAATAATAAAAAAAGGACATTGGTCAAGATAATGTCACAGAACCACATAATGATGATGAGTTGTGATAACTACAACAAATATTATTATTATAATCGACAGTTCGAATATAAAGGATGGCTGGACATTAAATATGTGTACATACATTTATTTTTCTCCTCTTCTTTGAAATGAAGTAATTTCAAAATATCCTTATGCTTCCAACCGTAGCGTGATTTTGCCCGGCTTACTTCTATCGCTAATTTTTCTACAGGCATTTTCTTATACCAATTTATGAGACAATTTTTCCATCCATTACCAACTCCTGTGAACAAAAAGAATATAAATTTACTTAGGGCCAAATGCAAAGATGTCAATGTTATGTAAAAGTATCTATTTATGAACCATAGGCATAATTGACAGTTTAGCAAAAAAATAAATAAAATGGCAACGTTGCTTTCACCAATCCAAAGTGTTACCATTTTAAAAATTATGGTTTTCCATAAATTTTAATTATAAATAAAACCAACGCATGGCATGAGACTCTTAACCCTATCCCTGCGTATGGCATGTAAACATGCCATAGACTTTATCTCGTATTTTTGACCAAACTAGAAGAGACACTTGTGGATAATATGCTTTAAAAATTAGTTCAAACCTTTAGGTAGACATATCAGGCAACAGATCATAAAAATGTCAAGTAAAACACAAGGAAATATATTTTTGAAAAGAACACTCGTTATTCAGTCGTTTGAATCGCGCGCCATTGCGAAGACGGGTGTACTAGATGCGTCACCAGGGTTATCAAAACAAAACATTGGTCATGCATCGAAAAGTGTGCATCGATAATATTTTTATTTACCTTTTAATTAATTATTATGATTACGTTAGTGTTATGTATTTTTTCTTAGTGATCTGTGATCTCGATAGAAACATTTTGAAGATTTGTTTTTAGTATTTTTTGTCATTATAAATATATGTGAAATAATTATTTCACCCGCCAAAATGTCACTACCACATAATATTATCGAAAAAATAATGCTGGAAAATATTTTATCGATGCACAGCTCTCCAGTAAACTTGTTTGGCTTTGTTCATTGTTCCATATTTGATATTTACATTATTATAATGGGTAATAATTTTTATTTTTATGTGCCACGAAACTGTGTTAGCTCTGTTCACATGCTCATATTATGCCTGGCGATTATTCGACAGGCCCTTTGTACAATGAAAAAGCCGACGGCGCCTCATAAATTATATCATAATAGTATTTTAGCAGTGCGGTAATTATTTTTAGTGTTTTATTCTCCAAAACATCCTAATGAATAAGTGGATGACATTATTTTATGGCAACGAAAATAAATATAGGTTCAGAATTTGAAATGGTAATAAAATTTGAGTTTACGACTTACTAAATGCGATAAGCGATAACCCACTGATTATTCCACAAGTGATTTAGTAATATATCTGTCATAGACCGTAATCAACTACGGCAGCATGTACTCAACACAGCCCTGTGTATAACGAATACAAACGCGGCGAATTGCTCGGTAGTATGTGTTGAAACTGTGTATGTGAAGACTGGACAGCCGCCATTTTGAACGCGCGGTCAAAGCTTGGATATTTTTTAGCATCTTCACTTTCTTCGATTTATTTTAGTGAGAATGTAACGAATATAGTTTATTTCTTGGTGCATTTGGAATAACTGATATATAGTTCATCTAGTAATCTATTTTTTAATTTTGGAATCGATCTGTTTTAGCTGTAGTGACCGTTTTAACAGATCACTTGACTGAAAATAAATTCCCGCGAAAATGGCTCGCAGCGAAAGGGTTAATAGAATTAGTTATTTGGTTACCTGTTTTCAATTGTGCCAAAGAGCACACAAAGAATAAAATTTCATCGCTTGTTGTCAGAATCGTACTGGCCGTGTTGTACAAAAGAGTCCTAATCGGATTGGCTGTTGAAACCTTTTCTGTAGAAGCAATGCCTAGCGCTAATGCAAATACACCCGGTTCCATGCGATGATGTCCTGCCTGAAAACACAATCAACAATAGATTATTTTGAAAAACCTCAGAAACACACTTTTTATTTCAGCCACTTGCTAACACCTATTAGGTCCATGCATGGAGTCCAAACACACATTGAAAAAAAAATTTGTGAATTTTCCAGACATTATAAGCCGGGACGTTACCGTCACTGTGTGCGTATCCAACAACAATCAAATAACCATAGGAACTAACAGATTGTCTGTAACAGACCTGGGAAAACTTTTTGGATGAAGGGCCTCTTCTTCTTGACTACGCTTCTAGGCGCTGTTGTCTACTAAATGGGAGGAGCTTGTTAGTTTATAATGAAAGTGCGGTTAAAAATGGGCAGAGCATGTTAGTTCACAGTTCTAACACGTAGCCAAGAAGATGTTGCTGATGAGTACATTATTTATCATCATAAAATTTCAACATAAAAAAATAAATGATTCTCTAATATCGGTGATGCTTAATCGTAGAGTTTTTATTGATATTCATAATTGAAAATGTTTGTTCACATAATATGTAGGTTGATCCAAAAATAACCTACATTTTTTGAGCAGAATCTTTAAGTTGTTCAAATTTCACGATTGTCATTTTGTCAATTGTCGATGATGCTCATTGATGTAACTAATTGATCGTTTACAGATGCAATTGATGCGATTGTCATTTGCGACTTTCTCAATTGACGGCAAATGATAAATGATGAGAATTTTGATTGACGATTTACAATTAACATTAACAATTTTATTTAACATCTCCGGGGGGGGGGGGCGCTTTATAATGTTTGCTATCGGTTTTTTGTATATTAAATGAAGGTAGGTAATTAAATGTCACGGATCATTGCTGATAATTTAACAAACTATTGCTTTTATTCAACGAATAATTCATAAGATTTGAGAATGTAACATTCTATATATTGGATATACAATAGGCACTCGGTAATCCAGCACCCATATTTTTTCACCTATGCAGGATTATTGGATTTCTATAGGAAATAATAAATAATCTGTCAAGGTCGGGAACCGAACTGCCGAGCTAACGACTCTCCGTTCTGTAATCCGGCAGTTTAATGTGAAACCTGCCGGATTATAGAGCAGGAGAGCTGAGTTGCAAAATGCCGGACTATTGGATGTGCCAGGATGGTGAATGCCGGATTACCGAGCGCCTACTGTACCTGCATAATTTGAAAACACCCATCATTAAAAATCTTTTTTAGAACAAAAAAAGTACAACACCCGATGGGACTTGAACCTGTAACCGCTGGATTCGCACGAGTATCTTATTTTTTTATTGTACTGTCCGACAAGAAGATCTAGGCAATAGCCGAAAGTTGCTGTCGTCGACTAAATAAGAGGAGCTTGTTAGTTCACAGTTTTAACACATGGACAACTCATCGCTAACCGGACGTCGTTATAATCGAAGTGCGGTTAAAAATGGGAGGAGCTTGTTAGTTCACAGTTTTAACACTCAGCCAAGAAGATCTAGTCGTACAGTAGTTGTAACCATATTTAATAAAAATTCACCTTCACATGCTTGATAGCCTCTACCATCAATTGTGCATTCTTCAAGTCTTTAACTAGTTTAGGAACGCATGTCGCTTTATCGGAAGTCCAATTTTTCTTCTCTGTATACCTTTTTGGAAAATATTTTGGACCGTATTCTGACCCTGTGTACAAATACCAGTAAAGAAGGAGTATCGGTGGTAAGTGGTCATTTTTTGTATTTGGTGGTTTCGGAGCAGGCGTCGCTAAGCCTGATAATAATTCATTCAATATTATGATCTCCAAGTTTTGGATATGTTCCGCCATTTCTGAAAAAGATATTCATTTCTTAGATTACGTAACAAAGAATAATCTTGAAGATCAAAACTGTAAAATGTTTCAAAATAAAGTTTTTTGTGTATATGAATTAGGTTTTTTAATTATTACCACCATGTTAATTAGCAAATTCTGACATATCATTATTTATTTAATTATCTAAAATTTGATGTTCCAATTATTATTCCAGGATAATTAAAAACCAGGGCAGAGATTACGTAATCACCAAATTGTGGCACAGGACCGCCCCTAAAATGAATTTCGCACCACTCGGGTCAAATTAATACCTATTTTTCGTAATAAAAGACACCAATAACCATATAGTACCAAATTTCAGCTTGGTACCTTCGATATGATTTATTGTTATTTTCTAAATATCTTTTTTTTATCATCACAATAAACATATAATACAGCGGCAAACACATTTTGAAAATAGCCGATATACTGGATTATTTGTTAGGTTAACCTAACCAAAACTAACCCAACCTAACAAATAATCCAGTATATTGGCTATTTTCAAAATGTGTTTGCCGCTGTATTCCCCATAATCGACTTGTACCAATATTAGAATTACCAAATATCAAGGAATATAAATGACATACCTGCATTGTCCAACATGCAAAATGTGAATGTAGTGAATGTCAAGTAGGTATTAATATTTTCAAAGGTTGGTGACTGGTGATAGTGGAAAATGTATGAAAATATTTGTTTTCATCAGAAATTACATGATTTATGAAGGACTTCTTAATTGCTCCTGGTACACAGGTTGAGAAGCACTGCCATACACATTCAAAATAATATACTTTATACATGAACTAATACTAATTTACAATGTAGTCTATTTTACTAATGCACATTCTTTTGTAGAGTTTTTAGTCATTTATAAATGTAGGCCACCCATAAAAGCCGAGATATCGTATTATTACTATATTATTAGACAGATTTCTGCTACAAAATAATAAGTGAGCCAAATTATTATTCTTTAATTTAATTCATAAACTCACATCCCTTCACCATAGGATTATCATTTGAGATGAGTACAGGCGTTATACTTTTTTTATTCATTGACACCTACGTACATATTAAAAATAAGGTTGACAAAATAAAAAGATAGCGAACCTGTCATTTCACTTACCGACTCAATGCTCGTTTAGTGTGCTAACAATTACAACATTGATAATAATGAATATCTTGTATATTATTTGCGAAATACAGCCGTGCGACAATAAAATTATTTAAACGTCACTAAAAGTATATTAGTCTATGACTCGTCACTTGTCTGTTGGTTGAGGCAGTCCAGTGTTACCATCTTTTTGTCCTGCGATATCAATGTTGCCATCTTTTCAAAGTGGAATTATAGTACAAACCCTCCAAAATTATACTACTACTAACTACTATACTACAAAATTAAACTACTAATGTACTATACCTGTTTTATATCTACATAGTCTTCTTCTTCTTGGTCGTGCACTCATGGCTGAGGATCGTGACCACATTTAAATTTCGCCATCCTTTGAGCGACCAAGACTTTCCATCCTTCTCGATCTTCCGCTTCTCTCAGGGCAGAATGGATGGTGCCCCCAGTCAGCTCTTCATGTACATACAGTACGCGGACCAAATTTATAGCACAAATACTATAATTATAGTATTTGTACTATAATTTTAGCCCGCGTACTATGTACGATATAAAACAAGTATAGTACGCCCAAAATACTATAATTTTGAAAATTCGGAAAAACAGATAAAAAATGGCAAAACAGATAAAAAACGAGACGTTAATCACATTCTATTTGAATTTTTGTCTAAAAAAAAGGAGACGTTAATCACCTTACATTTCATTTTTTGTCTAAAAAAACGAGATGTTAATCACCTTACAGTAGAATTTTTGTCTAAAAAAAAGGTGACGTTTATTACTTTACGCGAAATTTTTGGAAAATGCAGAAAAGTATTCGTCATTCAACGCGTACTATATTTTTTGCCGAAATACTATAATTTTGGAGGCTCGGTACTATAATTCCACTTTGAAAATATGGCAACACTGAGCATAATAGATAATTTTACCATAGACAAAAATAAATTATTCTCTTTTTTGACAAGTTCAGTCAGTGTAGTGTATAAATTTGTATGTTATTTTGTTAAATTTTAATAATTTTAAACTAGCATATGAGTGGCTTTGTTGATTCTGTTGACACACTATGACTTTTCCCTTTTCCGATACTACTGCTAATTCATCAATGGGCTTCGGAAATACTGCTAAACGTAAGTCGTAATGACATTTAACACATGTAGGTTATGTTGCTTGGCGCGCTCGTACGCACAATCCCCTTCGTTAGAAAATACAACCCATCTTACTAGAATATATTTAATATATAACTTTGTAACCCTACATTGACATCATTGTGCTAACGTAAAAAATTACGTAACAACAATAATGGACCTCAAAAAATGTACCGTATCAGTAGTAGCCTTTCCCAAAATTGTTTACTTTGCTTTATTAGCATGCCAGAATAGGGAGATAAATATAAATTCTCCCTTGGACCGCCTCGTAAAGGGACGTCCCGTGTGGCTAGCCAAATCATATATTCCTTACGCGCCAAATACAGCAAGGACAGTAAATAATACATCTTTCGACAGGAGGTTTAGTAGAGGATTTTTTTTCGTCTGCGTCGCTAATATTACGTACCTAATCGAAACGTGTTGCATTTGTATGTTAAATACGTAAACAATAAAATACAGTAGGTAATGATAATATATTGCTTAAATTTTTCAAGGTTGATTCTTATTATATTCAATTTTCATGCTATCACTGTTTATTCTTCCTCCTTTTTTCCTGGAGTAGGTAATGAATTTATACACCTACATTTACAGACAAAAGTGAAAGGGGTTTGAATGTATGGAGGTCATTTTGCTAATGGAATGTCACTGATTAATTTGAACGCTCTGTCATAAAAAAATGTAAGAACTTATGAAAGCTTGAATATAAAAACCAACTTATGGAGATCGGAAGTTCTATTTAAGTAGTACATAATATTGTGGAAAGGTTATCATAAATCCTTAATATTAAACATAAGAAAGTATTAGGTACTACAGTCGAACTTGGTTATTACGAGGAAGATGGGACTGACTGAATTTGCATGTTATAACCGTTACTCGTTATATCAGAGAATAGGTATTTTTAAATGAGCAGTCACATAACACAAAAAGTCACAATTCAAACAAAAATACACAATTAGAATTTTTTCCCTGAAACAAGCATGGCATTCATAAACTACAAAAGAAGTTGTTTATTGTAATGAACGCTGGTAGGTACCTACTTACTTCACAAACCTTGGATTTTTTTTCAACCATATGCGTGGATACTTTTTCAATCTTGTCGGCCGGTCGGATTTTATTGCTTAGGGTCGAAACGTTTTTAAACGATCCACACATTAACAGTTTTTAAAAAAAATTTGACAATATTTTAGCTCGGTATATCCGATACGTAGCTCGTTATAAAAGTGAATAAATGTATGGAGAAAATCATAAACTAAAATGTCAACGAATTTCCTCGTTACATCCGAGATCTCGCTATATCCGTGATCGTAATAACCGAGCTCGACTGTATATATTATAATTTTTATTCTCACTCTTTTCTAGTTCTTGATGGCATATTATAATTCATGGAACGGCATATTATTATAAATAAGAAACATACTTATAGTTATAATAAATTTATTAGTAGGTATATATTCCACAATCATTATATCTGAGACTGACTTAATTCTAATGGATATTTTCAATTATTGGTAATGATTTTGTAGTTAATTATCGCATAAGTGACGATTTTCTTTTAAATAATGCAGTCAATGCAAAGAGTTTCCAATAATGAAGATTTTTTTCAACGTCTTTGAGTGAATACAAGGTAAGATAATATTACGTAGACCTTTGTTGCATCCTTGTGTACAATATTTGCCCATCTCTTGCATTCAGCCGAATACCTACTGAAGTTCCTCGTGGACTCTGAAGACCTTTGGATTTCTAAAACGAAATGGTAGAAATGGAGTTTACAATGGGAACAATTTCACCAACTTTTTAGTCACTTTATAGACATTGTTTTTTTTATATTCTTTTAAGTTTATTTTTCAACTGACTACAATCCGAAGTGGTTTCATAACAGATTTTTTTAACGAAAAACGGATGTTAGCCACTTGCTCTACCTATTTGACAGTGGCAAACACTCCATACTAGGCGATTATTCAATGACTACCTTCTAAGAAAAATAGGTTAAAGACGTTATAAAATAAAAAATAAACTGAACCATCTGTCTTCAAGTTAGTATTGAACTCATATCAAATGTATAAAATATGCCAACAGTTCAACAACCTTTCTTCAACTATTTTATTTATGATTTACATACATAGACGTCATACTGTATACAAATCGTTTAACCAATGCATGCTAACGAAGGCTTGAAGTAATTCAGATTTTTTTGTATGCAGTTTTAATTCTATTTGCCGCCATTTTCTCAGTGCTGTCTGCTCAAATGCTCCGGCTTTAAAGACAACGCCTACCTCACTTTGCACGTAATATTATTGTCTATGACTGCAGTTTTGTCAAAAATAATCAAAAACAATAATTTCTATAGCATTCAATTACTTACATATAAATATAGATTATTTTAAAAAATAAAAATGAATTTTATCTCATAATTTATATTGTACAGCATTTCATCAGGTTCCTAATTCTTTTATTTGTTTGGGAAAATACATAATTTAAACCTATCTCTTAATTTTATATTGTCGGTAATCTATTGACATTTCATCAATTTAGTATGTCATTGTCAGTAGTATCGTATTAGTAGTAATCGTATTATCTTCTTATTTCCCGTAAGTATGGCTGACAAGTTTAGTGTGTACTTGTTTCTGATCTCCACAACCTACCTCTTTCCAAAAGTCACCCATCGCACTGCTGTTTAGTCCATACTCTGTGTTTGAACACAGAGTATGGACTAATACACCCGATCCTCTTTTTGCACGGTTTCGAAATAACACGGTTTAAAAAAAGTACCGATTATTTTTTATTTACACTGATTTTTTTGCTTTAACACGGCTTAAAAAAACTAAAAAGAATAAAAATACGTATGTATGTACATATTTATCAAAAAATTGCGTTGCAATGGACCGCACGCCACTGGTGCATACATATGTTGGCATACATATGCCCAGACATATACATGGACATACATGGCGCCACTAGTCACGTCACTTCGGTTTCGATACGAGAGATGCTCTGCGTGCTTCGGCGTCACCAGCGAAAAACAGCATTAAATGGGCACGTTTATTGTCAAGTAGCGACACTGAATGAATATATTTCTCTTGCTCAATTTAATTTTAATCGAAAATTATGTATTTTTATGTATAAATAATAAATAAATTCGATTTTTTGTGGGTTCAAGAATTTCGTATTTTGAGTTGATTTTAAGTAATGGAACCTATCTACCATTTTTGTATGGGCGCCTTATCTTTTTTTACACGGTTTTGTTTTGCACGGTAGTCTTTGGAACGTATCCCCCCGGCAAAAAGAGGATCGGGTGGGTGTACATTGAAAAACAAGATGTGACCCCACGACTTACCAAGCAGATATATTAGTACCTGGCCGTCACAAGCGCCTGTTTTAGCTTTATGGTCGCGTTAAATAGAGTAGTATAGTTTTAACATTAAGCCCGTGACTTGCTTCCTACTTAACAGAATATCAATGTTTTGTTTGTATTTATCTATTTTTAAATACACAAAATCGCCAATCAGTTTATTGCCAATTCTATACAAAGCTTTTACAAAAATACTCTCCAACCGCCTAGAAACTGTGCTAGAAGATAACCAACTGAGAGAGCAAGCCGGATTCAGAAGAGGAATCGATTATATACAGACGATCAGGGAAATTATAGAACGACATCAGAATATAGACTACCTCCCTACCTAGGTTTCATTGATTATGAAAAAGCATTAGATTCTATCAAAAAATCGTCAATTATAAACGCCTTGTTCAATCAAGGAATCTCTAGGCATTATATAAACATTCTGAATATCATAATATACATTATACAATGATGCAACCACCATTGTAAAGCTTCATAAGCCGACTTACAGGTTTCCTATTAGCAAGGGGGTCCAACAAGGCGACACAATCTCACCCAAATTATTCACCGCTACTCTAGAAGATATATTCAGGCGATTTGACTGGGAGAACAGTGGAATCTACATTAACGGCGATTACCTTAGTCACCTGCGTTTTGTAGACGACATTGTTGTCTTTTGGAATGACCCAGAAAACCTTCAGAACAGGATCCAAGAGTTTGCAAATAAAAGCCACAAGGCAGATTTAAAGATAAAAGTAATGATTGACTGCTTTGCTGAACTAAAAGCGATCCTCATTAATGGCACACAAATCGAAAGGTCAACAACTACGTCTATCTTGGACAATAAATGTCAATTGACGGTGCGCAGAAACAAACTGGCATGCAGTGCATTTGGGCACCTGAATAGTGTCTTCAAAAGTGACCTCCTGTTGTGTCTTCGTTGTGTCCACTGTAAAGTGTTCAACCAATGTGTGCTATCAACGCTCACGTATGCGTGTGAAACATAGACTCTTAATGTAAGAGAAATCCAAAAATTATGAATAGCGTAACGCTGCGTTGAAAGATACACGTTGGGCATGACGCGTAAAAATTAAAAAAAAAAAAACAATGTTCATTCATAAAACACATAGCTTATGGCCCGAACACATTAGATTTCACCACACCACATGGTGTCACGCTAAGATAGAGATAGAAACGTTCATACAGAGACAGTGTATAGTGCCCATAAATGTACAGCTGCACATGGTGTCGATGCGACATTATTCGTAGAAAAGACATCTGCTTGTCGCATGTAACAAATTTCACTCGACATGGGTCACAAATTACAAAATGTTGTATCACCGCATGTGCAGAAGCTGCTTTTTCATTCGTTTCGGCTTGCCAAGTGACATCACTGTCCCGGCATGGTTTCGCCTGTGCGTGCGGAGAGCGACATTGACGACGGCTTTGATTTATGACCATATGCCAGTCGAGACATTTTTTCTATGTGCGATCTACATTCGGTACCTAATAGGTTTGTGAATAATGGACGATTAAAACAAATTAAAGATGCACTGATGTTTTTTTATATAAATAATTTAATAATCAAATACACTAAACTACATAACATAATTATTAAATAGTATCAAAAAATATTCTCAAATTACATCTGGGTAATGCATCTAAGTATCTACTGTGGGTGTTTATGGGTTAAAAAATATTTTAAGGAGTATAGTGACAGATATTAGAATTTATTATAACATTATCACTATGCTGTGGCTCTAATTTGTGGTTTTATTTATAAAGTCAATTAAACATCTTTAAAAATTGAAAAAATGTTACTCAATTGGTTTCTTTTTAAATATATAATAACATTATGATTAGAATCGCAGAAAAGGCAAGTTAGTAGGTATCATTATAATGAACGAAAGTGATGTACCTACTGCTGTGAAACATTCATTGACAATAGGTTATTATTTTATACAGAACATATTAGAATATTTACAAAGAGAGTATAGGTGCGCTTATTTTAAAATAAATAGTTAAATTGTTAAAGAATCTTATTAATCCTTCATTCCTTTTATCGGAGTGTTATCGGTGTGTTTTAAGTGTCTCTCGTCGATTTGCGTGGAGGACGCCCCTTTCGAATGTTCTGCTTGCATCTGTGCCGACTTTTTCTCACTCTCCCCGAACTTACCAGGTTCGTATGCCTTACCGACAACGTTCACACCCGTCATCTGGTTGAAGCCGGAGTTTTGTCGTTTCTTATATAAATACACTCCCAGCGCAATAAGGGCCAACACAACCATCACCGCCAAAATGATGATGAGCGTGAGGTATTTCTTCTCGTCGTCGTGGCTGGGGGGGGCGTTATTATAATGGTACTCGAACTTCGATTCGATCTCTCCGTTGTCATGGTCGAAGAAATCTTTCACCGTCGTCGCTAGATCTGTAGAAAGATGTTTTATGAGGTTTTATTTTAATATACAATTATTTACATTAAGTATAATAAATATTGGTGTCCGAGATAGTAACGGTATCCCATTATTGTCCATGCCAGTGGTGAAGGGTGGAGGTAGACTGTTAAGATCCGCCATACATTAAACTTTGTTAGTCATACGTATTTGTTTTTATTGAACCAAGACTACTACAGATGGTGTTGGTTAGTTTTTAAAAATCAATTACACCCTACCTAAACCAAAACATAATAGTTTTGCTATATTTTGGACAATCGACAAAATTGTGCACACTTTTTCATTCATACTTACTTATTGGTTTTCGTTGAATTAGAAATAGGTACATATTACACATGTTGTTAGTTTTTTTTTTAATTAAGCCCTGCCTAAACCAAACTATAATAGATAAAAAATATTATTATAGGTAAAGTATCCAAAATTATGTATAATTTAATGGCATAATTTTAAATATTTTATAGATAGGCAAGTGTTTTTTGACTGTTATCTATTATGGTTTGGTTTCGCATGGTTTAATTAAATTTAAAAAACTAACCAACACCATCTGTAAACTGTAGTCTTAGTTCAATGAAAATAAATACGTATGACTGCCCATATATAGTAATTTTACATTTGCATATAGAGGCAGTATAATACGAGACAGTCCACCCTTACCCTGAGATCTTTGTTTTACGCATATTTTAAGATCCAACTTAGTGATCTTTGTTTTTTGAACTTTCATTGTATTAGTGATGTTATGTCGTCTATTATTTAAATTCACATCTTTAGGCAGTGCCCAGTGGTTTAATGCCAAACTTGTAAGTTAATTTCAATTTCCTTCGGTCAGTTAATCGACGCAAATGTGATGTGGTTGAGTTGGGCGAAGTTGTCAAATGAAAAATCCTCATAAATTACTTCATTGTTAGTTTTATCCCATAAAAATTCACCAATTATTTCACTCTCATAACGTTACGTGCGTAATTATTGTTCATGAAATATGTATATAATATATATTAATAAACATATAGCACAAAAAACAATACATGCATACAAAGCTATGTGAAGACATCTTCACATCCGCAATAAGACGCCGCAATTTTTTAAATGCAACAAAATTTGCCTTTTGGTGACAAGGTCGGTTGGTTTGATGGGCCCAACAGCTGAGTGAATCAACTTGAGCATCTCTTCCCTTTCGGACCACATTCTCGAACATTCCCAGAGGATGTGATTTGCATCCTGTAGGTCTCCGCCACATGGACATATTGGTAGGGTGGCAAATCCGACCTCAAAGAGCTTGGCACTGAATCCACAGTGGCCTATCAAGAAATGACTGGTGTAGTGGTCACTGGTCAGGAGTCAAACCGGTTATCTCCAATCGCCGTTGAACATTTGGAAATAACAAATATATGTGTATTCCCCTGTGCCAGAGGTATACTGGTACACACAAATATACACCCACAGTCGGTACCTACTTATATACTCACGTCAAGAGGCATTTGAACAAAATATGAGACCGACTCGCGTCACGCGCCAGACTTACTCTTCCGGCTAGATTTAAAAAATATACTTAAAAAAAAAACAATTTATCGGTTTCACTTACCAAAGTTAGAGTGTCCATCTTCCGTTACGATGTCAGCGACATCAGTCACGCTTTCGGCAACATCGGTCACCCTTTCGGTAATCTCCGTCACCAGCTCCTTGACGACATCCACATCAAGTCCCGTAGCTGTCCCGGTCGCATTGCCTGAAATAGCTCCCAACGCCTCGTCGATCGCCCCGCCCAGGTCGCCCCCGATCACCCCGGTCAGGTCGTCCCCTATTGCCGCAGCGGCTTCGGTGGTTGTGACAACCGCCTCGGTGATGATGTCCTCGATGTCGGCCACATTCACAGTGGTATCGACGCCGGGAAAGAGGACCGGGATTTTCGCAGTTGTCTCGAATCCATGGTGATGTCCAATGTCGGGGTGATTCCCAAAGTTGGGGTGATTGCCAAAGTTGGGGTGATTTCCAAAGTTGGGGTGATTGCCGTAGTCGTCTCCGCCGTAACCATGCTGGCCGGGGAAACTGTGCGGACTCTTGAAGGGGTGATGATTGTTGTACGACTGTTGCTGATAGTACTGCTCGTTCTGCTGCTGCTGGTCGAAATCTTGCTGTTGAAACTGTTCCACGAATTCGTTGTGCGGTGCCATTTTGATAATCTGTAAATACAATTTATACCAAAGATGTTGAAGAAAAACCTCTTTCTGTGCGGATGATACTTAACGAAATTAGCTGCAAATAATTTCGCGTTATTGCATATTTTATTAATTGTAGCAAACAGACACTCTTGCTTTCTTAAGATTTGTTTTCCGTAGTCGAACGAAGATAAGAAAGAACATCTCATATTGTGTTATAGCCTAAAAGTTTTTTTTATTTCAATGTTAAAATCATGGACCAATTAAATCAAATTATGGACCAGTAATTATGTACCTACGTCAACATTCTAATTTTACGAAAGAGTTACATACTAATTAAGGTTATGTTGGGCTGTTGTCTTGGGTTTTGTATGCATTCAACGATATTGAAAATGTTCTGGAATTATTATCATCATCGCCAATTTGTTGGAATGTTTCTCGAATAATTAATTCTAGTATCTACACGAATGATACAATAGTTGATGTTGATGACGTTTTGATATTATCAACGTATAATTATATATATCTTATAGTGTAGGTAACTATGTTTCGTTGGTAAAAAACGCAACTTATTTAAAACACATGCACCATTTGGTACTTGATTAATACTTTGAACGCTGAAGACGCACCTGGCACGTCATGACCAGGCGGCCGATCGATGTAATTAACGTGCATTTTAAAGGTGGTAATTAAAATTCATTATCTAGTCAGCAGCGAATGAGTTACAGCTTAACAACTGATAGGTATACATACCCACCAATATTAATAGGTAGCCATAGAAATGAATAGCAAATGAAAACTTCAACAGGAACTTATTTAAGGCCACAACTGAAAAGTCGTTTTCTTCCATAATGAATGTTCTACACTTTTGCACATTCGGGACCAGAAATTAATGTTCATTCAATTTGTGATAATCGAAGTGTTGCTATAACGATAGTGTCATTCTCGTGTTTTTAAATTATGATGGTTACTATTAAATTTATTACATTTATTGATAGGTACCTACAGAACAATTCATTTATATCAAATGACAGTTTTGAAAAATATTTTCAATAGTATGATACCTACCACAGAACAGATTAATAAGATATAAATGTGGACGCCGGTCGCCATGGACCAATGCTTTGAAATCATAAAAGGCAAAGCGCGCCGAGTGTCAAATATTACCAATATTGAACGCGCGTTTCGCTTACGTATCAAACTTAAATGCATATTATTAGGATACGCAAGTCTCTATTGAACTCTATCTGCCATATTATTTAACATGTGTTTAAATGTATCGTATATTTCTCCACACTAGAGATATCTTGTTGCAGCCCCACACAGAAGGCAACCCACTCCCTATTATTTTTGTGTTCCCTGTTACTTACCTACCATTCGGTAATTCTACTATGAAAACTTGAACCAGAATGAAACTTTCTTTTCGAAATGAGAATTTCGAAGATAATTTAAGAGGAACTGAGGATTAAAATGTTACAAGTGCATACATGCTACAAGTGCAGTCACAAAGTTGAGCAAATCGA
Source organism: Rhyacophila brunnea (assembly GCF_057557595.1). NCBI lineage: Eukaryota > Metazoa > Arthropoda > Insecta > Trichoptera > Rhyacophilidae > Rhyacophila > Rhyacophila brunnea. Next base: position 6,411,636 of record NW_028232859.1, read on the forward strand.
TTTCAAAGTTGAATATGCGATTGTAAGTTTTACACCTGTTTTCAACAGTTTCTTCCCAAATATCCCATTATTATTCAATGAAAAAATATTGGCGTTTCATTATATCTATTAGTGTTATCGGTGTTTGAATGTCAGACACAACATTCAAATTAGATACGTTGTTATGAAAATAATAACAATTAAAAAATTGTGCACTGGAATTAGTAAAGTATAATCTAATTTTAGTAATAAAATACTTTACTTTTCATTCGAAGCAATTACCTACCTATGTGCTTCAGTCCTTTTTCATCCATAAAATGTACTTATGTGGTAATGTAAAAAATGCCATTTTTAACATATGTCACCTGTATTGTATTCCTTTAATCCTCGACCCCTCAATTATTCTTAACTCAAAATTTTATAATTTGTTGCCGCGCATTCATAATAACAATCCATATATAAACCTACTTATCCAACGCAGTATCATACAATTTTCGCTTCGTTAATGTGGGATGTTACTATTTTGGTTTAAGAATTTTAGCCCAGTATCTAGGTATATTATGTACACTTTTAATTATATAAAACATCAAACGACTTATTGGAAAGGTTTTCTAAACTAATAACTTCTCCACTCGCAATTTTCCAACACATTCTCTTGGTAGGGGATGCTAATAGGGAAGCAGAAATGTATTAAGACACATAATATTGTATGACTTGAGTACCCCCAAGACATAAGAAAATATATGTTTTAGATTTTATAGTTAAACAAGTGCGCGATATTTCATATAAATTTCTAGCTGTTTTTAAATTACTAAGCAAAAGTATTAGGTATACATGTTTGCAGTTGTTCTTATTTGCAGTTGTTATAGGTAATTAGGATATGCCCAGTAGATATTTTTGAAACCAAATCACTATTTTAATATATTTAACACCCAAATCTCTTTTATACTTAATCGAATAGTTGCCAACTGGTGGCTCACGAAACTAACATTAAGCATTTATTTTTTCTTTTAAATATTATCACAGTAGTATATTATTAAGTTTATAATTTAAACAAATATAAAACATTGAGCCATTTCTAAAATGGATTGCTTGAATAAATGAATAAAACGAGACTACATACATGTGTCCTTCAAAATATGACATATTCTAAAATTTCCTTAGCCAGACACAAGTTATCAAAAACGATCGTAATGCCAATAAGGTTGTACCGTTGTTGCAATCATTATTTTGAGTAAAATTAGACAAACACCCGATAAACACAAATGCATAGAAACATTAACTATGTACCGCAACATTTATACTGTATTGAAAAAAATACGCAAATCTTCACCTTCGAACCAACGTTTTTAAACTGTAGGTTTTAATTGCAGCTTGCTTTTATTTTAGACTTTGGTTGGATATATTATTAGTATATACAATATTAATGATTATCTGTGGTATTTGATCAATTTATGATACGTACAAAACTGATATTTGTCATTAGAAGACTTTGAAACTTAATTTCTCTCTGCAAAACGAAAAAAGCAAACTTCAGTGTTAAATCATACTATCATTATTTCAATAGTTTTGGATTGACCGAATGAAAGACGTCACAAAGCTTAGTAAAACTGTACCTATACCGATCTCTGAATTACTACTTTTTCACTTATCCTAAATTTACAAAATATTACATATGTGTATAAATTTAAATCAAACCTTATTATCTCGATTTCACACAAAAAAATCGTTTAACTATAAGTGCAGTTGAAATGATATTACAAGCAAACTTTCTCTAGAGTTGTTTAAAATTCTTTAATTATTAAAATAATTTACCTAGATTTTTGATTATCCTTTCACTGATACAACTGGTAATCCAAGTGGGTGTAGGCACTGAACTGATATTAATAAATGACTAAAACTTCTGCAAATACTTCGACTTATTGCTGCTATCTATGATCGACTGTGACCGACTGTCGTCCGGTTGTGGTTATATAGTGAGGTTCATGAGACGTGGTGTCACATCCTGTCTGGTTTGCGATAGGTCTCCCCCGGGAAATGTCTTGGAAATATTATGTATAAACTTTTTCCGGTATAAACTGCGATAATATTCGCATCCAGTCGTTCGTTGCTTTCATTAATTTGTATTAGTCATTCAATCAGGGCAATATAGATATTGTTCCAGAACGTCTGTCTAATTCTGATGAAAAAATTACACCATAATAGGAACAAATCGGAAATATTTATATACAGTTTGCATTGTGGTAAAATAATAACGAAGTAAATAGTGTAATGACATATCTATTTTTTTTAATAACTATCTACTTTAATATCCTGTACTATTAAGTATCCCTACTATAAAATCTGTTAAGAGCGTACATAAGTGAAACGGCAAATATTTTTCAACTGCATGTGGAACGAAATTTCGGCCGCGTTGCCATTCGGAGAGCGATAGTCGACGTGTTTGCACGTCAATTTGTTCTGTGATGGCGTCGGGGGAATATATTCTTAAATCGTGTAAAGATGACTAAAAAACGTTCCGCATGTACGAAAAAGAAAACATGTCAATGAATATACTATTATTATTACGAATATAATAATAAACATAACATAAAAATGACGCATGTTGAATTTTTATGACAAATTATATTTCGTTCGGCTCGCGTCGTTTGCACAATCCGCGCATCGCCTAATCATGATCTTTTTAATACCATGCCTCAGCTGAGGTATAGCCTTAATACAAAACTCCACTCTGTGGAGGCCCATATGAGTTTATTATAATCGTACATGGTCGAAAAAAAAATAATATCCCAACATCACAATAGTTTTATAATAAATTTATTTCTGTAAGTAAGTAAGTGTAAGTCCGGGTTGAATGCGGACCTTGGATTAAACGAAAACTGTGAAGAGACTGAAGTTTGATTCGAGATGTAGACTCATCGTAGAAGAAGAAGATAGTAATGTTATCATAACAATATCTACCAGAACTGGATAAATAAATATTATAAAATAATCAATCTCATAAATAAAAAAAACGTATATCCACTTCGGCTATAGGAAGTAATTTTGATATATTCTAATAAAAGCTCTGTTTAATGAGTCAGGATATCTTCTTATTCTTCCTCTCGCTACAACTCTATATGAGTTTAGCATCCGTCTCCATCCAGGTATGTCAAAAGTCACGTGTCTCCAGTTTTGGACGATGAAGGTCTCTGAATCCAACTCGTTACTATCCCACCTATAAATTATTATGGTTCACCCCATGACATAGGTCCTATGTGGAAACTTTTTCGTGATTATGTATTCCCTCGCTCCTGGTTCACTGGATCGGGAGAGTCAGGAGGAAAGTGTGACTATTACAACCAGCCTTACCTTGGATATAAATTCGCAGAGGTGATGATTTCGTATTTGACGAACACGTGACAAGATAAGCAAGTCTAAATCGTGCGGTCATGTCATGCCTGTTTTGATTTCAGATATAGGTGCGGGAAGCTGTTGGTAAAATTGGACGTGCGTTATGTTTTATATGCGAATAACGTAAAAATACGTGTTAATTTTCTTCCAGTTTTATTTTTTCTTTCTCCTTTTCGTGCCGTATCCATTATACAGGAATCATAATACAATACCACCATTGGTACGACAAAGGTGATTCGGAGTTGACCCTGCGTTTAGTATAAAGCATCAGTATTTTTTATGACTGGGAATGTCTCGAGAACAGTTGCCAAAGACTTGGGTCGCCATGCAGTCAAGTGTGCTTTGACTGAATTTACATGGCATCTAGTTAAAAGTGCCCATGGGAGAGAAGAACATGTACAGGCAAAAAATGGTAATTAGCGAAAGCTTTTACCAAACTGCTAAAGAATTTAAGTAAAGAGATCTTTACGTTGGCAGTATGACACCTCAAATTTTCTAAATGCAACAAAATTGGCCTTTGTGGCGACCAGCTCAGACAGACCCGCATCTCTTCCCTTTCCGTACACATTTTACGATATTCCCAGAGGATGTTGTTTGTACTGGTGTTGTATTTTTTAGCATATTGTGTACTATATAACTATACAGACGTTTGTGCACATTTTAATAAGATTTTCTCGTATAAATTTGAATAGAAAAGTGCCATATTTTATCCCAATTACGCCACTGCAATGGAGTACTGTATCGATTAAAAAATGTATAGGAAATGTAATGGTATCGTAATTTTTGAAATCCCGCACGATGTATGCAAGTACATATTATAATAAATAAATATGATTAATACGCAATAATTCAACCATTGTCAATCAGAAGCATTATTAATTATTATAATCATTCTGTGGTTTTAAATGTCATTTTTTCGCGTTATTACCCATCCATTGGCAGGGGGAGAAATATTGATATAATTCCTCAATATTAACACACTAATCAGTGTATCACTATCTTATGTGTAATATTACTACGATTATCATACTAAATTGGAATTTAATTAATTTGTAATTGACAAGATATTGAATTAATGGTTAAGATCGCTTAGAGAGATCGCTAAAAAAGATCGCTAAGATCGCGCGGCACGGCGCTTTATTTCATACGACCGATATGTAACGGTAGCCGAAAAGCTCCAAAATAATAATATTATATTACACCAATAATTGTCAATATTGAAATTATTATCATGCATATCAAAAAAAATATTTCATCTTCAGAATGTTTCAATACATGTTTTAGTACACGAGGATATTATCATATATTTTAATTTGTATTTCTCTGTCACTGGCAACCTTGGATCATTATTGCGTGTTTTTACAATTTGAAAAACCCGTATTGGAAAAAAAATATATATCGGTAAGGGAATACAAATTCAATTATTTTTATATACATGGACGAACATCACAAATTACAAGTTCGTTGCAACTACAATATTGGGTATAATACGTAGGTATATACAGAAAAGAAGTAACCCAACGAAAACTGTGATATGTACCTTTTAACTACAAGTGGAATATATTGAAATCCAAAGTAGAGGTTGCAATCGATAAATAATCAAATCTCTGAAGAAATCTTGAGAAATCATCAACGAAATTGTCGAAAATTCGAGAACGGAATAGCTTGTTCGCGCTTAAAAAAATATTGTCCAAGAAAAGCTAATTCGGCGGTAAAAAAATGTGACCAAGAAAATCGAAAAAAAAAATTACTAAAAATTAAACTGGAACGGAATTTTCTATATTCGCTGGTGAACATTTTCTTTGGCAAGAAAGGCTAAAAATGTTTACGAATTTGATCTCAAGAAAAAAAAAATCATGAATTCGAGAATTCTTCCAATCTTGAGAAACGAAAAAAGTCTAGAAATTACAAGCTCTAATCCGATTCAATTAGGTTCTGCACCTTATGGTAATTACTCATTTCTCCCAATTTCTTAGTTAATTATCAGGGACACTAGCATTATTGACAAAATTCTTATTTCTACTAATTTTAAGTTTAAAATATATGCAGTTGCCAAATAAAAATATCTTGTAATAATATTGTAATAAAAACCACAAATAGTGTAACAAGTAGAGCTTGTGATTTCTCGATTTTTTTCATCTCTCGAAATTCTGAAAAACCTGTGTTTGAAAATTTAGCAAACCGCTATTTCGACCATCTTTGCTTAAACAGATGACTGTACAACTATTTTCGTTAACAATAATAATTTATTACAAATCAAAAGTAAAACATAGCCTATTTATTGGTTTAACTGAAAGGTGATATTGGCTTTTGTGATGAAACATAATAATTATTATTGTCTTCAATTATTATAAACCGCTAATAAATAAATTTACATGGGATATGCGACAAATATTATCCTAAACTGTAAAAATATGTATTTTTGTGTATGAAGTGTCTAAATATTGTAAATTTACAACATACCATTGTTTGAATTATTTACCAACTCAACATTCACAAAATTTATTTATTTATTGATATAGAATTTTACTCTATTATAAATAATACTTACATAAACATAGCCTCAAATCGCAATGAATAATCATAATAATAAATTGTGTTCCATCGGCTCACGCAACTTCCATCACATGTCAAAAATACACTCGCACAAAAATATGCACAAAAAAAAAATTATTGTAAGTTTATCTTTGACTTAAAATAAAAAAAATATTTTCTTTTTAATGTTTTCAGATACATATTTATTGATTAAGACAGTTGAAATTGTAAATTATCAAAAAAAATCTCAAATTGCAAGCTTCGTATTTTTCCGTTAGGTGCCTCTGGTAGGACTTCGCCTTCCTTAAAGGATAAATTTTTGAACAAGTATTTTTTGTTTGGAAGAACCTAAAGCATTCAATCCAGTAGAAAAATCAACTTCGAAATCGGTGTTAGTTACAAAAGTAACTTATTCCAATCGGCTTTTGCCAAAAATTTGTTAAAGTGGAATAAGTTCACTTTGAAAATACACGCCTCATATATCCTAAATTCAATACTTAGAAATGGATGGCTCTGTTGGTTTTTTTTTTTTACCTTTGAAGTGTATATTTGTAGGTTATTTGTATTTTTTAAGAAGGTAGACTTTAATTAAACGCGTAGTATGGAGGCTTCGTCATTGGGTGATTTATACTTTTCTATATCTTATAATATCTTCCTTTCAAGATATTCAGCTTCCTCCCAAATTTTTGAATATTCCAAGCCCCAGCCATCTAAGAAATCTTACTTGATCGTCTGCCATTTTTATTAAGGTTACCTGAAGTCATTCGATTACACTACTGAATTAAATTAGTTTATACATTATTTTCAGTCTATTTCTTATCAAAGTGACGTTAAATGACCCACTTCTATTTGTTGTGGTCAATTTTCTGCGATTATGAGTGATGATGAATACTTTTAGTGGTTTACTAATGAGTTTTAGTATCAAGTTTTTGTTTCAAGAAGTAAACTTCATTGTTATGGTGTCCCACACTGTTGAGAATCGTGACCACTTTTAAACGTCATAGTCATGGCCCCCACAAGAGTGGGGGCAGACAGGGCTCTAGCCTAGGGGCCCAGTCTCAGAGAGGGCGTGACGGATCGACCAGATAAATGAGATAAATACACATCTTAAATTGTCTCTAATAGCAAAAAAGTCGACTGTGGCGCTATTTTACTTTGGACTTATTACCATTTTAAAATATATGGTTGTTGTACTATTATACTCGACAACTCCACAATTCGATGTGTTAAAAAATTGCTAAATTACACTGAATTTTATTTGACCTCGAACACCATTTGAAAAACGACACTGGAGAACGTCAGACAGCCTTTAACCATAGTGATAGGTAGGGGGGCCCGCCCAAGATCCTGACCTGGGGGCCCGCTTCAAGATGTGGGGGCCATGGTCGTAGTTATATCTCTTCAGCGATCCCTGCACTTCGCCGTAGCTGATCCTAAAAATTTGCGGCATCATTCACTTCATCTGACTATCGAGTAGGCGACCACCTTTTCCCAGGTCGACTTTCAATATTTCTGCTAACGATGAGGCTTTCCAAATTACCGTTTTCCCTTCTGATTATATGTGACCAAATAACTAACAAATACTCTCTGGAGATATATATTAGAGAGCTGGTTCTACACCTATAATATCTTCTGGAACTTAAACAATACATTATGAAAAATATTTTATCAAATAATCTAATTATTCAAATTGTAAAAAATTGTAGAACCTATGCCGCAATAATCATTCATTAAATTATTTTTATGATGGTATGTACCCAATTCCGTGTTGTCATTAATTGAAAATATTGTGTACAACTTTACTGTCATGTCATGATGTGTACCTACCAATATTGACTCACACCAGAAATTGCTGTGTTCTTTATTCAAACTATCTACTTTTCATTATTCAATGGATAAACAAGTACAACATTTCATTGGATTGAATGTTTTAATAATACTTTCTTATATGGTAGGTAAAAATAGTGGTCAACGATTGCTTTTTCAGAATTAATTATCGTGTAATTTAGCATTCCATAAACTTCTTTTATTTTAACCAAGAAGATAAAAACGTTGAAAACGCGGCTGCCATGGATGCGTCGTACATGTTTTAATAATAATATTATGTAGGTACTAGAAATGCATAAGTAGATAAGAATGGAGGATTAGTAATATTCAACCTGGAATGGTTTTTTTCTTTTATAATAATTCTGTGGTCAGTCGTATATCCTGTTGTGGTAGAGTCTTAATGTAATAATAACGTTTATCGACAATTTTTTTGTCACCGCGTTTTCCTATTTTACTTTTTTTATAAATTTTAATGTTGAAGAATATAGAACGGCCGTATTTCGATTATTAATATTGACACATCGGCTTACTAAACACTAATACTCAATCAGTATCAAAATAATGATAATTGATGACTATGTATCGTATACAGATTTAAATATTGGCTAATAATTAAATAATGCCTAGTATGTGTATGTACCTCAGAGTTAGAGCTACAGATTTTGACAAATTTTGAGTCTATTCATAACAGAAACCCAAAATTATGAAGACTATAAACCCGTAAGTAACGTTCATTAAATGCAAAAGAAAAATCGTTATCCCGATTTTGATCATAAGATAAACTGCCTCTCGGGTACACTATGTTCGATCCTAAGACAATCACATTGGCTAGATTTTTGTTTTTACGAGGTACAGTTACCTATTTCAATTGTAATCTTAGAACGTAACGTAATAATGTATTCAATAAGTATTATGCTATTTATGCTCAGTATTGTGATCATATCGATGCGCGATTCGTTATAAATACAAATGGTTTCAAGTTAAACACATTTTTATTTACTAGAAAGATCAAGAGTTTTTTTAAATTAAATAAATGCATTAAAACTGAAAATAATTCAAAAATCTCATTGATTCTTTTGAAAGGACCTTGACACCATTAGGATCGATGCCACAAATTACCATTTAATAATACATTGTAAGTAATAAATTAGTACAATACTGACATGGCAGCCTTATTGCAGATTTTTTAAAATTGTTTTAAAAGTTAAATTTTTTGTGTTTTTTATAATTGCAAATTATATTAAATTGCATGCTTCGAATTCTGACGCTAGATGTTGCCCTAGTATGACTATTATAATACTCCCCCTTAACGTAAAATAAATCAAAAAATTAAGTGCAACGCAACGATTGCATGGAAAGTTATATGTTAAGCATAATGCCGAAGAAACATAAAATACACAAACTGATAAGAATGCAGACAGTATGTGATGTTATAGAGGTTGCCAAGCTGATGAAATGGCAATGGGCCGGAAAGCCGCTTGCCGAGTACCCAAATGGCACTAAATTAGTACAGGAAAGCAGCGAAAGTGTCAATGAGTATCTAGGACCAAGAAGAGTGGGGGAACCTAGAAAAGGCCAGCAGTGGATCGATCGACCCCGAATGCTAATGATATACCTACCTAGTGTAATCAGCCGTGGCAGTCGAGTGACAGAGTATTTCGAATCCAGCGTCTGGCAAATTCCCATGTTTTTTGAGCATGTTTTTAATCCAGAACATGAGCATTAATGGCTAACAAAATATATTTCTCTTAACAGATTTGTTAAGAAACCTCTCGGCGGCCAAGATCCACATCGGATATAGACCCAATAATGATGTGTCTATAAACTTAACCATTATAATATATATATATATTGGCTGTGAATGTCTGTGGCAATCTGCGGTATTACCAATCCCACGTTCGTTAACGTACATATTATGGCCCCCACTTTTCATTACATAATAGCGGTTTTAATAAAAAAAGCTTACTACGAATCAGTCATTGCTGATCTATACGTATACCTACAAAGTCTCCTAGTGTGCGATTTTTAATAACAACCATTTATTATAATAACGTTACCTTTTACATTTTTTTACAATTTATACTTTTAGTTTTGGTTGATAATTTTGATTCAATTCTTGGAATTTTAAGTTTTTCGTTACTTTTTGTTGATACGGATATCCTTTACAGACATTTTCCTGCTGACATTGAAAAAAACCTGCGCATCCAGAACATAAAAATGGGGAAATTATCAGTTATGATGTGTAAAATAATATTAATACCTAATTATTCCTAATATTCAATTATGGTGTATGCCCAATACTTATAACAAATCTAAAATAGGTATTATACCAGATTTGTTTGAAAATCAACATCCTGTTCATAACACATAGTATTATCTTATAAATCTCGTATATCCAAAATGAATTTACATGCATTAATTTTATGACCTTATGATTTTATTAGTAAAATACAAAATTCTTCTTCAATCTTTGTTCTTGTGAAAACAATGTTAATTATTAATTTACTATGATATATTTTTGAAATGCTAGCTTCTAGAAACTTTGAATTTTTTATAAAATCTAGCATTTTTTCTGCCATCTAACTTTTTTTCTCATCCTATCTGACATATTTTTGTGAATGACAGTTGGCAATAATGACAGGACCTCCTCCGTACATTTGACTCGACACGAGGGCAAACCAGTTTAAATGACACACATGAGACGCGGTTAAAATGCTAAAGATTAAGTATTATATTATAATAATAATTATATTGATCGAATCCCAAAATTAATATTTCAATTCGTTTATACAAACGACTCATTCGTGGGAATAAGTTTTAAATTGATACCTACTTAATTGGTTACTGGTGTTGTGAACCGGATTTTACGTGCGTGTAAAGCTGTAATTACGCTTGCAGATTCTTATGCGCCGGTCATCTGTCCCGTCGCCCTCCCGATCATGAAATCTCTTTTTCGGTCGTTCAAAAATAGAATAATTTCTCGGTAATTTTCACTCACGATTTAATTGAAGATCAATTGGGCAGACGATTACCGTGTGTTCTTGGTAATCATCGACCCAACTGTTGTTTTTCGTCGATTAAGTAATGCGCGAAAAATAGGATTTGTTCTATTTTGGTCACGACCTTAGGGAACGATCCATGATGAAATTTTACAATCGGGGCAGTTGATCGGTGTGATTTGATACCAGTGTAATTTGGCTGTAAAGCTGTAAGCGTTTTACTTACTGATTCACGTTTGATTTCCTGATCCCGTTTAAAAACTTTCGTATCCTGGTATTAATAATTTATATTTATTTTGTAGTAAATAAGTAGGTTCTAGACATGAAATGTTGAAATCTAGAGAAAATGCAATCTATATTCTTATAAATTAATTCAAATGATGTCTGACATAAAACATTGACTTTATAATAAAAAACATTCTTTCATCATATTTCACATATGCATAACATTTCTTAAACATTGTAGATAATCTATATATATAATTTTGAAGCCTTATTATCCTTTATATTTATTTTAAACATTTGAGACTGCATAAAGTATTTTTATTACATAAAATAGTATTCTTTTAAACCCTCTTGATCTAATGTTTTGGAATATAGTCATATTTTAGTACATCCATGTGCAGTGGTGGTTTTTAGAATTTTTTTAGGTTTATTAATTTTTAAACGCATTTATAAAACCATTAGTAAAATTGTTGTTAACATTATATAGTGAATTATTTACAACAAAAAATTATATTTATAATCTCAGTGATCCCGAATTTTACACGAATTAGGCATTTTATTATTCAAAAAATGGGCACAATTAACACATCTGAAGATAATTCTAAAGATACTGATTATAAGCTATGTCTTTGACCATTCAAATGTGATAAAACATACTATGAATAATGATTGTTTTATAATAAATATTGACCTAAGAATAAGGTAGTATTTTTTTGAAATACGCCATTGCTATTGGCATTTCCCAGTGGTTAAACTACAACATACGGTGGTAGCCATAAATTGACAAACGATAACTGAAGTAGGGAGTAAGATCATGTTAACGCGCGTGTTTGAACAAGGTACATGTATAGGCAAATAACAACTTTATTCTCTCAGTTTTTAATGCAGAAATAAATTTTCTTCTATGAAATATCCATTTAATATATTTACACATATTTTTATGAAAAATTGTTATGTTTCTTCAATCTATCACACTACAATTTCGACCGATCAGTCATATTGCCGAAGATACGAGAATACGTTGCAACTTTACTGAGAATCATTCCACAATATTACTGCAGTAAACACGAATCTTGACTTATGAGAAAGAACTTCAGTAAAATCATTTGTCGGAGTTCAGTATTCTGTGTACTTACAAACACGTAACTCAAGATACGAGTTTATAATATTTATAAAAGTCTTTTATTGAGATACGATTTTTTTGTCATTGCTTAAATCTATTATGTTATAAAGTATATTTTGAAATACGTTTTAGTGGAATATGTGCGTATTCAAATTCTGAATTCATTACATCAAACAACTCAAAATTGACAAAAATTGAGATACGTGTTTGTGGAAAATTAGCGACGACATATTGTGCCACAAATAGATACCTACTGAAGAAGAAAAATCAGGTAAAATTTCATGTGTTCCAATCCCAAAATCACTGGATAGAAATTTCTTTCAGATTGTAATCACTTCTCGAACAAAGATTTTTCATTAAATTATATGTTTAACATGTATTATTTTTTTTTCCAGCAACTTTTGGCACAAACACTTTTGCTTTTGGGTCTGGGGCTGCCACAACGTCAGCAGGCGGATTCGGCGGGGGCTTCGGCTCCGCCCCTGCCACTTCAAACAGCACATTCGGCTTCGGGACTACACCAGCATCCACCACCGGTCAGTAAACCACGCTGTACTCTCTGTTCCAGGATATAATATGTGCAAGACGAAGGCACTACAAATAATGTGTCCTACATTCCTTACTTTGCAGCAATTTCCATAAAACCCCAACATTGTTATAAATCAGTGGCGAAGCGCAGTGATAGATTGTAACTTAAATAGTGCACACTAAACTTTGTCAGTCATTCTTATATGTTTTCATTAAACTAAGAATACAGATTGCAGATGGCGTTGATTAGTTTTGAAGATTCAATTAACCCCTGCCTCTGCAATTTGTGTTCTCAGTTCAACGTAAACAACTAAGTATGTCTGACAAAGCTTAGTTTGCACTCTTTTTTTCGGATCTCGACAACCTACCTCCACTCTTCACCAATTATAATATATTTTTATAGGTAGGTTATAAAATAATGAATATTTATATAATTGATTTTTTATTCAAAACAATTAATTTTGCAACACAGTATGCTGATATAACAATATTAAGTATATTAAGACAGTAACAAAAAAATATAATTTAAAAATTCATAAAATTCGAATGTTTATCGAAATAATAAAAAGCAATCTTTGGAATAAAAAAGTTAATGTGACTTCTGCTGCTGGTTATTTGCTATAATAATTGATAACCGCGGCTTCAGCGCAGTTTCAGCAAAACGAAGCGAAGCCATGCATTCACATCGATACAGTTTCTTTGTTTTGTTTTGATTAGTGTCATTCTCACTTCAAATGTTGGGTTTCTATGTAAACCACGCGATGACTATATACAATAGTGTCATTCATTCCGGAAATGACTTGTAAATTCATTGTGAACCCTGTAGGTGCACGAGTTCTGAAAGATATTTATTACTTGGAATTTAATATAAGCTTTTAAAAATGGATTGGTACTAACTATTTTTGAACTGCAGTAAATTTCTGCGGCCCTCCCAAAAATCTTCGCGGACCACCGGTTAAGAAACTATGCTCTACAATACCATGAGTCTTTATGAAAATTATCATTGACAAAAGTCTCTATAGTTTTATTTATTATTCTAGAATTTATCTATAGTTGGTAATTTATTTGTATACAGGCAATACTGGCTTTGGTGCCTTCGGAACTGCTCCCATTTCTACTTCTTCAATGTTCAGCGGTTTTGGTGCACCGGCTGCAACAAGTACAGCATTTTCAGGATTCGGCACCAACACTGGAACCACAGGTGTGTAAATGTGGTATAATATATACATCTTCCATAAAATATTAATGCTAATGATATTAACTTTTACTCCAAGTGTAAATTTATGCTATTATTAACATAATTCAAATATGCCGTTGATGGAGATTGAAAATATTCTTACAACAAACACTTTTTGTGATTGTAGGATCAGCATTTGGCACTGCTGCAGCCGCACCTTTTGGTACTGCCGGCAGTGCATTCGGTACAGCAAACACGGCATTTGGCGCCGCCCCACCTCCTTTCGGCTCAACGGCACCCGCATTTGGATCGACTGTACCAGCATTCGGATCCACTGCACCCACATTTGGACAAACTGCCCCATCTTTCGGCTCTGCGTTCGGGATGGCCGGAGCGACTGGATTCAGCACTCAAGGTTTCGGAAGCGGGTTCGGGAACAAACCTCTGGGCACCACTGGCACAGGGTTCGGAGGATTCGGCACCAATCCAGGTGGAGCCTTTGGGCAGCAGCAGCAACCATTACAGCAGGTGATTATTTTAAGACTACTTTAGATTACTTTTCTATAATTAAGACTTTTTGTGGCATCGAATATAATTAATTTTATATCAGTTGCAAGTTAAATTGAACAAAATTAAGGTTCTTTCTACTATTAATTGATTCAACAGTGAATCATTCAAGTCAACAAGGACGTAACAACTTGTTTTGACTTACATGCGATTAGTCAATTATCGTGCGTCAAAGAGTGTTTTAGTTTTTTAATTTTAAGTATGGCATCTTCATCCAAAATAGTTTTGAAGTGGTCGAAATGATGTTAATAAACTAAAAAATTCACTTGACGCCATCATGATTAGGACTATCGGTTCAACTTAAATCGATATATGTGAGGGAACATTTCTATCGATTTGTTTTTCAACATTCAATATAAAGTTGAGCAACAAAAACGACATTTGAGAATGCGGCATTAAAAAATCTGACTATTGTTTCCTGCTCAATAAAATATTCAAACTTTCTGTTCAAAGTAAGTGCCAGAACTTTCAATAATATTTGCATAATGTTATGTAACATTTTTCGTGCCACGTTCTATTTGAGCATAGAACATAAAAAATCTGGAAACCATCGTAAAAATTCCCGAAACAAGCATGGCATTCATAAACTACAAAAGAAGTTGTTTATTGTAATGAAGTTCTGAGCCGCGGGCGCTGGTAGGTACCTACTGACTTCACAAAGTTTGGATTTTTTACATGCAATTTCAACCATATGCGTGGATACTTTTTCATATTGTCAGCGAAAACACCAATTAGGTACTTAGACATTTAACTAGTAATAAACGTAATCCGATCCCGGTGCCATCGGTCTAGTTAACTGCCCGGTCGGATTTTATTGCTTAGGGTCGAAAATGTTGTTTTTAAACGATAGACACATTAACAGTTTTGCTTGGTATACCCAAGAAGTAGCTCGTTATAGTGAATAAATGTATGGAGAAAATCATAAACTAAAATTTCAACGAATGTTTCCTCATTACATCCAAGATCTCGCTCAAGTTCGACTGTACGTTGAAAACTAATTATAATAGCTATCAATTTTGGTTTTCGGTTAGTGTTGGTAAAAGAGTTGTAGGCTGCGACAACTTTAATAAGAAATATGGCTGTGGCGCTAGTGCCGCAATGTTTTTATTGCCAGAGTAATACTAGCATTTTAATTCTGCAAACCGCCAGCCTTCTAGTTGAAGTTGTCACAGTTGAGTGCTCTCTTTATGGAAACAACATGTTACACTTTTCCAAAATGCTAAATAAGTACACCTTAATAAACCTATAATGTTAATTAAACTCCAGCCGCAGGCAGCAGCAAATCCGAATGAAGCTCTCGTCAATGCGGTGTTCAATTGCAACGTATTCGGTGACGAGAGAGACCAGATCTTAGCCAAATGGAATTTCCTACAAGCCAAATGGGGTTTTGGTAAGTATTCTATAATTTTATTTTACAAGTCATATTACTATCGACCGAGGATACTTGCTGGAATTTGAATTCAAATTCTAATGGATTTAAGTTTTTTACTATTCCATTTGAGTCGTTTTTTGCAACCCGGGATTCACTTTTCGGCATCTTCAGGCACAGCGCACTCACCAAGCGACAGGGATTCTTGGAGGCGCCGTGTGGTGTCCATATACTCCAACTGAAAGGCAAATGTGATTAAGGAAGAAGAAGTAGATAAAAAATCATATCCTAAGGGGTCTAATATAATATGATAATTTGTGAAGAAGGTAATGGGTTATTGGGATTGTAGAAAATGTAAATCACAAAACCAACCAAATTGAGAATTGAGTGGATATCGATCATTTTCAATGTAGTTTTTTTTTTCTCCAAATGGGGGAAGTTCAAAAATGTTTAAAGTATTTGTGACAAAGTAAAAGTTTTTGTGACAATGGGGGGAGGGAAAATAAAAAAACACTGAAAATCCTATGATATCTCTCATGAATGACTGTTTTTATAGATTTCTTATGATTTTTAATGTACATTCAAAGTACATAATGAAATGATTTATTTATATTGTTTTTATTTTCAGGCAAAGCATATTTCGCAAATAATCAGCCTCCATTAGAGCTGACGGAACAAAACCCCCTGTGCCGTTTCAAAGCGATCGGCTACATAAAAGTCCCAACAACCGATGATAAAGAGGGACTCGTTAAACTTGTCTTCAATAAATTAGAACAAGAAGTCAAGTAAGAACAATCCATTTTTTTTAATGTAGAAAGATTTTTCCTAATTATATATAATCGTTATTCTCAGTTTGCGAACTAATTAAAAAGTAACTGTAAAGGCATCTTTATATTGTGCAATGCAAAAATATACAGTAGGTACATTTCTATGATCAGTGTGTCATAAATACTAGATAAAATAATGCTGGAACCTCAAACTTTCCAATTATACAGACGGAGTCTGACTATCTAAAGCAGTGGTTTCCAAACTTTATGCTACTACGCCTCCCTTTTAAAAAAAATCTAATCTTGGCGCCTCCCTCCCTTTATTTCATTAAATAATACAGATACAATAGTCAAACATGCACTAATACAAAAAATGAAAAAACTTAATTATAAAAATAAACAAGGTTTTACTATATTCTATTAATTTAAAATTAATTTGTTTTTCTTTTCATTTGTTGATGTGCTTGTTTATTAGCAAAAAGTGCTCTTTTTTCTACTAAACGGGAACAATATTTGGATTTCATTGCAGCTAATGCAGAAAATCCCATTTCGCATAAATATGATGTTACGAATGGTAGTAGTACTTTATTTACAACTTGCATTGCTTTTCTTGACAAAGTGTTATAAATCATTCTTCACTTCGATTCAACCACAATTGAACTAGGGTTTTTGTTTCTATAAATTATCGCGTGATAATTCTATCAATTTTTCGTTTTCAATAGTAGTCAATCCAAATTCATCATCGTTCATTGACAAATGGATTCTATATCCACGCGAACTTGTAAAATCGAAATCTTATAAATACGTATTGTGAAAAGTCCATTAGTAAACTATCGATGTGAGTAAATAGATTTTTGTTTGCTTCAATATATCTGGCACAGAAATCATGTCAGTGACAAACCTGATCAGTGCCACGGACGAGTTAACTTGCGGGTTCTTGTAAACATCATAACTTCTGAATGAACTGTTTGTGTATATTTTCTAAACAATATTTATCATTTTAGTGTGAACTAACTAGATAACTTAGGTAAACTCGAGAAACATGTAGATTTGGTAAATTTTCACAAATATTTATCATTCTGTTCCTATTTCATATTTTTTAAGGGATGTATTTTATTCCAAAAATAGCTGGCCTACAAGTGTCCTAGTATAAATTGGCTGGCAGTAATAAGGTTAAAAGTGGAAACATGACAAACTTATTTTTTGTAATTTTGATTTCCACAGCTCCAATTATAAATGCATTCACTTTGTCTTTTTAAATCAGTGATTGCATTAGTGGTCCTTGCATCGATTTATTCACTCATTCTTTTTATAGTTTCAACCAAATAGACAAGTTTAACAACAAATTTATCATTCCTAAACAAATTTGCCTCAAATTTCAATATTATGATCTGACTCTTTTAATCATTTTTTCACGAGATAACCAGCGCGCTTCACAATAGTATGTGAGTATATTTTCAGACAGGTTTGCAAACAACCTTTAATAGGACTGTCTTTTTAAGTAGTTTATAACTAGCGGCCGTTTTATAAACTATGCACTTGCAAACTGCAAACGTGTGGCTACATTTGTGTTAAACTTTTTAAAATCGCTGATCTAAAGCAATGGTACTAAGGCTAATGATAAAATTAGCTGCAAAGCATTTCGCATTACAGATTTAAGTGTAGCAAATATCACACTTGTTTACTCTAATATGCATTTGCTGCATTGAAATGAAAATACCCAGCATTATTTGTATTACAAGTGTAAAAAAGTATTTGTTATAGCAAACTATTATTGTTTGAAATATTTATGTGAGCAATACACAAAATCACAAATAATGCCATGTCATAACAAGCCTCTAAAGATGGTGATTATAAGTCTATAGTCACCATCTTTCAATGAGCCAACATACAGAATAGGTATAATTTTTTCTTTGGATACCAACTCAACTAAGTACAATAAAAAAAACCTTGTGGAATCATCATCAAATGTTGTAAAACAAAAAGTTATTATGTTCCCCTCTAGTTAAATTTCAAACTCTTTAACCAGGATACTGTCTATTTTTGTTTCATGTTGAAAATAACAATGACTTAATTTTCTGTGTTCATGAGATATGAAATTCTGTATAAGTGATATTGTATGAAAAGTATTAGTGCAAAAACATAGTGGTCGGCGGGCGGCGACGTCTTCCGCAACTCAAACGCATAACCGTGTATGAAATATTCATAGACAGTGTCTTTTTTGGGGCATATCACACACGGTTATACGTTTAAGTTTCGCAAGACGCCGTTGCCCGCCCGTCACTGTGGCCAAGCGCTTAGAATACAAAAATAATGAAAATGCGTAATTCTCAAAGTGTACAGAAATATGGGATAAACTTAAACACGTGTTAAAGAATGTGTTATTGTCAATTGATGCGTATGTATCACAATAAAGTTTATCACATAAACGAATCGCACATTCAATATTGGTAACATTTGGTGACATTCCGGAGGCTTTGCATTTCTTGCTTAACCGTTAAGTCATAAACCACATCCAACTTCAAATTATTGGTATATGGCGACTGGTTTCAAATTTTTATTTTATTATCCTTTCTGTGTTTCCAATACAATACTGAATATTATCTGCTATACTAATCATTACCCATTTTTTGTCTTTATGTAGGACTCAGCAGGCTCAACTTCAATCCTCACTCACGGCACTTTTAGGCAACAAACCGAACCTGGTCATCACCATTGACTCGATCAAGGCGATATCGGAAACTAAAACCGAGGTAATCAAATTATGCCGCTTGCGGTTCAGTCTTATCACTTGCACAATACATAAACAATTCATATCAAAAGAGATTGTATTAGATAACTAACTACATTTCATACAAAAAAGGCACAGTCTTAACCACATTTTTAAACAAAACCTCAATTCAATTTCATTGTGTTTTCTTTTAAAAAAATACTGTTATTCACAAAGATGTTGAAAATCTCCTTCTATAGAGATTTAACCTTAATGTATGAAATTCAAGCAAAAAAAGGACCATTGGTCCACATACGAAATTGGCTACAAGTCACTGCACTGCTATTGCTAGCTTATTTCCAGAGAACTTCATACTGCTGCTATGACATTTATTTGCCAATTTCCAGGGCCTATAAAAAGACAATCCATCACGATGAGTATGAGAGATGAGATAAGCAGCTAATAATAGTACACTTCAGCATTATTATTTAGTTGAAAAATCATGTAAAATTTGTGTATAGCCGTTTATAGCTACACTCGAGTAAGTAATCACAGTGAACATAAAAAATGGCTGCTGTTGTGTATGTAAGAAGATCGGAATGGCAACTAGGCGATTTTAATATTTGTGGAGTTTACGAACTAACCATACTTCATGTGCTTGCCAAATAATTTCACACGTCATAACAGAAATAACATATACGACTCGTTCTATTCATAGTCTTAATTCTTTGGTTCTTTATAATATTGAAAGATTCATTCTATATTTTTTTTAAATATAGTGAAATCTTAAATCTTAAAAAAACATGAGTTTGATAGCATTTAAGAAATTTAGTGATGTGCACTATTAATTCAACTAATCTTGATTCTAATTCACTAGTACAACTTTTTTAATCACGCCTTTTCTCTGCCTCGTCTTAAAGGCAATAATGTGATTCATACAATACTTTGGAGCTTTTTGGTGGATACCCAACAATAAAAGACTTTGTAGTCATGACAATTGAACACAAACAATACCACAAATGTAATTCTGATATGCTTTGCATTTACTTCTTGATTTTTAAGATCTTTCACCAGCAATAATTATTATTGATTGCCTTTTCCAAATGTTTACAAAAAAATAATCATTATTGAATTTAGTCTGGCATCCAATCCACTTGAGTCATTTTTTAATACTATGTATCTGTGAATGTTTTTTTCATACTTAATTGAATCTCCTATAAAAAACAGAAAACCTATTTTCACGATTGCCATCAATATACATATAAGATCTTTTTCGGTGAGTCAATTATTGATCCTATAATAAGTAATTTTCTTATTTTCTAAAGGTGATAATATTTGTAATGGAGAAATCTGCAACAGGTGGGTCAGGCTCGAAGGTAGCCGGCCCGCTGCTGGTGCAAGTGTTGAATGCCGCAATGCAGCGTCAGATGAATAACTTGGGAGCCACTAATGTGACAACACATTCCAAACCGGACCTGAAACAGAAGCAAGAGTATTTAGAGACACCTCCTCCAGGTATGTCACCCTAAAATACATGGCTTAACTAAGTCTTCTCTGTAAGCTAAGCAGCCTTGTGCCACTAATTCCTGAATAATTGTTATCTTACTTCAGGTATCGATGTAAGGCTTTGGAAACAAGCTCAGGCAGACAATCCAGACCCAGAAAAATACATTCCCATGCCAATAATTGGATTCTCAGAGGTGATTATTTTTAATATTTTTAATTAGAATTAAGTTTCATACTTTTTTGTGGTAATGGGCCTTGTCCGCCTTAAATAAACTCCTCTATTCTCCTCAGTTTTCCACTCCCCTGCAGATACTGCTTTCCAATCTTCATTTGGCTCTCTGGATACCATTAAGCCATATACATTATTATGGTCCAATAAACGTAAGGTGTTTCTTTCATGCTTGATAATCCATATATTATATGTCCAACCAGCATATTGAGCAAGTGGTTAACATCCATTTCTTGAGAAACCTCTTCATGAGCCGATCAAGAACCATATTAGATTGTGTAGATAATGACAAAAAAAAAAACTGTGAACTATGAGGGAATCGCATATTAAATATAGTGTTTTATTATTCAGGTGAAATGGAGGATGCGTTGTCATGAAGAACAGACGAGGTTGCATGTAGCTTTCCTAACGCGCGCCGCAGAAGAGTTAGCAGAACTGAAAGGGAGGCACGCCTCAACGGATGCCGCTTTGCATGACCAGCGAAGAAGATACATGCACCTTCATCATAGATTACTGGCAGTATGTTTGTTTTTATCACATCCATGAATACAACTCAACAAATAACATAATTACAATTACATATAATGAAACTGTACAGATAAGAGTGTCAATATAATCATAATCAATCAATTCAGAATTAATCTTTTTTTATAGGTGGTAGTCCGTCAAGAAAGTGCACGGCGAGCAGGAGCGGCCATGACGCCTGAAGAAGAAGCTCTGAGAGGACGATTAGAAGCTCTCCACGCACAATTATCAGCACCTACACAATTTAATGTAAGTTAACTGAATAAGTCTACAATGTTACTGAAAATGTTTCATTTATTCTTTGTTTATCATGAAAGAAGTATAAATTTATCACGGGTCACCTGCTACATAATATCTCTCATCTTTGATACCGTAACCCTTTCACCGAAGAGCGAGACTACATTTGATGACTTTCAATCTCAACATTATAAACTGTGTCCAGGCGTAATTTAATTTCAAATGAAGCGATGATTTGAGAAAAAAAATATTTCATTGTTTCCTTTGCAAAATGAAATATCTGGGAAAGCTTCTAATCAAGCCTTTCAGGTATTTCAAAATAAAAATTGTATTCAAAATAACAATTTTTATTGAATACACAATATTTCTTCACTTATTTAATGTTACATAACCAACAGCTTCACTTTAAGCCAGTGGTCTCCAACCTTTATGTTACTACGCCTCCCTTTAAAAAAAATCTAATCTTGGCGCCTCCCCCCCTTTTTTCATTAAATAATACAGACACTTTTTTAACACACAAGTTTTTACTACTTACTTATATCAAATTCATTTTTTAATTAATTTTTTTTTCATGCGACGAATGAGCTTGTTTATTACCACAATCAATTTTAAAAGAAGTCAACCAAATTCATCATCGTTCATTGACAAAAATTAATGGATTCTATCATGAGCTCCACATAGTGAATAGGGCCCACAGGCCAGGATCTTTCACCCATATATTAAAAATATTTAATAGCCCTGAAACAAAGCAGCGCCGCAGGCGACTTTTTTTACTATTAATAAAATTATATGAAAAATGCATTAGCAAACTAACCAAGAATTCAGGAAATAGATTTTTGTTTGCTTCAATATATCTGGCGTAGAAATCATTTAAAAGTGGAGACATGTATTATTGTTATATTATATTAAAGAAATCACGTCAAAAACAATTTAAAAAAAAAATATCACACCCTGCCTACACGCTTCAGTTGACACTTTAGCTACGAGTGACATTTAAATTTGAGGTTATTGTTTTCATGCAACCAGCGGTCGTTTTGTGCATTACCGAAACAGAGCGTTTGCAAAAGCGCCATTTTTAAATTTCTCCGCTCCAAATATTTTTTTAATAGTATTTAAATATGTATTATATTTTAAAATAAACATTCATGCACTGAATTTTCACTGTTACGTTAAGATATGAACTTTTATTTATTTGTAGATATTATGGTATAAAAAATAATTTATTCAAAAATTTTGGCGCCTCCCCTGGCAATAGATCGCGCCTCCCCTGGGAGGCGCGCCTCCCAGGTTGGAAACCGCTGCTTTAAGCTATACATTATTATAACAATGTAACAACCTGGAAATGAATTTTGTATAATACTTATTTCATTTTGCAATGGAAACAGCAATTTATTATTTTGTCTATTTGTCATTTTCAAACACAATTTATAATGTGTTAATTTTCCTCTTTCGTCAGGGTCGTCTTAGCGAATTGCTCTCCCAAATGAGGATGCAAAGATGTCAGACTGCCTTACAAAGCTCTGAAAGATACTCAATGGATCAAGGTTTGTTTTTAAATTTTATAAGTACTCTGTTTTCTAAGTAAGCAATCAGTAAAGTTACTTTTCGATCATTTAAATCTTACTAAAAATAGAAATAAATATTGACGGATAGACATACATATTAACTGAAAGTTTTCAAAACAACAAATATACATATGTAGTATGCTGTGTCGAGTCACTCTCCATTAGTGAAATAAATTTAATATAGAACTGGTTTACGGTATTGATAAATTATCACTTTTATTTTAATACCCAGGTTCGCAAGATGACATCAGACAGTTGTTGACCATGCAACAAAAAGGCATGACTCATCTGATTGAAATAGTCCACAGAGACATGGCGCATCTCAAACTTATCCAAGAAGGAATGACCAGGATAGTTCACGGCGCTGAATGACAAAATACGTAATCGTCAATATGTATATTCTAACATTGTTTAGTAATAAATTACTCTCCCGTTAAATTAACTAATTATTATTATTTGCTACAATATCTGATTCTTTATCCAATAAAACAAAAATCTACATGGAATTTATATTGTAATTTCAATGTTGAAAATATTTTATAATAAGAAATAAAAGAGGAACTGATTTTTTAAAATACTTGTTTTATTTCATGCATCTTATATTGTATTAGTAGTTCTATGCAAATATATTAAACCGTTGTACTTATGGCACGCTTGCTAAAGCCTTGCGGGTCCATCTTGCCATGTAGCATAATATGCATACTATAACCATATGCAGACTGTATAATCTGGGCAATAAAATGTACAAAAAAAACATTTCGCTTATGTGAGAAACATTCGTGCTTATATATTATTATTATAAATTAACGATTTCATATTTTATTTTCTATAAAATACACGGTAATCGTCAGCCCAATTGTCACTGATCTTCTATTAATGAGCGAAAACTACCCAAGAATTATTCTATTTTCGTCATGACTACGGAACGATCCATAATGACATTTCACAAACGAGGCAAGATGATCGGCCTGAGAATCTACCAGTGTAATTTGAACTTTACACACGTAAAATCTGGGTTAAATTTAGAACAATTCCCTCGAATGAGTCGATTATATAAACGAATTGAAATATTAATTGTAGGATTTGATCAATTAACCCATTCGCTGCGGACCTTATAATTAATATTTAATTACCACATTTAAATAACATGCTAATTATATCTAATGGCCACTTGATGGGCAACGCACCAGTTGGGTTGGATGCAGCGAATAGGTTAAATATAAGATAATTGGGTGGATAAAATGTGGTATACATTTATAATGTTTCAGACTTTCACAGACACAATTATCTCCTATAACATAGGATAATAATATATAGGAGATAATAATATATTATATTATTATCTCCTATATATTATTATCCTAAGAGATTTTGGAAAACGCACCAATTTTTTTATTTAAATACCATTTTGTTGATTTTTAAACTATTTCACTTCATTTCTCTCGTATTTACTTCAATTTGAATCCGGCACAATCTGATAAAACTCGACACAATCACAGATACTATCATTTTTAAATCGCGTTTTATATCTATCACCATACATTTTCGCTACTTTACTGTCTATCTACCGCAAATTAATTATAATGTCGCTTAATACTTTCTATATAATCGATATTTCACAAATCACAATGATAATTCCACAAAACTATTCATATCTGTAAGAAGCACATTGGCATACTATGAGTTTTAACAAGAAATAAATGCATATTTCCTCACTAATTACTACAAAATTATAATCTAAGAACACGACACTGGAAATCATTTCAGCTGTCAAACTCCGAGTCTGATTGTCATTTGTTTTTTTCGCTTCTTAGTTGACGTGTCAGAATATTTTCAAATTTAGAATTTGTGAAAATACAATAAAACATCAAACAGTAATGTGACATTTCAAATAGCATAGACATTTATTGCAATATTATATGTATATTCATTGCTAATAATAATATGGAGAATTTTAATACTACTAGATAAAATAAATATCGAAGAATAATTTCAGATAACTATTCATACCTAATATAGGATATTAAAATAATATGTATTACGTACTACCATATAAAATATAAGGTTATCATACATCAGGATATTTTTTTCATTAGTGATAGTATTATTTTTACATTTAGGTAGGTAGGTAAATGAAATTCATGTAACGTTTATTACAAATAAGTAATTCGTGATGTTATTAATAATAATTAAATTGCAATATGTAATGTTTCTTCTTATTAATATTGTAAAAAATTACATTACGTATCATTTATTCTTTATCATCTGTAATATCACTTACATCTTATCGCTTATTGGCAAATGATATTATAATAGTCAATTATTACAATTTTACGATATAATTAGGTAGGTACTATAAGTAAGTAGCTACTACTTTTCCATTTTTGTACGTGATAAAAATAATATCATTTTTATTTCCTCACCCAGATAATTTGTTAAATAATAAATTAAGCATGGTTGAATTTATTCAGTAGTATTATTAAGAACCTACTAATTTTAAAATAAAATACAATCTTGATCCTAAGCAAAGCATATGGACACACCCCTTCAGAGTGGTAATTAATTATGAGTATCTTAAAATACTTATTACGAGAGATAGTTTTTACATTTTTTCAATCTAATGGGATCTTCCCCCATTGAATAAATAAAACGTATTCTAACGCAACAATCTAAATGTATGAAAAATTAGACTATCCTGCTGTGGCGATGGGTGGATCCACCATAGATAGTACAGACTAAGCTTTGTCAGTTATACGTATTTGTTTACATTCAACCAAGACTACAATTTACAGATGGTGTGGTTAGTTTTTAAAATTCAATTAACCCCTGGGAAAACCAAACCATAATACGCATGTCTATAAAAAATTATGTCATTAAATCATACATCATTTTGGATATTCAACTCATTCACCGCGGTATTTAATTACCACATTTAAATAAGATGCTAATTATATCTAATGCGGACACAACAGATGTGCTGTAAGGATTTTAATAGATGGAATAATATTGTTTACTACTGTTGTTTGGTTGAGGCAGGGTTTAATGAATTAAAAAAAACTAACCAACAACATGTGTAATATGTTTTCTTGGTTCAACGAAAACAAATAAGTATGGTATATTCTATAAAAATGTCAGTGGTAGCAATCGGCGATTGCCAGCTGTTCTGCTAGGCCTATCAGTCTGAAGTGGTGTCAGACGATATTGTGAAGGCCAGACTCCAGAATAGACTACGCATATGACCCCAAATTTATATTGGCAGTGACGACTTGCATGTCGTAAAACTGACAAATCAGCGAAATGTCAAACTGTTTGAGGTGAATGAAAATCCATCCCGAAGAGAAAACTATGGTCCCGTAGACTTCACAATTATATTTAAACCCAACACCGCCAAGCTGTCTGCAAGACCTAACAAGACAGACTGGCGACCGGCAGCTGGCTCTGCTAGTTATTAATTATTATTGTTAGTGGTTTTTTTAACCCTTCCTTCTGTAGAGATAAATAGTTATGACTCAATCATAATATCACGCTACTCCCACCAATTATTATGTACATACGTGATTGACTGGCACCCACGCGCGGGGCGGCCGATCCGTGCAGCAATTCAAAATAGGCTGCCATATTTCGATGCAGTCAAACACTTCCTTCCTCGAGGAATAATTTTTATGTAGTTACCAATTAAACTACGTTTCAAGGGTGTAATAACAACACCGACCTATTCATTATAGTGAAGTTCAATGTACATTATTAGGTTACATGTAAATTTTACGTATTACATTATTTCACCTTAGCACAGTTCGCCATGAGCTTTCTTATCGGAGAGAGATGAAAAATTACGCGTTCGTGGATGTTCCAATTATATTACTTGATTAACATTAATTTGATATTAATTGGTTTCAAATATGTGATAATAATGCTTAGTAAGTATATAGTATATTTTTCTATGATAATGCTATCATTATTTGAATTCAAGAATGAAAACCTAACCTAAGCTCTAACAAATAATCCAGTATATCGGCTATTTTCAAAATGTGTTTGTCGCTGGCTTCCTGTAAGGGTAAGGCCACATAGTTAGGTGCCTTGCTTGGTGTTTTGTGCTAGGTAACATATCCTAGCGAACGGACGCACACTATACTATCGCAATGGCCACACTGCACGCTTCGCGCCTTGCTACGTGATTATTAGTCACCTAGTGAGTCTCCTGGCGAACAGACGTGTCGGTTAATTTTATTGTGTCACCTAGTGATTTTGCAAGATGGCGAAAGTTTTAATAGGAGCAGTTTATAAAAGAGAGCCTTTGTGGACGTAGATTTTACTGCCGCCTTAAAAAATCAATGCTAAATTATTATGGATATTTTTAGAAATTAGCCACCCCTCATAACAAAACTTGTATGCGTGCCAGGTGGCGAATTTAAAATACTATCACTATTTATCAATTATATTCACCTATATTAAGGCTATACTTCAGATGAGGCATGGTATAAACTAAAACGATCGTGACTGCGCGACAATTTGTCATAAAAATTCAACATGCGTCTATTTAATGGTTTATTGTTATTTAAGTAATAATAATAATATATTCGTTGACGTGTTTTGTTTTTCGAGTAAATATGTAACGTTTTTTGGTCATCTTTACACGATTTAAGAATTAATTCCTCCGACGCCATCACAAAACAAATTGACGTGCTCACAGGTAGACTATCGCTCTCCGAATGGCAACGCGGACGAAATTACATCCCACCTATTGCTGAAAATTATTTGGCGTTTCACTGAAGTATGCTATTAATATAATTATGTCAAATGTGACAGCTAACCTGTCGAAATATTATTATTATATATAGGTACAATAAGGATGGAAAATATATTTAATACGCACATTTATACATATAATATAAAGGTATATATTATAATGCCAACATTTTATATCTGCTATTTCTGAATTCAATATAATGTGCACATTATGCATCCAACAAGTTCGAATTTGAGACTTAAATTCTCTGTGAGAAGTAGCTTTCTGTTTAGTTTAGAGCAGCGATACTCAACCTGCGGCCCGCGGGCCACATGCGGCCCTTTAAGCTTTTATGTGCGGCCCGAAAAACATTTATTATCAGGAATTTCGTATATCTTGAGATTCGTTTCGGCTTTGACGCACAGATAGTGACACCCGAAGAGGATTGTCATTATGGTCCACATCAGATCTGGTATAAGATTGTTGCTATTATTGTACACGATTAATTTAAAAAACACGCATAATTTTTAAAATCTCAAAAATGTTTCGTAAAAAAGGGGGGATTTCATGATTTTTTTCGTCACACCAGTAGTGATGCGGCCAGTGTTACTTTACAAATATATGTATTTGGCCCGAAGAAAAAAAAGGTTGAGTATCATTGGTTTAGAGAATGACATTGTTGTTGACTTGAGCGCTCCCAAATGTCAACTGAATTTGTACCTAAGCATGTAACGTGCAATGTGGCAGTAGTGTTTTTAGTAGACAAGCATAGCACTAAGCGAAGCACTTCGGTGTTTACACATATCGTAGTACTATACGACCGAAGGATATTGGACGGTCTTTTATATACGACCACATATTTTTTATGGAGAATACTGCTTCTGAATTTAAAGGATCCAAGGATCGTCTAACTCTTCTTCTCTCAACTCATTGAAGAAACTGACGGAGGTGATAGAGATGCCATGCGGGTTTGGTGGAAACAATTTAGTACGAGGGTGGGTCAATAAGTCCTTAGAAAAGCCGACAGGTGGCGCGACTAGTACTGTAAGCGGTTTGTTTTCATGCAGCGGCACTACCGATTCAGTATGCTGCGAAGTTTCAATCAGATTGGTCGGGTTGTTGTGTGTTTCTCGTACATTTAAAAAAAAAATTTGCTTGTTTACAAAAATGGAGAAAATTGAGTTTAGAGCTGTTATTAAACATTTTAATATAAAAGGGTTAACAGCAAAGGAAATAAAAAATGAGTTGGATTTAGTTCACGGCACATCTGCTCCTTCACTTGCAACTATTTATAACTGGTTAAATGAATTTAAACGTGGTCGTACATCAACAAAGGATGAACCACGCTCAGGACGTCCTGTAGAGGTGACTACACCAGAAATGATCAATAAAATCCACGATATGGTGTTAAGTGACTGAAGATTAAAGTTGAGTGAGATAATTGAGGTTACAGGGATCTCAAAAGGTAGCGTCATTTCTATTTTACATGACAAATTGGGCATGAAAAAAATTTCTGCAAGATGGGTGCCGCGTTTGCTCACAGTCGACAATAAACGCAAAGGGTGGTGGCCTCTAAAGCCCTGTTGTCGCTCATGCAACGCAATCCGGATGAATTTTTTCGTCGCTTTGTGACTGTAGATGAAACATGGATACACCACTATACTCCCGAGACGAAAGAACAGTCAAAGCAGTGGGTTGCGAAAGGCGAACCATGTCCAAAGAATGCGAAAACCGTAAAATCAGCTGGTAAGGTTATGGCTACTGTATTTTGGGATGCACGTGGAATTATTTTCGTTGACACTTGGAAAAAGGAAAAACAATAACAGGGGATTATTATGCATCTTTATTGGACCAGCTAAAAAACAAAATTGAAGAAAAACGGCCTCATTTAAACAGGAAAAAAATCCTCTTTCATCAGGACAATGCCCGTGTTCACACATGTTTACGATCAATGGCTAAAATTGAAGGATTGAAGTTCGAATTGGTCGACCACCCACCGTATTCGCCAGATTTAGCCCCCAGTGACTTTTTCCTTTTCCCAAACTTAAAAAAATGGCTAAGTGGACAACGTTTTTTTTCAAATGAAGAAGTCATCGATCGGACAAATGCTTATTTTGAGGACCTTCCGAAAACTTATTTTTCTGACGGTTTAAAAAAAATTGAGAAACGTCTAACCAAGTGTATTGAGCTCCAAGGAGATTATGTTGAGAAATAAAAAAATAAATAAAAAAAAAACTGTTTTAATGCTTTTTTCTAAGGAATTATTGACCCACCCTCGTATTATGAAAGCTATCAGAAACATCGCCGAAGTGTGGAATGAAGTCACCCAGTCGTGTATGAAGGGTGTTTGGAAAAAGTTGTTCAGTGAAATTGTTGAAGTTTACTGCTATTATGAAAATGATATTCAAAATATCACCCGTCGGGTATTTTTTTGCGGCCCACCTTCATTAATTGTACTTATGAATATGAATAACTTTTTTATATATTTTTTAAAAAATAAAAACATTAAAATTTGTTTAGCAATAGTACGCGATCCATTTTAAATAGATATTGATAGTGTACTGACAGAGCTACAACTTGAGATTATTGATCTGCAGTGTGACACTGATTTAAGAGAATTGCATCGTCGTGAAGAAATCTCCAAATTTTACAATACCCTTAATTCAGACAAATTCGACCAACTTAAAGATTATGCAAGAAAAATGTTCGTTATTTATGGATCAATCTATATATGTGAACAAACATTTTCGATCATGAACCTCAATAAAAATTCTTTACGATCAAATATCTCCTATGCCCATTTACAAGCAGTTTTAAGAATATCAACTACAAAATTAACACCTGAATTTAAAAAAATGTACAACAGTTTCATTCTTCTCAAAAAATTTTTTGTAATGTTTATTTTTCGTGATAATAAATAGTTTATATCTAAAAATGGTATTTTACTTGCGGCCCGCCGCTCATTTTGAATTCTTGAATTTGGCCCGCCATCCAAAAAGTTTTCCCCCCCCCCCCTGATATAGATGATATTATTCAGACTTGGTTAAAATCACATGGCGAACCTTAAATTATGAAGAACTGCAGGAAATGGACTGCCATACGTCCCTAGAAAATGACATCTGGAGTTGTTAGGAGAGAACGACGAAGATTACGAGTGAGTGAGTGCTGTAAAACATGGCTGCAATGCATTACTTGACAGTATGTAATCACAAATTTTGCACAATAAACGTAAAGAGGCCAAACAAAGGAATCCCTGTTGATCGTGAAATGTCGCTTATCGGGACCATTTCCAGAACGTATCCTCTGTGATAAACTGGGTTACCTGTACTATTATTTCTTACACAGTTTTGCCAACCGTACTATATAGTATTTTTTGTACTATAATTTTGGCCTGCATACTATGTACGACGATAATATGAGTCTGAAAATACTATAATTTTGAAATTTCGGAATAAATAGATGAACCATAGGAGTGAAGTTGCTTGAGAGAGCTAAAACGGAATTACTTGATTTTGCCGGTAAGAATTTTCTCGAAAAAAAAGCTCTCGTTAATCACCCCAGGTGTATTTTTTTGAAAAAGAAAAGTATCGGTC
Source organism: Rhyacophila brunnea (assembly GCF_057557595.1). Taxonomy (NCBI): domain Eukaryota; kingdom Metazoa; phylum Arthropoda; class Insecta; order Trichoptera; family Rhyacophilidae; genus Rhyacophila; species Rhyacophila brunnea. Next base: position 6,443,216 of record NW_028232859.1, read on the forward strand.
ATCAAAGAGTAGGTACCTACTATTAAAAGTTGGAGTTTTAACATTGGGTATTCCAGATAAATGGACCTTAATATCTTCCACGGTATAATCTCGAAAACAGAAAAAGCAAGTGCACAAACTTAAGCCAATATTAGACAAATTGATGAAAAGTTTTAAAAGTTTGTTGGGTGGTTCTACTTAATGTTCATCAAATATTTCAAATCAAATATCTCACGCACTATATGAGAAAAAAAATAATAAAGTACCTATGCAGAAATGCGCACTAGCTATGCGACAAAAGATTTCACTAAAAAAAAATTTTTAAAACACGCAGTCAAGTTTTGCATAATATGTTACACCGAATGTGCGAAATTGACTATTACATGAAATGGGTAAAATTTTGGCTAATTCATGTAATAGTCAAGCCTGTTGCCTTATTCATGAATAAGGTAAATTTTCTGCTGAGTACATGAATTCGCCAGGGTATGGAATTCTTGAACTGTCAACATGACAGAAGAAAAAGTAAATTTAATACGAATGGTTTTATTAGTTATAATTGGACATAATATAATATTATTATTGTTAGGTTAGGTTAGGTTAGGTTTTGTAATTCTGAATTAAATTATTCAACTGAATGTCCATTTTGAGGTTAGCTATCAAGTGTCAACAAACTATCGCAAACATTCAATCGACCATTGCACGTTTGATACCCAAGCACGAATCAAATCGCGAATATACTTTTCAATAAAATTCTTCCGTTATCATATTGTAGTTCTAAATTTTTTTTGCGCATAGTAAAAGGATATGAACGTCATTGTAGTTATTGATTGGTATATTTTTATATTATAATCAATGACATTTGACACATTTGTTTAGTTTGATTAGTTGCAAAAAACACCACCGGAGCGCGATCATCTATTTTGACCATAGATAATATATGTACATTTTGACCAATGCATGAGCTTTTTTTTGATACATTTAGTTTAGTTGCAAAAAATACCACCGTAGCGCTACTATCTAATTTGTCCAATACATGAACTAGGCAGAAAAATTACTGCCGAATTCACGCACTCTCCAGATATTTTGTCTAATTCATGAATAAGGCGACGGGCTTGCATTTTTCATGATTTAGGCAAAATTTTGCCCATTTCATGTAATATTCAATTTCGCACATTCGGCGTAACACATACAAACTTAAAAATCAAATAGCGCGCTGAATATAAGTGAAAAGCAAAAAAATAATTGTCCACTAACGTTCACTACCGACGCACAAGTGCTTAAAATTTAAATTAAAAAAAAAAAACCCAAGTTTAGTGACACAAGTATCAAGCATTTAGCTGGGTCACCCAAATTAAAATTCGAATAACCCCCCCCCCCCCCCCCCCCACAAATGAAAAATAGCGTGCACAAACGTGCAGTACCTACCGATGCATAAACGATCGTACTCAAAAAAAGTTGAAATTATAACATTGGGTGACCCAACGTTTAGCTGGAACACCCAATTTGAAATTGGAATTTTTCGGTTCAAACGAAAAAATTCGTGCACAAACGAACGCACCCAAAAAAAGTTGGAGTTTTATTGTGTGTTGTAAATGGACCTGTGCGTACTGCGGTGACAAAAATATGGCGACACTGGTTTTACGGAGAAGTATTTTTTTGTATTGGCAGCACATTCTATAGTAGCGCCATATTTATTTACATTTCTGCTTAATTTTGACAGTTCAAATAGTTCACGTGGATTTAGAAATAAATGTTTTTTTTTTCTTCTATTTTTCTTACAAATATCGCATAAATGTTTCCCAGCCATTCTTTTGATAGTAATTTTCAAGTTAGATTTAGTATTTAAATACTCTTTCGGACTTTTCTAAAAAGCGCTTTTTACTAAAACAATATTTTAACCTCTATTTTGAATGGTTTTGCGAATGGTACATAATATATAGAACATTGATGAGTGATACTTCTTAATAAAATAATATAGCAATGACGGACCATTTTGTGCCGACAAAATGCGCCCAAATGAAGACAGATGCAGCCTCGGACTTCAAAGTGATCACTTATGAAAGTTACAAACGTAAACCGAAAACAACCTCTCTAGCTCAGCCGATCCGCGAAAACGTTGGCTTGAAAGACACTAGAAAGGGTATCGACATACAAAGAGCTAGGAGGGAAGTTATTAAATTCGGAGTCACAGGATTTAGTGCAGAAAAACAGCAAGAAGCTAAAATTGCCCATGCTATTAGTTTAGGTATGTCTCCTTTACCTAATTTTAATGCCTTACTTACACAATATTATATTCATTATATTGCAGCCCCTGTGAAGCCTTGCACTTGTTCGTGCACACTCATGGAACCATTTACCACTTACCTCACACTCAAGGAACGCACACTCAAGGAACCAATTACCAAGATAAATTTGATCGCAACATATTAGAGTTTGTCTTCTATAATTCTATAAGCTGCGTGCGATTCCCCCCCCCCCCCCCGCTTCAGCATTCAGCACTGCATTCCCTCTCGTTCCCTCCCATTGAAAACTTGCAACAGTTGAACGTGATGCACAAATTTGCACTGACTGGCATAGTCATTGGATACTATTGTTGCTAATTGTGGGGTTCTTTTCCATAACTGACTTTCATTTTTTCGGTAATCACGATTTTCGATTACAGACACTTAAAAATGAAATATTAAAAAAATATTAATGCATTATGATAGGGTACTATCAGTAAAAATTGGACTAGTCCATAGTATAGAACAGGATTGGCCACACTTTTTTTTCAAAGACTGACTAGTGTTCTTCGCATGACTGTATTTCTTGTTAATGATATGTCATTGGTTGAAGAGATTATTTCAGTTAAGTTTAATAGTACAATATATTATTATGTCCACGATCGACCAAAAATACCTTGGATCGACTGGTAGACACACTGGCCATCCCTGGCATAGAATATAGATCAGTATTTATTTAAGAAAAACTAAATTAAATTTTTTTGTTTTTTCCTGGGAAATGGTCAGTTTTGGAATATATGAATTTGTAAGCATAATTGAATTTTATTATTTGACAATGAAATGGTTATTGTTTTTGAAATACAGTACTCTCTCAGTAATCCGCCACCCCAAAAACCAGACAAGTGTCCAATTAGTGAAAGCGGCGGATTATAGTGCATACATACAAAATTATAGTAAAAATTAAAACAAATATTTCGCAAAAATACTTTTTTTTTACTAGCAAATTATGCTTTTATTTATAATAAAATCAAGTATTCACAAAATTATACATTGGTATTTATAAACTAAGTTTATTAACTCATTCGCTGCTGACTAGATAATAATTTTTTAATTACAACCTTTAAAATGCACGTTAATTAAATCGATCGGCCGCCTTGTCATTAAGCGCCAGGTGCGTCTTCAGCGTCCAAAGTATTAACTAAATATTAAACAGTAAATCACTTGACACAACCAGTTGTACAGTGAGGCAGATATTCTTGAATGGCTTAGGATTCCTGGCATACCTTATAACCAAAAGCTTCATTTTGTGTGTCCCGGTTGCTTTGGAGCACGGCATAATTATTGTGATGCGGTCCTTGGGTACTTTCCTCCATGGTACATTGCTTTCTTTGCAATTAACGTACGTTTTACGTAGGAGAAGTTTCCAAAATAACCTGTCTCATCTGCGTTGTATACTTGTACGCGGCGGACTACTGAATTTGACAATCAATTACCGGTGGATCATAGAGCTTGATTTTGTACTTTCAACTAGTAAAAATAACAGCGATTTATAGTAGTTGTCGGATAATCGAGCGGCGGATTACTGAGAGTGCACTGTAAATCTATTGTTTATGGAAATAGTACATTATGGAATAAATCGCATGCTCCAGTGTTCCGATTTAATGGAAATGGTCGATTTTGGAAAAAATTGCAATTTCTAACGCGGATTTCGATTGATTTGGTGTAAAATAAATATACCTACTGACCGATGCCTGACACAAAAAGCTTATAGTAAACTCATTTTCACCAATTTTTGAAATAGTTAGTTTTGGAAAAATACCCCACAATTATTTAAAAATACAACAGTAGGTTGAAACATGTGACCCGAAACTGGAGCAGTGCAAATTCTCGGAATTGGCTAAAATTCTATGCCAAACTATTATATTTAAGTTTATGCAGAATTATTTGCACACTAAACTATTTCCAGATATTAAATTATGTTGTTACATAATTTGCAAGGTTGATAATACAATATAATTATTATTAATTTGAAGGTGCGAGACCTCCAAAAAAGGAGTATAAAAACTACAAAGAACTAATGCAAGAAAAACAAAAACAGAAACTACTAGAAAAGAAATCTTTGGCTTTTCAACAAATAGGAAAAAATGCTGTTGGTGCTAGTACAGCCAAGAAAAAATTTATCTACAATAAAGCGCATGGCGGTGTTAAAAAACACAAAGGAGAATTCCTGGATATGTATGGAAAGGTAAACCTTTTAGAATTTTCTACAATAATTGCCTACTAAATTCGTCCCTAGTCCACTTTTTATAAACATAGATATTTTATTTTATTTCATGGTAGCTATCCTATTTTTACTACACAATAGAATCTTACTAATTTACCACCAGTGGTGTACTAAAGGAAGTAATGCTGGGTCAATGTTTTTTTCAAAATCACAATCACTACTTTTCATCTTTTCATAATATGAATATAATATATGAGGCGCCGAGTCGCTAAACTGGCTCCTGGCGATTTTTCGATAAAATGAGTTTTGAATGTACTTAGATGCTCTATCGATAGATCTATCGACTTTTCCAGTTGAGAGTTTCAAATTCCTCCCAATTTCATCAAAAAATCAAAATGAATATTGACGTGAGTCGCCAAGCGCGCTCTTTGAAAAAATATGGAGTCGCTAAATTGTCTCTTCTTAACCGACCAATCAGACGCCGCCATTCAAATACTGATTTCAAACGTACGGTAAAATCTCTATACAACCGCGTCAAACCGTTTGCGTCTGTGCAGTGAGAAAACCTTGATTTTGCTTCGTCTATTTGATTGTTTTTACTAATTAATAATGGTCGTTTCATTAGTAAGTGTAACGGAATCTCTACCAGGAGAATCAAGGAAGCGTTTAAGAAATCCAGCTGGCTGGAAATGTAACGTGTTACGCCAAGAAAGGTATTTAAAAATTGACATTCCTAACATTAATTTTTGCTATAGATGTTTCAATAATCCAGTGGTGTTTCATAATATTATTTTTTGTTTCGTACGCTTTTTTAAAATTATGCCGTAGATACATAATATTGTATATTTAGCGTGATGTAATTATTATGAGATCTCTAAGTACAGATTTTTAACATATTTTGCTTGTGTCAAAAAATAATATTGTTGGGACCTTTAATAATTGGACATTATTTTTTAATCACTTGATGACTTATAATAAATTGATTTAAGATAACCGCCATAAATTTCATAATATATATTTACATAATATCTAAGTAATATCTAAGTAATATCTAAGTAATATATTTACATAATATCTAAGTATTTTATACTTTTGTATATATATTTTATTAACCTCTGTCTTTACTTTTTATTTTCAAAGTTATTAATTATTGTATTTTTCATAATTTGTTACAGATATTCATCTAAAAAATTGCCCGAGTATCCTCAGTGTAATCATGACACTAAGAACTTCAAGTGCAGTTCATTAAATGAAACTGATATTAGACATTTCCATACTGCATTTTATGAAAAGGCAGTGAAACTTGCTCAAGATACATTTATAGTGAAGTATTGTAAAGGAGTTTCAGTGATGTCACACAGTGGGGCTGAAAGAAATAAATCTTTTTAATTTTATAGTGACCTACCTACTTTTGATTCCTCTCTCCATCTTGGAACAACTAGATCATCAATGATTATGCTTTCTATGTATGTGTTATTGGGACCATCACTTATTCACATATTTGTGTATACTGTGTAATTTCTTGCTCGCTTCTCATTAATAAACACGATTCTTTATTCTGAAAAAATGCTTTTTTCTATGTACATACATACATACCTACCGCTATAAATGCTAAAAAGATGCAATGTAAAAAAGGATTTACCGTGTAGTAGGTAAGTATGGTGAGAAAATATTTGTTTGGCAAAATAAATTCTAAAATATCTATATTAATTAATACAAAATATCTATATATAAGAAATAAATACGACCCGCTACTGAACAGTCATTTCCGGCCGACCTTATTCTATAAGTGCCAAATTCGACTCTATTGACATGTAACGTCAAAGTGTGAGTCACAAATTTGGCTCCTTGCGACAGCGAGTGATGCAAGTGTGCTCTCCGGACAATTAAAATGCATTTATTTTGAATATTGGCGCATATAAATTGAATTTGACGTTTTAATTTACTATTCCATATAAACCGGAAACTAGAAAATAACTTAAATTACACTTAAAGTTATCACACTGCCCATAACAGTTTTTCGTGATTTACTCAAAACTCAAAAAACCCCCAGGAGCCAGTTTAGCGACTCGGCGCCTCATATATAATATGAGTATATTATACTTAGCTCATATTTCATGGCCCCCACAAGGGGTGGGGGGGCTGACAGGGCTGTAGCGTGGGGTCCAGCATGGCTGGTTGACCAGTTGAGTGAGATATACATACATCACAAATTTTCTCCAATAATTAAAAAAGTCACCTGCGGCGCTATTCCACAGGCAGTATTTTATTTTATAATTATTTTTTAGTGTGTTTCTTAACTAATAAAAATGACTACTATTTATCCAATATGGTGAAAGATCGCATGTTACTTGGCTATCACAAAAGGGAGTCACAATCAGTGCTTCATAATACGATGCCGAGTATTAACAGCTCAATAATTCAAGTGGATTTATTTATAAATATAAAATATCACTAAAAATACCTTATGTTTAACTCGCGGAAGGAACTGCGGGATTAGTGATATTCTACAATTAATTATTGCACATAGGTATTACTTCATTGATGTGTAAAATCGGTTTTATTATTATAAAACATTTCAAGGATTCTTATTAAATTTTCTCTCACCTATCTGCAATCTTCGAAAAATCATGCATCAAAAATCAGTAAAGCAAAAAGGTCTGGGGCGGTGCTCCACCACATGAGAGAATTCGTTGAAGTTGTAAATTTTTTTAATACCATGTACAGGCATATACTTAATGCTTAAATTTACACATTTATTAGGGATTTAATAATTATCATAATCACCACTAAGAGCCTTTGATCTCCTACAGAAACTGTCTTCATCCCGCACAATCAAGTGACGAGACTTAATTATATCATGGAGTAATTCATCCGCCAACAGACTTTGCGTTCCCCAGTGTTGAGCTAGTGGAATTTTCGAGGGTACCCGTCTTCAATAATAAAATTCATACTTCATGTTAGATCATAAAAATAACAATGTTTTATTTTTCAGGCAACTCTGGATACAACAAAGAAAACACCTGCGAAGAAAATTCACAAAAGGAAAAGATGAATTGATAAAACAATACCATACAACAATAAATATCTTTATTAAATGAAACTCACATAGCATTTTTTTTAGTTTTACTTTACTACCATCCTACGCATAATTAAAAGAAATATAGTGACCATACATACACCAAAGAAGTTGCATACGGAAAAAGATTTTCTTCTACATTTGTGCCATAGATGATATTATTATTATCACCATTATATTGATCAAATTAAGTCTGTAGTATTTATAAAATAATTCATATTATGGCGACCGTTGGTTGGATTAAAAATATGATTGTCTCTAGTGCTCATAACTAACATTGTGCATTGTCTTAAAAATTATACATGAATTGATGGCCACATGTCTTCTTCCATATTTTCTTATTTCTACTATCACCGCCATCTATTGCAAATTATGTTTGAACAAGTACTTAATAAGTAATTAATAGTATTTACTGTAGTATTGTTTGTTCAAATAATGAATGATATCCAAGCGAATTCATGAAAACTGTGGCGGTAATTATTTTCGGATATTTTCAAGTGTAAAGCTTGCTTTGATTGAATTTACAATGCGAAATGACATGCAGCTAATTTTATCATTAGCCTTAGTGAGAATTGATCCAATCAGTTGAGGGCACAAAAGGTCCGACCTGGTCGGCACAAAAGCAAATTTAATTTTAGAAAATTTGTGTATCATGAAGGGGGGATGAAGATCTTTTCACCTAAATTATTCGGCAGTTTTTATATACTTACTACTATTTTTATCTTTTGCCTTTCTGTGTTCTTCTCTCTCCTTGTAATGTCTCCAATAAATATCAGATGCAGAAACATTAGATGAAATCTTTTTTATCTTCAGTTTATTACATTTTGGTTCCATCATCATAAAAGATATCAATATCTGGCAAGCATTCTTCATAATAATAAATTTTAGTATTTTTAAAGATTCATAAAAATATATATCATTTTGATTTAGTTTATGAGAAATAGATCATCTGCAGCATAATATACAAAGAACCTTCCTACGTTAGTTATATTATGCATATTGAAATTTAAATGTCAGCTTGAAGTTGAAGCAATGATCAAATTATTAGAATTTTCATGTATTTTTTTTCTGCTGAATTATATTTTTCATGGCGAATGGCTGCAATAATAATTTGGAACAAAGGATATAGATGGCAAATAAAAAATATTGCAGTATTCAATATATTTAATGAAGTATTATAAAAAATAACACTTATAATAATACTCTCACGAAAACAAACACAAAACAATATCACTCATAAATATTATGAATTCTCTTATTTTTCAATTCTTGTACCCTACCTAATCAAATAAACAAAAATTATGAGATCATTATCTGGCAAATTGGTCCATGGGACACATAATAATATTAAACTAATAACACAATACAAATTTGCTTCTCTTATTACAGAACAAACATTCTCGGTTTCACTAAAAAGAGATTAACTCTTTCAAAGTAAAACTGATTAATAAAATGAGGTTTCGTACATCGAAGACAGTCTCAAACGCAAAATTGGTAACAATCCAACAATCACAAAACATTTTTGTGGACACTCAAATCTAAAGGGGTATCAGAAAAAAATTGCTGGCTATAGTTATTCTCATCAGTCTTGACTCTTTTCTCCAAATTTAAAGCACCATTTTCATAAATTTCATCATCGTCAGTAGAGTGAGGTCTCTTCAGGTTGAGAGGCTCATTCAACAAGACTTCTTCAACACTCACTACATCAATTTCATTTTCAGCCATTTCTAGTCTCGAGGATAAGTTTGAATGCGCATAAGATGGTGTCTCATTTGATTGTTCACACTGTGCATAGTGACAGCAACTTGAAGCATCTTTACAAAAACAAGAGTTGCTTCTATCACTGACATTGTTAAAACTATCCATTGTGTGACTCCTGTATTCCATATAAACGTTTTCTGAGGTGACACGGTTATCATTTTCCGAATATGAATATTTTCTTTGTACAATTTTTTCACTAAATTCATAATTATTATTGGAGCTTTCCGAAAAGCTAACAGATGGCACCCTTACAGTGTTGCTATTATTAAATTTAGAATTGTAATATTGTATTGTTGAAACATCACGAGGGATACTTGAAGGTGCATTTTCATTGATATTTTGGGATGAACTGGAGTCGACTTCTGATTGAATTTGAGGCACGCTAATGTGTTTGTATGTTTTGACATGTTTTCTGAGACTTGAAGGATCGGTATAGCGTTTTTGGCAACCAACAATCTTGCAACAGTATGGTTTGTCGACAGAATGTGTTCTCGTATGCTTGAAACGGTCACTTGAATTTGAGTAAGCCTTGTTGCATCCCTGTAACAATAATAGACAATAATTGGTAAATTTTAAATTATACATATTGATTCGATTGCGAAGAATTGATATTTGGAATTTCGTGTTCTTATGTGATATCAATTTATCATGTAAACTTTTTAAATCAATAACATTTATTTTTCAGTACAGTTAAAACTGTCTAATTTTTGTTATACTTAAATGGAATTTGGAAATTTTTAAAATAACATGATATTCTTTGTATTGGAAGAGATTTGCAGTTATTTCATTGTATGAGCATGATTTAGAAACTGTTTGTAGATTGGTTTTTGAAATGATTGGAAGTGTTAAGGATTCAAGAATCTTTCACAGAGATCGACATACAATATTTATCTATCTAACTTGAATCCTAGATTGCAGTAAATAAAAGTCTACCTTAAATTTTCATTAAATTTTTTGATTGTGTCTTAAAATAATTTGAAAAATAGGATTTTGTAAAAAAAAAAAAATTGTTGAGATAATTTTAAATAATAAGTGTTACCTTTTATAATATCATATTATTTTAATTCTAACCATTGTCCGTGAAATATTTTTAAAACTGGTAGATTTCTCTTACTATTTTATTATTCTATACGTGAGAAAGAAAACTGAAAAATAAAGATAGGTAATATAATATTATTCACCTCAACTGGACAGACGTATGGTTTCTCTCCTGAATGTGATCGGGTGTGAATTTTCAAATTTTCCGCCCGCGAAAAGGATTTTTCACACTGGCCACACTTGTGAGGTTTTTCATTTGTGTGTGTGCGAACATGTACCAGCATTTTGTATCTGAAAATAAAATGAAAAATACTTCATTAATATTGAGAAGATAAAAATCTGCAAGGAAATATGATACTTTTTTCATTTAGCACCAGATTTTAAAAATAATGTCCAGTGGAATAGGTACAGAACACTAAACATTTAGGAGTCTTCTATATATGACGTCACGTCCTAATTTGAGGGATGTAATGATCTATATAAAGTGACGTTTTGTTACGAAGAGCACGGGGGGAGGGTTGTAGAAAGATGCCACAAAACTTGAGGTCGGACAGACCAACAAAACTCTTTCTAATAATAAAATACTCTGAGATGATATGGGTACTGAATCATTTTCAATAAATGAATTTTTAAGAAGTGACGTTAAAAAATATGACATAATTTTGACAGGGAGGTTTAAATATTCTGGGGTAAGGGCGTATTTACCATAGGGCTATAACCCAGGGACCACAAATTGATTGGGGCTGCGGAGCCTGAAAAATTCATGAAAAAAACCTTGAGACAGAAGAAGCACCCGCCTCTGTGCCAAGCCCAACAAAAGTAGGTAGGCATCTTTACCAGAAGAAATATTTACAATGCAATTATATCACGGCAGTCAAATATAAAATTTGTGGTCGAATCCCCCTCGGTCAAAAATAGACAAAAACTTCCAGTTGAGATAATCGTAAAACTTTCCGACCTTCAAAGGTTAGTCTCAAGAACACCAATGCACTATTTGCTTAAGTTAATTTTAATGTTAGAAAACAAATCAATGGACATAATATAATGCCTATATTATGTAGATAATATTCACCTTGCGTTAAATCCTTTATCTCCTCTGGTGCAGCCTTCCCAGCCGCAGTAGAAGAGACCTCTGTCAATGTCGGCGTGGTTTGAAGCCACATGAGTAGACAATGATTCCAACATGGCAAATGACTCCCTGCAACCTCGCCACCGGCAATCAAACGAAACACTCGTTCTTTTTTCTGCCGAGTCACCAATTCTGGTATCCAACAGCAATGGGCTCCAGATGCCTTTGGATGCTGCCTCAGACGGGACTACGTGGTCACTGACTGAGCTCGGTTGGATCCTGAATGTGGCGTAGTATGTAGCCGCGTCTGAGGCTCTCGGGCTGGTCACTGCAGATCGGTATTCGGAGAAGGCGCTCGAATGTGTTGAATCACTGTCGCTCTGTAACAAAAGAAACAAATATTATTATTAACATGCAATCGTTGATTATGTCTTATTTCAAATATATATATTATATAATAAAAACTTTATATATTAAAGTAAAAAATATCAATATTGATTAAGACTAAATCCCTGAACTGTTCACACCATAAACTAAAACATTGATTGAGCATGGTTATAAAATTCTAAATCCAAGAGGTAAAATTTTCAATTTCCCAGTATGATGAGGAAAAATCTTCTTTTATAGGTAAGTAGGCATTAATATACTATGTATTAATGTTTGTGTTTGTGTTAGTCCTACGGAGAAGTGTGAAGTGGTCCACTAAAGCTACCTTTTTACGGTTGACGTATTTTCTGGAATCGCAATAATTTCAATCTGTAAACGTCCAGTGAAATTGGGTTCGTAAGAATTTTATGATAATTATATGCAATAATTGATATTTTGGATGAATAGGAAAACCGGGATAATATATTTTCTCATCTATTTCGGTAAAATGCATTTAGGGAAATTACCGCAACTTCTCAAATTGGGAATAACCTTACAAGTAGGTCCCGTCATAGTATTATTTTATGTTATGAAATAATTGTTTGTAAGTTTTATAAATAATTGTGTCATAACCTACAATAATTTACTTCGTTTGAAGATTCGGGAAATATTTGAAAATCTCGATTCGATGTTGAGCATTCGAAGGCTCTAGGGTAGGTACGTAATTTTGAATTCTTAGTTAATCACATTAGGTACTGAAAATAATGAATTATCAGTAAGTAGTATCTTAAAATCGCAGACAACACGCAGGAAAAAATTAACGATTTGATGATATCGATCAAAGCGAGATAATGATTACCTATAATTATTATCAAATAAATACCATAATAGGTACCTATGCAATTGATATTGTAAATTGCAATGTCTGTTTTAAAGGATTCAGAATAAATATTGTTAGGTACAGATTTTTTCGATAGATAATAATAGATCTATAATATTATGAAATCGCATAAAACCAAAAATAATTTTCTCAGCTTAAATATGACCTTATTTAATTCAGGGACGTTACAAATTAAACATAAATTTACTTCCGATATGCAATGAAAGCTCGCTAGTTTATTGAATGGATATCCATCTACTAATGTGGATATTTGCATTCATGGCATTGTATAATAATTATCCCCGTACCCCATTCATATAAATGTAGGTATACCTATGCATATTACTCAGTGGCGAAGGGTGGAGGTAGGCTGTTAAGATCCGCCATAAACAGTGCACATTAAACTTTTTCACACATACATATTTGTTTTCATTGAAATAAGACTACAATTTACAGATAGTGTTGGTTAGTTTTTAAAATTCAATTAAACCCTGAGAAACCAAGCCATAATAGATATTAGTCAAAAAATACATGTCTATCTATAAAATATCTAAAATTATGCAATTAAATCATACATAACTTTGAATACTTTATAAATAGAATAATATTTTTTATTTATTATAGTTTGGTATAGGCAGGGCTTAATGAATTAAAAAAATTAACCAACAATATGTGTAATATGTATTTGTAATACAATGAAAACAAATAACTATGAATGAAAAAGTGTGCACAATTTTGTCGTATTGCCCAAATTAGATCAAAACTATTATGGTTTCGTTTAGGCCGGGTTTAATTGATTTTTAAAAACTAACTAACACCATCTGTAAATTGTAGTCTTAGTTCAATAAAAACAAATACATATGACTAAAAAAGTTTAGTGTGCATTATTTATAGCGAATCTTAACAGCCTACCTCCACCCTTCGCCACTGATTATTACTACTCAAGAGTGGTACTAAGGTAAAATTATTTTAAACCTATCTATAAATTGTAGGATAGATACTATAATAATGACTAGGACATTAGGGAAGGACAAAGAAAAATATATTAATTACCTGAGGGGAACTAGGGGGGATGCTGTGGATATCATCAATGATGTCCGTCATGGTTGGGTAGAGAGGGGCAAACCAGCGCGCCTGCGGAGGACCCCAACAGGGAGCCCTGCACGACTCTGCGATTGGACCCCCCATTCTCGAATCATAAAACATCAACATTTTCAAAAACTAATTGAAAAACAAAATACACAGTCAGACAATCCTTTGAATGGACGCGCGCAAATCCATACAGAAAACTTTTATTAATATTGATAATGTATTAATTATTAAATCATCAGTCAACCAATAACTTCACTTCCACTATTGTTCGGTGTAAGTATATTCACAAACTGAATGCTCTCGTATCATGTGTGTATGCTTTTATTTGTAAAAGACTCTGTGTAGACTTTGATATGTGATACAACTGATAAAACAAGAACCTCGTTTCCCCCCAACAAACAGACGATGCTCTGTCTCTCTCTGAAAATGTTATGACACCGGAAAATCTTTCATTCTGCTGCCATAAAACGATTATACGTAGAAAAATTATCACCTATCGAAAAATCTGGGACTCTGTAATGGATATACATGTGAAAATCACATTAAAACCCAGCAATATCAGCTATAAAATGACAATGCATTCGAACGAATCATTGTTGAAAATATACTTTTCCTTTTCTAGACGCATGATATATTACATGAATCCCCTGGATTGTGTGATTATTGTAAATATATCGGACAAAACGACAGATCAACTTGTATAAAGTCGACACAACAATAGCTACTGATTATCATTAAAATATATGGTAGAAAACTCGCTTTTCGCTCACAGCCGGGACGTGTGTTCGGACATTTTAGCTGATGGCAAGCGGCGGTTCTGTTATCAGCCCCGAGCGAAGATCCAGTCAATAAGTTCTGGTTTTGTCCGGTTGCGCATTTTTGGGATCACGGAGTCGTCTGATAAGTCAAGATATGATGACCCCCGTAACCGGTATAGCGTAATCTTTGAGCATTAGTAAGACATGTGTATCAGTTTCCATACGGCATATTATTTCTCATATTAGTGGCAAAAATAGCTTTATTTTTAACTAATTATAGAACTGCCCGTGTTTCTTGTCGACTTGTAGACAAATAGATACCGCTTTGTTTTATTTCTAGTTAATTAAACTTGTCTAGCTACGAGAGCCTTAATCAAAATAATTTACACACGGTTATTATTCTGATCTAGGTATGATGGTACCTTGCGTTATAAAATCGTACCTATAGTGAGTGATTATGGAGACTCGGACGGAACTATTGTTATTTGCACAATTTAGAACAACCTAAGATACATACATAGGTATATTATTATTATAAAAAATATGTAAGTACAGAATAATTGTACTTACTTAAATCTGCATTGCATTACGGTCGATTAGCTGTAGGTACCGACTGAGGGTTAAGAAGAGTTAAGACAAACAGTATCTACCTAATTTGAATGAAGCAAGACCATTTCAATTGGGTACATTTGAAATCAAGTAAGACTCACTATGCCGTGTGTCTTGGCCCATAGCACCGATGCCATTGCTAATCACGTAAAAAAATATTTGCTGTGCATTTGATGTGCCACCCTTTTCAAATACCATGAATGTTGACTATGGCCTTTTGTAATTTTAAATGAAATATATAAATAGGTACTAAACTTTGATTTCTAGACGGCGTCTGAATATTTCCAAATTTTAGTAATAGTATTGCATATTAATAGTTTTTAATTCAAATACCTTTTTATTCATTTAATAATATATTGTGTAATAAAACCTACATGGAATAAATTTCAATATCTAATGCCACTTAGAAATATGAACGGTATCTATCTACCTCCTACGTGGAAAAGTTTTCCGCTGAGAGAAAGCGCATTTCCCTACTGAAAATCGTATGCGTAATGTTGTAGTGCCCTTTTCAGGAGTCAGTACATTGTCAACCAAACAATGACACCTTGAAATACTGCCATTAAGCTCAACCAGTCCGACTCGTGGGTCCAGTAGCGCACCCAGGGGGGGGGCCAGGGGGCCTTGGCCCCCCCCAAAATATGAAAATCATCAGAATGATTTTACACATTGAAATCGAAAGCCAATAAACTATACCTTGGGCTTAGACAAACAACACGGCAAAAAATGATTTGTAATTCTCCAGCACCCTTTTTAGTAAAATTTCTTAGATTTTAATTTCTATCACAAAAATTTCGAAACACTAATGTCAGGTTTTTTTAGAAACCCGTTCCCTAATGAAATTCTCGGTGTCCACCCGAATTCCGGAGTGGTACCTATAGGTCATGGCTGGGGAGGGTTGACAGGGCTCTAACCTGGGGGCCTGGGCTGTGGGGGGCCTGGCGTGTCGGGTTGACCAGATAAGTGAGATAAACACACATCATAAATTAGCTATAATAGTAAAAAAGTCGCCTGCGGCGCTAATATACTTCATGACTATGAACATTTTAATTTATATAATTGTCCAATATATTTTCTGATTATTATGTGTCGATACTCGACAGCTCCATTATTAAAGTATATGTATTGAAAATCGCCAATAATTCTTTGTATAAGTACCCTCAATTTGAACTAAAACACAATTTGAAAAACGTTAATGTAGTATTTCACACTGCCTTTAATCTAAGCGGTGGATAGGGGGCCCGCCAAATACCCTAGCCCAGTGGTCGGCAAACTCATTAGTCAATAGAGCCAAATATCAACAGTATAATGATTGAGATTTCTTTTGAGAGCCTTAAACTTAAATTATATACGTAGGTAGTAAGTAGGTACACTGCTAATTTACTTAATAAACTTTAGTTAAAGTTTTAAGGCCTAATTAAATTATAGGTAGGTACACTGAATAAAACTGAATATCATACGTAATAATGATCTTATTTATTAATAAAAATTAAATTGTAAGTCAGGTAACCATAAAATAGAATCATGACAATGACTGACAAACTCAATGTGAATAATGGTCTTCAGGTAAGTCAGGTTCGTATGTTGTTGATTTAATTTTAAGCACGATTCCAGGTTCTCATCAATAAATCGATTTCTTAATTTACTCTTGATTTCCTCTCTTGGAAATCTTTTTACTAGCCACAAAACTTGCAATATTAACATTGTTGACAGATATTATTCAGTACCTAATTAAATACAGAACTTTATTTTTATTGACTCTTCTCCTCAGCTGCTTTCTTCCTTGCATCATCGACAGAATATTTAGCGCAAAATTACGAGTTTTTAGTTGTATCTTTCTAAATTTCAATGCGCCAATTTTTCCCGACACATAAATACAGGTCGGTAAGCCATTTAAGTTTTGAATAAACGCGAAGTCTAGGTCTATTCAACATTACATTTACGGTTATCCTCTTCCATTTTCTTTGTTTCTTCTTTGTAGCCATGTCAAATATGGCAGAGAGCATCTGTGGCAGAGCCGCACTCAAGGGGTCAAAGAGCCGCAGTTTTCCGACCACTGCCCTAGCCTGAGGGCCCGTTTCAGGATGTGGGGGCCATGGTGTAGGTACACCGAGCGCAATACACAAAATACCGATAAACGAGATATTAGGCTGTGTTGTATTGAGTAGGTTGTGTATAATTTAAATGCAATAATACTTTTTTGTCCATTTTCGATTAATATGTTGGAACTTCAATATTGAAAAACCAAAAATCTACGATAAACATTCGGCGAAAAGAACGACTACACCCACTACGGTGGTGGTGTAAATCAAAAGAACATTTTTTTCGGTGGAATTCGGCATAAATATTGTAGCTCTCTAGACCAGTATTCCCCAAACTTTCGACATCTGTGTACCCCTTCTATAATTTTCGTAACACTGAGTACTCCTCGTCAAAGAAAAATGCATATAAGTACTTTAATAACAATCAAAATATATTTATATATTCCTTTTGTAGTACATAAACAAAATAATAATAAACGAAAAATAAAATTCATTCATAATAAAATATAAATAAAAGTTATATTATAAAAAATAACATTAATTGGTTATTAATTTTAATCTGAGGTGCGGTTCCACACCCAAAAGGCTGTTCCTTTTTTTTACGTAATGTCTACAAATGCTGAAAAAGCAACTTCACATAGATATGAAGTTGGAAAAGGCAAGATGTATTTCAGGAATGTCTCTGTTAAAACTAGATACACATGTTGCATTTGCAACCTAAATGATGTTTAAGTACACTCCTTATATTTATTTTGCAAGAATCCGTCTGAAGCTAATAATTCCACCAATTGCTCTTCTTCCGCATGCGATATACCTTCTAGCATGGATATTGTATTAATGCTTGTTGCAGCAGGTGTAGCCATAACCCGGTGCAGCGCGTACCCCCACCAAACTCTTCCCGTACCCCAGGGGGTACGCGTACCACACTTTGGGAAACACTGCTCTAGACCAAGCGGGTAGCACAGCCGATATTATTTAAGTAATCTTTTAGCATACTAGGTACACATGTCCAGCATGGTCGCTGTTTACTTCCAATCCGCCAGTCGCTGATGACACGCTCAACGGTTACCGCCACTATGCCTCCAATTTAACAAAAACTAGGAGAATATGTAAAAATATTTATATGAAGAAGAAAAAGAGCCTATGGGACTAATTTACATTCTCCTCCTTGGGCCCCCCCCCCAATAATAAATCCTGGGTGCGCCACTGCGTGGGTCGGTACAATGATGAAAGCTGAAACCTACGAAAATATGCGGAAAACAGTGCAACATGTGTAGGTATTCTAATATAATGCGCGCACACAGAAAAATTGTTTTAGAACAGGCTCATTTCGGAAAAATATCAATAATAAAGGTGGCAGGCGGAGTTAAGAGCATACTTCAGTGAAACGGCAAATAATTTTCAGCAATAGGTGGGACGTAATTTTGCATGCGTTTGCCAGTCGGATAGCGATAGTTGACCTGTTTGTACGTCTATTTGTTTTGTGATGGCGTCGGAGGAATTATTTCTTAAATCGTGTAGAGATGACTAGAAAAATGTTACGTATTTACCTACTCTAAAAACAAAACATGTCAATGAATATATTATTATTATTACTTAAATAAAAATAAACAAAACATTAAATGTACGCATGTTGATTTTTTTTGACAAATTATGTTTTGTTCGTCCCGCGTCGTTTTCACAATCTGAGCGTCGCGTAGTCACGATCGTTTTAGACCGTGCCTCAGCTGAAGTATAGCCCTAAATCTAGTAGACTTTTACCCCGTACTGTTCCGGGTCGAATGACGCAAGAAGACTGACGAACGACAGGGATTCTTGGAGGCGCCGGAAATTGCATTCCCCATACACAGATAATCCGATTTTTGAGTCTAGCGATGAACACTTGGTTTGGAGCTATAACTACGACTTACTACGACCTGTCGAATATAAGTGTTTCGAATTCGCTGTCTTGTCTCACCGGTCACCGGATCAGAGTTGAGCGAATGGTATTTCTTGTCAAGTCATCTTCTATAGTAGATATAATATAATCGCCGTCTGAAGTGGAAATGACGGAAAATCTCAAATCGATTACGATGAATATAAGAAATGCTGGAGGAAACCATTTTCTGTTGGGATGGAGCCTAACTGAATGAAAGTTAAACTGAAAAGGGGCCGCTGGTTTACTAGCAATACAAACTATAAAAAAGGCATTCGATTCTCGTTGCATAGACAAATCCCACAAACTTCAACCCCCATCCGCTATTTTGATATGGCAACCACAGAAGGCTTCGTCTGGCATAAAAAGCGTCTCTTCAATATGTTTGATACACTTAAATATATCTCAACTATATTTAACCAAACTACTTTTTAAAAATATTTTTTTAGAAATGTCACCGGAAAGATGTTTTTACTTTATTACCTACCAATAAGATTTTTTTTCACCAAATTCGCGAGTTTTCGCGAAACGTCTGACACGGCTTGCGAAACCCGCTTGAGAATCAATCACTGACTGAATGATAGATAATATTCAGATAATATTCAAAATTGCGTAAAAAAATCTCATTAAAATCTGCCAATATGCATCAGCTGCAGTGATGTAGGTATTTAATTGTTCCTTGATTTTATGTTTTCAAAAATAAAATTATTGTTTACCAACTAATGACGTCAAAGATTATTTTTGTCTGAAAAAAATAAATGATGTGATTTACAAAAAAATGTTTTTCTTCGCGTGTGGTAAGATGTCGCGCTCTAAAATAATCATTTCTTAAGTCGTCAATTTTCAAAAATACGCATTAATGTGCAGACAATATTATTACTTTATTGATAGGTGCTATTTATAGTTACTTTTGTACCTAATGGCTGTTAAGAATGGCATTGCATGCATTCGACCGATGATTCTGATCCTTAAAAATTAAAATCCTTAAAATTATCAAAATTTTCGTATTTAATAAACACAGTAGGTACCTATCTATGTAGGTACCATACAATTTAAAGTAGAGCAGTTAGTAAAAAGGAAATATGCAAGTAAGACTGCAGACACACGGCATTGCAGTTGACGTGCATCGACGCAGGTGTTGAGTTCAGATTTGATTCCAATTACATCCGATTAGAATCACCAATTAGATAAAACAAATCCAACAGGTGATTCTAATCGGATGCGATTGGAATCAAATAAGACACTGTGTCGACGCACATCTACTGCAATGCCGTGTGTCTGCAGCCTAAGGAGGTTTTTCTAACTAGCAAGTTTCCAACTAACACGTTTCCGTTTTTTCTTGATCATAAAGAACACGGATAACGTATACCAATCGGGGAAATTCCGTATGTAAGGCGATTATCCATAAGAATTATTGGTAACTACAACTCAATAACATTTGACAATTCACGGTGAATTTAAAAAATCGCTACATCTCAATAATTCTCAGATGTACCTAAGTGCCATACTCGATCTCGCTCGAGCGGATATCCTAAAAAAAACATCACGTGTGACAGTTCATATACCGGGATAATTAATTAACTGTCTGAATATCGTCAGTGTTCTTGCAGAAGACACTAATTCGAAAAAATGACATTTTGAGTTAGTTATACCAAAATGTTCTTTATTTCAAACTTTACCGTCTGGAAACCTTTTTAATAAATAAACAGTCTTTATTTTAAAGTCATCCTTTTTACGATTACTTAATAAACTCACATAACTCACAAAACTCACATAAACTCACACTCACATCAACAACTTCAAGTCAAGTCAAATTACTCAAAACTAGTATTCTCCAGTTAGTGTGTTCTGCCAGAACAGAAACGATATGATATAACATATTTACCACTTTTTGTTGATTTTAGAATAGCCCCACATGTCTTCGTATTTAGTGAACTCAATATCAAGAAATGGGAGTTTAATGACTGCGCGGTCCCTCAATCGCGAGGATTCCGCCCTCGCCATGTTTAATAGGTCCTAAATTTGTTTAGCGAGCACCATTGCAGTATTCTCAGGTCGTGGGAAATTTCAAGAGTAGAAAATGGAAATAGTAAAAAAGACATTTTAATCTTGAAATTACCAAATTATGAAGTCAACGATCCTTCTTATGATTATTGATTATAAAAAAAAAATATTTTTCGAAATAAAATAGTTTGTTATAAATTTGATTAATATTTATCGATTGCTGAGCAATTTATGTTGAAAATTCACTGTTTTTCATTTAAGTATCTGCAAGTATTTGAAGAGTTGTACCCTTGTTTTTTACAGTTTTGCGGACCATAGACACTTTTTTAAAAGCATTTTTTTTAATAAGTATATTATTTAATATTTAATCAGTATATATCTATTATTTAAATAAATTCTATAATATTCATAAGTCGTACAAATGTGAAAAACTATAAGTTTTGTATTACGTAAGGGGCGCATTTTTTGTCACTGGCGCGGTCGCTAACGCACTTTGCTATACCGCTGGTAATTGATTTCAAATTTGGCCGAAAGAACCGGGATTCACGAATCCTAAAAGTCACAAGTAAGAATATGAATACTATCAACTAACGATACTCAATGGCGGGCTCAAGTACGTTGAGGCCCAAGGCACTGACAGGTTTGGATCACACATAGCGAAAAAAAGCCTATTCGATAATCAGTTATCGAGTGTTAGAAGTTCATCAATAAATATTATGTCGTCATGATTTTTTAACACTTCGATTGTTTGATTGATTTTTACATAAAATCAAATTGTGAAGAGTACCTACGCATCTTTTAAGATTGTCATAGGTACTTCCTGACGATGCGAATGCAGCGCTCGAAATGGACTGGAGCGCACTGGAGCACAGCCCTTGTTCGTGAAATCCCCGAGATTATATTCGTGAATTATTAAAAAGTAATATAATCATACAATTTAGTAATATAATCATAAAATTGTCTACGAACGTTATCGAAATCATTAAAATATAATGTTAATGACGTGACCTAAACCTCAACGTTCACCACCATCCCCAAATCTTGCATGCCACACGACTGTCCCATTTAACCGTATAATCTTGGCAGGTATATAACAATCTATTATAATAAACAATTTTTATATAATACTAATCTTATAATATAAGTACAATTATTGCCTACATAAATATGTTAATATTTAAGTAGAAAATGGAAATAGTAAAAAAGACATTTTAATCTTGAAATTACCAAATTATGAAGTCAACGATCCTTCTTATGATTATTGATTATAAAAAAAAAATATTTTTCGAAATAAAATAGTTTGTTATAAATTTGATTAATATTTATCGATTGCTGAGCAATTTATGTTGAAAATTCACTGTTTTTCATTTAAGTATCTGCAAGTATTTGAAGAGTTGTACCCTTGTTTTTTACAGTTTTGCGGACCATAGACACTTTTTTAAAAGCATTTTTTTTAATAAGTATATTATTTAATATTTAATCAGTATATATCTATTATTTAAATAAATTCTATAATATTCATAAGTCGTACAAATGTGAAAAACTATAAGTTTTGTATTACGTAAGGGGCGCATTTTTTGTCACTGGCGCGGTCGCTAACGCACTTTGCTATACCGCTGGTAATTGATTTCAAATTTGGCCGAAAGAACCGGGATTCACGAATCCTAAAAGTCACAAGTAAGAATATGAATACTATCAACTAACGATACTCAATGGCGGGCTCAAGTACGTTGAGGCCCAAGGCACTGACAGGTTTGGATCACACATAGCGAAAAAAAGCCTATTCGATAATCAGTTATCGAGTGTTAGAAGTTCATCAATAAATATTATGTCGTCATGATTTTTTAACACTTCGATTGTTTGATTGATTTTTACATAAAATCAAATTGTGAAGAGTACCTACGCATCTTTTAAGATTGTCATAGGTACTTCCTGACGATGCGAATGCAGCGCTCGAAATGGACTGGAGCGCACTGGAGCACAGCCCTTGTTCGTGAAATCCCCGAGATTATATTCGTGAATTATTAAAAAGTAATATAATCATACAATTTAGTAATATAATCATAAAATTGTCTACGAACGTTATCGAAATCATTAAAATATAATGTTAATGACGTGACCTAAACCTCAACGTTCACCACCATCCCCAAATCTTGCATGCCACACGACTGTCCCATTTAACCGTATAATCTTGGCAGGTATATAACAATCTATTATAATAAACAATTTTTATATAATACTAATCTTATAATATAAGTACAATTATTGCCTACATAAATATGTTAATATTTTCGGAAAATTATCGAGCGCTCCGGTTGGTAAAATTGTACATTTCGAACGCTGCATTTCCTTCATGGATAATCCCCACTGAATACAATAATTATTGTTATCTATATAGGTAGATAATAATATAATATATCAAATTACAGCTATCTAAGATGACAGTAGAATAAAATATACCAATTCTCGTAATTGATAAAATATTTTTCAAATAAACGACCCAGCAATAGGTTATCGAAAAAGAGTTCGAAGGCACCGCGCTATAATAATAATTAATGAACTTATTATAAAAATAATATATTATTTTCATCGTGAACTATCTGTATGGAAATATACTGTGTAAAGTGTAAATAAAATTATGTTAACAAGATATTTGAGTGTAAAGTCGAAGTAACCACAATATCTGAAATGAGACAGATGAAACCGTAGTGCGACTTTTAAAATATTTAGTAGGTACCTATATAAATTATTAGGTAACTATTATGGTGGCCGACTAGTCAGAGCGCTGTATTTAATGTGAAAGAACGCTAACGAGTGTGGTGAACAATGAACATAGATATTTACCTATGTGAAAATAGAGGTTTGATTCACCAATTGGTAGTGGTGATCAGGCTGATCACACAATACTGATTCAGTTTTTAAATTGATATTAAAAAAGTATTTTTTTAAGGATAGGTAAATCCATGGGCTCTGGTCTATGGGTCCGCACTTGGGGGGGCGGTGTGGCAAGTCAACCAGATAAACGAGATAAACACACATCTTAAATTTGCTCTCATAGTAAAAAAAGGTCGCCTGCGGCACTATTTTGCTTTGAGATTATTACCAATTCAAAATATATGATTCAATGCAATTTTTAGTTGTTATGTGTTGATTCCTCGACAACTCCATAATTGAAGTGTTAAAAAATCGCTAAAAATACAATGAATTTTATTTGACCACGAACACCATTTAGAAAACGCCACTATAGAGCAGGCTGCATTTGACCTTAGCGATAGGTAGAGGGGCGCCAAAAATTCTGGCCTGGGGGCCCGCTTTAGGATGTGAGGGGCATGCGTAAATTAATATAACTAAGATCGATTCAATTCACAACAAACATGGTATTTTACTATTCGAACTATGACTTGAAGGATTTGTGGGAACTTTTTGAACACTGTGTGTCAATTGCAAAACGTTTTTAGCCTAGTATAGGTTTGGTAAAAGAAACTTAAAGAAACCTAAGGAGAGCATATGGGTCTACAACAGACTTTTTTATGAAAATAGTTTGTTGGCTATTCGACCTTGCACTTGATCGAGATTAATACCGGTTAGGTAATAGATCACAGCCCACATGAAATAAAATTATTGATCATACTCGATCTATATAATGAATGTATTAATTATATAAATAAACTGGTTTTAATCTTGTAACACCCAATACTAGTTTTATCGCAGCCTGGTAATCTACGTAAAACAAGGTTTTCTTCACCTATTTTTTAACAACCTACTTACTTATATTTATTTTGTATATTATCATTAGCACATGCAATTCAGATTATCTAATGGCCATCCATTATCACATAACTAATAAGAGCAATAAGACTCAGACACACGACTAGCGTGCGCCGAGGCAGGTTTTACTTGATTCCAACTGCATCCGATTATGGATCTTCAATTTGATAAAAAGGTCCAATTGGTCCAATGTGTCTGAGCCTTAACGGATAATCTTTTAAATTAATCCATTGGTCAGTATTGCAATTTCTGTCACTGATAACATACTAATAATTTATTTTTACACAATTCTGATTTTCCGATTAAATGGAATATTTTCTTTTTCGTAAACAACATACCTCCCAACTGGACTCCAATCAGATTTAAATTGGATATTACTGGTTTGAATTTTACACTATCTATAAAATAATGTTATTTTTTATATAAAAATATATTTTACTTCAGCACGAAACACTAGACTACTGGCCTATATTTATCAAAACATAGTAAGTATTCGTTTTTGCGTTTTATGATTTCATTTTTTTTCTAGATATTTATACTTAGTTAATTGGTGGTAAGTCGTGATAATATATTTTATAATATTCTGGAAATAAACTAGGTATTTAATACGACACTTAATGGGTTCATGTGTCCACTTGATAAAGCGTACCTAACCGTTAAATTGACTACGTCCGTAAAAAATCGATAGATTCACAAGCTTAATAAAACAAACAATTATTAAGTTTATAAAATATTGATAATAAGTAATAACAATGCTAAACAAATAAAACAATAATTATTTGATACTAGAGTCGGTACCCAGTTCGCTTGAGTTTTTTTTTTGTTTATAAAGTTTTACTATTCCCATAATATTTTACGAAACACCAAATAATGAATTACGTCTTGTTGGTTCTCTATTCCAAAGTGTCTTCTGAAAAGACTTTATGGGTTCTAATTGTGCATTATTTGCTTTATCAGATTAAATTCTTCTGCCCAATGATACCTAATAATATTTATAGGGCTTTTCAATAAAACCCTGCCTAAACCAAGCCATGGTAGATAATAGTCAAAAAATATTCGTTTGTCTATAAAATATCTAAAATTATATCATTACACCAGCGATTTCCAAACTGGGAGGCGCGCCTCCCTGGGGAGACGCGGAGTGTTGCAAAGGGAGGCGCGAAAAGTTTAACACATTAATTAATGTAGCTACAGGTTAGCAGTTTTCAAATGCATAGTTTATAAAACAGCCGCGAGTTATAAACTACACAAAAAACAGTCCTATAAAAGGTTTGCAAACCTGTTTGAAAATATGGAGACTAATTTTATAATACCTCACTTCTACACTATTGTTAAGCGCGCTGGCTATCTCGTGAAAAAAATAAATAAAAGGGTCAAACTATAATGTTGAAATTTGATGCAAATTTGTTTAGGAACGATAATTTTGTTGTTAAACTATTTGGTTAAAATTTTAAAAAAATTGAGTGAATAAATCAATGCAAGGACTACTAATGCATTTGCTGATTTAAAAAGACAAAGTGAAGGGATTCATAAAAAATTGGAGCTTTGGAAATCAAAATTACAAAAAAAATAATTTCGCCATGTCTCCGCTTTTAAATGATTTATATGCCAGATAGGTATATTGAAGCAAACAAAAATCTATTTACCGAGTTCTTGGTTAGTTTGCTAATGCACTTTTGCACATTGTTTTATTAATAGTAAAAAAAGTCGCCTGCGGCGCGGCTTTGGTTCAGGTCTGTTAAATATTTTAAACACGTGGTTGAAAGATCCTGGCCTGGGGTCCGCTTCAGGATGTGGGGCCCATGATAGAATCCATTTGTCAATGAACGATGATGAATTTCGATTGACTACTATTGAAATTGATTATGCTAATAAATAAGCACATTCGTCGCAAGAAAAACAAATAAATTTAAAAATTAATATAATATAAGTAGTAAAACCTTGTTTATTTATATATTTTTTTCATTTTTGTATTAGTACATTGTTGACTATTGAAATAAAGGGGGGGAGGCACCAAGATTAGATTTTTTTAAAGGGAGGCGTAGTAACATAAAAATTGGAAACCACTGCATTACACCATATAAAATTTAGATATTTTATAGATCGAAGAATATTTTTTATCGATTATAAACCACGGCATAATGAATTAAACAAAAAACTATCTGTAATTCAACGAAAACAAATGAGCAAGTACCTCTGACTGAAAACGTGTGCACCATTTTTGTCGGATCGCCCATAGCATACCTAAATTATTATGGTTTCATTTAGGCAGGGTTTAATTGAATTTAATAACTAACTAGCACAATCTGCTTCTATTCTTAGTTCAATGAAAACAACATACTTCCAGTACTTCCACCCCTCGCCGCCGGTGTGTATATTATAATATATTAAATACATATATTATTACAAGTATTGTATAATAATCAATAATCATAGAGCACAATAAATTTTCATTTTCAGTTGTCCGTCACATTTCACTTCCCCGTTGGTGTGCGTGTGCTTGTCATATATTTCATAATAGGGGAGGGGGTTGGCATATAGATTATTGGTCAGTGGCGAAGGGTAGAGGTAGGCTGTTAAGATCCGCCATAAATAGTGCACATTAACCTTTTTTAGTCAAATGTATATGTTTTTATTGAAATAAGACTACAATTTACAGATGGTATTGGTTGGGTTTTAAAAATCAATTAAACCCTGTCTTACCAAACCATAATAGTATTGATATATTTTAGGCGATATGACAAAATTGTGCACATTTTTTCATTCTTACTTATTTGTTTTCGTTAGATTAAGAATACGTATTACACATATTGTTGGTACATTTTTTTAATTCGTCAAGCTATGCCTAAACCAAACTATAATAGATAAAAAAAATATTATTCTATCCATAAAATATCCAAATTTATGTATGATTTAATTGCATAATTTTAGATATTTTATAGATATACGAGTATTTTTTGACTATTATCTATTATGGCTTGGTTTCGCAGGGTTTAATTGAATTTTAAAAACTAACCAACACCATCTGTAAAATGTAGTCTTATTTCAATGAAAACAAGTATGTATGACTGACAAAGTTTGGTGTGCAATATTTATGGCGGATCTTAACAGCCTACCTCCACCCTTCGCCACTGTATATTGGTACCAAGGTATAGGTACCTAGCCACCTTAAAATTGCAACAAAGCTGACTAAATACCTAAAATAATAATTGTAGAGGTGCATTCATCTTTACTAGAGAGGTAGATAGCAACTAAAGAAAATGGTGTGCGTAGGTATTACTATTAACAGTATATATTAACTTCATACCAGTGGCAAGAGGTGGAGGTAGGCTGTTCAGATCCGACATAAATAGTGCACATTAAACGTTGTCAGTCATACGCACTTGTTTTTATTGAACTAAGACCACAATTTACAGGTGGAGTTGGTAAATTTAAAAAAAATCAATTAAACCCTGCCCAACCAAACCATAATAGTTTTGGTATACTTTGGGCGATCCGACAAAATGTACAGACTTTTTCATTCATACTTTTTATTTTCGTTGAATTTAGAATAGGTACGGTACATAATATTACACATGTTGTTGGTCAGGCCATAATAAATAAAAATATTATTCTATCTATAAAATATGTATGATTTAATGTCATAATTATAGATATTTTATGGATAGACGAGTATTTTTTGACTATTATCTATTATGGCTTGGTTTTCGCAAGGTTTAATTGAATTTTAATAACTAACCAACACCATCTTAATTAATAAATTATTGTAGGCTTAGTTCAATGAAAACAAATACATATAACTGACAAAGTTTAGTATGCACTATTTATGTCAGATGTTAACAGCCTACCTACACCTTTCGCCACTGCTTCATACAATTAAATTTAGTATGTACGCGTAATACATAATAATATATGAATTTGTACGTAACATATAAAAATGACTTAGTAACAACGAATGGATCCTGGTTCGCAGTCTACTCGTTTATTTGTATTTTAGTACATATTTGATTATTACTTCATTTTCTAATTTAGGTCGCCGCCGTACATATTATTTTGATTATGCGCGTCCATTTAATCAGAATAATCTGGTTATGACCGGTTATTGTTTCAGTTTTCCCGCGACAACAGCCTTATCAGCTCGAGAGACTTGAGACTTCTATCCTTATCACTAGGACCGTCTATACATACTGTACTGGCGTTCATTAAACTGCGGTTCGTGTGACACGGGAAATTAAAATAAACAGGAATTATGTTCCTGTCAGATATGACGGTACAGAGAGGTGTCTGATCCATGGGCCCCACAAAGGGGAGGCTGACAGGGTTCTAGCCTGGGGGCCCTAGCTCAGGCAGGGCCCGGCGTGGCGAGTCGATCAGTTAAGTGATATAAACACACATCAAAAATTCTCTCCAATAGTAAAAAAAAAAAACGGTGTGTGTTAGAAGTTATACTTCTTTGGCGTAACAAAACAAAATAAGCACGGGCGTTGACATGATCTTACTCCCTACTTCATATTTACCGTTTGTCAATTTATGGATACGGCCGTATGTTGTAGCTTAACCACTGGGAAATGCCAATATAAATGGCGTGTTTAAAAAAAATACTACCCTATTCTTAGGTCAACAATTATTATATACATAACAATCATTAATCCTAGGATGATTATCACATTTGAATGGCCAAAGACGTTGCTTATAATAAGTATCTTTAGAATTATCTTCAAATGTGTTAATCGTACCCATTTTTTGAATAATAAAATGCCTAATTCTTGTCAAATTTGGGATCACAGAGATTATAAAATATATTTTTTTATCGTTATAATGTTAACATTAAGTTTACTAATGGTTTTGTAAATGCGTTTAATAATTAATAAATCTAAAAAACTGCACATGGATGTACTGAAATATGACTATATTCTAAAACATTAGATCGAGAGGCTTAAAAGAATACTATTTTATGTAATAATAATACTTTATGCAGTCATCAAATGTTTAAAATAAATATATAGGATAATAAGGCTTCGAAATTATATAAATAGATTATCTTCAACGGTTCATTCGCTGCTGAGTAGATAATGATTATTTAATTGCCCCCTTTAAAATGCACGTTAATTACATCGATCGGCCGCCTGGTCATTACGCGCCGGGTGCGTCTTCCGCGTCCAAAATATTAAGGAATGTCCAGGGTTATTCTCTGAAAATACCATAAAAGCTCCATTTTGACCTACGTGGCGCACGTGGGTCGTTAGGAATATTTTTTTTACCCGCCAAATTGTTACAAGGGCAGCATTTTAAGTTACTCCACTGAGTCGGTGACTGCATTAAAATACATCTAGAACCACTGGTTTTGTCAACAATATGCGTGTTGCTAACTGTTGTTCGGTACTCTTATCATTTCAATGATATTAATACAGACAGAGCAATGAGTCCGCAGAACGTCATGGCTACGGGGGGTCGAAACTGGTATGCTATCTCAACATTCAGACAAACAAACGGTGACTCTCAAGTTTTTACTTGGAGCAGTTAAAACGTCTAAAAAAACAGCGTCTTCTTGAAGTTTACGCCATATTATAATAATATGACGTATTCCACTATAGTAGGTATTATACTAGTCCACTAAGACATATTTTCTAGGTGGCTTTGTTGATGTTTCTAATAATTTTCTAATATTTTTCTAATAGGCCATCCATGGACTGAAACCGTGTGCGGTTTAGATCCGTGTGCCCAATTGAATGACATTATCATTGCGTGTGCCATACTAAATTTATGATTTTTGTTCATGAAAATATATTTTCACTAAATTTGTAAGTGTAAGTAGAGTTGGGTTTCGGGAATTTTCGAATATTTCGAATCTCGAGAATTGAATTTTTTAACATTTCGGGAAATCCCGGATCACGAGAATCTTTTCTCGGGATTCGGGATTTATTATCAAATATTAATTTAAAAACGATTTTCTATATGAAAAAAGTGGACAGAAAACACAAAACGTTCAAGGACTGATCGGGGCATTTAACACAATTAAGCCAACGTCAACTCATAATGAGCGCAATTTTTGCAACATCAGGGAATTTTGTGTCTCAAAAGCGTACGCGATTGTCAGACGCAGCGATTGACAGTCTGTGTTTTTTGAAATTCTATTTTAATAAGTAATGTTTTGAATTATTTTTGTTTTCCTACTTCTATTTTGTTTCTCATTTTTTTTTTTGAATTTGTCTGTTTTACACTGATTTTAGGATTTTTACAGTTTTTTTTTAAATTTCCCGATTTCTCGAGAATTCTTTTCTGGAAATCCCGAATCTCGAGATTTCAAAATTTCATCATTTCGGAAAATCCCGAATCTCGAGATTGAGATTTTCTCGGGAAATACCCAACTCTTAAGTGTACGTGTATGGTATAAACGGATACGATGAGATGCTTATAATAATAGTTTGTGAAAATATAAGCTTAGTATGTCACACGGTTCTAAACCGCATTCGGTTTCAGTCCATCTATGGCCTAGAAGCTTAAGTTGCCGTGACGAAGAATGCCTGTTGGAGGAAGATAAACGATTCGCTACCGAAAATATCAGTATAAGTACATTTGGACAGTTGGAAATTATACCAACTTACGAAACAAATTACTCAATACTATTTCTTTAGTCGCCCGGCAGTCGATAAAATAATAATTATCGAATTTCAATTTTCCAAATAAATCCATGAATTCAAACTAGGAATATATTTTTTTATAAATCATGTTTTAATCGCATTTCATTTTTATTCGCGTAAACAAACTCCTTTCTTACAAATCATAATACACACATACCTACCAGTGGCGAAGGGTGGATGTAGGCTATGTAGAACTATGTCAGTCAAACTTATTTGTTTTTATTGAACTAATAATACAAATTGTAGATGGTGTTGGGTTAGTCTTTAAAATTCAATTAAACCCTACCTAAACAAAATCATATATTAGATAAATGACAATTATCGATAAAATATCATTTTGAATATTTTATAGATAGAAGAATATTATTTATCTATAATGGTTTGGTTAGGCAGGGGTTAATAATTAAACCTCGCGTCGGCTTATACTGTCGTGGGTCCTAGGGTCGAATCCTGGCTCTGGCAAATAAACATATTGTCTTTAGATTTGTGTTTGAATCAGAGTATGTACCTAATAAGTTGTTACATATTAGAATAAAGTAAACATCTGTTACCTAATACAAACCTCCAATCTGTGGAGGCCCATATGATCTTATTAGTATGTTTATCAGATCTTCTATAGCCTACCTCCACCGATCGCCACTGATACATACAGCCTACGATATTATAAATAAGCGGAGACTTTATCGCTCGGCCATAGTAGACGTAATAAGTCAAATATAGGTAGGTATATTATATCGTCACCGTTTTAGCAAAACCATCTATGTGTCACTTTTATCAAAAATGACTTTTAAATACCAAGTCATTCCTTATTTTTTTCTCTATAGGCCAGTAAAATGATCTATGTGTTGGGTAAACTCGCTCCGAAGATATTTCAAAAAATAAAAAACAGCTATGTGTAAGGTTCAAAAACCACGGTTCACAAAAACAACTATGTGTATATATAGTAACATATAGATGGTATTTTGATATCGAGAGTGTAATGTTTTTTTACAGTTTGGCTACACATTGTTTGTTTCTATGTTATATGCTATGCATTATGGTCTTGCACGACGGTTTGAAAGATGCTTTCTCAAAAAGAGAGACAGGAAATATTCAATAATTTCTGGAAGATGCCTACATGGTCAATAGGGTATAGGCGAGAATTAATTTAAAAGTTGGATAAACAACTACAAACGTCTCGATGACAGTGGTCAATTGAAAGCAACAATGACAAGTAATAAGAATCTGACTGAAGATAAATAATTGGTAGTGCAACCAAAAATCAAAACGGAGAGATTTGTGGAAAAATGTTACATTATGGTTGGATCTAATTCCAAAGTTCCCAGCCATTATTGCAGAGAAAATACCTCCAGGGTGTATGTGGAATTGTGTTTCCGATTCAAAATACAAATGCATGATGAATATAAAAAATGGTCTCTGGAAAATGGTCATAAAGCAGCAGAATATACTCCAGTATATTTACCACCAAAAAATCAGTATCCACCAACCACGTAAAGATCAGTGTGCCATCACTGCCATCTGCTGTAGTTATAAAATGAAGAATGTTTCAGAAATGGAATACAATAGCCACATTATTAAAAAAAAAAAAAAGATGCTAGAAGACCAAAAATGAAATGAAGGAGAGTACCAGAAGTATTACTGGACGGTTAGTAATCACAATGGATCTCCAAAGTGTGCTGCTATGTCCAAAACACAGGCACAAATGTATTATAAACAAAAGCTGCAACTACACAATTTCACCATATACATTCTTCATAATGTATCTTCTAATGAATTTGTCTCATCTCATCGAAAGCAGGACAATACAATGAAATAATTCTAATATCGGATGGGTGTGGATATCAAAACCGAAATAAATTATTCGCTACTGCTCTAAGTTATATCTTTAGAGAGAAAAAACATCGAGATTCAACAGCTTTTTCTGGAAAAAGGTCACACCATGATAGAGGCCGATAGTGCACATGCCACCTAAGAAAAGTATTTTAAGCCTCCAATATATTCACCGTCTGATTATATAGCACGTATGCGGCTAGCAAGAGCAAAACAACCTTATAAAATTAATGTCATTGATTTTTAATTTTTAAGAATTATGGATAAGATTAAATCTGGATTAAGTTCAATCAGACCAGGAAAACGAATCGGAGATCCTGTTGTATATGATATTAAAATGTTACAGTATCTACCAGATGGAACAATCTTTTACAAACTCAACTTTATCAGTGCAACCGACTGCCTTTGTAATATATAATATAATGAATCATTGCCAATATCACAGTCGAAATACATACATCTTCAGGAATTAAAAAGTGTAATAGAGAAAGATCACCACTATTTCTACGATAACCTAACATTTAAACCTGCTAATAGAAAGTAAACGAACTTATAAATATAATATCATCTCACTATTGCATTAATAATTAATAAAATGATATTGCAATTTATCACTAATGCACTATGTATATTTCAACTATTATTTATGTAACAGTTTTTCATGAATTTATTATTATTCACATTTTGATGAATAAATTAAACTATGTGTATTTACAAAACGGTCAAAACAACTTATGTGACATCACAAACTGTATTTTTATTATTTTTGTATTAAAAATAAAAGATTTTTGTTAACAAAATAATAATCTTAGACCATTTTCTGATTATAATAAAGCATTCTTCATAATTTTAATGTTTAAATGTAACATTATTTTTTTATTCAGTTTTATCCTTCTCCTGCACAATTTGAGAAAGTGCACATAGATGGTTTTGCTAAAACGGTGACGATATTATAAAATATTAGCGATTTTTTTCTTTCATATCTATACGGAACCAAATATATACTATTAGAAATTTCTATATTATTAATTTGCTGTCTATAAGCAACGCATAACCTGCCCACTCCTTCGGATCGTCTCTGATTTTTACATTGTTAAATGATAAATGAGCGGTTTTTTGTGATATCTAAATCGTTATTGTGAGAAATATGCATCTTTTTAAATTTTGATAATCCAACACAAACATTGAGGAAACATCGTATGGATGTTCTACGCGTGCGATTTGAACTCACAACCCACGGTTTCAGAAGAGACATTCTGCCATTCATTTCGTCCAATCGTCCACATATGGTGCTTATGCAGGCACCCATTGAAAAAATAAGGCAGGAATTGCGAATATTATAATATACCTAATTACATATTTGAAAATCCTCAAAATCGTCACTAAATGCCCTAATGCCATTTTACCTGTTCATACAACGCGTAAAATCACAGCCAAGATAAGCTCTAAAATAAGGCTGCAGTTTCTTCTAATTCTCATAGCCAATCATTGTTTATTGAATAGGTATAGGTGTACGTACATCATAATCTTCTCTGTAGTAATAATTTTTTTCAAAAGTCACCAGTGTTTGATCTTTGTCAATCTCATTACGCCAGGTCGCATAATTTATGAGTTAAATAATACATATTATCTATGAGGTATTGAGATGCAGTGATATTATATATTATATCACGCCTGTGTAAAATGATTTCTACGAACAAAATAATAATATGTGGTCGAATGCGCGTAAGCCTTTCTTTATTCTAGTCAACTCACTCTTTACTTCACAATAACAACAACTCTATTAATAATTGGTGAAACAAAATAGCCTTATCAATGTGTGCCGATGTCCTTTCGTAATTACGTGTGCACATTTTCCTACATTTTCTAGAATAACGCGTTTACATTTCATAACCAACGTTGCCATCTCTAGTCGACAAAAATATGCCATACGGGGTAAGAATATTCGACCATGTCCGATCCAGAGTGGAGGTTTGTATTAACAGATTTTGCTTTTACGATAAATGGATTTCAGCTACTTGCTCAACCTATGTCCGTAAGAAAATACGCTATGTTTACAGGAAACTACAAAATGTCTTGATAATAAACATAAAAAAATCAATTTTGAACATGGTATGACAAAGGAAAGTAAGTTTTAACTGGGAGGGGGGGGAGTGGTGAGTATCAGTCGGGTGAGCACTTGAGGCAGCGAATTAGCATGGTAATCCAAATAGGTGATGTTGCTTTTTTGGCTACACTAGATGGCGTAAAGGGGTTGGGCATGGCCCCACAGTGGGGCTGACCGGGATCTAGCCACTCTAGACACTCATCAAAAATTTGCTTTAATAATAAAAAAAAGTCACCTTTCTTTTTACCATTCTAAAATATGAGGTTGTGCGATGCAATTTTTGATTATTCTGTGTCGATATTCGATAACCCCATAATTCTAGTGGCCGTAGCCTTTAACCTTGGTGATAGGTAAGGGGGCCGCCAAAGATCATGGCCTGGGGGCCCGCTTCAGGATGTCCCTGTTGCGGGATTCGTAGGGTGTTTACTTTATTCGCAATATTTATGGTTTTATATACTCGTACTAAACAGATAAAACCATGAAATGAAAATTGTAAGAAGTTTTTATGTATTCTGGGGAACAGTGAAATTTCCTCTTATGATAAAGTATAATATTTGGATTCATTTTAGATTCTGCCTTATAAAAAATCTTCTTTTTAAACAAAATATTGTTATTAAGGTTATGTTTACGTGAAAATTCATAGATAAATTAAAAGAATACGGCATTTTATGAAAAACTTAGATTTAACATCACCGCAATACCTATATAGTTTTGTAATTCAGGTGAGTAGATAGGAATCATTGCTATTGTGGGTGGGCATCTATCTGCATAGCCCCCACATCCTGAAGCGGGCCCCTCAACCTATCACTAAGGTTAAGGGGAGTGTAATGTTCTATAGTAGTGTTTCCCAAATGATATTCCGCGGAACTCCGTATATTTTTTAATGTGAAAATGAAAATAAAGGGTTATTCCGTGTATTTTTTAGCGATTTTTGGTATTTTAAATAAATCAGCTTGAATTGTTGGCACTCAGGATCATATTATGGAGCACTGATCGCGACCCTTTTTTGTGACGACTTTTTTTTACTATTAGAGCTTATAAATTTACGGTGTGTTTATCTCACTTAATTGGTTAACCTGCTACTACGGGCCCCTCCTAAGCCCGGGCCCCCAGGCCAGAGCCCTGTCAG
Source organism: Rhyacophila brunnea (assembly GCF_057557595.1). Lineage (NCBI taxonomy): Eukaryota > Metazoa > Arthropoda > Insecta > Trichoptera > Rhyacophilidae > Rhyacophila > Rhyacophila brunnea. The sequence goes on from NW_028232859.1 coordinate 6,479,729, forward strand.
CCCCCCTTTGTGGGGGCCATGGGCATCTGTATAGAAAATTTACAATCTACCGCTTTGTAATTAGTTATAAAATGAACTTCTGCCTTGATAACAATAACCATTAAAAAAAATAGTGCTCCATTTAAGATTTTGAAGGTTCTTGAGGCCCCTGCAGGTAACAGTATTTCTGAAGTATTTTAAAAGTTCCGGAGCTTGGTCCCTTTTAACAAAAATCCCAGATTAGTGTGTACCTAAAAGTTTGTTTAAAAATGAATAGCAGCGGCGTTACTAGCGCCTGAAACACCAGTATGTCGGGATCTGAAGAAAATATATATTTATTTTCGTCTCTAAACGTTTTCTAATAACTAACGATTATATATAAAATTACTGTCGTAGAGATGCTACTTTTATTGTACATGCGTTAATTACAGCGCTCGGAATGGACAGGAACGCACCGGAGCGCCGTTGTGGTTCGTGGAATTCCAAAATATACCGTTCCGGCTCGTGGATTCATTTAAAATTGCGTTGCGGTTCGTTAGATTGAGATAATTATATATGAATGTATCTTTTAAAGTTTTTCTCAAAATTAAAAATTAACGAAGTTATGTTATGCCGGGCGTGCAAGGGTTAAAAATAAAAATTATGACATCCCTAAATTTCTTTCAACCTTCTTATTTTGTGTCGATATGTCCATGCCTAAATGCATTGTCTAAATAACAAGAAACAACCAGCTGCAAGCGTAAATTACTTTATTACCCAAAAAAATGTGCCTTGCTGACACTATTTGAAAACTCTTAAAAAATAAAGTATACATTGTTTAATAATTTCTAAAGGATGAAACATTTCAAATCTCAATACAATCTTGCCTTTGACTTACGCATTGTTAATTTACTTACCTACTAATTTATTATATTATTTTATTCGGAGTGACAAAAATTATTACTTCGCCATTTATTTTCGGGTGAATGAATTGTGTTTTCGATGGTTAAATTAGTACAAAAAAGTTTGATAATTTGACTCGTGCAATCCGCTATAATATTCCTATTAGTTGCCTTTTAAAATATTTTGTATTATTTAAGATATAAATACGTTTCTAAACAAAATTGTTTATATTATTAGTTTGGTGTTTTTTTGCTACATTCTAGTAAGTTTTGTGTTTTAATTTTAACTGTGTGTTTAACTTGATTTTTTAATAAAAAATTGTTCTAAAAGTTGGTCAAAAATGTCATCAGGCGAAACGTGTTAACCGAAACTATTGAAAAATATTTTGTCGCAGGTAACGTAACGCTGGCCACATACCTACACAATTTGATCATTTAAAAAATGATATTGAGTGGTTATTTATAAAAATAATGAAGGTATAATAAAGTAGTAGGTAATTCGTGTAAATCTGCTAAAACCACATTACATTACATTAGGAATTCACTCCAATAACCATTGAAGTGGCAACAGATGGTATTCATCTCAACAATTAACTTTTGTTAAAAAAAGCTTATGACGTGTCGTAAACCCCTCTTTTTACGATGCTTACATTTGTTTTGTAATTTACATTATTGTTGAATTGCGACTATAGTACAATAAATCTTGTGATATAACTACTACATTCATTCATTTATTTGCCATAGGTCATGATGAGTATACTTTTTTGTAAGTGAATTTTGTTGCTTCTGGTAAGTTTTGTGTTTTAATTTTAACTTTGTGTTGAACATATTTTTTAATAACAATTTGTTCTCTTAAAAGTTAGTTAAAATTCTCAGCAGGCGATACGAATACCTTTATATCGTCGGTGTATTGTAAAAATGGCGAATTAACCAAAATACTATTACAGGAGGAGAATTTTTAACCTTTGACATTTATTTATTAATTACCTGTGGATGAATACTTTCCTTATAATAGGCTTTATAATATAATATTTTAAAAAGTCTATTATGTTAAATTCGCTTTTTCTTCGTAACACTAAGTGGATAATCACCCTTACAATTATCGTTTTTAATAAGTACTTTCCTGTGGGATACAAATTCGCCATTTTTACATAATTATATTATTACATATATACCTATATACTATTGTCGCTGGTATCCAAACTGATTTAAGATAATTCTGGCCACACGCACAATTTGATAATTTTGTGGATATTTATAAAAATAATGAAGGCTTAATTACGTAGTAGGTACTTCGTGTAAATCTGCTAAAACATTAGGAATTCTTTCCGGTGGACAATACAGTGGCAACATCTGTTCTGTGATTCAATAATTATTATCATCTCAACAACTTGACTTGTGTTAAAAAAATATTTATGATAAGTCGTAAACCCCAATTTTCACAATGAATAATGAATGATTTTTTCTACAAAAATGTGTTTGGGCCATTGATGGTTTGGGCAGAAAATATTGAATAGCCTTCTGCAGAGTTTATTTATTTGGGACGTTCCTATTGTATTACAATTATTATTACATGCATTGTAGCTTGTGACTTTAAAAATAATAGAAATAATACATAGGTAGTGTGGAGAGAACTTTTACTTAATTTTTGTTTGTAAATTTGTTTAAAAAAAATATAGGAATATCCTTTAATAAAAATGTACGACTATCATAATATCTGTATTGTATGTAGGTACCTATTATCATTTCCATGGCAATAATAATGTGAGTAGGGAAGGACAAACAACATAGATTGAATCGTTTAGAATAAGTAGGTACTAACAAATTAGGTACCTATGTGTCCAGTGCGGACATCTAATTATCTTAGGTGGTGTTAGTCATAGATTATTAAATAAATACGGTGGTAGATGTATATTACAATAATGGTAACCAAAGCATCACCATTGTAACATAACATGCATACAATACAATATAAGTCCTTATAATGTTGAATATAGTAGGTACTAATTAATGACAATTTTATATTATTCTATAAGAATCGCGCTTAGCAACCTGAGTTTCACCTTCCGTCATGTTTTATCTTATATAAATGAAAATGACACACCATTGGTAATTTAATTACAAATAATGCTATGTTTAAGTTGTTTGGATGACTTGAAACTTTTATTAGATGTAGGTACGGCCTTATGCCCCTTATAGTGGATAAGGTTCAAAATAAATCTTTGAGAATCCTTTAAAGCTGTGTGGATAGTGGATACTATCCATGGTTTTATCCGATTGATTTCTCAAGACGTATGCTTACATACTGTATTCTGAAAGTTAAAAAGAGAGCTAGGTATTTAGGCTACGTACTTTTTCCAACTTATATCTACCCAGTACAAATGAGAACTCTGCCATTATTGGTACTTAGTATTGATTTTATTATATATTATTTTATAACTTTCTTGATAATCTAAGTTGTTTGTTCTGCCAAGGTGCAATAATTGCTAATGATAATTGGGCAGGAAATAACTATGTTCAACCAAATCGCTTCGGATAATCGTATAGTCCACCTGCGTGAGAACGAGTTTATGTGAACGCTATTTTATAAATTCTTGGTATACGTAGGCACTTACTGTTTTTTCTAATACTATTTCTTTATTTTTTAAACACTATTTTAATACTATTTCTTGATGTTTGATATTCTGTGCTCGTATTTAAATGGAATTTGTAAAATTTTCTATAAGTACGTAAATATTTTTTTAATTTGAATCTATAAGGTACTTATGTGGATATGTTGTTTGTTATGACTAATTAATTACAAACTTATCTATCCCAAATGAGACAGTAAGTTATAATCAGTGACGAGTGGTGGTAGAGGTATCATGCACTGGTTATAGTGGTAGATAAAGTAAAAATAAAGAATAATACAATTTTTGACGGTATACTTTGTTAAAACAAGATTATTTCGCCTGCGGCGCTGACAATCCTTACCAACCTGCCCAATATAGATCCACGTAAGAAGTTTAAAGTTTATTGTTGCATTTTTATATCAAAAGTACGTACGTACGCGTACGTAAAGAAAGGATTAGCATAAGTACTTAGTTTCGGAAAATTATACAGCGTTCCTGTTCGTGAAATTTTCCATTTCGAGCACTGGTTAATTATTATTGTGATCCAATATAACAGTAATGAGAATTACTCTTTATTTGACATAGCATTTTCGTTATTTTTCAGGAAATAGGCAATCGTCATAAGTTTAATTAAAGACAAATAAAATTCCACCATGCACTCTCAGCCGACTATATATTTTTTAATAATAAAAATGCACTTACCATTGACAGGGGTCCAAAATCATGACGCATTTATAATTCACACTTTATTAAAACTTATCACCCAAGTCTGAAAATATAATTGGTATTATGTACTGAAATTGTTTTTTATTTTGATGGGTTATCGTATTTTTCTGATTTTTAATATACAGGGAATATTTTAGTAAAGCCATCAATTTTTTCTAGTAGGTAGTTAAGATATTAATACAATTTTATGTGTGGTCATTTTAACACTACGAGCAGCTGCATATTATTGCAGTAATTGCTGTATATTTTTATACCAATTTCCTTGGTTTGGCAGATCACTGAAATTTCCGTGAATTGAAAATTAACATCACGATTTGAATATTAATTTTCCACTGTACCAAACAAGTGCAGCAAAACGTGTCCTCACAAACTAACCACAGTGTGTGACTAGTTTATTTTTATTGTTATTTTTCAAAAATGAATTTGTGTTGAAAGAATGGGATAAAAAAAACTCGTTTGGCGGGTTGGTGATTGGTCCGTGACAAGAGCCGCGATACAGAGGGGAGGGGGATCGGGCTCCGATGCTTTGCTGGGGGCATTTCGTACCTATATCCACACAATGGTTCAGTGTCTACCTTTAGAACGCATGGTCTGTCTTTCTTTGTATGGGGTCACTCGGGCCGACTTCTTTTTTGATCGCACGTGAAGACAGCCTCGCATTAAAAGGGTTAAAAATATACTTTTGCAATAATATTGTGAGCATCACAATTTATTTTGGGGGATTCAATTTTTAACTCTTGTTTGTAGCGTACGTATCTATCTGTTTTTCATAGAAATATTAATTAAATATATAGGTAGATACCTAAATATACTTCGATTTTTTACTTTGTGTACGTATGCACCTAACTAGGTACTGAAGTAGGGTTTAAGTCACTTTAAGTAAAAGGAAAATGATGACAACTACCTATCTATGATCAACAATGCACCAATTTCCATATAACATGAATTTTCGGTATCTATTTTAGAGATTAGGTTTGGATAGGTTAGGTACTCGTACTTCGAAAAAATAACTAATTTCGCTCAATTTAATAAAGTGTTGATGACAGATCAGACGCTAAATCAAATGATTTAAAAAGGGGAACGCGAAACAGTTGAAACCAGTCATAAAAATATTAAATTAAACACTTTTTTAAAATATGCATATTATTTCTTTCAAATTGAGTAAGCATACAATTATTATAACCCTAAGTGTAACAAAATCCCTGAAACTAACTTCAAAGGGGCTGTACCAAAACCACTCAAATATATGCGGGTACCTACCTACATACAAAAACAAATCACTAATAATTAGTTATTATTATGTGTCATCACGGTCGTCTTGAATAGGTAATAATTATTTTTAGTTACAGGATTTGTTTCTAGGAAAGAGATTCATTGATTAGTCGATGGAATTGATGGTTTTTATTTTATTTTTTATTTGGGGGGCTCAAAGTCAGTCAGTGCCTCGGGCCTCCGCGTCCTGAAACTGGGACCGAAACCCATTAAAAATTACGGGGTTCAAGAGGTTCTATTGATATATTATTTTTGCCAATTATTTAAAAAAATATATACCAATAATTAATATATTATTATCATGGATATTATTAACACAAAATTATTGGGAATCGGTTTACCCTACTGGGTGTGGTACAACAAGCTACTTGGCTACAGGCGCTTTGTTTTATGGCCTAACCGTCATAAAGTACCCTGCTTCAAAACCTTGGTCCATAGCGTTGGCTTTTACATTTCTGTCTTAACAATGTGTTTTGTGGTTTATACACATTTTTTGTTCAAAAGATTGGTTGAATATCTAAAAATTATAGCATTCATTTCATCTACCTAGTAAAAAAATCTTGAAAAATAGTTATAATAGACACCCATATTTTGTGTTTTGAAATTTAAAATAAAATATCCATAGTTTGTAGGTAGGTATATCGTTTTTGAAGAACTGGAACCGACCCTCCAACAGCTCTCTGACCAACCTGCGTTATATTTTTACTTTGGTTTGGTACCTATCTACATCAAAGCTCAAATTATTATTTTAAAATAAATAAACTATTTAAAAATGTAATAAAAAAGTAATGGCTTGTTTTTTTTAATTTTACACTAACAAAATAACATCTGATAGTGGTTAATTACGAAATTATTATTGCCTTATTTATACGTGGCTATTAAATTATACAGATACGACATAAATACTCATCAATATCATATAAATTGTGTTTTATTTATATTAATTTACTGATTTATTCATTTGATATGATATCGGTAGGTACGATTTTATTTGGCCAATTAATTTAATGGCTTTTGCTACAAATGGTGTTTGCTGACAACTAGCGTGCTTGAAAAAGCTCATCGTGAATCGAATTTACTAAAGCCTCAATTACATTGAGCTTCTTTACGAGCTGTTTATTGGCGAATTTAAAAGCGGGCGATTCAGCTACTGCGATTTGATGATTACACACAAAACTTTCCATTCGCTGAGAAGCCACAAGCCAGCGACTATTTTGACGGAACGTAGTTCGTTTTTTTACCGGGAGGTTGGTACTGCGCTCTACTGCGCAGACGCAGTAGGCCCACACGCCGGCGTGTAGCGTGTAAAGTTGACCGGCTTTCAACTTTTCTCGGTATAGTGTTTACAACCTGCTTATTAGCTTATTCGATGATTACACTTGGCGACTTTATAGGCAGATTGTAAATTCGCCAATAAACAGCTCGTAAAGAAGCTCAATGTAATTGAGGCTTAACATAAGGGTAAGGTGTCTGCTATAAATTAATAATACCTACATGATATTATGTTCAAATTTAAAAGCATAGTCTAGCTAGACTCTAGAGCCTAGAATCTAGATATACATATTATATAATACCCAAAATCTATATTATTATTATACACCTGTTGTGCTTCTTTTCACATTTGGGCCAAGCATCGCGAACGTTGACGTTAGAAACATCGACACGGCATCGAAGTACGGCCAACATTTGCCGGCGTTGGGCCACACAACGCGTATGTCGCTATCTCTATAAGTCTATACTATGGTGATTGTGTACATTTACCCAACTCCAAGGGGCAGATGAAATTAATGAAAAAACAGCAGCTGATATAATTACGTAAATAAAATAATCGACAATAACGCAGATATATATTATCTGATTCCGTGGTGATAATCATAGATAATATTTTTTTTATTAATTTTTAAGGCGGCCGGAGGGTCATTTCAGGACCTGTATCTGCTGGATTCGCGCCAACATGTTTTAGGTGTCGTATTTTTTTCTACAAAAACATTTTTTTCTAGTGAGCATATTTCTAGCTTGAGATGTTTTAAAATTATGTATATTCAGTATTTATATAGAATATTACATTCTGAAATCTTGTATCTTATTCGTTAAATAAAAAAATAGTTTATAAATTGGTCGTACATAACGGAACTTTACCTGTCTTATGATTGTTACCTGTATACATGTATACTTAACATTTAGATCTATATGGATTTAAATTACCTATTTGTTCAATTATTAATATCTAATAAGAATAATTGAATGTGTACATCTATTTAACGTGCCCCAGTTTGGTCACATTCCATGTAGGGGGTATAGGGAGAGAGACAGAAGTATTTTCAATCTGATTGAGTGTGAGCGAGAGAGACAAGGCGGCTAAAAAGGACCCATCCAGGAGGCGACCAATGGTGAGTTTTTTTCTTATTTATAGTCAGCCGCAGGTGGTTTGAAATGGGTGACCACAAAGTTCTACGTTGAAAATTTTAACCCCATTTTTTTGATATTTTCATAAACATCCAGATTATATTTTATATTTTCGATAATACGTACACGAGTTGGTCAATTTTACCTATATATGTACTAATAAACCTCCTTCTAGTAGCGGATAAGCGAGGGTCGCAATAGTGATGGGAAAAAAGGGGATGTGGTATAAGAGCTGCTAGAACCTACTATTTTTCCTCCGAGAGTTTTGATTCCCCTGAAAAAATAGAATGAGATTCATTCAGAATTTATATATTATGGTTAATTACTAATGAACATAGCATGTGCCTTTGTAAATGACCCTTTTCACAAACAACTTTACTAGGTTGATACACAAATCATCGTTTCGTTAACAGATAAGTACAAATAAATGTAGTAGAAATAATTACAAGATAAAAAGAACTTTTTATATACAACGTTTTTAAATTTTCTGTTGAATCATAATATAAACTTGAGTTGAATAGCTTAAACGATCAAAAAAATTTGTACTTGATAGAAATACTGAATAATAAAATGTCATTTCATATTGATTTTCATGGTAACGCACACATCTATGTAACGCACGTATATATTATTTAATAATTTAGTTGCTTGGACCAATAATGGTATCGAAATAACTTTTCATACAAAACAGAATTAACTGAAAATGAATTCAATTCTACTTAAAGATGGCTAAAAGATTGGCATCGTGTTCTGATATATTTTAAAAGTTTCAAATGTCTAGCTAGTCGGGAAGTAAGTTAAAAATCGATTGCAAGATTTGTATCGGACAAACAACCACCGGACGAATAAGAATACGACCTAAGAAAAACGTTGTAAAATGAACTCTATTCAGAGTTTCTCTCTTTATTTATATATATTATTGTCCTATTTCCATTATTTATTGTAGGTATAAACTCTATAGTCTACCTACATTCTACATTCTACAGTATGTATTTTACCTAAGGCGCCTACTAACGTGTCCAAGAGTAGACCAGATTATCGCGTTAAATGGTACGGTCAATGTCTGTCACAGAACAGATTAATAAATAGAATTCCGATGGGCTATATCCCAATACAGCACATTTTGACGCAGGGTTTTGAATGTGTGAGTATCCTACGAAAATTAACCACGCATTATGGAGTGCAATAGTGTGTGTTGCAACCTTCAATACACCAATATTAAATGAGCGTCAATGCATACACCGAGAGCAGTTGTCAGTATTCGATGTATGACGTATTCTTGACACGTGTTTAAGTTTATCCCATATTCTTCCACACTCAAGATCAGTTGCCTGCTTCTCCACACCCATTAGGTATTTCAGTTCACGAGTTCCCATTATTTCTGAGTTCGCTGATATCTGTATTACGTTTAGGAATAAACTTGTAGTTGGAGTTGCGCTAATGTGGGGGAATTCCCGTCGTTCACTAGCCCTAGCCGCTAAGGAGTAGCGGTACTCCGTGGACACTCAAACACCAATCAGCCGATTAGCGTTAGCTTTTGAATGAATTTTATCACCGCAGAACATAAATAGTATTATATTATTTCTAAGTTATCACTTATCATGCGCAGACAAAACTGTTCAGCCGATTGACTTAGCTACGGCGGTCTACAGGGCAAAACGCGGGCGGCGAAGTGCTTTCTGTCCCAAATGCATGAACACCCGGTAGTTTATTTATATTACGTTAATAATTTTTCTGAACCCTTTCTCAGATTCTCACTACAAACTCTTGCCATGCCTGTGATCTCTTCGCGGCTTCTTCGTATTACCATGGTAGTACCTAGTTAGTAGTTGGACGCCTTCTAATACCATTTCTCAAGAGAACGAGACGGTCCAACATAATAAAATCTTTTCAATTGATTTTGTGAGATAAAAAAAAACTCCCGACTTGATCGAACCTTTGTGAAGGCCCGACTGGTAATTTTATGTTTGATTTATGATGTAGTTTTTACACAATAAAAAGAATTCCATAGGTTTAGGTATCTTTTGAATGAATTGTTGTATTTTATTACTGCAATCGGTTGAGGAGGTTATAGGTACAACTAATGTGACGAGCCACCGCATTGTCGCGCCTCTAAAGCGGTTCTGGACGATCAAAATGACTACCTGCCTACCTACTGTTTAATGTTTAATTAAACACATAGGTAGTAGGTACCTACTTAAAACAACATTAAGCGTGCAATGTAGATCATATCTTCAGTGCTAGATAACACGGTAGCACGTTTCCGTTATTTTTATTGGTCCAGAATAAAACGGAGCAATTCCATAAACAAAGCGATTATCCACAATAATAAATTATTAACATACGGCACTGCATCTTACTTGATTCCAAATGCATCCGATTAGAATAGCGAATTGGACTTCTTGTTTATCCAATTGGATGAATTTTTAATCAATTAATGCGTGTCAACTGTATTACTCTACGACATTTGATTGATTTTTAAGTTAAGTGATAATAATGTTAGAATAGCCCTGCTAGATATCATAGGTATAGGTACCCATTTGCTAATTCAGCACCCATCATAAAATTTATGAATCTACCTAAGTAAAAACTTTTATCATATACCTATATTATATATTATTAAGTTCCTAACAATAATAATTGATTTAAGTAGTTACATATACTTTATGACGTTGACTAAGGCTGCAGACACACGGCATTGCAGTTGACGTGCGTCGACGCAGGTCTTATTTGATTCCAACAATTGTATACGATTATGATCACGAGTTAGATTTGTTTTATCTAATAATTAGTGATTCTAATCGGATGTAATTGGAATCAAATAAGAACTACATTGTCATGACGTGTCTGCAGCCTAACATTTTTATACGTGTCTGGCATCACGCTATAGCTCAGAACCCCCCAAATTTAATTGGTAGATGAACCCCAACGTTTTGGGGTTCGAAAAATAAATTGAAAAAAAATTTATTAAGATTGCCGAGCGACTGCTTCCTCAAAAGGCAATGAATTTGGTGCATCAGAATTATTCTCACAGTACCTATTCATAGTTGCAATTCATTGCCAAAACGAAAGATCACTTTCTATGTCATGAATTAACATTTTATTCACACAATACCATTGGTCAAAATCAATTAGGTTCACTAGTTTGACGTTGAAGATGTTTTTGCGGGATCCCAATATGTAGATATTAAACCTATAGTTACTTAGTCACTTTTTGTTTTTTTAATACCGACAACGGTTTTCAGCGTTTGTAGATTTTCATTGTTGACTTTATGAGCTATCGCTATTTACTATGTTATACCAATCAAAAACGAAATTTCAACATAGTTAGGTAATAACTCAATTAACCAAATTTGGACTTACCACAGTTTACCTCACGCATACAAATATTGAGATAGAAAATACCACACGTGACACAGTATAGCTTAATCGCCAGATATTCAGTGTCCTGAGCACGCCACTGAAGTATCGTTTTCATCTTACAAATCCGAAATGTATCTTTTTTAAAAGACTTTATTTTGACCACAAACCTTTTCTAATGAAATCAGTCTAAAAACGATTTTCTATTTGAAACCAAATAGTTTCATAGCAGCGTGTAGGTAGCTATGAAGTGGTAGATAGATAGATACCTAATTTTAAAATACGAATCAAATAAGACGCAAAAAAATGTAGATAATATTATTATTTTTAAACATATTTACTAAATACCAGGACTGTGAGTTGTTTTAGCGCCCGGGGCAGTTACAAAATTTTCGCAACTTATGTAATACAAACCTGTACCTATACTACATAAATACATATTACGAGTGTAGTCTCAGAAGTACAGGTTCGTTGCCATTAATAAATTTAAATAATACGAATAAAACTATTATACGACCCTCCGAATCTGAAGAAAAAAATGAAAAGCAGTGAATTTTCAACATACCTACTGTATAAACAACTTAATCCAGTGGTACACAACCTATTTAACAGAAGAGCCGATTTACTTTCTGTGGGTACCTAAGTGTTGAAAAATAATGCTATGTTTTTTTTTTTTTTTTTTTTATTGGGTGGGTGCATCACTGGAATAAATTAACGAGTTTTTTTTTTTTACTAAGCTCCATAGATACCCTTACAAACGAAAATCGTACGGACTCATTCTGTATAATATAACCTCATTGACTGAAAACCGCCCCATACTAACCAGGTGCCACGTTATTGGCTGCATACCGCCTAATATCAATAGACCAATCAATGAACCTGATTACCTTACGAACTATCAAAAATTGTGTGAATTTAACTAAAAGCATATCCTATATGGTAAATAAATGGCCTAAACCTAAACCATTGAAAAATCATATTGTTTATTACCAAATCGAATCAAATATTTTATCAAATAAAATCAAAGAATCGATTATTTAAATATAGGTATATTTTCTTTATAATATGCAGTGCCATACAAATAATATATTTTAATAAAAAAAAACCGTTAAATTAAATAAGTAACCATAATATGGTCCAAATCTTACAAAAATATGTTCACATTCTATGTGTTATGTCACAATAATTAAGGCCTCGAAATGGACCGGAGCGCCGTTCCTGTTCGAGAAATGGGTAAAATTATCGCTCCGTCTCGTAGAAAAAATAATTTGACCGTCTGAGCTAGATTGGCCATATAATAGAAAATCTAGCACACTTATTTTTATAAAATACACATAAAATTCGGTAGCTATGTAAATAACAGAAAGCAGACGAGCGTTCCGGTTCGTAAACTTTTCCACTTCGAGCGCTGCATATATTATGTAAAACGTTTAAAAACCAAACGATTTATGGAAACAAATTATATAAGGTGATATAAATAAAATTTAATGTTGACAGGTTCAATTTTATTTTTCATGGATTTCTTGCAAACAGGAGTTAATCAGATAATAGAAATATGCATATTCGTCTAGTTCGAAAATAATATTTAATATGAAAAAAACTAATGTTAAAACCAACCAGTCACGCTTGACGCACAAAAATGCAATTCTCACTAGTATTGAATTGTGTACTTATTGGTTTTTGTTATTAGACGCCTCAATTGAAAATTGAAGCCGAAGGCAGCTGTCCCTTTTGGCCCTACTTCCTTCTTGATAGAGCCAGGATACAGATAATTACTATAGCTAATGAGCAGGTCTTCATAATGTTTTACATATCTTCAAGAAACTGCTGTTAAAACAAATAATATACCACAAACAAAGATATTTAATATTGTGACTATTATTAATATCTATTACCAGTTATAGAATATAAAATACAGTAATATATCTTAGGACATTAATCAATAATACAGTTGGTTCCTTTTAATTCAATGCCATTAATACCATACAAATATCATTTAAAACTATTTTGCATAAAGGAACCAATAGTTGATTCTCTTTTAATATTCCATACTACTTGCAAAATTATAAACTATTTATTTATCATAATAATAAATAAATAATTCCATAGGTAAAGATATTGTACCCCAAATCGTAAAAAAACCTTGACCTCTTACCTTACCTTTCAATATATTTTTTAAAATTTATATATACACATCGGATTTTTTAACAAATGTAATAATTATTGTCTTCAACTAAGATAAATGTATTGTGTAACAGATTCATTTACATGGTTCTGTTAAAACATATTGTGGATCCTTAGGCTGCAGACACACGGCATTGCAGTAGATGTGCGTCAACACAGGGTCTTGTTTGATTCCAATTGCATCCGATTAGAATTACCAGTTAGATTTGTTTTATCTAATTAGTGATTTCTAATCGGATGTTATTGGATTCAAATAAGACCTGCGTCGACGCACGTCAACTGCAATGCCGTGTCTGCAGCCTTACATCACTCCTTATGCATAACAGATATTTTGTGGTTGGTTCCTTTTCGATAACAGAAATTTGTCCGTTAAGCAAAATAATGTAAATAAAATGGGAACTACACCGAATTTAACTTTGATCTCTTTAGCAAAATGATATATTTTGGACATGTTCCTATTCATGACTTAACCTTTTTACTGCCAGTAGGTGTATGTATGGCGGTACCTTGCACGCCGCGAATTTTATTGCAAAAATAAAAAATTAAAATCAATTTACGTTTCAAGTGGTAAAAACGAATTCTGTTTCAATTCTGAGTATGTGAGGATATTCCCAATATATGTCGTTGTGTGTTCAACATATTTGTATGTTTAAAATAATTGATTTACGTTAACATTTACGTAAAATCCCGTTTAAAGCGGGTCGTCCAAGACGTCATTGGCAGCCGTCCGGTTAAAATACCTAAAAATGTTAGTTAGGTCCTTTATGTTTTTCTCAACTCATTGATAGTGTGTACCAAAATGATTTAATAAAACAAATTTACTCCATTTCAATATCATTTATTATCATTCCTAATAACTTAACTCAGAACACAGTACATAATTATTGTTAAAATAAAATAAAAAAATTCAATAAATAAAACTTTGACGATAGTCGTGAATAATTGGATTTATGTGTTTAAGAAATGTTAAAAATGACATAAAACTTCATATAAAATGATGAGTACATAAAGTTCGACACTGGATTTTGCTTCTGGGAGTGATGGTGAAATTAAGATTATTTAAATTCAGTCATAGAGTCACTAAGTAATATAAGTCACTAGTAGGCACAGGGAGGAAAACTGATTATGCAATCTCGCAAAAATTCATTAATATACAGCAATTTGTGTGAAGAAAGGTAAACTTCGATATGATTAAAAAGTAGGCAGTGGTTCGGAGAACTAAAATACTCATAATACACCAGCAACACAAACATCACTGATGTCAATGCAGTCTTCTTGCCTCCATGCTCATCCTCGATGTCACATTCTAACCCCCGTTTTAGACGGGACAGTGGTGTCGCGCTCGTATATAATATAGTAGGCCTTTGTATTCGAATAAAGGGGCCTTTGTATTATGTTTATGAATGTCCCAGAGCTTATGAGTCAACGCATAATTTCGCATTATAAATTGGAACATAAAACTGGCTGCGGTAATAAAAACAAGAGTATCGGCGGCTTGAGAATGTAGCGGCCGACGGAAAAGTGTACCGGACGCGCGTTGATTCATTAGCTCTGGGGCGTTCATAAACATAATACAAAGGCCACTTTATTCGAATAGAAAGGCCTCCTTATTATATACGAGCGCGACACCAGTGTCCCGTCTGCAACGGGGGTAAGACACTCTTCGCACACAATTCAAAGGGTTGCAATTTCTGAAAAATGATTTTCGGAGAAATTTGAAGATCCTACGATTACTGGTGCTAAGTGCTCCTGCAGACTAGATTACCTGTCACTGTTTTTGGAGATACATATTATTATATTAATTGATAACAAAATACATTTTATTGTATGGAGTCTCCAGTGTCACACCTATTTACAAACATCAATATGAATGATGATATTGGAACATATTTCTTCATCAAAACGTGTGTGAAATAGAACTGAAAAATTATTATTAAATGTCAGTTTATACTATACAATCCGCGGTGAATATATTTTTACATTGTGCCAACATCCAAATATATAATTATTAAGTTATATTTTTTTCAATTTTTTCCATCATTTTTTAAAAAAAAAATTATGCAGAACAACCTTAGTTATTTTGAATACGATGATACATCAGATTTTTTGATTAGGTATTATATTAATTTTTGATCATATTATAAAATAAGTGCACAAAATTGCACCTCATCTGTCATGAGAGCGCAGAACATGAATATGACTTTTTAGTCATTTGTTATTCCATTTTTATAACTAAGCTTGCACATAACATAATAAATTACATACTAGAAATTTGTTTTTCTATCTAAGCTACACAACAATCTCATACCCCTCATAGTTCATCATTTGATAATAATTTAAACATCTATTAATTTATTGTGCCTTATAGTTCACTTTATTTTGTTAAACTCTCGACAGAATAAATATATATAACATATACATATCACAAAGAGACAGTAAATAATCGGTGTTACTTTAGATTTGAAACCAGTAACGTCCTGTGAGAGAAGGTATATCATGCGCTACTAGCGATGAGACAAATTAACACAATCACTGCTGACCTGCTAATTAATATTTAATTACCACATTTAAATATCATGTTAATTATATCTAATGGCCAGGTAACGCAAACGCGCCAGTCGCGTTGTCAGCACTAAATGAGTTAAGGAAGACAAATGAATGCTAACTTTTCCGAGTAGATTCTAGAATGTTCTCCTGGGCCCTAAAAAAATTTGCAAGCAGATATTTTTTAAATTTCATTTATGTATTTAAGATAACTGTGAATAAATAATAAATATGGTAAGCATTGAATTTATATAAAACTATTGATGGGAAATGGTAAGGGGTGACCTATTGAATCTGCTCACTGCCGCATTCTAATGTGGAGATTTTCGATGTTCAACTGTCTGTTGAATGTTGAACATGAAATCAAAATAAATGTTCCCACGTACAGATTTAAGTTGATCTGATAATTGATTGTAATTAAGATGGCGGTCAAGTGAAAGAAACAAGTTTGATGTGCCGATGCAATTTGTTATCACCATGGTTACTTGCCTAGGCGGCCAGTCCAATCGAATGTTGAACGACTTAAAGTAGAAAGGACTTCCAACTTTGTTCAATTCAACTAGCAAGTTGCCCTATTTTGCTGAATTTACACTGTTGAACGACAACAATCGCCACGCCAGAATGCGGCATAAGAGTGGTACTTTGCTGAGGAACGTCACTGCTTGAAGCATTATAAAATGTCATCGATTTAATTCACTGGAAATGACAAGATATTAAAATTACGATTCACAATCCTTAGTTTTGTTAGATCGGTATAAATTTCAAACTACAACATCGGCTACTAAAGCTTTGAAATGCCGAGAAAACAAACCGTGGTAATTTAATAAGAAACCCTGCGATTAGGGTAGTAGAAAGCAACAGTTTGTGTTTTCATTGTTTGTAAGTTCATAATATTTACTGAACACATTCAAACTATACAAATTTTATATAATGATATCACAATTTTAATAATTATTATTGTAAATATATTATGTTATGGTCCAAAAAAAATATTTAACGTTGGTTTTGATTGACTTTAATTACTGTATCAATGAGGCAATCATATTGATATTTCATTGATTTAATTATCACCTATAATAAACACAAAAGCATTTGTAGCAAAGATTTTTATCGTTCGTATACTCAAAAAACAAGGACACTAGAAAATATAGTAAGCAACGGAAATGAAATGCTATATCTGAGTATTAAAATTATCTGTGGAAAGGATACATTTTCGATTCTGTAAGTTCAGTATAATAGTATGGTTCCCGTAACTGAATGAATCAATTTACATCACCGATAAAACTATAGTACAAAATAATAATTACTAATTAAAACAGGCACAACTGCAAGAAGATAACATCATTGTATTATCAATTTTAAAAAAATAAAAAAAGAAGATTTAAGATTCACATAGACAAAATTATCAACAAACTAAGTCATCACTTTTCCAAGGTTCTTTCTCTCTACATACAATGTAAACGAATTGGGTTGAAATAGACATATTATGTAATAATACATTGATTGTTTCTGACGTTGAGCGTGGTTTTTGTTTTATTGCAGCACCGCCGCATTGGCAGCTATGGACGGAGAGTTGATCACTTCACCCAGGCTGTCCAACAATTCTTTTCTGTAGTCATCAAAGTCTCCATCAATCTACAAAACAGAAAAAATTAATTATTGAAACCAACTCCCATCTTCGATAGCGGAATATGAAAATAATCATTGATTTTTTTTTTAAATGTAATATGTAGACGTTTCCACCTACTGCATAATATTATATTACGGGACTTATACAAATAAGTTGAGTTACTACTTATAATAGAGGGAGTAATACGAAGTGGTAATATGTCAGCTGGGCCTGGAAAATTCAGGTTATTTTTCAAAATGTGTTCAGACCTAGAGCATGCGCTGAGTCTCTAATATTTCTTCGTAAGACGACCAAGATCCACATCGGATTCTAGAGCCAATGAGGAAAAAATACATAGAACAATGATAAACATTTTTAGTTTTGTGATTGAATTGGTAATAATGGAAAAATTATCTTTGGCGCATTTGTTTGCGATGTTCATTTAAATATATAATGATGGTTTGTATATAAAATATTAATGCCAATGTAAATCATTATATTTCCCTGGTAAATAAATATCAGAACATAAGCGTGAATTTTGCTATGAGTGACCTTTTTTTCAGCTTCGCTGTCATATATAAAGGCTGTATCTTCATAGATGAAGGTTTTTCTTCACCTTCATTGGATTGATACATACTTTCAATTTTTGATTGGTTACCTCGATCATAGAATAGATTAGTAAGATAGAAATGCAAGAGCCAATAGACCTAGACGATGAAGTGAGCTTTGGTATACGACTTAATGACGGTCATTCCATAAAATTCAAGAAATACAATGCGTTTGTTGTCAAATATTATCATTATATAATCACATTTGAGAATTATACCCTCGTACAGACATACCCAGAAGGAAGGTAGGTAAGAAATATTTGGAATTGCGAAACACAAAAAATGTGAAACTCCAAAATTAATGTAAAATTTTAAGGGCCCAGTTACGCTGTGGAGGATAACGGAATAAAAACAATTGGTATTAATTATTCTCGCTGTTTCCCGGAAGACATTTATATAGTCAACGTCACTCTACTCCAAGATGGAACACCCGAAACACAAAGCCACTACGTCTCCATTTGACCTCTTTATTATTTGGTGGAACAACAGCAGAAATTATGCAATTGTGCTGGTGTGTAGTGTGGCTATTTTGCAATACATGTTACTCCGGTAGTAACCGAGCTTTTGCGTTTCTGTTGTTTGATAATTCTGTAAATCCCACCTAGTGTAGCTGATAATCTACAGAAACGGTAAAGACGATGAGGTTAATCTCCGTCCTACACGGCACACTGTGTCCCAGACAAACTATTCTCTATGTAAAACAAGATGTAAAGTATGTTACCTCATTGATGGTCTGCTCTTCAATAACATAGAGTGTACATTCTGTTTCTCTGATGAGTCTCTCGTCGTGAGTGACAATGACCACACCACCTTTGTATGCGTTGATAGCCTCGGCGAGGGCGTCTATAGATTCAATGTCCAGGTTATTTGTAGGTTCATCCTGATAGAAATAAATAAAAACTTTATAATATTGAGATGATATACAAGAGACGTTCCGTTGACATTTATGCTCTGCTGCAAAATATTGGTAAATGGAAGTGCGGGGCACATAAAATAAAATCTCGCTTTGTTCCATTATTATAACAAGCTAGCGAGTTGAAACCGTCATTTTTGGTACTATGTTGACAGGATGTATTGAGTAGTTTGTTTTTTTACCAGGAGGTCGCTACCATCACTATACTGCGCAGACGCAGCAGTCCCACACGCCAGCGTGTAGCGTGTTAAGTTGATCGGCTTTCAACTTTTCTCGGTAGATTGTTTACAATCTGCTTGTTAGCTTGTTCGATGATGACACTGGGCGAGTTTACAAGCTGATTGTAAATTCGCCAGCAAGCAGCTTGTAAAGTAGCTCAATGTGTCATTGAGGCTTTACTCTTGAACTGACAATGTTTTTTTTTGCTGAGACATTATTTGAAAGGTGTAAACATTAGAATACAACAAAAAATTTATATAATCGAATTGTGTAACCTTGATCTGGGGCACTGCAGACATGTCTATAAATAGAAAATCACACATGTGTCTGGAATTCATTTCAATGATTGCTATGCATGCATTGAATAGAATGTGGTCAAATAAATTGAATTTGAATTTATTTTTGAATATTCCAGACTCTCAGCAACAAAGCAAATCTTGTAACTTTTTGTTAATTAGGTACAGATTTATCAATGTTGCCAATCAAAATATTTCTGACGTTCTCATTGAAAAAATCAGAAGTCACTTTACTGTTGAGATTCATCGATAAGACAGTTAGTTATACATAAGTAAATTGATATTTCAGTCCGGTTGCATATATTGTAGTACATACATACAGTATTTATTGTGGATGAACAAGAAAATATATTAAAGAATTTTATACATACAAGAATGACAACATCGGGGGCATTAAGGGTGAGTTCTGCAAGAGCGACTCTGGCCTTTTGTCCTCCGCTGAGATCCTTCATCTTAATGATGTGAGCATGGCTGACCAGCCCGAAGCTGCCCAGTGCCTTACGAGCTTTCTCATGCTGCAGTCCAAACAGTCTTTGAAGGTATTCAGCGGGAGTTTCTTCCGCAGTTAAATGTTCACCGGAATGTTGGTCAAATCTACCTATTCTCTGTAAATATTATTTCAAATTATGTATGAATATTTTATTGTTAATCAATTGAAATAACCTGAAACCGATCAGCAAATAAATTGTTTAATAGAACTTCTGAAAATTTCACGAGCCAATATATAGGTAAAATAGTAAGGAATCTGCTGCTGTATCTTTGCAAGTATAGTTGATAACCATGGCCTCAGTATTGTTTCGGAGAGATGAAGTACTGCATTGACAACCATATGGTTTCTCTGTTTCGATTTTATTACTGACATGGCCGAAAAGGTCTTTTTACATAATTAGGTAGTCGAAAATGTTTAAAAATTTAATGAATTTGTAACTAACAATATTGTATTTTATATCTGGATACAACATTGGCATCAAAAGACAACTCGTTTAGGTTTTCTAATTCTCGAGTATTAATTGCACATGGATTGACATCTTCAATAAACAGATTACTTTTGTTGAATGAGGATTTTCTTAGAAGTTTTGGTTTCATAAGAATAACAGTATTCATAAGCACAAGAAGTTTCCAGGAGATCACATGTAACGCCGAAATCAACCAAAATTGTAATAAAAATGCTATGTTATGACACTTTTAAAAAGGCATTAATTAGATAGCACTTAGGGCTGTCATTTATTATGACGTTAACGACAGTGCACATCGCAGGACCTCGCCCGAAGCTGACATGAAGCATCCAAATACATCCATAACAAGAAATAAAAATATAAATAATATTAAATTCTAAAGGTTTTTCAAAAAAGTTTTTGTCGATAGCTATTTCGGTTGTAACACCATTATCAAGAATATTCAGATAGACCGTTTTGCCTTTGCTTAAATACTATACGTATAGATAGACAGAATACATTTTCTTATTTATTATTATATTAATAAGAAAATGTATTCTGTCTCTATCTATGCGTATAGTATTTAAGCAATAGTCTGAATAGTCTTGATAATGGTGTTACAACCGAAATAGCTATCGACAAAAACTTTTTTAATAAAACCTGTAGAATTTAATATTATTCATATTTTCATTTCTTGTAAAATGGAATTCTACCAAGTAAATGCGAACTCAATTAATACATCCGTAACACATCGTATCTTGGATCTCAGAAATATAACAAAATAGTGTTATTGGATGTTATGGAGTTACATAGTTGGAATAGATCCGCGGGTATTGGAATATTATGTGTTTGAAAAAAACAATACATACTACATATTATGGTATTATTAAATAGGTAAAAGAAATAGGATCTACTTATATTATCCGTAAGTTATTCCATTAAATAGATTATGATAAAATTACAGGTATGAAGTGATCAAATAATCATTATTAACAATTGACAATGGAATAGTTTTGTAAAACTGGTATTCAGCTATCTGCTAATATAAACATGGACTCATGTTGTATAAGGATTTAAAGATATCAAGTATGTTTTCATTAATATAATGATTTATAATGAAGCTTCCTTAGTGCAGGAAAGTGTACAAAAGTTGTATTGATACAGATTTTTATAGAAATTACTGGTTTATAAGTACATAAAATGACTTAATGATTTAATAGCGTTGAGCAAACATTCATTATGGCGTTTCAAAAATAAAATAAAATTACAAGAACACTGCTTAACCGGTTCAATGCAATTTAGTAACTGACCAGTCGATGATTTCTGATGAGTTCTCCCTTGCCAGGCGTAAGTTCTCCAACGAGAAGTTTAAGGAAAGTAGATTTGCCCACTCCGTTAGGACCGACAATAGCGATTCGAGAGCTGAGATCGATACCAAATTCCGTGCCACGGAACAGAGGTTTTTGACCCTCGTAGCAGAAATCGACATCTAGAGGAGAAAGAGATCCAATTAGATATATACAATAATTGAAATGTAGATAAATCAAATTGAAAAGTAAAATTTGGAGATAATTTTAATTGACACATCATTACATGGGAAAAGCACTCCAGCATCAAGCCATTATCCAAGACCCACTGCTATTATCTGAGATGCTATCCAAGTAATTTAACATTGGAACAAAAAAGATTTACTCACGATAATTATTAAACAATCACGACTCTTGCTATTGATATTAACTAATTTATTGCTGACAACACGACTGGCGCATTTGCATTAGTTGGCCATTAGATATAATTAACATGATATTTAAATGTGGTAATTGATCCGGTCAGCAGTAAATGTGTTATCTTACTGTGAAGTCCAAGTATAGGTGGCTGCATTGCAGTTGGATCTGGGAAATTGAATTTGACGAGGTAGTCTTTAGGACGAGCCAACAACTCGCTTGGACCCGATTCGTCATCCTGTTTCGCCATCTTTGTTCGGTTCTTTTCTTGTTTTCTAGTGAGAGCCTCCTTCGTTTTCTTTTCCTATTTGTGATAGATGGAAAGGTTACAGAGCAATTATATCAAGTCTTATAACATTTTGGAAGAATACTTTTAAATTTAAATTATTACAAAAAATAAATCAATGCAATCTTTCAAAAAATACAAAATTGAGTTGTGTATATAGTTGAATTACTTACAGCAGCTTTTTTAGATGTTCCATGAGCCTTCAGTTCCTTTATCCTCTTCTCCTGTTTCTCGTATTCCTTAACTTGTTCTTTCCTCTTTTGCACAAACATCTTTTTGAACATACTGTAATTTCCTTTATAGTAATTAAGCTTGAGAGTGTCTAAGTGAATGATTTCGTTGCATACATTATCTAAGAAAGATTGGTCGTGAGAGACTATCAGCAGGGTTTTCTTCCAGCTTTGAAGATAACTAAAAAAATTAATGAAAATTGACAATAGGCCACTCTGGTGACTAAAATCATAACGTATAGTTGTTACAACCAAGAAAAGGAAAGGTCAAATGAAATCCAAAAAACTACACAATGAAAGAATGGCGAACGCTAAATAAATGTTTCTGAAACAGCATACATACATGCAAAAACATTAAATTTCTGTTGCATTTGTTATTAAAGACCAAAATTAGATTGATTAATCATTAGATTTATAACTGTATGTAATCAAATTCAGAAATTTAAGTAGTAACTGGTACTTTATTTCTATCACATTAAAAGTCAACATAATTATTAAACTATAACTTCGATAATTCATAGTGACAAAGGTTAACAACAAAACAGGAGTTTGAATTTCAGGCTTAAATCGCTTACAATCAGTAATTACTAAGACTAATCCACTTAAGTTAGGAGTAGCAGAGTTGTAATGCCTGAATGGACATCGTTCCGTGGGGCGGCAGCGGCGTGCGCAATACAAATGTATAAAGAAAAAAGAAAATATAACCATGTGTTAACACCCAAAAAAAGACATTGTCTACAAACATTTCACACATGGTTATACGTTCGAGTTGCGCATGCCGCTGCCGAAACCAGCCAATGTGTAGGGGAGTTTTATTTTGCCAACTTTACAGGAGGGACAAATTAGTGATTTTTTTCACAATTTAAAAATCTGGTAATTGTTAGTGAGAAAATTTAAAGTAGGTACCTACTTATATTTCTTTTCTAATATACATTTTTTGTTTTGTATTCTTTCTAGTTTAAAAATATATATTTTTAGTTTTCAACTTTTTCGACACCCAAAACGGACATACGTTTGTTTGCTTTTGTTTAGCAGAGCATGAAAAGTAAAAATGAATGGATCAACATAGTTGTAACTCAATTTCACCGAATTTGGACTGACTGACCAGAGTTTAACTTTTGCGTGTCATTAGTTTCAGCAATCACAATACACATATACATGTAGCAAAAAATCTTACTTATCTAGCCAGATAACAGCGTTAAGATCCAAATGATTTGTGGGTTCATCAAGTAAGAGAAGGGTCGGTTCCATGAACAGGGCTCTGCAAATAAACAACGAATTAAACCATAAAAAAATAGTCATCACAATATCACAAAATATTATTGTCATATTGATTATTGTTGGATAATTTTCAAACATAATACAGTAAAACCTCGTTAGTAAGAACACTGATAATTCGAAATTCGCCGTAATTCGAAATTTTACGGAAACAAAAAGTCCCTTGAACATTATTTTCATATAAAACCATACCTTTAATTCAAATTTCGTAATTCGAAATGATTTCAGAGTCCTGGCATATAAAAATATTCAATAAATCGTAATACATAAAGTACATTATTTCATGAGCCAATCATTGAAAATTGTGACCGACTTTTCTTAAAACATCAAAAATTACTTATTTTATGAAGTTAATAAAAATAATCCTGATATTTTATGACCCATTTCGGTAGGTACATCTACGATCGGAAACGAAATTAATGAAAATAAAAAAAATTTTAAAATTTTCATACTTTCCATACATTTCGTAATTCGAATTTTTTTTCGATTTTCGGTCCCGAAATTCGTATTAACGAGGTTTTACTGTAATAATGATACTACGGGGAAGGCTGGGTGCTGAGGATCTGATACTCTGGAGTCTTCATTTTATTATTTGTGTGAGTAAGAGAGGCACAATATGAGGATTTAATATGTCAGTATAAAGTGTAAAAAAACAGAACTCATAATTTGTTAACTCTGTACAGAGTAGGCTTTATTGTTATTAACAAGAATAATAACAATGGGAGTTTAATTTATAAAGATCGGACAATTGATTGGGAGAGATAAATGATTGTATAAAACACCTGAGATATTGTTATACAAAATCATGCGGTTTAGGTAGGGGTGCTTTGATTATTTCACTGACCACCACTTTATATTATGTATATAACTCTTATCGAAGGGTTGCAATTTTACACTCGTATTATTTGTGTTTATTTAGGTTATTATTAGACATATATTTTTAAACTTTATTAAGGGTATTCAGCGTGGGAATGTGACATTTGGTAGGGCCGCCGCAGTAGGCAACGTGACCCTCCAATTCAGGGATGATTGTTCAACTGATTTTTCCATTCAAAATATTCAAAGATCCAATATTTCTGCAGGTAGAAGCGAGAGAGGTAGTTTTCTTTTACATCTCTGTTTTTTTTTTCAAAGATTTTGGCGACATATATAAGGCCATGTCTTTTGACTTTCTAAACGTTTGAGGGAGGGTGGCTCAGGTATATATTTTTTTTAACGGATATCGCAACTTGATGCGTTAAAAATGCTTTTGTGATAATATTTTTGTTCATTAGACAGGGGTTGTAAACTTGTGGGATGTCGAGATAGAATATTGTGATTTGACATTGTATTGATTTTTGATGTTAACTTTTAGATTTCTAGATGGGGAATTGAGGCATTTTATAGGGCAAGTTAAATTTGGTGTTAATAAGTACTAACAAACAGTGGATTTTTAATCTATGGTTTCTGAAGGGACCGAGTAAACCAAATAATAAATATGAGACGAAGGTGAAAATTCTTTCGTTACTTTTTTAGGATATTGAGAATTAATTAATATACACATAGACTCATACCTGGCCAGCGACACTCTCATTCTCCATCCACCGGAGAAGTTCTTGGTGGCTCTATTTTGCATTTCTTTATTGAAGCCGAGACCGGCAAGAATTCGCCTAGCACGTGGCTCCGCTGAGTCTGCTCCTATCGCTTTCAATTCTGCATACACCTGATGAAACAGATCAATCAGTTCAACTATTTCATCGGCCATAATATGTTAACCAATATACTCTGTGAAGATATTTTAATCAATTTCTTTGTGCAATAAATGCAATTAATTTTTTTTTTTATGATAGAATAATTTTTGGATAAACCTTTATTTTATTTTCGGGTTTTAACCCCCTGGCCAATTTCACTCCTGACTTATTTAAAAATTAACGAATGTCAACTACTGAAAGTTCTAAATTTACATTCGCAATTGTATCAATGTTCTAATGCAGCGATACTCAACCTGCGGCCCTTTAAGCTTTTATGTGCGGCCTAAAACACATTTATTATCAGGAATTTCGTATATCTTGAGAATCGTTTTGACTTTGACGCACATATAGTGACACTCGAAGAGGATTGTCATTATGGTCCACATCAGATCTGGTATAAGAGTGTTGCTATTGCACACGATTAATTTAAAAAACACGCATAATTTTTAAAATCTCAAAAATGTTTTGTAAAAAAGGTGGGGTTTCATGATTTTTTTCATCACACCAGTAGTGATGCGGCCCGCGTTACTTTACAAACATATGTATTTGGCCCGAAGAAAAAAAAGGTTGAGTATCTTTGTTCTAATGGATTTATTTCATGCGATTTTTAGAAATTGACCTGTTTCAGGTAACGATGATTTTATTTTATTTCATTGATCTTCATGCTAATGATACACAAAATAAAATACTCAAAAAATATAAATTTGGCAATTTGAAAAATGAAATTGCCTCGGGCATATACCTCGTACTGTTGGACCGCAACGGTGTAATTAGTATGGGCATCTACGACATGCCTTTGAACCGATAAGAGTTATTAAATTAAATTGAAGCCCATTACATATTACAAAAATGGAGGCATTGTGACAACAGATTAGTTGATATGTTTTATGAATTTTCAATAAGAAATATTACTGTTCTAAAAACTCATTCTATCAAGTAAAATAATATCTCAGTTATGAAATAATATTTACCTCATTGAGCCTATCTTGTTTTGATAGCTTTCCCTTCACAACAGCTGCCTCCAAGTCTTTGCATTCCTTCAGCAGCTCTAGAAGAAATTTTAATATTACGTTTGTACAACTTATTTTTATAAGAAACCTTTGTGCAAATAAAGAAGATATATTATTGTAAACTTAAACTTGTCCATGAACAAAACTAACCTGTTCGTTTGACATCACTCTTCAAAACGCTCTCAACAGCTGTCAGATCATCTGCAACTACCTCCTGTTCGCAGAGTAATATGTCAATATTAGGCGGGATGGGGAATGCTCTTTGGGCCAGATGCCTTAAGAGCGTGGTTTTTCCATGACCGTTTGGCCCAACCAAGCCATAACGGCGGCCGGATGCAATAAGTAGATTTGCATTTACAAATAACTCATTTCCTTTTGCGCTTATTGTGAAATTTTCAACTTTGATGTCAACCGCATTTTCTAATGCAGCCATTTGACCTGAAATAAAATAGATACGACATTAAGGTTAGGTAGACACTAATATGACGGGTCAAAAAATTTCAGTTAACTTTATGGAATAAAATGGTTTAAGAAGTTAATCCAGCACTTATTTTTATAATGTTAAAAATGTGCTGCTAAATTCATAGCGTCACAAGACATACTGAGTCTGACAAACCAGTCAGTAGGTACTTATTGCATATCGAGTATGCTAGGCCAAAAGTGACAATTTCAATTTTACAGAGGAGCATTTTAAAATAAGATTTTATCGGTTTCATCATGTATTTTTCACCAGCTCTATAAAAGAATAGTCACATAATTGCTAAAACACTCTGGCGCTGATAATGACATTTTAAATAATCTAACTCCATAAATAACTCATTTTGATATGATCACGTCACTGTGCATGCGTCAATTCAGCCTCTCTTTAATTCAATTATAAGCATTTCAGAAGAAATCAGACAGTTTCACACAAACTCTACAGTGATCCATCCTTTGAATGAAATGCTGAATTTCATATCCACCAGATTAGATGCTTTTTTAAAAACATAACAGCTTACAACATTTTTAAATAATAATTATTACCGGCTGTTTTTTGCATCTGACTGATGGTGAAGTTGCTGTCAAGTTCACTGGCTCCCTGTCCACCCTTCTTTGTCATCAACTCCACCTGCTTGTCATAGTCCAGCTGTTTCTTTAGCTTCTTCTTGTCCTTGTGCGTCAGTTTCTTGTCACTCTCCGCTTCCGCTTCCTGTGCGCTCTTTTTAGGATCCTTCTCATCAGATTTCTCCTCCTCTCCAGAAGCGTCCACGTCTTTCTCTTCGTCTTCCCGGTTCTCATCATCCTCATCTTCATCTTCACTTGTCACAACTTTTTTCTTTGATTTCTTCATTTGATTTTTAGAGAGCTGCTTCGTTTTTGTTTTCGTTTGATCCTGAAAAGTTACAAATCAAAAAAGGTAATTTTTCTGCATAGTAAAATAGTTTCTACCTGGAAATTAATACTGTTGACTGACAGTACTACCATGGATTTTTTTCAAATTCAATTACAATTAATTAACTGAAAACTATCAGTTATGAACATAATGCCTGAGAGTGTCGGAAGGTGAAACCCAGGACACTGTGTATAACCATTAACACTTTATGGAAAACTAAAAAGTTTTGAATTATTTAATTTTTTTGGTTTCATTTTCTAATGATTTATCTTTTTGAACAGAATGATTTTTTTTTTTTTTTACTATTGCCATATTATGATTATTATATTACTACAAAGTTTCCATAAATTCCAACATTAACAAATGGGTTTAATAGATGGAAACCCGTGGTGGCAAACTGCAACTGCGACAGGGCTTTAGGAAGAGAAATTATACCTTTTTACTTTCTTTCTTATCTCCAGTGCTCTTTTCCTCAACTTTTGTTTCTTCGATCTTCATTTTGACTAGTTCCTTTTCAATTTCTTCTAAATCACTCTCCAAATCCTCTTCAGCATCAGATTCGGATTTCGCCTTCTTTTTCTTATCTATAATTTTAAAATTTGGTCGTTAGTAGCATGCGCTGTTGAAATAAGCTGAAAAATGCAGCTACCAATTTATTAACGTTCAGCTTTATTTTTGTCAGCAGCATTCTTAAATCACCCCAAATTGTTATTTGCAGTCAGTTTCTTTTTTCTTTTATAGATTTGTGACCATGTTGAAACGTCGTTCCACTAAAACTATGGTGCAGGAAATGAAATTAAAACGTGTGGAATTAAAAATTTTCTTCCGGTTTATATTTGCTTCCACCGCCCCCATATTTATAATCAACATCCCCCAAATTGTTTCCGAAGTTACTACTGATCCCCTTGATCGCTCCAGCGCTGGGAAACACAGATAACTGGGATTATAGATAATAATGACTTACTGTACTTATAAATAACTTGCAACACTAATGCAATACATTTTTATCGCAGTGCTTTTCTGGCAAATTAATCTCAGGCCACAAAAACGTATGTTTACTACAAATGAATATACAATGCGAAATATCTAGAGAAAATTTAATAATAATTAATTAGGCTTGGTAAGTAATCATTTTTTCAGTTTCACTTTCATATTATTTAGGATCTGGATATGGAACAAGGTTTACTTCAACTTCATTGCAATAATTTTATTTTACATATTATTTTATGTTGATAATTTTCTATATTTTATTGTATATTAAAACTAAATCTAGTGTGAGTTTAATACCCATCGATAAAGTTCTTATAGATTTGAAAAACAAAATTATTAGTTTAGGTCATGTGCATAAAAAAACTAAACATCATGATGCAATAATTTTATAGATATATAATATAATTATGAAAAAAAATTGGAAGGGTCCCAAAAAATAAATGATTGGCAAAGACAATGGGAAATGAATCCAAACATACTTGGCAATAATAAAATGAGATCATTACAAAGAGATTAAACTACGAAACAATGGGATTAAAACAAACTCTATATGTATGTATTAGAATCAGTATTACTATTTTTTTTGTTTACTGTTTATAGTACAAAGGTGTACTACATAACATATTTTGTGTATTTCACAATAATTTAAGCAGAATCAAAATTATAGTACTGTACTATAATCATAGTACAGTTGGCAACGGTGATTAGAACACTTGATACATGGTGATTCTGGAACTTACAATGGTTGAATTGTTAACCTATAGAAAACATTAAATTCTCTGCGCTGATAAAATTGAATGTAAAAAAAAATAGAATGAAAAAAAATGGACTGCCATTGCATTTCTACTGGTATTTGCTATTTTTCAAAAAGGTGTATTCTTTGGGTCTCAAAAATGTTGTTGTGTTATTATTGTTTAGTGATAATAATAAGAGTGCAAAATTCTTAACATACTTTTCTTTTTAGCAGCCGGCTTTGCAATGTGGACTTCTTCATCGAAATCTAGCTTCAGTTCTTTGTCGCTGTCATTATCAGACCAATCATCTTTCTTGCCTTTTCCTATTTAAAAATAATTAAGAATAATTAAATTTGTTAGTCCTATAAGTCAATATGTTTAAGCTCCCATTTTCACAATTAGTTTAAAAAACATGAAGTATACTAGAGCTACTATAAAAATATTGTTTGATAAAGTGCTTCAACTTACTCAAATGTAAGTACATATTAAAATAATAATACATCTAGACTCAGAAGACTACATATATCATTATCAGTGACACTTGTTACCTATGCAGCCCGTGAACAATTAAAAATGGATATTAAAATGCATTAATGATATTAAAAGGCATTAGTTTGAAGTCTAAGTATTATTGTTTGTAAAAAACATTAAAAAAAAGCTATGATTGATACCTTTAGTCTTCTTCTTAACTGGTTGTTTAGCAGGTTTCTTAGCCGGGTCGTTGACAGAACTGGCCATCGACCTTTTATCGTCGTCTGAATCAGCTCCTTCATCATCAGAAGAGTCTGGTGAAACCTTCTGTTTAGTTTTACCTTTAAAGGAAGGACACAACTTTACATAATTACGGTACACAATAAATATATGAACTAACCATTTATAGAACATAATTATCAATTGTTACATTTAACAATTTATAGAGTTGTTACATTTAACAATTATACATTTACATTTAACATTTAACAATTATAAAGATTTCCCTCATTTTGAGAATCATTAACATCAAACGAGGACTAATTATACACATTCCAATATCATGCAAACTACTTCAAACGAATTGTATACATAAACCGCTCAAAAGTTTCAGTTTTAAAAAAATATTAATATTGAAAATACACTTTGATTAAGAACTAAAAGCAAATGAAAGTAATTAAAAGCTTTTTAAAAGTTATAGACTGTACTGTAAAATATTCAATCAACATACAAAAGGTGTAAAAAAAACTCCAAATTCATGAATACCTTTTTTGCCTTTGGCTTTGGGCTCATCTTCAGATTCAATTTTGCTTTTTTTCTCATCCTCAGAATCATCATCATGACGTTTACCTTTCCCTAGATAAGTCAAAAAATAATTAAATCATTAATTATTTAAACATTATTTATTGATAAGCCCCAACTTATGTTCCAATTTGATCGGTCTGATATAATATAGTAATTTTAGTCTATGATCAGTCTGACAACATGCCTACGTGTGACCGGATATTATGTCAAATTCGCCCAACCGCCAGACCAAATTAGAGTGTTTGCATGGTATTTTTATTGATATTTCGCATATCTAAATGTTTATGAAAATATCACCAACAGGTAATTATATATTTGCTAGATCAAAGAGAAAACAAAATCGTCACAAAAATTCTCATTTAGACATCAGTTAAAATATTGAATATTTTAGTACACAATGTTAAAATTTCAAACTAAAATAATCTGGAGTGGTGAGCCAATAAAGTAAATTGTTATTTGTGTTTGTGAACGGCATCAAATTAATTTACCTTTTTTCTTTGCGGCAGTCTTCTTAGATTTAGATTCTTTTTCAGGTTTTTTATCATCTTCATCATCAGACCAATCATCATCTTTTTTGCTTTTTCCTGAAATAGATTGGTAACAAACTACATTAAAAACTGTGTGTATACTAAATTGTAACAAGATACATAATATGTATGTAAGACAATATTACCAAAATTGTTATTAATTAACATTATTTATTATGAATAAGTGAACTCAATTATGTAGTACATAATAATATGAATATGTGTATTAATTAAGGCGCTAAGTACCAAAATAATAAAAACTGACATTTTTATAGAAAAATGTTCTACACACCAACGCCAATAACTTCAACTATAGTCTAAGTGCCTCAAGCAAGTCAAAAAAATACAGCAAAATAATTAAACCTGTCGACGTTGTAAGTCCGTTGGCGTATTTTATTTATAATGGTGTAAGTAGCACTGCAGTGGTCAACGGCATTGAATATAAAATAGCTGACGATGGTGTGTTGACACTTGAGAGTTCTTAATCCCTAAAATTATAGAAGCTGCCGTGATTGCTTCACACTGTTTTACTACATTTTTCAAAAGGTTTGCTTCATGAAATTTTACTGCAATGACTCGGTATTTTGTAACTACAGGCAATACTACTTTTTGGTACTTAGAGCCTTATTTAATACACGTATTCATATGTACTATTGCAGTCACAAATATGTTACTTATCATCATTTTGTGACAGACAGTGGTAACATCCTAATTTTCCGACTACCGGTTTCCAGTTCAGAGTAATATTCCCCGAAGACTGGTAAACTTCTTGGTGATTAATCAAAGTATTAGGCACATTAAACCATAATTTACAGCATAGTTTCAAACTCTATTCTAGCCAAAAAAATACCTACTTTAGTTTTGTCTAATAAAAATTCTTTTTTCATCGAAGTGACGCAAATAGTGAACCAAGCAATGTTTTATATTTCCTATTGCAGTTAGTAAATTATCATTTTCATTCGTAAGCTGAACGAATATGCCTTCGCAGAGTTCAGGTTATATTAACGGACTTGCACAAGGAATGGTTAGCCATTCGCCCAACTCATTGGGTCCTTGCTCTGCAACCCGTTGGGTCATTACTCAACCGTGGGGCATATTATGTAATCATACAGTTGAACTTGGTTATTACGAGGAAGATGGGACCGACTGAATATGCTTGTTATAAACGTTACTCGTTATATCAGAGAATAGGTATTTTTAAATGAAAGGTCACATAACACAAAAAGTCAAAAATTAAAAATCTAAAAACCATCGTAAAAATCCCCGAAACAAGCACGGCATTCATAATCTACAAAAAAAGTTGTTTATTGTACCTACTAAATTCACAAACCTTGGATTTTTTACTTATTTAACAATTTTGTCGGTGAAAACACCAATTAGGTAGGTACTTAGACACTTAACTAGTGTCATAAACGTAATGCGATCCCGGCGGCATCCTGTCTGATCGGATTTTATTGCTTAGGGTCGAGATGTTTTTAAACGATTGACACATTAACAGGTTTAAGAAAATTTTTGACCATATTTTAACTCGGTATATCCGATAAGTTGCTCATTATAACAGTGAATAAATGTATTGAGAAAATCATAAACCAAAATGTCAACGAACGTTTCCTTGTTACATCCGAGATCTCGCTATATCCGTGATCATAATAAACGAGCTCGACTGTATATTATACAGGAATCTGTATTACTCACTGTCATGGTGGATAACATATTTCAAGGAAACAGAATGGGTTTTATATACTAAAAAAAAATAGAAATCGACAATGTCACTCATTAATATTCGTGGGAGATCTTTACTCTTTGGTAATTACAAAAAATAGTGCTCTAGTAGATTTTTGCAATTTTCTCAACACTTGATTTTTGGAAAATGTGAGTTACGACTCCAGGTTACACATATATTTTTGTGTATAGATAAACCCTTTATCAATTTTAATACTTAAACCCATGTTCTATCATATATAAATATCACTTTCTCTCGTTCTCTTCACCACCATAAAATTTTGTTTTATTCGTTTAGTCGTTTGGTGAAATAAAATTTTATTTGAAATTTTTGTGAAATAACTCTAGTTACTACCAAGGCGATGAAAAATCATTACAAACCTTTAGTTTTTTTCTTAACTACTTGCTTGCCTGACGGAGGTTTTCCGGAGACATTTTTCTTTTCATCATCAGAGTCGTCTCCATCCGATGAGTTATCGTTGCCTTTCTTTTTATCTTTACCTGTTAAAAAAATATTTTTTAAATTAACCACCGTGGGTAGCATGTAACAGACATTTATTATAATGTATTGAAAAAAAATATATAAAACAATCAAATTTCTGTGTCAAATATAAATTTAAAGGAAAATCATGAAAGTGTATTAAGTCATCGATGAAAACTTGCAATGCATTCTGTCCACTAGTTTCAAACAACTCTTTATATACCTAATTCTTAACTGGCTAATCTTGTACAAGATTCTAAGGGGTCATCTGTAGCACAGGAATGATATTTTGATTTAATAATTATATCAATATATATTCAAGTAGAGACAAAAACAATGTTAAATTTTGAGATTTTTTAAAAGAGTGGAAACACTATACTTAACAACATTATTACAAATGACTACTTTTTATTTTTAATTTAATATAAGTACTATGCTCTTAATGCACGCAAAGATGACTCCTGAATCGGTGTATTGGTGGTTCATACCGGTGGATTGTGATCAATGTTTTATCCAGGTCTGATATAATTTATGTGCGTCCATTAATTTATAGCACGGGTAGTCAACCTTTTTACACCTACCGCCCACTTTTGTATCTGTTAATAGTAAAATTGTCTAACCGCCCACCGGTTCCACAGTAATGGTGGTTTATAAAGTAGGGAAGTAACTTTACTTTATAAAATTTATAAAGCAGAGTTACAGCAAGTTAAGGCATATAATAATAATTTCTTACCAAATACTTTATGTCCGACTTTTGCAAAGTTTGGCAGAATAAATCTTTATAAAAGAACTTACTGTATTTAAATCTATCTTTTTATTTATACTTTACATACATAGAAGCATGAAATCTGATGAAATAACATTTAATAAATTAAATTATTAATAAGATCCTTGCGGCTGATGCTGCGAAACTAAATAATGGATATCTGGCTCAATTTTTGTGAGGAACAAACAAAGGTCTCCTCTTTCGGAAATATTCAGGCGGTTTCTTTCTTTGGTCATAATATGATTAACAGCACTAAAACCTGATTCCACAAGACATGAGGTAGGGAAAGGTATAATAAACTGAATATCATTTTCCACATATTTGGATATAAGACAGGCATTTTTTTATTGCCATAAGTTTTCATAAAGCATAATGAAAATGTTTTTAAAACCCCTACCACCCACCATGAAAGCTGGACCGCCCACTAGTGGGCGGTAGGGACCAGGATGACTACCCCTGATCTAGAGACACGATGGTAGTGAACAAACACTACATTTTCACAATATTAATTATTGAGTAACGTTTTCGTTTGGCAAGATTTGATACAAAATGATCTATGATTTATGCAATCAATTTTCGGGTCTTGTGACTGTTTCTCTGCCATCGTCCGCTGCCATCTGTCAGTGAGCGCAGTGTTGCCAACCAAACTATAATTATAGTACATTTTGGTCCGCGTACTATTAAAAAAGTATAGTACGTCAAAAATACCACAATTTTGAAAAATGGAATTAATTGAATTCGCCGATTAGCATTTTTCGGTCGTAAGAGGTCTTTAAATAAAGCAGGACATCGGAATTTCTCGAATTCTTCGTTTTGTTAATGTGACAAACAAAAAACTTACATTTTCAACACGTCCTATAATTTTTGCCAAAATACTATCATTTCTTGGACCGCGTACTATTATTCGATGACAAAAAGATAGCTGAATTCAACAATGGCGACTGACAGATAA
The DNA here is from genome assembly GCF_057557595.1 of Rhyacophila brunnea. Lineage (NCBI taxonomy): Eukaryota > Metazoa > Arthropoda > Insecta > Trichoptera > Rhyacophilidae > Rhyacophila > Rhyacophila brunnea. Next base: position 6,515,350 of record NW_028232859.1, read on the forward strand.
AGACGGCGGAGGACCAAGCAAAAGCACCCAATTTTCACAAAGGTAATAATTTTTTGGACATTATATTTTAATAATTCAGCTATCATTCTGTGACAAACATCACTTCTAAATATGTATCTGGCCCCAAAGAATTTCAAAATACATTTGACATATTATAATTATTAGAAGCAAACTGATACATACAGGTTACCGATTGATAATTAGCAAAATTATAATATTTCATTAATTTAATAACCAAAATATTTTCAAGCATATATTATTATAGGTACATAACATTTCTCGATTATAATTTATGTTTGACGTTTCACCAAGTATACGTCACTATTTGGTATATTGAACAATATGACAGCACAAGAATTTTACAACGTCTCACCTTTCTTTTGTGACTTTTTAGCAGCCGATTTTGGCATATCCTCCTCGTCAGATTCAGCTGTGGGCTTTTTCGGCTTACTGTCCATCGATTCGTCATCGCTAAAATCATCCTTCTTGCCTTTTCCACCTTTCTTTTTGGTTGATTTGGCTGCTTTCGATTTCGAGGTTATCTCTTCATCTTTCGTACTGGTGGCCGCCACCTTAGGCTTTTCTTCGATGTCATCCTCGAAATCCTGATTTTTCTTAGTGGTCTTCTTTTTAGACATATTTGAGATAGTAACGTGTATACAATGGATAAATGTCAAAACATACACGATAACGTGGCCTCTAAAATTTGTCAATCCTCTATAGACAAATTGCGAATAGAAATGGATAAACGTCAGTCGAATTTTGAAAATGTTACCATGTCATTCAATACAACTTCCATGATAGTATTTTCCAAAAATCAACTTCTAAAATTCACTTCTATTATTTGTTTGGTGAACTAAATATATCGTACATATATCATTTTGACAAATTTGATACAACAAAAATCAATTATTCTCAAATCAATTGTGTATTTTCTCAAAGAGGTTGGACGGTGCTACCTATTTATTTCTGGTTTTAATACATGGTACCTATACTTGGTTGTCCAAAGTGATACATGATTATTTATGTTGTGGCAATACTAAATTCAACCTGTGATTTTTCGTAACTTTCTGCAAACTTCAGTTCAATCATGGCACCTAATTGAGGTGTCTGTTGTCAGTCTGTGTCGTGTTTGTGTTTTTTTTGTTATTTTTATTTCCATGAAGCTACCCGGGTGATTAAACAACATGGGATGTCTCGGCGTATTGGTAATAACATTAGGTAAGTCATAATTCATTAAAAACAGTCAGATATTTCACAAAATCAGCAAAAACATTGTCGAAAAGTGGGCGGTATTCTAGGAATTCCGTCCTCAGGTAAATCAAACCGAAGGTAGATCTAGTACAATAGAAGAAATTTTAATTATTTTCCGAGCAACGAATAACCTTGTTCGTTGTAGTTATAATTGTGAAACACTAGGCTAGTAAAAAGATTTTTACACTGCTTTATTTTATTTTCCCCGATCTAATTCTTAATTTTTGGCTGATAGATGAAAAAACGAACGTGGCCAATTATTGTATAGGTAGGTATATAACTATATACAAACGGTAGGGTCAGGTGAATGAATCATTCCATAGATATAACAATTTTTGTTACTGTAGCAGTAAACAATAGTGGTTTATAATAATAACAATGAGCTCCTTTGTAGTGTTCAATGCTGTGGGCACGATTTTTGTTAGGCTACAATAAATACTTTTTAATAGTTGAACTTTTATTTTTGTGATGAAAGATTTCCAGACTAAAAAACATATTGGCAGTCTGTATTAAAAATCTGTTAAAAAATCTAGTAAGAAGCTAGCCATGATTAAGTATGTACCTAGATGCTATGTTTCTGATATTTTCTTTAAAGACCTGTGATTGAAATTCTTTTGCAATCCTGCTATTACCGTGGATTTTCATAAATTTTCATTTTTTGAATGTAACGTTATACCTGGTATAAATATTTTTTTTATAGTATGTATTTCCTCTTGATTACGCTTCTCAAAAGGAAATAGACGTAACACGATCATTTTCTTATTTCACGACAGTTTCCCGCGGATGGTTTAATATTGTAACATAGGAATTTTAAAGTCCATAATATATTTGTTTACTTTATGGGTTCTGCATTATTCACAAATAGATAAATACGTAGATATCAGCGTCCACATTTAATTGATTGTGAATAGTGAAAAATAGGCCCACTAATTATAAATTGAAATAAAATACAATAAGTACCTAATATTATTATGTAGTACTTATTCCAAATAGTTTAATAATCAGAACCGGTTCCGTCCGCTCTAATAGAATATTGTCAATCTCCAACTCATATTATTAAACGCTCTTTGTGGTGATTCATAGAACCTAGTCAATACATAGTGCAATTTATTGTTTTGTAATTTTCTCCAATAATCACACTGAGTTAATAGTTTTTTAACAATCTTGTAAATATAAATCAATCCGCCCTTATTTACGATGAACTCTGGGCCGAATCTAATGGGGATATTATATCACTGGTCTACAAATCAGTTGGGACATCGGAACCGATTTGAAAATCCATAAAAAAGGGTTTTGCAGAGAAATATGCAAATGTGGCAACTTATAAGTTCTAGCTAGAAAATGGGAGCCAATTCTAAGTAGGTACATTTTCAAACATTCAAATATCAATAAATATTTTTTCACCGTACTTACATAATATATGTATACCTGCAACAAAATAGCTAATAAAAACGACCATTTTCCACACTGTCACGAATTAAAAAAATATGAAAGTAAGTACCAAAATTGATTAAGTCGACTTGCCCTCATATCAATAAAGTCTGGTGCGTTAAAAACAGAGATTCTGATGAAATGATAAGTGATTTTGCGAACGTAAAAACATATTATTTAAAAAACATCACATTTTTAAATTATATAGACTTATTGTTTTTGGGGTGCTCCAATATGTATTAGCTTAGAACCCCATCAAGCGCGAATCCGGCCCTGGAGGTGAATTAAATTGCAGGTACCTACTCTGTATCTACCTGTGTTTCACCGATAATAAAACAGACACACAAGTCAACGTCACGATTTACGAAATCACTACCTGGTAATTACGTACCTAGTATGAATAATTTACTGAAAATTTGCTTTCATTTCTACGGATTTTAGCCAGCCATTGATAATTTCTAATGATAACAATATTATCAGTCGCTTGGTAGTATCGCACTTGATGTTGAATAATAGGAACCTATACCTAGTAAAATATACAGATGCCCACTAAAGTAACGTTGTGATCATCAGAGAATCCTCTGTCTATCAGTACCATATTATTATGTAAGTAATTACTGCAGCACAGTGGTGCACAATCTACAACCCTCCATGCCATTCAATATGGACATTGTGAGTTCTGGACCATCGATTGCATAAAATGTGTCATAATAATTACCTAGAGTCTAGACAAGTGGTTCTCATGTGCGGCCACCAACCCTTTACAGAATAATATTTCAAAAATTTATTTATAAAATTATGAAATTGGTTTAATACACATGACTTGTCTTGAATTTCTTTCCACGCTCAAACGATCCATAATATGTTTTTGTGGTGAGATCGTGTGTAAATAGTCAGTTTCTGAGAACAAAGCCAATTCAAAGAATTGGCAACAATTGCTTTATTAATATTGCCGATTTTTCCTACCACTGTATACTGTGAAATATCGTTCAGTGTAATGCAATTCATAAAAAAACAAATATCGAAGCCAGTTAACAGATGTAAACTTTGAAGCAGCCATGCGGCTCGCATTGGAAAAAAGGAGTAGTGAGGAATTTCCATTTGCATTATTTTTAAATAAATAGATATGTATGTACTAAAATGTTCAAATGTCTTTTATTAAATGGACTTGTCTATAAATAAATTGATCCATTTTTTTAGTAAATCAAATTTAGCTTCAATTTTTTCAATCACAACAAAAGTGAAATTTGGTGTGGCCACCAGACGTTTCCATAGAACTGTCAATGTCAATTGAGCGGCCACAGTTAAATTTCACGTGAGAACCACTAGTCTAGACTATGTTTTCAGTGAAACATGGTAAAATACTTGCATTCATATTCATTAAGTAGGTATATCTTTTGAGTGAGACTTCCACAGTTGTTTGGTTATCGGATTAGATTTTTGAGTTCCTCCTTTTATCTCCACTTCCTCCCTTTCTCTTGAGAATGGCCTGTGCAACTAACCCGAGTCGTTGAGGAAAGAAGGACTAAAGAGGAAGAAGAAACGATGGCAACCCAAAAACTGAATACGATATCTTCAGATTAGTTTGCTGCAACAAATGTCGTTAATATACGGCTGTAATGTATCTACATAAAGCTTGGTGGATGGCACATACTATATTATAATATTCTAACGACCAATGTGTATCAAATTGTATGTTTAAAAATAAACAGTATTTACATACCGTCATGTATATGCAGTCACAATTTGTCCACGGCTGCCTTCCATGACGCTATAAACGTGTCAGAATGAAAAGATTTTAGTGCCACACTTCCTTGTCCCGAAACGAAGCTGCACGGGACCGGTGTAGCAACCATGCACCTTGGTGCTTAAAGAAAAGCTTTATACATAGCAATTAAAATAATAAAACTAGTCTAAAATTATCTCAATGTTTCTAATCTGTATTTTCCAAAAATATTGCATTTTCTTCAATGTGGAGTCTTCTCTGACTTCCGTATAAAACCGCTAAAGACAATTTCAGTTTGATGTAAGTGCCACTTTTGTATGCAGAAAAATTAAATACGGCTGTATCTTATTTTATTATCATAATATTTGCATGAAAATTGATGGTCCTTTTTGCTATCACTTTTATATCTTTAAGCTCCATCTGTATACAAGTTTTTTTTTTAAACATTTTTGGTGTTTTCTATCTATAATCTATATCTTTTTCGGTTTAGATGAAAATCTATAAGTTTAGTATAGATTGCTTCGCTGCTGAAGGTGAGATGGATCCTTCGCACAGGTATTTAGAATACCGTAACTCGATAATAAAATAACCTTGGAGAGGCCTTTACCGTATGGCTGCGATCGATTATCATCTTTCATTGTTTTTCACACAATATATCCGTTAATAATTCACTCTCGACCTGTAAAAAAAACCTTTTGTTATTATATAACGGCCAAATATCCAAGAATGTATACGTACTGTACATTTTAATAATATAACCCGTAATGTAGTTTGTTCCTATTACGCGGACTGAGTTTTTTCTGCGGTTTTTGTGGCAAGATTCACAGCAAAAAGACTTCGTGTGGGTATTGTGCAATATTATGTTGCCTATCGATCTACTGAGTACGTACTCACGGGTTAAAGTTCCTCCTATTGATTGTTACGTTCCCAATAAGAAACTTTTGACTCGAATACTAATTATTCTTTCATGATAGAATGTCTATTAGGGGTAGAGAGGTTGATTGATTTACAATATTTACATGATTCATGTCGCTCTTTTGTGACTGCTTGTTAGGGATGTTATTAAATCTTAATTGAACGCTTTGGTTTCACAATCTATATAGGTATCTACCTAATAATTAATTGAAAAATGTTCGTCAAACTTCACATAAGTGTAGTTACCTGCGATTTATGTACCGCATCTATTACAGTATTCATCACAATATAAACAAGATGCAACCCACAAAATATTATATTAAATGTATGTGAAAACATGGTTAAATTTCATAACTTACATTCATGACTTAGAATACTTAGATTATCTTATTTGAAATTGTCTAAAAAAACATTTGTTTTCATTCGCCAAAATCGGGCATTACCACTTTGTATTTCCATTGATTGCAGGGCTCGAAATGGACCGGAGCGCCGTTCCGGTTCATAAAATCTACAAAATTATCGCTTCGCTCTCGTGGAAATATTAATTTGACCGTCTGAGCTAGATATTTCAAATAATAAAAAAATAACACACTTATTTTTATAAATCACATTTACAATTAATGTAGTATAGTATAATATAGTTAATATTTTCTTAAAATTATCAAGCGCTCTGGTTCGTAAAATTTTCTATTTCGAGCGCTGATTGATTGTGAATTATGAAACCAGACTCCTTGATTACTCTGCAGATAGATGCCTTCGCAATTTAGAGCTGGAAAGATTGGAAAAGACGTTTTCTACCTTGGACAATACACCTAGGTTCTTGTCCACTCCAATCATCATTCACCATTCTCACCTAGGATACGGTCGACCGAAATATAAAATCCAAAATGATTCTTTCCTTGTCTGCCCGCATTCTCCGTGCATACAAAAGCACGGTTACAGGGATATACTATAATATTATATATTATATGACTAAAAAGTAACTAGGAGATAAGGGAACGGACCATGCAGCCTCTCGTCACATCGAAGGCGAAGATGCGTGCTACTGTATCTTGTTTCCTCAATAGGGTGTCAACCTGGCATGTCCTTTCTTCAAGCCAACCGAATTTTTTCGTCTTGGAAGGCCGTTAAATACTTACCATTTACATGGTGCATACAGCGGTGCTACTGGATGGTAGCATGTTCTGTAAAGACTCAAAAAGACGAAGACTGGCGAACGAAAGGGATTATTAAGGGCGCCGCGTGCTGTTCATATACTCTACCTAAGGACCTGATGAGGAATAAGATCTAATAAGATAGACCATAGAGAATGTTTTTTTTTTCAACGTATTTGATCCGCATATTACCTATTATATTATTTACCAATTTGTCTACTTATTTAATTAAACTTCGAAAATTTAAATTTAAAGGAATGATGCCGCGAATGGTAGGCATATGGGTTGAGGAACTTATATCTGTGGGTCTATTCTATGCTTATCGACCGCTAAAGTGATAAAGTGATAAATATTATCAAGCTTAGGGTAGGTTTGTATCAAAATATTAGCACTTATTGTAACAATTACACGAAGCTGGTTTTTATTGTTGCAATAAGTGCAATATTTTAACAGCAGCAAGATAGGTGCTGTTAAAATATAGCACTTATTGCAACAATAAAATCCAACTTCGTGTAATTGTTACAATAAGTGCTAATATTTTGATACAAACCTACCCTAAGTTTGATACTATTTATCAATTTAGTGTTCGATATGTATAGAATAGACCCACTGGTAGGACTCTCAGGCGGCCAACGCTCTCGTAAATATACACCGTAGCCAAACCGCATAAGCTGCGAACAATCCCGATTTTAGTTTTACCCGATTGCCCTGCGTCCTGTATGCCCGAGCTGATGAAAATTAACTGGCGTGGATTGATACTCCACTGTCTATATAGTGTTAACTATTTCTTGACACCGTGATTTTGTGTTGGTGACGGACCATACAAGGAAATTACTGAGGTGTCTAATTATAAAAACCGATAACCCTACAATTCAATATTAATGTTAAATTACGTTTTTGCGCGTCAAACGTAAACTGGTTTGTTTTTTTCTATCGTATTTTAGAAAATTTCAATTTCTAGCTGATAAACTGCTTTTCATAATAAATATATTAAACATATAATTAGACACGTCAACACATATTTATATTATGTTAAATTATTGGTTTCTCTAAATCTTTTTTAATTTTTTTTTTGTATGCTTTTGGCGCGTTTTAGAAGTCATGATATTATATTGTGAGAAATTGCACATAATATAATGTGTACTTACGTGAGTTTTCTATACCATATTATGTGTGACCTAATAATTGGTATTTATTGTTAGACGCCTCAATAAAACAATATGATATTAATACTATCGACCGATGGTACTTGATGGAATTTGAATTTAAATTCTAATGGATTCTAGTGGAATGGAATAATACAAAATGGATATGGATGGAATGGATACTCAAATGGAATAGTACAAAATATAAATCCATTGGAATTTAAAAACAATATTACGTTAAAAATGGATGATTGAACATTATATTTCATCGTTGTCTCATCTATAATTGACATTTGCGGCTTATTGATATGCAGAAAAGAATGAGTAATGATGTCCGATCGTATTAGCAGTTGCTCGCTAATATTAAAATCTTCCAGACTCATAATTATTTTTTTCGTATCGGCGAAGTGATTGTGCTAAAATCGGTGTCGAAAACAGAAAACAGGGTACCGACGCGTGAAGCGCTCGACCAACTCAAGAATGATGAATTTTACAAAAATGTATGTGCATATTGCAATACTGAGACCTAGATTAGATACTGCATCGGAGAATGGAGGTATATTACCAGCCCGGTTTTTATTGATTTTCATAAGACACAACATTATTGGTTAGACGCGATGCATGGCAGAGTTCTTTCGCGAATACCATCTGTAAGGGATCTTGGCATTACGTTTGACAGTAAGCTATCATTTAGCTATCATTTGTAAAAAGGCGCTACAAATGTTGGGCTTCGCCTTGCGTACTTCCCGGGTCTTTTCGGATGTTACTGTATTAAAAATTCTTTATAATTCCTTAGTGAGAAGCCGGCTTGAAAGTGGGTCGATTATTTGGGCCCCGCATCAGTTGAAATATGACCTTATGGTGGAGCAAGTTCAAAAGAATTTTTGAGACTCCTTTATTTGAGGTTATATGGATACTATCCGTGGCTTTATCCAACTGACTTTCTCTTAGGTATGCTTACATACTGTAGTTTAAGTGCTAGACGATATCAATATTTGGCCACGTATTTTTTTCGACTAATACGTGGTGTGAATGAGAACTCTGCCATTCTTGGTAATATTGACTTGTGTGTCCCTGATAACTATCTTAGAAATCGGGAGCATTAGTTGTTTGTTCTCCCGAGGAGCAGAACTAACCTGCCATTGGTGATGCCAATTGGGAGGGCAATAACTCTGTTCAACCAAATTGCTTCGGATGTTGATATATTCCATCTACGTGAGAATGAGTATAGGTGGATGTTATTTTATAAATTCTTAAAGTAGGGTCTGCTTAACTCATCCGGTGTACTTCCTTGTACCTATATACTTAAGGGGGGACATGCTCGTCGAAGGTCAAAATTGAGTTTTTATTGTATATTCAAACCATGATCCTGGACACTCCTTAAACGTTGTAGATGATCTATTTATATACTTTTGAAGCCTTATTATCCTTTATAGTTATTTAAAACATTTGATGACTGCATGAAGTATTTTTGTTACATAAAATAGTATTCTTTTAAACCTCTCGCTCTAATGTTTTAGAATATAGTCATATTTCGGTACATAACTGTGCAGTGGTGTTAAGATTTTTTACATTTATTAATTTTTAAACGCATTTATATAACCATTAGCATAATTTATTACGAGATAATTTTTGTAAAATATTCACGATAAAAAATTATATTGATAATCTCTGTGATCCCAAATTTGACAAGAATTAGGCATTTTATTATTCAAAAAATCGGCAAGATTAACACATTTTAAGATGATTCTAAAGATATTTATTATAAGCTATGTCTTTGACCATTCAAGTGTGATAAACATTTTATGAATAATGATTGCTTTATAATAATTATTGACATAAGAATAAGGTAGTGTTTTTTTGAAATACGCCATTTCTTTTGTCATTCCCCAGTGGTTAAGCTACAACATACGACCGTAGCCATAAATTGACAAACTATAATTGAAGTAAAGAATAAAATGATATTGACGCGCGTGTTTGAACATGTACCGTTTAAAAAAAAATAAAAAAAAATTCGGTTAGGTACATGTTCAAACACGCGCGTTAACATAATTTTACTCCCTACTTTAATTATAGTTTGTCATTTTATGGCTACGGCCGTATGTTGTAGCTTAACTACTAGGGAATGCAAAAGAAATGGCATATTTCAAAAAAACACTACCTTATTCTTAGATCAATAATTATTATAAAGCAATCATTATTCATAGGATTTTTATCACACTTGAATGGTCAAAGACATAGCTTATAATAAATGTCTTTAGAATCATCTTCAAATGTGTTAATCTTGCCGATTTTTTGAATAATAAAATGCCTAATTCTTGTCAAATTTGGGATCACAGAGATTATCAAAATAATTTTTTATCGTGAATATTTTACAAAAATTATCTCGTAATAAATTATACTAATGGTTTTATAAATGCGTTTAAAAATTAATAAATGTAAAAAATCTTAACACCACTGCACAGTTCTGTACCGAAATATGACTATATTCTAAAACATTAGAGCGAGAGGTTTAAAAGAATACTATTTTATGTAACAAAAATACTTCATGCAGTCATCAAATGTTTAAAATAACTATAAAGGATAATAAGGCTTCAAAATTATGTAAATAGATTATCTACAACGTTTAAGGAGTGTCCAGGATCATGGTTTGAAAATACAATAAAAACTCAATTTTGACCTTCGACGAGCATGTCCCCCCTTAATATTTTTTGTATTTACACATTTATACTGTAGAATAACTTAATATTGCATTATTACAGTATTACATAATACTGTTTTAATAATATTTCTTTGTTTCTAAATGTCATGTTGTGAACGTCTTAAACTTATAATTTGTAATGTCCACAATATGTAAAATAAATTAAAATTAAAATTGAAATTGTGAATAAGATCTTTACTAGACTAAATGTATGAAAATTAAGCTTGGATAGAGGGACCCATGGTCTACCTACCCGCTACCGTTTAAAGTAGCTGCATTTCATTTCGAATTAAGGATTCAATTGCGGATTATGGCGATACGCGGCAATGATAACTGAACTTGGGAAACAGACTATTCTGAAATGATTGGAGTAGCAATATGTATATGCATTTTTATGAACAATCACAAACCTTTCAAACGCGTGTCATTCGTATTGAAAAGCCGAGACAAATGCGACGGCTAGGTATAAATAATACACATATTGTTATGGTTTTGAAACAAAGTTACTTTTGTGAATTCTACTTAATTGAGTTATTTATATTATGTTGACAGCTGTTTCGGGCTATAAACCCATCTTCGGAACGATCGACTATAACCGAAACAGCTGTAAATTTAAATAGAATTAATAAAAATAACTTTGTTTCAAAACTATTATAATGGAAGTCTCCTCGTAAACACCATTTCAATTAATATATAGGTACAAATTGTTTTTTTTATGTATTAAATCATTAATTACTCAATTTTCATAAGACTCCCTCATATTAATGTCAAATGTCTTTATGTAGCACCTATGATGATGACATTTATCGGTTTGTGAATAATTGGCGACAGAGGGTGTCTACTATATCACTATATAAATCGGTGGTAAAGAGGTTGGTAGGATTTAAAATGCTTTTATTATGATATATTGGTATACAAAGCTATCAAAGAAAATATCAGTTTACATATTATTTTCTTCTCTTTTGTTTTTCTCGTCAAGGCGCGTCCGTGTGAATTTTCCTCTGGTAGTTAGTTATCGTTATGGTGGTCATTAGGGTCACCATGATGCAAGATATGATCTTCCGTGCCGTTTTAGTGAAAAGTGTAGGTGTTTTGGTAAATGCTATTGTAACAATAATTACAAGATCAGTTCTTTCTTTACTTAAATCTGGGAAACTGATTTTTTTGTGGATAGGAAGGTACTTGATTGACAGTGAACAACGTCAAAGTAACTATCAAATTTAGTTTAAATCTACAACGCAAGTTAGTCGAAATACATGACGAGTTAAAAAAAAAAACCTACCTAGGTAAAGTAAAAAGTAAACTACTATTTTTATGCTACTAACCAGAACACGTCATGTGCTTTCCAGAGTAGCAAGATTTTTTTTACGAGGAATAGATATTACTTACTAACTATTTGCCCAATCCATTGGATTCCACACATTAAAAAATCAACATGTATTTTTATATCCGCTAAATTGAACCCGCACCATGGCTTTAGGTTTAGAGACTAACTACACAACTGGGGAGGAGGGGATTATAATCACTTCATGGTGGAAAAAAGATTAAGTATATTAATTTATTACAATTATCAACATAATTGAATAACAATCAGTGGGTCTATTCTATGCTTATCGACCGCTAAAGTGATAAAGTGATAAATATTATCAAACTTAGGGTAGGTTTGTATCAAAATATTAGCACGTATTGTAACAATTACACGAAGTTGGTTTTTATTGTTGCAATAAGTGCTATATTTTAACAGCACCTATCTTGCTGCTGTTAAAATATCGCACTTATTGCAACAATAAAAACCAGCTTCGTGTAATTGTTACAATAAGTGCTAATATTTTGATACAAACCTACCCTAAGTTTGATACTATTTATCAAGTTAGTGTTCGATAGGTATAGAATAGACCCACATGACCGGTTTTCCCCACTTGGATATTTATACAATTGTGTAATAAAAACAAAAGGTACATAGTTAACATAGAAAATCTGAAATTAATAAAATCTATCTTACTGTCAATACAATCGGGAAAAAAACATAGCGACTAAAAAATAGATTTGTGAATTATTCTGTTATTAGTACCCACTCTTACAAGAAAACCTCAGATTATGGTCATCACCTATATTATGGAAGGCAAAAAAGACCTAGTCGGCCTTATACAAGATGTAAGGATAGTATAAAGTTGGATTTAAAGACCGTCGGCGTCCAAAACTGGAGGGAATCGGTTTTGGACAGACCTGAATAGAGGCTGATGCTAGAATAGGCCAAAACCCATATAATGTAGCACCAAGAAGAAGAGAAGAAGAAATTGAATTACTTCCGGGTCTTTCCCCACGTACGCAATACGACCGCGTGTATTAAACATAATAAACTATGGTGACACTTAATAGTTATTTGGATTGAATATCAAGTTCGTGTACACCAGGGGTAGTCAACATTTTTATGCCTACTGCCCCCTATTGTATCTCTGTTGGTGGTAAAATTTTCTAACCGCCCACCGGTTAAACAGTAATAGTTATTTATAAAGTAGGGAAGCAACTTTACTTTATAAAATTTATAAAGCAGAGTTACAGCAAGTTAAAGCATATAACAATAATTACTTACCAAATACTTTATGTCAGACTTCGCTAAGTTTAGCAGAATATTTGTAAAACAAGTTACTGCAGTTAAATCTATCTTTTTATTTATACTTTGCACACATATAAGCATGAAATCTGATGAAAATTACATTTATTTAATTAAATTTTTAATGATATCCCCGAGGCTGATGCTGCGAAACTAAATACTGGATATCTGGCTCAATTTTTGTGAGGAACAAACGAAGGTATCTTCTTTCGGAAAAATTCAGGCGGTTTCTTTCTTAGGTCATAATATGATTAACAGCATTAAAGCTTGATTCCACAAGATATGAGGCAGAGAAAGGTATCAATAAACTGAATATCATTTTCCACATATTTGGATATAAGACAGGCATTTTTTTATTATAAATAGTATATTTTCTGAAATTTAAATTGTCACGGGGAATTTTATGAAAACATAATGAAATAATGTTTTTAAAACCCCTACCGCCCACCATGAAAGCTGGAACGCCGTACTATAGGGTCATTTCAAACTATCCATCCGCTCCCCTGAGGAAATCTCTGTAGGTACGACAGTCTACTTCTACTAGATTATTTCTTGCATACGAAGATATTGTTATTCTAGACATTTGCTGAAAACACTTTATTGCTTGGATTTTTCTTTCACTGAAAATTATTATTTGTGCATTGTCGCTTAGGGTATGTCTCGCAGTTAACTTCGTGGCGCAGGTTCGCTTTAGTCTTTATCAAATCCGCACGATTTCCGGTTCGGTTCTTGCGTAATGAATAAAACTCAGAAGACTTAATTTGTTTTTTTTTTATATCGAGGCGACGAATGAATCTGCATTATATTTGTGACTTCCGCGTGAAATTTATGACTTGGAATAATCTTGAATGAGCGATGCGGTAGAACCGTAGTATCCGCTGTCATTTTTGACGGATAAAAAGAAAAATATAATAAGTAATATCGGATATGTAAGTACCCAGGTACCCACTTATGTACATAATGTCGGGCGAAAAATATTACAAAATTCTGTTGATCCAAGGAAGCACTAGGCGCTGGGTAGTTAATCCCGCTTGATTTGTTGGTCTCGAAATTCCAGTTACAGGTAAACAATTTAATAACGGCAAAATACTGTATGTAATGCATTTCGCCGTTCACTATTTTCTTCTGCCCTAATTTTTTGACATCAACTTGATATCTGCTACCACATCTCGCGGTCAACTGTGATACGGTCAACTGCGTACGTACAATTGTCCGGACAGTGGATACGATATAGTGAATGGCTTAAGAAGCGTGTTAGCTAAATGCATATACGTAACTAAGCGATTAAGTGCAACGCATGATATAGGGATGAAACGTGGGTGTTATATTTATGCGATCGCGCAACAATGACACAAACTCTCTCGCATGCAATTGTAAGTGCGTCAGAGAGACAACTGATGCGTTCCAGACAGACAGATAAAATATATTTAAAACAAATAAGTATATATTGTTTAGGTACCTTCTAAATCATAATAAAACCATTACACTAAACGTTATACCTATCTATATTTCTCTATGTTTTTATATGCAAAAGTTCGTAGTGATTGAAATTACAAATGTTTCAAACATCGAAAAGATGGGGAAAATGTAGGTATTTTGTTTCCATCAATCCCGGAATCCCTGACTGCGATAGAGAATATTATTCCCGGGATTTTAAATGCTGTCTGGTATATCAACCCTTACTGGGCTCACCTAATAATATAATATTGTGAATTACTTTCCGTTTTCGAATCGATTTAGTCGATAATTTATTGTAAGTTTGTTAACCTAGGATAGGAAACCGAATCAATGGAAATAGCGGAATACATTTGCGGTTAGATTTGAATCCTTGACAGTACTTCGAGAAGCATGTTTGTTACTACGTATCTATGTAGATATCCATCTACTCTTAGGTAGTATGAAAACTATGATCTCATACCTAGTGGTCGGCAATATTATTACCTACAACTATGTAGGTACAAAGTTTCCACTCCAAAACGAGGCGAGGCATATATACGTGATATACGTCTACACTACATATATACGTGATATACGTCTACACTACAGTTTGGAGACAATACTTTTTTTTATATAAAATTCTTCAGTTTAGCGGGGAACACAAACATATGGGGGGGGGGGGGTGTTACCTTCTGGGCGTGGCTCTAAGAATGTACGATTCAGAAATATGGGATAAACAGTGTTCAAGAATAATAATTATCTTATTTTCAATATATTTATCTATGCATTAAAGTTTATCACGTAAACTAAACGCGCATTCAGTATTGTTAATATTTGATGACATTCCGGAGGTTTTGAATTTCTGTCGTTTTATGGCATGTCGTGATTAGGTCATAAACCAAAACTTCATTCAATGTCTTGGTCTATCTATGGCCAATGTTAATCTGTTCTGTGGTTTTTAGACATACGTTCAGATTCCTTTAGTCCGTACCTTGCATCTGAATATAAAATAATATATTGATTGAAAATCGCTACTCGCGAATTGTATCAGGGCAGCGAAATTCTAACCCGAAACCCACCGAGCAGATGCACACCTCACCAATCCGGCTCCACGGTGGGAACAAAATTATGGTATCGTATACTTTATTGGCATAATCTGTAATTTGTCTTTGAGTGCCATTATTTATATTGTGTAGTCATCAAAGTGATGTCCACCTTTGTCGCCGCTTTCATCACTGTGTGATTGATTAGTTGCTGTTTTCCACTGCGTATCACGTGTCTAAAACATTTATATACTATCGGAAACTAAAATCTATTGGGTTGTATTAGATATTAGATTAAAAACATTATAACTTTATGACGAGCCCTTTAGTATTTTTAACCACGAATATGTCATTTCAATTTTCATCTGCCTCTCATATTAAATGGTCAAATCTACACCAACAGTGGCGAGCGTGGGAATGGTAAATATGTGTCACTTCGCACTACCAAAATATTTACCCAACCCTTTAGGTCTCTAGTTAAATGTATCATTTATTTTTGATATTTTTACGTTCGTATGTTGATTACGTATAATTTTGACGTAGAAAAAAATGGCTGATTCACGAATGGGTCGATCAGCAGGCGAGTTAAATTAAAACTATATATGTATTCACAGCATATTAACATTAATCATAAAAAAAGTTCATAGAACTACAACGACTGAATAGACCATATTTTAAGATTTTATAAAACAACGTCCGCCTGAGCCCTAAACTTACCCTCACGTACGTGAAATAACATCAATATCCAAAGCGATTTTGTTGAACACAGCTATTGCTCTCCCAATTGGCATTACCAATCAGTTTAAAAACTCATGATGTTACCGATATGTCGAAACATGTCAATACTACCTATATAACAACAGAGTTCACATTTATTACGCACGTAAGTCAGAAAAAATACGTAGCCAGATAAGTAAATATTTACCCACGCTAATTATTAACAGATATTAATTTAAATTTATTCAATTTTCTAATTTAATCCAATTATTGTAACATTATCGTTTTTATGTCTCGTCTCTTCGTCGAAGTGCTGACCATGAAAACTCCATTCGGCTTGAATGCTTTATGTCATTTGTGATGCGGCCTGATGGGTTTCGACCATTGATATACTACTGGATGAATCATATGCTTCTTAAAATGACGCCCGATTTTCAGCGAGTCGGCCTTTGTTAAAACTTACTGAGTAAGCCCGGTCTAGCTTGCATCTTACTCTAACTAATAGTCAGCGCATGACGACTTGCTCTGTCTGTTTGGCGTTGCAGACACCCTTAGGTTCACTATTCCAAGAACGCAAATTTAGTTTTACAGCCAGGGCAATACGGGTGAAATTCGGGAATCCATGTTAACGGTCTTAACGCATTATACCTACAAGGAAATATTATAAGACGATATTCGTTATATCTTTTGTGGTACATTTTTAAAATGACACTTGTATGGGAACTGCTCATCTAGTAGTATATCAATGGTTTCGACCGATTTTCAAAAATGATTATAGGTACCATCGCCAGTAAAGTTAGCCGCCCTGTGTGCTTCATGCATGCCCTTCTGTATACAGTAGTTGCTTCAAATTCGAGTCAAATGTCTCGATTCCCATCTACACCTTTCAGTATTGTCTCAGAGCCGATCCATCACTCATTACGGTGTGCCAACTACATGCTCGGCAATTAAAACTTCACGTCGAACAATGGAAAAGGAAACTCGCGATGGTTTTCTTTCTCCGTCACGTGAAAGCCGCCCGCGATTCGGCCGCGGCCTGTTGCTTCACATAATTTTATTTAATCTTATTATATTAGCTGAATTTATTGTTATCTCGGCATAGAGCACAGATTTTTTTGTTGCTGATCACAACACTGTTGGTAAATGTGAAAGGTTTTATTGAAGCGTGCCGTCTTATTTGATGGGTTTTATAATACAATGTAAATAGAATTCATTAACAATGCTTCACGTTCCCAGCTGTGCGAACAACTTGCTATTTAAATATTGTTAATTTGAATTAAAAATAATATTATCCAAAATGTATACCTACCACAAATTTAATGACAAGCACATCGTTAGGTATATTATATTATAAATATCACCATATTAGATACAAGTTCTTATTTTTATGTCATTGTTGTGATCAACCCAGCTATGCTTGATACCAGTGGCGAAGGGTGGAGGTTGGCTGTTAATATCCGCCATAAATAGTGCACACTAAACTTTGTCAAACACATGTATTTTTGTTTTCATTGAAATACAACTACAATTTACAGATGGTGTTAGTTAGTTTTTTAAATTCAATTAAACCCTACGAAACCAAGCCATAATAGATAATAGTGAAAAAATACTCATCTCACTATAAAAAATCTAAAATTATGCAATTAAATCATACATATCTTTGGACATTTTATAGATAGAATACTATTTTTTAACTATTTTAGTTGGGTTTAGGCAGGGCTTAGTGAATTTAAAAAAAATGAAACAACAATAATATGTGTAAGTAATATATTATATTCTTAATCCAACGAAAATTAATAAGTTTGAATGAAAAAGTAAGGACAATTTTGTCGTATCGCCCAAAGCATACCAAAACTATTATGGTTTGGTTAGGCAGGGCTTAATTGATTTTTAAAAACTAACCAACACCGTCTGTAAATTATAGTCTTAGTTCAATAAAACAAATACGTATGAATAACAAAGTTCAATGTGCACTATTTATGGCGGATCTTAACAGCCTACCTCCACCCTTCGCTACTGCTCGATACACTGCTGGACGAAGGCCTCCTTGTTGTCTCCATTCTTCTCTGTTCTTCGACTTTCTTTACCACATACAGAGCAGGTATCTCATCATCGATTATATTATATGGCCCTCGGTCGTCCTTCGGTCTTTTAATATTTTGCGGATACCGTTCACAGAACACCAACTGCTTTGTATTTCCTGGTACAATCGAATGATGCGATCTCTCCAGCGATGATCTTTACACATCGACGATAAATTTTATTTAGCTTTAACAATATTACATCATAATAAATTAATACTATGAGAGACTTGATTTCATCTATGTATTTTTGGTGAAACCTATTTTAATGTCAATGAGTTAAAAACCTGAAATAATATAATTATCATTATTGAATTAGTTATCCACTGTCCGTAAACTAAATGAATTCGTGACTAGCTTGAACGATAGATGGGTGGGTAGGTAGATATAATAAGCAATAAAAACGTTTATTTTTGTAGTCGTATAATTTATAAATGACATGAAATCTTATCCATAATAATTCGATGTAAATATTCGACCGTGTGTAGGAAAAATGGCGTAACGCTTACAGAACAAATTAGGAGAGGCAAAAAACGTTTTTTGAATGGTTCAATTCAAGTTCAGAATTTTGGTTCAATATTTAAAAAAAAAATAGGCACAGACATTGGGTGCAAGATGATTGATGATTTCGTCTCTGTTCTGGCAGAACACACTAACTGGAGAATACTAGTTTTGAGTAATTTGACTTTGAAGTTGTTAAAATGTTTGAAATGGTCTATCATGTGAGTTTATTAAGTAATCGTAAAAAGGATGACTTTAAAATAAAGACTGTTTATTTATTAAGAAGGTTTCCAGACGGTAAAGTTTGAAATAAGGAACATTTTGGTATAACTATCTCAATACGTCATTTTTTCGAATTAGTGTCTTCTGCCAGAATGAATAATGAATAATGATAATTAAATACATTATTACAAAATATCACTAAAATTGAGGGTACCTAAATGCTTTTTTCCCTAAATCAAAACTTAATTAAAACTCAATTAAAACCTGAATTTAGATAATAATTTGGCATTTGCGGCTTACTTCCTTTTTACAGAACATGAATTTAGTTACATACATTGTAAATATCTAATAAAAGCACTTTTCGAAAAATTGAGGGTTACGCCCTTTTTCCTAAACACAGTCGAATGTAACCGAGTCACTATTTTCGCTTTGCCCGTTTTATGATTTTATTTGGCTTCATATTGACGCGAACAATGTTGTGTAAAATAACGATTTAGGCGACATTTTACTTAGCTGAAGAGAGTAGGTTCTATCTTCTTTCTGTATTGTATTTTGCCAGACACCGTGTATATTGTATATAATAATGTATTATAATCTGACATCTTGACAATATTTATATTGATATGACAATATATTTGATTTCGCCTATAAAGTGGCCACTCTCCTAATTGCAGTACCTACTTATGTCATATGGACATAGTAGAATATACAACAATAGCTGAAATGCTGAGGATTGAACGAATGTATGTTCGGTAGTTTGACTTCAAAGTAAAATATGCAATCTTAAATTGTACACTGTGATTTTAACTTTCTGTAAATGAGTCCCCTTTTCACAAACACACTAAAAATGTATACTTATTGATATTTCTTTGTGTTTGTTAATAATGCTTTTTTAGTATTTGAAGGAGCATAACTTAGGCCAAAGCATTCAGATTAGATACATTGCTATCAAAATGTTTTGGTATAACTTTTCATAGAAAGCAATTACACACTGTTTGACGAACAGATAAATTGGTGTGTTGTTATATCGCTATGAAAACTTCTTCCATATATATTAAAGATAATATGTCGCCATTAATCATTTAATCCTCAGCACCTCAATTATAACAGCGTCTCTCTAGTCATAGCTTCCGCAGGGAGTGGTCCTCCGAATAGAATTAATACGCCACCCACCTGATGAAATACCCACATTGCAAGGCATACGAAGATATTTACTGAATGCTTAATTTAACCTCCAAATGGGTAAATGACTTCTTTTCCGGTGCTTTTAAATGCACATATAAATAGCACACTCGACATGAACCTCGATTAGATACAGCCTCACAGAACTGCCACCATTATATTATCAAATTTATTCTTGGTAAGATTGCATCAATTTCCGCGTGTACGTATTTTGTCATCTCTAATTATGTATGATTTAGGTATGCTGATTGATGTTACATGCTCACACTAATTCAATCTGAGCTCACAGTGAATGCTATTGGTAGATATTACTTCTTACAATTCTTACATGAACATTTTAGAGCCATTTCCGTTATTTTTTTTAAGTAAGTATCTACTAAGAAAATCGTTGTAAAAATGAATTTCTCGTGACATGCTTCCGCAGCTAAGTCCGCGGGATTGGGTCGTTTCTCACGGCTTTGTTTTCATTTTGAATGTGTCACTTTTAGCAAAATCCTCTCATTCATTGATTAAACTGACATTGGACTCTTGACTAGACATAATGTAAACGGTACAATTTAACGTAGTACATGCCTATCTAATATGTAATCACTTGTCGCAAATTTTCTTTTTTATAAATGTCTACATTTTCTCTTATTTTCTTTATTTGGTATATACATACCTACACTTTGACACTATCTTGATGTATATAATATATTATTTTCTATGAAATAATTTGTCAGTCTGTCTATTGTTTGATATTACCATTGAACATACTGTAAAAATTACTTGTTGAAACGGGTGGGGATACAGTTGATGTGCCTCCTCATACAAACTCGTCTCGACAGCAACATATTTGGTTGTAAGCCGGGTCGCACATCTAAACATACTGCAATACGTCGAATATGTTGGTGTGATTTTGTTGATTCACAAAACGCATGTAATTTAATGTACCTCCACATACAGATCGAATCTGGCACATGTGCAGGAGCTGCTTTTTAATTAATTTCGTCTAACCGCGTGACGTCACTGTCTCGGCATATCCTCACCTAAATGCACGGAAGAAAACTGCAACATTACACCCAGTTTTGATGTATGACTACATCCCAGTCGAGTCGATTTTCAGTGTGTGGCTGGACTTGGCTGGATACATTCGTATATTTCTAACTGGTAATGAATGTTCCCAATATTTCCGATAAATGCTAATCACTGCCTATTTGTCAGATGTACAATGATGTTTATCCGTTTTGACAGGAGGTCGTGTCGCATCACTGTGCGCGGGAAGTCTTGCAACATTACAGACGGTTATGATATTATATTGCTGTTGCTGACCATATTGCCCATATTAGTGTCGAGTTAAATTTCAATGTGCATTGCACCTAAATATTGTGCCTAACTGACCAAAGGAGTAAATTATGTCTCTAATTAGTCTGAGATGCATTTATAAATTTGTATGTTCACTCATAATTTATTATGCAGAGAATAATAATTATGGAGACGAAGTACCTAACTACATCCTAATAATATAAGAAGGAGAGAGGTTTACCATAACCACATTATGTTATCTAAGTTACCATGGGTTGACAAATTAATAAAAATATACCTTGCGTTGTCCAATAATATGGTGCTACGGCTGGAAGCATTATATCTCCCCCATGAACATTTTTTTTCTGTTTTTGCTTACGGCTGCCACTTGAGTTCGTAATGTGAATATGCTTTGTGTGACTGTGACTGACGGGACACGTGAAATTAACCAATCCCTAAATGTAACACATTGTAACACGCATCTACCCATATCGACCTGCAAGGGCCGTAAGTGCATACCGATCCTTGGTTTTCAGTGTTATTTGAACTTTTATTAAAATGGCATAATCATATTAAAAAATAAAACATAATTTGTAGTAAAAATTATTATTTCTGTTATTTATTATTTCAAATGCGCGATTGATATTCCTATTATTATAAAACATTCGTATTAGGTATTTGGTTTTTATTAATACCACCATTGTGATGAAAATCTTTGGATACTTACCTATGTCAACTGATTTATTAGTATTTTGTGATTGTGATCTTTGTCGTCACAATCACAAAATAAAAGGGTTTCTAAGTAGGATAAAAGTAGAGTTAAATAGCAAGGAGAGCATGAGACACAAGAGGAACAAGGGCCATGAGTTACCTGATCTCTTTCAAGCCGACCAATAATTACTTCTGCAACCTCGCAACTGACAACTGTAAAATTTAATTAGAATACAAGGGATTACACGGCTGAAGGCACGTGCAATCGATGGTTTAAGATGTACATAATAAAGTCCTGGGCGCCACACGATCTTGAGACCGTGAAAGATTATAAATATTTAACAGTGTGGAATAAAGTGGGATCAATAAATAAAAGAGCAATTTATATACTTGACAGAAACTATATTATCGTCAAAGCAAGAGATTAGAAATACATTTAAAGGTTATTAAGCGGCTCGATATTGAAATTTGGAAATACTAAAATAAATGCAAGCAGCTAAGTTTGTAAAGAAACATTGGACGAGTTGTGAATCAAATAATAGTTTTAAAATACCAAACTGGAACGACCAGAGGCTTCAAGCACTGCGGCTGCAATCGTGCTCCGTTAAGTGACGTCCATTATAAATGTTGGGTAAAACTCAAGCGGAGCACGACTATACTAGACGACAGTCAGAATCAAAAAGCCCAGTTACTTGTTCCACACCTCGCGACGTCCGTTGCGGCCGGAAATTCCATCAGCGGCATCTGTCAAATCGCGTACGCTCCATCGACGTGACCATAGATAATCGTCGGGGTTGCCAGCGGTATGAAAATTAGTTATGTTCATTTTGAACATTACACAACATAGAAAATATAAATGAAAATGCTTGGAAACAATTCATATCCTGATAGAATCTAACAGCCAGTTTAAATTGTAGAGTATTGCATATTGATAATAGGAAAATATTTATTTTTCCAAGTGGATGCGTTTAATGCTAAAAGCTACACAAACAAATGCGATGCACTCTTCATAAAACGCGTTTTGATTGTTTCGCGTTTTTAAACAGTTTTGGGCTTCGACATAAATACCTACCTACCAGAAGACTCCATCGTATAAACATAGTAAAGTGGATACGTTAGCATAATTGGTCAAAGATATTTTCGCATCTTAAAAAATACAATATGCGGACACCTGCAAAACGCGTTAGCACAATTCTGTAAATACATGAACGCAGATTTCCAATAATGACCGTGGTTATAGATGTAGTGTATGTATATTGTCTAATTTTGCAATAACATTCATCTGTTTACTTTTATATGACAGCAGGGCTATTCTAAATATGTAATACGGTTAACACGTTCTCGGGGTTTTTTATTGCTCCAAAATAACAAAAATATGTCACTCGTAGCAATTTCATAAACAATATGGTTATCTACAATAATTATTGTTAGTACAGTTAACACGTTATGGGATACATTTGGAATTAAGTAATTCGTGTTAACTGTGTTACTCAACTACATTTGACAGCTCGCGGTTAACACGGTCATGGGCGGCCGTATTAAAAACATATCACGAACAGCTAATTTCCCGGGATAATTAAGTGTCTGAATATTACGTTATGTCATATTTATCACTTTTTTATTGCTTTTGGAGTTAAATGTTACGTTAAAAAGCCCCGCTACCCAGATATCTATGAGGAGGTTCGTTTGCGAGTAGGTACCATTTTATTTTTACCAGATACGTATTCTCATGATAAAGTTTACACATAAATGGTAACCACGCTACGCGCTCCATAGTTTGAGAGGGAGCAGTTCCATTGTTAACAATATTAACATCCCCTTGCGTGTTCAAGTGGGGTGGCAAGTGTTTCCCCGATTATATTGATATAAAACACATGTGCAGTTTTATACCTGAAAATATTATCATACCGATGTAATCGAGCTCAGTGTTGATGTTAATAAATTATTTTATATATACATATAGGTAGGTAGCAACCATGAGAGTTGTACAACGAGCGTAGAACACTAAGAATTCCATAGAAATCCAATAGAATTGTCTTAGAGAAATTGGAATTAATTAATAACTAGGTACTCACAGATTGGCCAGTATAAGAAAATGTCTGGATTATTGTGACAGATTTACTTACTTATTTTTGAAAAAATACAGTTTCGAGACAATCGTGAAAACATTTAATTTTATGGTTCAGCAGCCACGAATTGCACAGTACTTACAGAGACAATATTATTTTAATGCAAATGTAATAAAGAAGCGCACCTAGTAAAAGCAGTAACTCACAGAAATATTATATTTAATAGATAATAGGTATTTTTTTCATGTTAACTGTCAATTTTATTCATTTTGGAAATGCATTGTATTAATAATTAAATAAAACATAATATTTAGTAAGTAAGTAGGTAAGTAGGTATATTCCATTTTTTTTAAATGTTCTATTGGATCAGTTCGTCTGCTTCAGAGGGACATTGTCAACTAGTAAAGAAATTCAATACTACAGATATTTCTTTATACCTACAGACAAATATTTTATTGAATTTTTGAATAGATAATACCTAATTAAATAAACTTCTAAGAAATCAACTGTACAAAATAAATCAAATGCATTTTCCCTAGCTTATCGGAAAAAAAACATTATCTTAATCGCATTTATGTATTTAAGCTGAACAAAGCGAACACCTAATGATATTTCCATAATGAATAGTTATTAGGAATTTAATAAGGAAATAATTGTTAACATAAAACAATATAATTCAAGATAGTTACAATAACTAGTAACTACTACTACACTTAATCTGTAAAATAAAATAAATTGTTTTTGTGTTCCTTGGTAAAATCTCTCAAGATGTAAAAATGAGGTAGCAAAATTATAATTTCGACCGCTACAACAATGCCCGTGTAGCGCTCGCTGACAAAGAACGTTATCATTGCTGTAAGACGATTTTTAGTTCCACCAATGATCTATATCGTATTTATGGAAGAAAACTCTTTTATTCCGCATGACATTCAAAAAATTAAATCAAGAGGCCGCTGTATTATATATAATTGTTATTCTTTATCCTTCTTAGACCTCGTGGTTGAAGAACATAACTTGAATGACTTAGCTGACGGTCAGTAGTGTTTTCCGGGGCTTGATACCACCCCCGCGTCATTCAGCGGCACTACGAGCCTTTTGTCGGTGATAAACCCACAGCACTCTTGATTTGGTCCGTTCATTAAGAGGCAGCTCTTCCTCGTTCTCTTCAAATTTCTACATTGCCAAATGCAATGAGCTGTTCGAAGTTTAAATCTTCTCTATGTCCGGAGAGTCCAGAAAAAGTCAGAGTCTGCTCCGAATTCCAAGCTCGCTACCAATGGCCTTGTTTGACTGCCCACTAGACCCTGCGCCCCATTTTAATTGCCAGTATTTCCCGTGCCCTCATCACCCATGTCGCAGAATTGGACATTTAAGACTTCATCTAATAACGATTCCAGAACGCGTTTCGCATGGGTAGGTACCTACTTACTTACCGAAATAAATAAATAATTGTGAGTATTATTAAATACTTAACTGCTGAACCGTGATATTGAATGTTTTTTGTACTATTAACTTCTTTAGATATTTTAGGGTACCTCGTAGCTAGTAAGACATAATAAACCCGATTTTTTTCCATTTCTCTCAGTCTCAGCCAATCTACGGTGACTGGCTTTGCGCCTCGCAGACACTAAAATACCCACGAGATGTTTATGGTCCATCACTAATAGTGAGATTCCCAAACTTATTACGCCCACTGCCCCCTTTTCAGAAAAAAATACTCCAATTTACCTTTTAAAGCGAACAAACCATTGACATATTATTATTATTATGTACTATTTGTAATAAACATATGACAGATGCTTTGACAAATTCGCGTTCTCTTAAGGGCGGACGTGCTCAGCGTGGGTCAAAATGGAGTTTTTTTTCTATTTTCAAAGCATGATACTGGACATACCTTAAACGTTCTATTTATATAATTTTGAAGCCTTGTTATCCTTTATATTTATTTTAAACATTTGATGACTGCATAAAGTATTTTTATTACATAAAATAGTATTCTTTTAAACCTCTCGCTCTAATGTAGAACAGCGTTTCCCAACCTTTTTTGGCTCGCGAACCACTTGGTAGTACCACTTCGTAAAAATGATTGTATTTCGAGAAATTTGTTATTCTATTTTCATTATAAATTTTATAGGGTGACTATATTTCCCAGAACTCAATTTATTTAAGTTAAAAAAAAAAAGTTGTAATTTTGTTTTTAAAGTATAATATTATGGTCCATAATCAGTTTTGTGTGTTTATTTGGAAAAATATACCTAGTAGGTAAATATGAATTTAACTGTATACTTATTACAAAATGCATTGAACATATTTATTACATATTCTATCCGCTTACGAACAGTTTTGAAAGCAATCTTCTGATTTATTTTCGCTTCCACCGAACCCTTATAACGCGCCCCAATTGTTTCTGAAATGACTGCCGCCGTCGTTAATTACATATGATGGGGCGGTATCGGCCACTTTGGGAAACACTGCTCGATCAGAATGAGGGGTTGTTTTGGTTACTTTATTATTGCAAATTACTACCTACATATTTTATTAAATACCTACATTTTTTATCCATACTGTATTCATATATTCAATATTAGGTGTACGGACAGACCAAACCGGTTTTAATTATTATGCCAGTAGGGGGGTTACCTACATAATGTCAGTAACGAAGAGTGGAGGTAGGCTGTTAAGATTCGACATAAATAGTCCACATTAAACTTGGTCAGTCATACGTATTTGTTTTTGAACTAAGACTACAATTTACAGATAGTATTGGTTAGTTTTTTTTAAATGAATTTAACCCTGCCTAAACCAAACCATAATAGTTTTGGTATACTTTGGGTGATACGATAATTGTGCATACTTTTGCAGTCATACGTAATTGTTTTCGTTGGATTAAGAATACATATTACACATCTTGTTGGTTCACTTTTTAAATTCATTAAACCCTGCCTAAAACCAAACTATATTGATAAAAAATATTTTTCTATCTATAAAGTATCCAACATTATGTATGATTTAATGGCATAATTTTAGGATAGACGAGTATTTTTTGACTATTATAAATTATGGCTGGGTTTCGCAGGGTTTAATTGAATTTTAAAAACTAACTAACACCATCTGTAAACTGTAGTCTTAGTTCAATGAAAACAAAAACGTATGACTGACTAAGTTTAGTGTACACTATTTATGTCAGATCTTAACAGCCTTCGCCACTGCATAATATACAATACACTATTTTTCTCAATATGGTAGTAGACCAGCGATGTTTTTAATTTGTTGTAACGAAGGCACCTGAATATGTAATCGATTGATTATACACCTATATGTCTTGGGTTATTTATCATAATCTGAGGTCTCGACGCAAACCACGTTTTGATCGTAAACGTGCGGTCTCTACGTAGATAACATAACTTAAACTTACGCGTACGTGATGTCAATTTTTGTACCCTCACCAGGCAGGTAAACCAATTAACGGCTTATACTGTTTTCCGTTTTACATTCGACTCAACGTAATGTCGTCATCTTTTGATATCTCTGTTCGTGATGTGATGATGTGGTGTTGGTGTTGATCTCTCGTCTGGAACTATGTACTTATGTATAACACATTCGTCACTCGCTTTTCTACCAAGAATGCACGTTTTCAAGAATTTACAATTCTTACATTATTAAAAATATAGACTTGTACCAACTTAATCTGAGCCTGTACTCAAGACATGCACTCGTCTTACTGTAAATTTATTAAATGGCTTCGTTTGACTTTTCTTAGTCAACTAATACTCACGCTATCAAACCAAAATTTATCTGGTACCTAATAATACTTACACATCGTAGAACTGCTGCTTCAGAAACAACTCTATTACAAAAGGTTACATATATATTGTAAGTATTACATTTCGCCGTACCATAGTTCACCGTAAGCTATCTTATCCGAAGCGATGCCCGTATTACATTGAGATAAAAAAAATAACGCGTTGTTCGTGGAGCATTCATTGCAGACGGTAATTTTCTAACTTTATTAGATTCAATAAGAACATTAATTTGATATTGATTAGTATTAAATATCTGACAATAACGCTGTCATTATTATCATATGTCTGATAATCCGGCTTGATACTTACGGGCACCTACCAGAAGTTTATATCATCAGCCGGGGTCAATCCACTGCTGGATGAAAGCCTCCCCGAGTTTTCTCCAACTCTATCGGTCCTGTGTCGTTCGCTGCCACGTATTTCCGCCCAACTTTATCAGTTCATCAATCCAGCGGCCTCTAGGGCGACTCTGTGGCCCCTTCGTGCCCCTTGGGTACCATTGGATGACGACATTTGTCCAGCGGCCGTCCTTTCGACGAGCAATGTGCCCCGCCCATCTCCATTTCAGCTGTTTGGCAACGTCTACTACATCGCGTACTCCTGTCTGCTTCCTGACCCATTCGTTTCTCTTACGGTCCCTTCGCGTGATACACAACATACACCTCTCCATGCCTCGCTGTGCGAGAGAAGTTTATATAAATAAATATAAATGATATGTAGTTATTTATAATATTTACCCATCGATATTCTTCTCTTTCCCTTATAGTCCGGTGGTTTTTATTACGTGTTTTATTTGTACTTACATGAATTTGATCTCAATACTATACGGGAATCGATTTCCTATACGGCATCTCACGGTAAACTGTGATACGGCCAACTGCATATTTACAAAAACACGAATCCCGCTGCCATCATGAGCGAATCCGTCTTAAACTATTTATTTTCCGGTAGGTATCGACTATTTTAATTGTAAAATTTAACCGATTTGCCGATAGTAGTCACTAGTCACTGTTATTAAGAGATCTACCTACCCTTTTCACTAAAACAAACGCACTGCATATATACTCACTATAATTAATATTAAAAGTTTACGTCCCTGTCATAGACTATTATAGATACTGATACAGGCTCAGGCAGGCTGTCGACTATGTTTGCAGTGCAGTACCTATTTAACTTGGAAAACTATAACCGGATTATGAATCACCAATCTTACAAGGTTAAATTGAGGAAAATACCTATGCATGTGGACTAATTATTTAATAAAATATCATGGAAAACTTACCGCAAGTTGTATTGTGTAATGCGCACTACCTACCTATGTCCGGTAGATCTCTCTATCAGTTATCATATGCGTGACAATGAAAGCGGCGGGGCATTTCGAGACAGCAACCATTCATCAGATGGTTTTTTTGTACAAAAATATATATGAAAAATACAATTTCACGGATTCGTAAGAAAGGGGCTTTTCAATAATTGTTATTTTGTCTGTTTTCTGGTAGGAATGCAATCCTTTCCTAAATGAGTTTTAAAAAGAAAAACTATAAATATATAGGTGTACGATTCAGTAATATTTAATCTAATCTGACATGCAATTTCGCCTTTGCCAAAATACACAGATTAAGAAAATACACCAATATAACCATTATCACAATAATCCCGGATATAATCCAATCGAGATTTGGAGAGGGATCAATCAATTTGCAGATGCAAATATGTTGCATTCTTTACGTATGATAGATACCTACCTACTATTAATTACTTCTAGCCGTGCAGGCCTGAGATCAGACAACGTCATAATATTAGGCGGCTCTCGTGGTGCAGTGGGTAAGGCGCATGCCTTCCACCTGAGAGTTCTGGGTTCGATTCCCGGTCATGACAAAAACATTTATGTGTTTTTCTCAAAGCCTGGGTGTTTGTGATTGTTCAAAATTACTAACAACCACCTTGTACGAAAAAGCAAGGACATGGTTATTAATAATTAAAAAAAAAAAAAAAACCTCATAATATTTTTTCTGTGCCGAGATGCACGTAGTCTGTTTATATTGTATTTAGTCATAGATTAAACATAACTATTTAGTATTAACTGGTTATGTAAAATGAACGTATTGTGTCCAATTTCATCAAGTGGGTTGCATTTCCTGCCATAACTATTTTGATATAGATTTCATAGGGACTTCATGAGCTTTACAACTGAAATAGCTATCGACAAAACCTTTTTTAAAAAACCTGTAGAATTTAATATTATTTATATTTTCATTTCTTGTAAAATGGAATTCTACCAAGTACCTAAATGCTAAATCAATTAATAAGTATGTATATACCTATACCCATTATAATACATATAACATTATCGCTATTCGTGAATCTGTCTGTGATTGTTCATCCAAATATTCTACTGAATCCGTGAATGATTACTGTGTAATTCCATATTGAAAACCCATTTGACGATTGATCTTTTAACCCAGTGATATTAAAACTGTGTGTCATAGCTCTATGAACAATACCCAGTGACTCCGAAGGCTGTATGCAAAATTTAATAATTTCTATGCACGATCACAATTTTATTATTGTTGCATCTGTTAGTGACTTACAATAGGTACTTCGTTTTAATATCTAAAATTGTTTTAGAAGAACCCTTTTCTTATCTTAGCAACTTATTTAAATACTAATACCTAAATGTGGATAAATGAGGATACCTACCTTACTCTGGTGATGTGTGGCTAGGAGGTGATGTGTAAGCCCAGGGACAGCAAATTAAGGAGGACACCCAAATTAGATTTCTTGGAGTCCTTTTTTGCCAATCAACGATCTTTGTTTATATCACAATTTACAAATATTTGCGGGTACCTAGCCATTTTAATTAAATAACGAAGTAATGTAGGAGAAGTAGATAACGACTTTAGGTATGTAGATACTTTACCTACATACCTAAGAGTTGAGTCTAAAATTATATGAAGCGCTATTTTGAGTCTACGGGCGGATTGGCTCTAAACGTGGAGAACACCGGGCTCATCCACCCCACTAATTAATTGGGCATTTTTAAGGGTGCCGCTATACGAAAAAATATTTAACCAATCGTTTCAGGATATCACATTTCCATCACCATCGGAATCATCATAGTATGACACGTAAAGTTAAACTACACGCATTGGGATTACAAATTATAAATAATAGTAATTTACGGAATTCACTACTTTATCGAATGTAAAATTTTGTTGAAATTTGGTCGATATGCTTGCGGTTTTTGACAGACGCGGGCGAAAATATTGAAGTTAGCTACAACATGTATTGCAGCTAATTGCAGATTTGTTAAGCTTTGCGTCTAGTAATGAAGAATGTCGTCAAATGTCTATAAATAAACACGAGCTTACTTCCATAGATTATTATGGTAAAGGCTTAGATTATAGAGAAATATAGATAGAGCTATTGCAAGTGTTTGTCCCTCAAAACATGACGAACTTTTTCACGCACTTGCCTCGCCCCCTTCACGCTTCCTCCGCGACCCTTTCCTGGGTTATTCGAAAATATGTGTGACTGTGTGCGTGTCGTAGTGTTGCCAGATATCGAATATTTATTCCAATGTTTTAATTTTACAAGCGATGTTTTTATAAATTATATTATGGCAACACTGGCGTGTTGGCTATGCACTTGGTAAAACATTACTCACTAAAATCGGCTCATGCGGAGGGCTTGGGTAAAGGGCTAGTGCCTGTTTTCTCTAAGTAGGTATAACCATCGTAAAAAGATACATATTTTTCGTAAAATGAGTGTACAAAATCAATCGAAGCGTAATACAATCAATGAAAGTGTAAAAAAAATCTGGAAAAATGACTATTGCTGTATTTGTAATATTCAATGGTTGTTTTTCGCATAGAAAAAATGATCGCAAAAAGGCCTCCATACAGGTCAGTATTTTGGGCCTCCGCGTACCGAAAACTGCCACCTGGTAAAGGCAATTGGGCAGATAACTTCAACACCCGTCAACAAAGATAAGAAAAACAGGGAACACAGAATACCTACGTTAGTATCTTAGATTTTTTTTTACTTAGTGCCTACCTACCTATTTTTAGTTTCTTTATATTATACTATCACGTGTATTATCAAAACTAACGCACGCATAAAAAACAATGTAAAAGATTATTATCACAGAATGGATACAGATATGAACATACATTTTAATTTGTATGTGATCTTTATCATGCGTCATATTGTCACGGTTAGGCAAGACGCGATGTTTTCGTCACAACCGCAGACTCGCTGACAACGACAACGGTGTGTTGACTGAAGATGTCAATACGCGTGACAAAGTGTAATAACCGCGACGCGTGACGTCACTGCGGGTTGATCACGAATTTGACCCCGTCCCCGAAGACTTCAACGATAGGTTAAATAATTTTTTCAAACCCGAAGTCTAATTTTCGAAAGTCGTGAATAATCAATCGAATGACGGTAACTAGGTACATACCTACAAGTCGTATGATTCAGTTTATAACTATGCCAACTAGTTTCCATTTCATTACTATGCATTCCAGCCAGCTCTAGGATGAAAATGATGTAAAAGATAGATATATTCTAAAAAAAAAATTTTTTACATATTTACTATGTACCTTAGTATTTTTTGAATACAGGTGAATATAATTATTTGATCTAAGTTTATGCGAGGTAATCCGGCAAAGAGGCGTATCAGTGTAGTAAACGTACAAAGTTGTAAAGCGTATATGTAGGTAGGGACCTACTCTTGAAATAATAAAAAAAAGTAGTTATCATGCTGTAACGCGAGAATTTTCTAAATGTGATAAGCACCTACATGTAAGCATTGGAAGCCAATTGCTACGAGTAGTTTGATCTGATTTGTTTGCTCCTGTTCGTAATAAAATAGCAACGCGTGAAACTAGCAACACCTTTACATACTATGAAATTATTGGGTCTATAATCGTTACTAATATATGTATGAAAATAGCGCCACAATTTGCGAGAAATAAGAAAGATCAGTTTATAGTTACATTTACAAAATATGTAGATACCTATACCTACCTATTTCTTTTTCAGCGCTACTTTACTCCACTCCGACTCCACTGACCCATGTCCTTCGCCAGTACCCACTAATTTCAGACTTTCCCATCATTTTCCAGTCCTATTTCGCACCCTCAATACACCACATTCTTGCTCTGTCTTTAGGTCCTCTTCTTGTACACACCCGGTTAGGATCAGGATCATTGGTTCCCTGCCAGGGAACTCAGAAATAATTTGTTGTGACCCAACACCACATAGGTAGTTTACCAATGGCTTGGTTTGTTGTTGATGGCTCATGTATTTTAAATTAAAATAAACTGAACACAGTAGGTATGCAACCTACCCATATAGAACACATACCTCTTCAGTTTCTTCTGATTGTTTGAATTAAAGCGGTTTAGATAAGTTCTTGCTGTAACTATTTAATATTAACATATTGAACAACGTCTAAGGTTATACCTAGGTATAGTTATTTAAACGTCAAAATATTGCTTACCTCCCTAACGTAGAGTGTTCGTCTCCTTCCTTAGCATGTTTGGTCTCGTCAAAGAGTTTAGTGATTAATTAATTAGTTAGATATTATCATCTTAAGTTGCCGGCCACGGTTAATTTATCATCGTGGTTCCTTTCCTGCAGCGACTTTTCAATCGACCACCGTTAGCAGGGATTGCCAGTGTAAAAAAACACACAAATTGGGCCGGTGAAAAACATCTGTTCGTTCTACAAATGCTATGTTCAATTATTCACGAATGTTTATTTCTAGCCATTATGCACGTAACTTATAACGGAATTATTTTATAGACACACGTAAGTTGGTTCAATATTTTTTAACAAATCCCTTACTACGAACCTACCTACATATTAGGACACTGAGTAAGTTTAGGTAGGTATGCCGCTCGATTTCTTGATTCCCGAATCTTTTTTTATGAATTCTTATCGAAATGCTCTGTAGAATATCGTGGATGCTATTCTCGAATTATTTTCTACTCTGACATGGTTAATGATTTGGTGAAAGCTTGAAGATTATCTTTTAGGTTTTCGAAATAGTTTTTAATCTGAAATTTCAGTTTAATTTTAAAAAAGTATCTCCTGCATGCGGAAGTATAAAAAATATCTACATAGATAAAAACTAGGGTTTTAGTCGAGCTATATTTACTGGTATTTATTATAGTCGTAATGATTGTTTTATTAAATGAAAACCTATCAATGTACGTAGTAGATACGTAGTTAGGTACCTAGGTGCTATATTTTTTTAGGTGTGTAGAATGAAATTCATTAATCACATACTTCTATGTAGTTTTCCTAAAAATCGACTAAATATACCTGGTCAATACCTAGACGGTATTGATAGGAACTTACGCTGTCCCTTTCGCTTTTATTACCGTCTCTCT
Organism: Rhyacophila brunnea; assembly: GCF_057557595.1. Lineage (NCBI taxonomy): Eukaryota > Metazoa > Arthropoda > Insecta > Trichoptera > Rhyacophilidae > Rhyacophila > Rhyacophila brunnea. Next base: position 6,549,744 of record NW_028232859.1, read on the forward strand.
AAAAGTAAACTAGATAGTTACCTATTTTTTAATTTATGTAAAAAATATACTCACAAATCTTTTAAAATTCAGTTGGTCTATTTTTATGGATATATTTTAAAACTCTAGATTCTAGATGGCGGTGGTTGTGTAAAATTGTGTCATTCTCTGCTATATCGAGCAATACTGACCGTACCTACAAGACAAGACAGTCATTAATAATTTGCCGCGGCCATTTATATTATTGCGTAGCATTGTAGGTATATTAAATTTAATGTCTTTGATTTAAATTTAGAAATGGGTAAAGTATCCAGTAACGGGGAATGATGTGAGAAATTATCTTGATGGCGTATTTTTTCGTTTCTGAGTTGTAATGCTTTTTGAATTGCTTTCGTAGACATTTCAAATAGACATCAACTGCGTCGTAAAAAATACCGAGTAAGTATTTCAATAGTGCCTACCTACCCATCTATGCAATTGCGATTAGAAATAAATTTATTACGGACGCTTACTTAGAAGGCGGGCAAATATTGGTTCAGGTTGGCGGTGCACCAATTAGCTATGCACAAATTAGAAAACAAATATTTTTTTAATGAAGCCAAGGTTAACGGTCTGGTACAATGAACTGGCTTTGCAAAAGAAGAACGCTTGACCTAGAAAGCCCTTAGTCAAAATATCACAAACAATTATTATTGTCATTTAGCATACTATTGAAATGCATATCACTCCATTTACGTTGCGATTTATTTCGAGGGAATCCAAATCCTGTATGTACCTACTTGCTCGAATCCAAATATGTAGGCACCTACATGTCGTTGGTGTTTTGTAAAAAGAGCGAATCAATCATTTTGTCGAAATCGAGATTTTTATGAAAAAACAATAATTATGTAGGTACTACCTACGTCATTAGCTTTGTTGTGTAAAAACGGCGAATTTGTATCTCCACAGGAAAGTAGATACCTAAAAACGATAATCGTAAGGGTGAATAACCACTTAGTAGTATGAATAAAAAGCGAATGTGACATATTAGGGCTTTTAAAATATGATATTATACCGAATGCCTATTATAAGGACAGTAGGTATTCTTTCTAAGCTTGATTAATGATTATAAACTTGTTAGACATGGTAATTAACGGCCCACGTGCTCGTCGTAGGTCAAAATTGAGTTTTTGTCATGATCCTGGACACTCATTAAACGTTTTAGATAATCTATTTATATAATTTTAAAGCCTTATTATCTATATAAATATAAATGCGTTTAAAAATTAATAAATGTAAAAAATCTTAACACCACTGCACAGTTATGTACCGAAATATGACTATATTCCAAAACATTAGAGCGAGAGGTTTAAAAGAATACTATTTTATGTAACAAAAATACTTTATGCAGTCATAAAATGTTTAAAATAACTATAAAGGATAATAAGTTAATAAGGCTTCAAAATTATATAAATAGATTATCTACAACGTTTAAGGAGTGTCCAGTATCATGGTTTGAAAATACAATAAAAACTCAATTTTGACCTTCGACGAGCATGTCCCCCCTTAATAAATAAATGTCAAAAGTTAAAAATCGCCCTTTTTACAAAACACCGACGACATTAGATATGATATTATTTTGAAATGTTCTAATATAAAGCAGATTATAAATTCTTGATATCTACATTTAATTAACCCGATATACCTATCAAAATAATATAACAGTGTACAATACATCGGTTTAATACATTTCTACAGAAAGCCCACGTTACATTTATTAGCTATTACCTACACGTCGTAGGTATAGGTATACTAATACTGTGATAACATTTTTTTAAAGTAACAAAGCAGATTAATATGATATAAATGTGAAAGCTAGTCGTCATATAACAATGATTTGAATGCGCGTTTCGTTGACATTGCAAACTTTAATGCATAAGGTGCATTGGGGTAATTCCGAATATGGGTATATTCCGAAAGTTCAAAAATTCTACCAATCGAAGCGATATTTTCCTATTGGCAACATTTAGTCTAGAAGCCATGTTCATTGTGATCGCCTCGTAAGTCGTCGCTAGTCGCTAGTGTCAACAATGCGTGCATACCATCATGTTTTTTCGGAGATGTGTTTTTCGCGCCATTTTTGCTGATTCGTAATTACCCCAACTTACATATCTCGGAATTCTGGTAAGTTATTTGAATAAGTGATTGCTTTTACGATAGATTATCGTTTTTTACGATTTTGTGAGAGGAGCACAACGTCCTAGCTGTGTTTTTAATTTTTTTTCGGAAATACCCCTTTGGGGTTATTCCGATATATATTCATTCCGCAATAGCCCACTTATCTTTTTCATAGTAATTGGCAGTGATTCTCAATCTGTAAAGAAACTAAAATTATATCTAATTTAGATGTACATAATATACTTAATTAAATTAATATTAAAGTAAGTAAATTTAGCGTCGTCCTAATAAGAAGCTATCGCACGCCCTATTATAATCTTGGGTAAGTGCGGTAACGCCACCGTTCACTTAACAGCATAACTAGTGTATCCGACATCATGAGCGAATATAGCAATGCTGATATTATAGATTATCTTGATTTTGAAGAATTGATGGATGAATACTCTGAAGATGATTGAAAAATATACAAGGAAGAACCAAGGTCACAAAAAAAACAAAAGACGTGAAATATGGTGAAAGCTTAACTGACGAAAAGATACTCGCCAACAACGATTCAAATTCTAACAAGAGTAAAGGTGTTGGCAAAAAAAGTAAAGGTAAAGAAAATCAAGCGGATAAAACAGACAAAAAAACGAAGAGAAAGGACACATTGAAAGAGATGACAAAGACAACGTTGATGTTTCTATAAAAGGAAAAAATATGACAACTAGAGAAGACTCAAAAAAAAAAAAGACAAAGATGAACAACTGCTACTAAAACTGAAAAATAAAGATATAGTACACAAAACTCAAGAAAAGGACCCTGCCATGAAGGAAAATTACAAATTAAATAATTCAGTGCTTGTCAGATATTCAATCAGAAAAAATGGAGGTACTATATTGGGTTCATAGAAGAAATAATAAAACATGAGGAAACATACTTCTCTATCAACTTCTTAAAAACTATGAGACCACAGCAGCAGCTAACCTTTATTACGACCAAAAGAAAAGATAGTGACAACGTTCCAGAGTCATTAATAGTGAAGAAGATAGATATACAAAAAAAAGTGCTGATGAAATAGAATATTACTTATGTAATGATAAAGATAGAATTTAATTTGACTGATTTCGTACCAAACCAATAGATCATTATTATGTATATGTGAGGCTTTCAGACCATGTCTTAAGCAATTCTGATATATTTTTTTATCAGTGTAGCCCGCATTTTAGTTTTAGGCTTGCTAGCAGGAATAAATTATAAGTTTAAGCCATAAAAGTAGATGAAAATGATTAAAAAGACAAGTTCCGACTTTGATTTAACATTTTTAATGTTGACTAATTTAATTGTATGGGTATGAAGAAAGTTTATTTTTTAAATGTTGAGATGAAATGTTGAGAACCACTATCTTTTTTTGGGGTAATTCCGAACTAATAGTATCAAAAGTTAGGGATTATGGATACTATTAACAAAATTAATGATATTTTGTGTTAGGAGTAATTACGGTCAAAAAAGAAAGGTAAACCTTAGCTCAAAGTGCAATAATATCAACTTTTGAATAATTTCGGAATTACCCCAAGATAGTTCGTAATTTCCCCAATGCAAAAAAAAATGACTCAATATTTCAAATTCTCAATTTAAAGAACCCAACTATTTATTCAAGAATCTAATAAATATTTATCATAGATCTTTTCTTTAAGTACACAGAGGTAAAACAATAATGGCAGTAAATATAAAACACTTTGAATAATTAACCGAAATATATAACCTCTAGTCATCTCATAGAAATTCCTGTCGGAATTACCCCAATGCACCTTACCTACTATGACAAAGATGTAAATCCACATCCAGAAAACAATTGTTATGTTCCATGAAAAAAAGAAGATGTTCCTTATTAGGATATAATGGCAATGCGGTGATGATATTCCTCCGTAACTGCGGCTATAATATATTCAATAGTCGACGGTATCAGTGTATCAGTTTTCTTCCACTATGTAATTCTAATTCTATAATGACAGCAATCGCCAAAAATAAACAAAGAAATCGGTGTGTAATCAACTAATCAAGGTAGTTTGGTATCGATATGGGTAAGTAGATATACATAAAAAATGTGTAATCGAATACAATCCTAAACGAAGACAAGTTACGTATCTACACCACAGAGGTTAAAAATAAAAGTGGGCTAATATTGTCGAATACATATATCATTATTACAATTCCATACATTATTTAGTTAGGTATTTAGTAGATATAAATATCTCAACCAATATCGTTGTAAATGTAAACTATTTAAATAGAGCTGAGGTTCGGAAAGTTTGAACCAACTTGACTTATCCAATTACATGGTATCGATTTGTTCGTAAATATTCGTTGACATTGACATCCATTGCATGTCTTGCGACAATATTGTTGACTTACTTTACTAAACTTGCAAACGTTACTTTTCCTTGTTTTGTATTGAATTAAAAACAATTAAACGCCGATTGCACACTATCGCTTTATTAAATTGCATTGAATGTTGCACTTACTCCAGTGGAGTGCTACGAATTGAAAAGATTTTTTTTTTAATCAATTCGATCAGTTAGTTGATTATGTTTCTGCCGTTAAAAGGCGCGAAGTATCTCCTTCATTTAGTAATTAGGTTATACAAGTAAAATGCAAAAAATAAGTTTTTTGGTTTCCATTTTCTAAGATAGGTATATTGTTATCTACCTGTCTTTCACTCTCGCGTTTTGTTAACAGCACCAGACATTTCCGCAGTAGTTTTTCTTGTGTTTTGTAAACCTTGGTTTTTCATAACGGAACTTTTGAAGTCGGTATTATAACCGTTTAGAATGTATTGCTTACTAATTAGAATAGATAATGCTTCATCAATATTCAATATAGGTATCGGAATCCAGTACATAGGTATTTACAATGTTCTGACATCCTTGCTAATTTTTACCATTATCAACATTTTATTGGCATCATTCAAAAACTTTGTCTATCCCGAACGATCCAGTGTCGACGTTTGTCTATTAATAAGTATCCTCAAGATCACCGATTCAACACAATCTACATATATTTTAAAAACATGTGTCAGGACTGTCCTCTCAATGATATCTAGCTTTTTCTCATCCCGTTTGCATAGTGCCCATAATTCTGAGAAATATATGGGTATCTACGTTAATACTGAACGCATGACAGTTTTATAGAGTTGTTTTGGTTTTATTGGCGCTATACTACCCTTTATGTAGGGACTGAACCTGAACGGAATCTCAAATAACGAATCCTCGTGAATTTTAACATAGGTTCTCCGTATAGCGGAAATGGTCATTTATTCTTTCCACTACTATATTATGTACTTTTGCATGAGCGGTAACTTACTAATTCCTGAACACACTAATTATTATGATATTTCCACTATTCTCATACCGTGGGTATTCTGCAAAAAAGCACTAAGTCAAAATTTTGCTGTTTTGACTTAATGATGAGGTAATCTTATTAAGAGTACGCTGTATAGTCTACAAAAACACACACAGTCATATCAAAAAGACATCATCAATTCAGAGAAAAGGCACTAAAACGACTTAGTGCATTTTGCTTCTCTTATTCTCAGGCTATATTCACAAAATTCTGCGTGCGAAACTGCACTAAGTCATACTCAAAGCAATATCGCAGAAAGGAATTTGCCTTTTATATATATAAAACAAGTTAAGACCGTCCAAACTTTCAAACTCGATTATCTCAAAACTAGTATTTTTGACTTAATGCTTATTCGCAGAATACCCACGATACGGTTGTTGCTTAAATTAACACCATTTACAGTAAGGCCAAAAAGTCGATTTTATGGTTGACGAGATGGCAAAGAACAAAGACGAGCAAAAATATTATACCTATATGTACATACAAACATTTTCTGCTCCCACTTTTTAACACGCTACTGAATTCGTGTGATGCATTACACGCGTCTTGTGGTATTTTCGTGCGTCACTGGCATTAATATTCAACACAGGTTGTGCAGTATGATAATATGTCATATTATTATCTCACCTGTGCAGTATCAATATCAGTAAAATGAATATAACATCCTCGCCGTACTCTACTATTACTCTACTATTACTATACTGATTTTGAAATAATGGCACTGAATGTTTTCCGCTTAAATGAATCACAGAGTTGTTTATTTTTACGCAGATTTCCTTCATTTCTATAGCTGCAACGGACTTCAATATTTATTATTATATCTAACGTATACATCTTATCAAAATAAACTTCAGCTTCAAATACTGACGGGCGTTGCGTCCACTTCTGAAAGATTACCTCTATTTTTAATGTTGTCCCTCTGGAAGCCGCGCGAGAATTTCAAGATTATCAAAGTGGTCAAAAAAAAATTTAGTTCAAAATCGTTTCTAATTCCAACTTATTTGGTCGTTTGAGGGCTTAATATTAAACCATTAGATTAGAGTAATGAAATAAAAATTGAACATCTGGACACGAAAAACCAAACATTTAAAAGTACCTGCCAAATATTGTATTTCACCAAATATGTCACCGTGTATTCTTTCTTCAACATTTCGTGACCGTTGTAGAGGCAATTCACTAGAGTGTGTACTATTATAATGATATTAGAATGCGAACTTTTAAGTCTATCGGAAATTTTTGAGTTAGTCAGACAGCGAACGCTGCTCAGAGTAAAAAGTTGATATTTGATTATGTTAATTGAATAAATCGACTTAACATTTCCAAACATAGCCCATCTTCCATATTGTTAGGATTCTGGTGTACGGCGTCCTAATCGCGAAAAATGATACGATAGGTAGGTACCCATTGATTATTCGTCGAGGTAAGAAGCGGAAGTAAGGTTACATAATGACAGCCTAACAAAACCAAGTCCTACAATAACAACTAAGCCAAATAATACATTATTATTCTCATTTAAATAATGAACTCATTTTCACTTACTTGAAAGATTTTTTAGTTATAAGTTATAATTAAAGGTGTTTTCATATTTTCGGATAGACTTACGAGTAGAATATTCGATGGGCATCTGCCGTATAGGAATGCTTGCGAAATCGAGAATCCCTTATTATAAGCTAATTCTAAATGTTAATCAAATCAATTTCCCTGTTTGTTGGCATACAGTTATTAAAATTTAGATTAGCTGCTGTATTAGTTGCGCTTAGTAATTAATCCGTATGATCGTGAATCGTAAAGTTTTAAATGTGAGATTAGCATTGCTATACATATTATACAATCAATCATGAAATAAACACTTTCGAATGCATTCGTTTTCGCAGATATGCTGTAGTTTCATTATTTATGGTGATAGATTGCTTTGCGAAAATGCAAAAGCTCCATTATTATCGCAACGCACGCCTCCTTTGTTTCTGGTCTAGTTGTGAAGTGTGCCTTGTTATAATAGGTGGCCATTTAACTTAAATTGCCTGACTTATGCAAAACTTACAATGATTAAAAATTCCCGATGCCCATTCGGCTGGGAGGTTTCGCATCAGCTGTGCCACGGCCAGTGACGCACACAATAAACTTTTAACAATATAAAACTATTCAATTCAATCCATCAATACGTATTTTTTGTTGAATGTCTTTAATAAAAAAAAGCATGCATATCGTTGGTAATTCCCAAATAATTTAGCCCATACCCTTAGTGTTTTCTATATTATCTTAAAGTACCTACAATTTATTAGTCTTCAGTGACTTTAATTAACGTTGAAATCCAAATATGTACAGCAATTTGTGTACATAGTTTATAACTCCTGGTAAAGAAGACTTCGGCCGACGTATGAAAGTATCGAACCTACCTATTGTAAATAGACCAAATCTACGCACATTTGAGATAACAATTATTGTATAGACGATCTTCCCCTACGATACAGTAGAAATGGCATGAAAAATTAACAACATTGGACAGTACCGACTTGTATATTTCATTACGTTGTCTGGCTTAAATATGATTTACTTATCCATTTGAAGGGAACGCTACTGAGGTTGTTGATTAGTGTACCTAGCTACCTATGCAGATTGTAAACATACTGACTAGGTGAGTGAAATTAGATTTAAAAAAAAAACGAAAATATATTAATAGATAATAGAAAATGCACTGGATTGACGATTATCGTGTAATCAATTTTATTGATGCATAACTAGTTAGCATTATTATTTTATTACCATCACTAATAATATTACTTACACACAAATGCTTTCGATTGTCTACTTTATGCGATATTTAATATGTATACCTATATTATAAACATGTTAGATGCGTTTATAACTGTTTGAGATATGACGAGACAACATGATTATAAAATATTAAGATTACGGCCATGCAATTGTCGCGAAATCATTTGAATTCATTTGAATTCATCCGCGGCGATCAAATCGACTGCCCTCAAATGCACGATATAATGTGATTTCTTAAATTTAATTTGAATGTAATAGTTTATAAATTATCGATATGTTTTCATTATTTTCATGCTAGAACATAGGGAGGCGCCAAGCGGGTGTGTTAGGGGTGCGAAACACCCATCATCATCATCATCAGGGGCGCGACAACCCGGTGTGGGTCCTGGCCTCCTCCAACAGCTCCCTCCACCTGTCCATATCCAGTTTGGCCGCTTTCCAATTTGGTACCCCCAGAATACGGCAGTCACTGGCAGCTCCATCTAACCAGCGAATCTTTGGCCTCCCTCTTCTTCTACGTCCTATTGGATTGCTGGACATCACTCTCTTTGCTGGTACATTGTCATTCATACGGTGCACATGACCTAGCCATCGCAGTCTCCCAGTCTTAATTGATTGAACTGCGCTGCTATCTTCGTACAGCCCGTAGAGCTCAGCATTATATCTTCTCCTCCAATTGGTGCCATCCCTGGTCGGTCCATATATACGGCGGAGAATTTTTCTTTCAAAGATGTTCAGGGCTCGTTCATTTCGCAGAGTTAATGTCCAGGTTTGCACTGGCTTTATAAGTGTATTTATAGTATATTATATTTATAAGTGCTTTTAGTTCGGCGAGATAGTAAGCGGGACTTAAAATGTCTTGACAGACCAAAGTAGCATTTATTCGCAGACATGATTCTCTTGTTGATTTCTTCTGTAATATCATTATGTCGAGTTACAAGAGATCCAAGAGGTCGTGAAGAGTGCGAAACACTCATGCGGCAGTTTTCAGGGGGCGCTGAGTCCGATTTTTATTTATTGATTTTATAATGACATATTTAAAGTATCGTGACGGCAGATCGAAGATTCAGAGTGAATTATATTTAAGAAAATAACAGTTACGTTATAAAGGTCCAACAATTTTTGAAGTAAATAAATTGTCTCATTAGTTGGACATTCAAATTTAAATGGACACTCAAAATTCGCTTCAAATGCGCAATTATGTTTTTGCGTGATATTAAATGTTCACTCACACTACCTACATAGGTATAGAAAGTTTCAAGTCGCTCCACGTTATTAGTTCGAAATGTTATATATTTAATAGGTGAAAATGCCATATATTTTTGTTATTCTATAATTATTTTTACACTTCGATATATTTCATATTTTCTCTAAAATTGTTTTTGTGAATGTACCTATGTATTATCGATATAATTGCGAAGTGAATGAAAAATAGCTATAACATCGTACCTAGGTATAAAACCAGAGGATTGTCGCTTTTATTTCTCGATATTTTGACAGCTAACTACAGGTTCATAATATTGAAGAACGTGGACATTTTATTTGTCCACAACTTCTAGAACTTTCTTATTTTTTTTGTTGAGGGTCTTACGCCCTTTGTAGTCTTGATAATAATACAAAGGTAGATCGACATAAAAATCTTTCCCAACAAATAATTTGATATCGAAAATGTATCTCGTACCATGTCTGACAAGCGTCACTCTATGCCACTAGTGTCATAATAGGTTCACGTTCACTACCTTAGCAGCATCAGCTAATGCAGTGTTTCCTAAACTAGGTATATTCCGCAGAATACATGTAATCCGTGTGGTGTCGGTAATCGAGTGTTATATAAAACGAAATATTACACCAAACATCTACACTTCTGTCACATTTTTCACATTTCAGCTTTTTTCATTTAATCTTTTGGTGGCGGAGTGGGTCCAGCGTTTCTCTCATCGATATTTTTAACCTCGAAATCGTTCGACAGTTGTAATTTCTTGTTGCATCAGTAAATACCTACAGGAGCACAACCTCAAGTTGGTCTTTGAGATTTGATCTCAAGTTGAGATTTCTCGTCTCAACATGTTTTGAGAAATATTGAAAGTTGATTATCGTTTTTTAAAGATTCAAATTTTGAAATTCTTATCTCGAGAATTCGAATATTTTAATTCACGAGATTCGGAAATCTGTATTGATTTAGACTGAATAATAGGAGAATAAAAACCGGTTTCGACTTTTTGACGAAATGCTTTAAAAGGATGTCCTTTTCAACGGCAAATATTAGATATAAAAATCTCTAGCACCCCAAAAAACAATGAACCAATGTCATGGAATCAACTTTGACTCTTATTTATACCTATCGAGAAATAATGGTGATTGGTAGAGCAAGAAAAGGTTTTGTATTATTCTACCGCTCCTTATCCAGACCGAGGTACACCGCGAATCAGTTCTATCCGAATATTTACCAGCATTTTTAATATATTGTTCTGATTAATATTATCATGTACTTGTATTTTTGTTTTTCGCCGTGTAGGTATTATTTTATGTCTGGATTATGCTTTACAGTTTACACGTTATAGCGACAGGTAAAACATCGCCACATTTTTTATATGTACATGGTTTCTACTACCAAATTACACGAAACCGTTTTTGGATTAGTTTTTTTTTTATCTTGTGAGACAAAACCTGTTCCGTATAAGAATTGCATTCTAGTGCTAAATTTTCAATCCTGATCCCGGCATCAAGTACCGCCTACCGGTAAAAACATAATGTCATGTTTGGTATGAAAGAAATTGTATGCTTCCCAATCCCACATTCGTTGTTACATATCCCAGAACGTTTGGGAATCGCCAAGGCGTAAGTCAATTTTATCGACAATAAATAATTCTAATTCTTTATATACTTACTTAATATTTATTATTGAATAGTATGAGGTAAGTAGATAAAATAAATTTTCTTGCGTATTTTCCCACCTGCACGCTCCAATCATGTGAAACGTCACAATATCATGGCATGTGAGGCTATACATAACTGACATAATACGTCACACTGGGAAATGAAATGATGAGCCTGTCGCAGAGAAATACAAAATACAATCGTAATATCGAGTTTCTAATATTTTTTGTCATTTATATTCCCACGACGCTCGAAACCGAGTGGTTAGTCAGATACTGGAATGATGGTTATTTTATTACTTGGTATAATTTCATTATTACACAAAAACTTCTATGGCTTGTATCGATGTTGCGTAGGTACCTATTGCGGATTAAACAAACAAACCCAATCGTGTTTCTGGAATTATAACATTTTTCGCTTGTGTTTGTTCATTTGTAGGCCAGCTTGCGACACAAATCTAATGTTATATTATTGATGAATGATCGCTTATTTTATTTTTAGTTGACATTCAATTTCAGCATTGAAAACTAGGGCAGTATATATTTTCGTGGTAATGAAATAATATTTGAATTTGGCATTTCTTATGAAATCATAACAACCTGCGAAAATCGTGAAAACTTTTTAACAATAACAAAAATATATAAAAATGAATACATACCATGGACTGCAATCTCGGACAGAATTTTCACGATTAGTAACTATTCCCTATCCAATACATTAAAAAATCTAGTAATCTAGATAGTTAATTTAAAAAATACTCACTTAAAATACACATTTTCCCTCGTTAATGAATGAGGAAGAATCATTTATACGAAAAAATAAATTAGGAAATACTATCGGTTTATTCAAGAAGTAAAACAATCTACAAGTTACAATTCCTATTAGGTACTTATATATTATTATGACAAAAGTAGCGAGGTCTCCTAAATTTCACAAATTGAGAAAAAAAAACTATTAATTTAATACTTAATTACAACTGGCTCGTAATCTTTGATTATATTTTAAAGTCAGTGGATATAGCGATGCCAATCTCTATATATATAAAAATCTCGTGTCACGATGTTTGTGGTCGAACTCCTCCGAAATGGCTCGACCGATTTTTATGAATTTTTTGATGTATATTTGTTAGGTATGAGAATAGGTCAACAAGTATATTTCATACCGCTAGGTGATTAGGGTATCTCTATCCAGAAAATTTTTCTTTTATTTTTTTGACAATTTTTTTTTGTATTTTTTTTATTATTTGGCATAAAAAAAATACTTATAACCTCAAATTTTCACTTTCCTACCCCTATCCTCCCATTTTTTAATCGCGATTTTATTATTTTTGTATGAACAAATATAACCGTCGTTCGTATTTCAAACAGAACGAAATTATTTATGTGGTTGAATAACAGATGGCACTACGTCCGAGAAGAATTCAAGAGAAGCGTCGCGTCATTTTGACATTTCATTCGGCAAATCACAACGCAGTGCGTGCAAAATTTTGTACGATTTATTTTAATTTATCTATTTTTAGGTGCGTGTATTACAGTGCACAATGCCAGCAAGACGCAAGGGGGGCCATTTGGGCCGTCGAACGAATAAAGCAACAAACATGCGAAATAGTAGAGTAGAAAGAACAGACGAACAAATCCAACAAGATAACAAAAACGTGCGTGTAAGCATGTCGCAATTGCGTGCATCTCAATCACAAGAGGCACGAGCTGAACGAAATCAACAACGACAATTGGAACGGAGCCAAGCGCGCCGGTTCGTAGTTAACACACGCAGAGCAAATGACCGACAACACCAACAAGTACATCGAACATTTACATCCGCTTCGTTCTTTCGTCTCGCATTCGAGTACGAGCCAGATATTGAATATTCCGCTCATCCGAAAGTGCTGATTGGTGCTATGGACAAAGAATGTCCCCATTGTCATGCGCTCAAATTCAAACATGAGTCAGCCGGGATGTGTTGCGCATCAGGAAAAGTGCAACTACCAGAAATTGAGAAACAACAGAACTATTGAACAGCTTGCTCATTGGCACGGTTCCAGATTCAAACCTGTTCCTGAAGTCCATTCGCACATTCAATTCATGCTTCCAAATGACTTCGTCCGGAGCAACAGAAATAGTTCACAATACTGCGGCAAATGGTCAACAATTCCATTCTACGTTCAAAATCAAAGGTCAAGTATACCACAAAGTAGGCTCATTGCTGCTAATGCCAAACGAACCACATACATTTTTAATCTTAAATTTAATTTCACATCAATCATGTGGATGCACGTTGCGGCTACAATAGCCTCAATTCGCCTAATGCCAGGCGCATCGTCGGCGAACTGGACGCCCTGTTGAATGAGCACAATGAATTATTGAAATTCTTCAAAGCACACATGCACGAATTGCAAAGTGACAATCACGCTATTGTCATCAATCCTGATAAAACACCAGCTGGAGAGTACGTACGTCGATTCAATGCGACTGTTGTTGACGACATTGCTGGAATCATGGTTGGCGACCGCACATCGACGCGAGAAATCGTGATTCGAAGAAGAAACAATAATCTGGAGTTCATCGCTGACACACACCGTTCATACGACGCTCTCCAATATCCGCTAATTTTCTGGAAGGGACAAGACGGATATTGCATAAACATTAAACAACGAGATCCTGTCACAGGTAATTCATTCATTATGAACATCATTACTCATTTTGAATTGAGAAAATGAATGGTTGATGTTTTTTTGTTTTTATCGGCGGTCATCGTCTACAGTGCTCTATTCCTCTTTCTGTCATAGATCCCATCCCCACACACTTACGATACATTTGTTACTTTTTATTTAACAACCAAAATATTCACTAGAAATAATTTATATGGCAGAACAACGTTTGCCTGGTCAGCTAGTCATACTATAATTATTTCAACTCTTTAAAATGTGTACATTTACATAATTATGTGTCGTTAGATTATTCGCGACCCATGATTGGCTTTCCTACATGTTTAGGTTTCATGTATATTATTGTAAAACGACGACATTATGAATAAAATTAGAAGGTAGTAAACACTATAAATAGTGGTAGTTATAAAATCAACTCCCATCAAGAACACTCGGTCGATAATATTAAATAAAAAAAAGTGAAACAAGTCGACAACGAAAAATAAACTACCAATACCGGTTCTTCGGAAAATTATAGAAAATCTCAACAGCTGAGACCCAAATTGGCGACTTGCGAGACCGAAAATATTTAACGTTTTTTCTTTGTATTTCATTTAATTTTGTGAATAATTTGTCGACGGAGTTAAGGCATGCAATTTTGGATAACCACGAAATACTTTTTAATCGAAATCTATAATCCAGAATTATACCAACAACTCTTGCCTCAGTTCATACTTTATACTTAAACATACTCACGAGGACTTTACGTCGTGATATCACTAGACTTCTGGAAGCAAAAGCAGAACCGAGTGGTGATTACCTATTACACCCATACATAGTTTAATTAAAGTATCGTGACTAATGCTCGACTTTTAATAATTTTTGTAATCTAACACAGTTTTGAGTGTGATTGAAATATTTCCAGCTAGCTTTCTTCAACCCATTAATTGTCGGAGCTGAATCTTTCGTAACTTTACACATCGATGTGTTTGATATAAAATATTGTCTTAATCCATAATTTTCTTGTTTCTTTCCACAGTTTGCCTATCGGGTGTAGCAAACCCTCTTCCGCGGGGTCAATCCGGTCCAGTCGGCCCGTCGGACACTCGCGAGGCGTACTTCAACGGATCCTCGTACCTGCGGATGCTCACCAACATCTCTCTCCGGTCGCATACTGGCCTCAGTTTCAGGTCCTGTGTCGGTAAGTCCACAATGTTATTATCTTAATTAATTTATATAAATATTATCACAATCATTGGCGCTACAATTCCGTGTAAACAGTTTTTTCTTTTTTCTAGAAATGGTTTTTCAAACCATTGAGTTTATATCGTTATGTGTCCTTATGGGTTCTTGTATTTATTAATTTGAAGATGCCGAGAAACGTAACCTGGGTTACATTCAGTGTAGTGTAAATTTGTATATAATTTTTTTTTTTAAATTAGCTTCTGTCATAAGAACAACTGTACAGTACCTAAATATGACTGAATAACAATATTGTTGATGTATGTAGCCACAGCTTTCTTCAACCTTTGTTATTTGGTAGAGCAGTGATTCCCAACCTCGTTTGCTTAGCGGAACCCATGAAGTATTTTTAAAATTTATGGAACCCCACCTGGTTGTCACATATTGAGGTCCAGAGGCACATATTATAAACAATGCCTTGATAGGTGACGAACCACAAAATACTTAATTGGGTCACATTAAACTTATTTTTACTCTATTGCTAAAAAGGTTTTAGGTAAGTTACACTTTTTCACAACCTCTTGTTAATTATCGCGGAACCTCTGACATAGCTCACGGAACCCCAAGGAGGAACATGGTTGGGAATCACTGGTAGAGAGTAAAGACTGTCCTTTTTGATTTTTTCATGTTTTTCATCATGACATTTGTATTAATTACAACACTTATTTAATTGTGTTCAGGACTGGTTTTACGTATTTGACTGAAAATTATCAAATAAATACAAATTAATAAACTGACTATATACGAGGGTGGGTCAATAAGTCCTTAGAAAAGCCGACAGGTGGCGCGACTAGTACTGTAAGCGGTTTGTTTTCATGCAGCGGCACTACCGATTCAGTATGCTGCGAAGTTTCAATCAGATTGGTCGGGTTGTTGTTTTTTTATTTTCGTACATTTAAAAAAAAAATTTGCTTGTTTACAAAAATGGAGAAAATTGAGTTTAGAGCTGTTATTAAACATTTTAATATAAAAAATTTGCTTGTTTACAAAAATGGAGAAAATTGAGTTTAGAGCTGTTATTAAACATTTTAATATAAAAGAGTTAACAGCAAAGGAAATAAAAAATGAGTTGGATTTAGTTCACGGCATATCTGCTCCTTCACTTGCAACTATTTATAACTGGTTAAATGAATTTAAACGTGGTCGTACATCAACAAAAGATGAACCACGCTCAGGACGTCCTGTAGAGGTGACTACACCAGAAATGATCAATAAAATCCACGATATGGTGTTAAGTGACCGAAGATTAAAGTTGAGTGAGATAATTGAGGTTACAGGGATCTCAAAAGGTAGCGTCATTTCTATTTTACATGACAAATTGGGCATGAAAAAAGTTTCTGCAAGATGGGTGCCGCGTTTGCTCACAGTCGACAATAAACGCAATAGAGTGGTGGCCTCTAAAGCCCTGTTGTCGCTCATGCAACGCAATCCGGATGAATTTTTTCGTCGCTTTGTGACTGTAGATGAAACATGGATACACCACTATACTCCCGAGACGAAAGAACAGTCAAAGCAGTGGATTGCGAAAGGCGAACCATGTCCAAAGAAGGCGAAAACCGTAAAATCAGCTGGTAAGGTTATGGCTACTGTATTTTGGGATGCACGTGGAATTGTTTTCGTTGACTATTTGGAAAAAGGAAAAACAATAACAGGGGATTATTATGCATTTTTATTGGACCAGCTAAAAAACGAAATTGAAGAAAAATGGCCTCATTTAAACAGGAAAAAAATCCTCTTTCATCAGGACAATGCCCGTGTTCAAACATGTTTACGATCAATGGCTAAAATTGAAGAATTGAAGTTCGAATTGGTCGACCACCCACCGTATTCGCCAGATTTAGCCCCCAGTGACTTTTTCCTTTCCTTTTCCCAAACTTAAAAAAATGGCTAAGTGGACAACGTTTTTTTTCAAATGAAGAAGTCATCGATCGGACAAATGCTTATTTTGAGGACCTTCCGAAAACTTATTTTTCTGACGGTTTAAAAAAAATTGAGAAACGTCTAACCACGTGTATTGAGCTCCAAGGAGTATATGTTGAGAAATAAAAAAAAAATACAAAAATAAAAACTGTTTTAATGCTTTTTTCTAATGAATTATTGACCCACCCTCGTACAATCAACACAAACACAATTTGAATTTTTGATTCCCAGCTGTGTTGACATTTTTGTGACTACAAATACCTATGTAATTTTGAAATACCTCAGAAATAAAATATATGACATGGTACAAGTACAAAATCCTAGAAAAAAATGTACCAAGTGGGCACCAGTGACGAAGGGTGGAGGTAGTCTGGATCCGACATAAATAGTGCACACTAAACTTTGTCAGTCAAACGTATTTGTTTTCATTGAACTAAGACTACAATGTGTAGATGGTGTTTGTTCGTTTTTAAAATACAACTAACCCCTCCCTAAACCAGTGGGCGCCACTCCAACTTACATCTTGTCAGGTGATGTTTCTTATTTATTAATAAGCGCATGAGTAAGAAAAAAACTCTCACTGTTACCTATGAATAATTTCTAATAACTACACTATGTGAGGTACCTATGTAAAATTGCAATTAATTACAAAGTTAAAACGTAGTCATTAGCGACTATTCGCAACAATAACAGTAGAATCAGTAGCTTAATGGATAAGAGGCATCACCCGGAAAGTGAAAGATGTGAGTTTGAATTCTACCGATTTTTTTAATATTTCGTTTCATAAATTTCCATTGTATTCGTACTTAACGACTTTACGTGCCCGGAATTCACATTTTCCCTAGTTTCTGTAGTCCTGTTTTATTTTAGTACATTTAATTCTCGGTTTCACATCTTATTTCCAGCAATTTATGTCTGAAATTATTATATTCAAAATTCAATTAAAATCTAAAATATTTTAACACATTTTATTTTATAAAAAGTTTATTGGTAAAGCGTCAATTACATTGAGCTTTTTTACGAGCTGATTATTGGCAAATTTATAATCTGTCTGTAAATTCGCCCAGTGTAATCATCGAATAAGCTAATAAGCAGGTTGTAAACACTCCACCGAGAAAAGTTGAAAGCCGGTCAACTTTTCACACTACACGCCGGCGTGTGGGCTTACTGCGTCTGCGCAGTAGAGCGATGGTGGTGGAAAAACGAACTACTCATTTTGAAATTTACCTTTTTGACGTTTAATGGAAACATTGTTATGGAGCGTAGCGACCTCCCGGTAAAAAAACGAACTACGTTCCGTCAAAATCGCTCGCTGGCTTGTGGCTTATCAGCGAATGGAAAGTTTTGTGTGTAATCATCAAATCGCAGTAGCTGAACCGCCCGCTTTTAAATTCGCCAATAAACAGCTCGTAAAAAAGCTCAATGTAATTGACGCTTAAGTACCTATATAAAGTTTTATTTCCCTCTTCTTGGTAACTCCCTCATGGCTGAGAATCATGACCACCTTGAAATTCAGTCAACTTCTGAGCAACCAAAACTATCCAACCTTCTCGGTCCGTTGCTTCTATCAGGGCAGAGTGATGAAATGATGAAGGCTACCCCTAGTAAGCTCCTTCACTTGCTCGCTTCAGCGCGCTGATGCTCTTCCTGCTTCGCCTTCCGCGAAGACTACCAAAAACCATCAGTCTCTCCAGTCCGTACTGAATAATATGTCCAAAAACTGCACAATGCATCTCAGGCATATTGTCGAGAGATATTCCTTTACCTGGAGTTTCTAGATGATTGACTGGTTCATCTTGTTGTCCACATTTCGAAGGTATTAATTGCCTTCCGCTCCCTTACACTTAGGGTCCACGACATGATACCATCAGCGCTCTAAATAGAAAAGTTTATGAATGGACAAATGCAATAAAAGTCTTTAGACATCTGATACAGAATGCTACTGAATATTTGGGTAGGTATCATTTTTTAGACGTGCGAAAAAAACTAATTTATAGGACAGCTGTCAAAAAGGATCTTCCTTTTTTCTATTTTTCTTTCTTTTATCAGTTGCATATAAGCAGTGCATGGTTTTTCTACCAACGCAGGACGCCACAGTTTTGTACTTTTTTTTTTTTTTTTAGAATTATTAATAACCATGTCCTTGCTTTTTCGTACAAGGTGGTTGTTAGTAATTTTGAACAATCACAAACACCCAGGCTTTGAGAAAAACACATAAATGTTTTTATCATGACCGGGAATCGAACCCAGGAACTCTCGGGTGGAAGGCGAGCGCCTTACCCACTGCACCACGAGAGCCGCCGTAAATAATGTATTTTTTTTTTCCGACCATGTCCGATCCTAATAGAATCACAGAGCCTCCATAGGGTGGAGGTTTGTATTAACAGATTTTGTTTTTACGAGAAATGGATGTCAGCCACTTGCTCATCCTGTTAGGTCCATACTCTGACTCATACACAAATTGAAAAACAAAAAATATCTTGTTAATGTTTTATATATTTATTTTTATTTATTTATCCATGTAGGCATATGTATTATGTTCCAGGACATTCATGATTTTCTAACATTTACTTTTTCCGATGATATCAAACCAAACTAATTCATGCATTGACAAAATATTTCTCTCGCAGGTGGTGAGCTTTTTTCTCAGCGCTACGATGGTTACTCGATCCAGCTGTCAGCGCTGGTGGACTATGTCCTTTTAACATTGAAGGCCCCCGGCAGGCCGAAGGTGGAGGCTCGATTGCCTCTACGGCCACTCGACAACAGATGGCACTACGTCGGACTACTTTATAAGCATCCGCAACTCACGCTCAGCGATGAGAGCGGACATTCTGTGGTTAGTAAACAATATTATATCAACCATACTCTTGAGTCTTGACTATAGTCATCAGTGACTTATACGAACAAGTCTGTATTAGATTATTTTTTTTAAGAAGCATACTGTTTTATGTTTTGGCAATAATTTTAATATTTAAATGTCCGCTTCTCAACTTCGTCATGTCCATTCACTCTTATTCTTTTTGTGCTATCTTCTGTCAAAAGTTGGCAAATTGTGGTTCATGCTTGCAACCATTATTTTTAATAAAAAGTGTTTTAATAAATTGTAGTGTATAAAATGATTATACACTAGTCACGAATTGATCTGTAATTCACCAGCGATTAATTTTAGCTTCTATTTCTTCTATATTTTGATATACGATATTTTGATTTTATATTTGCCATAGTATATAAAAGACTTGAAGATTGGATAAATAAACAAATGTAATATTATGTCAGTTTTACTCTGTCCATGCTGTCTCGGACCAGAAGTGGTAATAAGTATTCTTTTTTATTAATTGAACTGGGTATTGGAAATGGTATTGAAATATAGTTATTTTTGTTAATTCTGAATCATTACATCGACAATAAAGTAGAATTAACTAAAATAACTTTGTTTCAAAACCATTACACTTTTTTAAATAACTAAATATTAATGTTTATTTTACAGATAGTGGCAAATGCCACGTACAATGCGGACGTGCTGAACTTTCCCGAAGTGAAGGAAGACTCAACGGCGCTGGTGGTTGGTAACATGTTCAGCGGCTGCATGATGGAGGGACCCAGCATTGTCTTCAACGTTTCGCTACATCATCCACACAATGTTGTCTTCGGAAGGTGTCCACTAACTACTGACAAGTGTAAGACTCCCCTAATATTTCAAGCAGCAACGAAATATCTGATTCCAGTTGCACTATATCAATTAATGCAAAAATTAAAATTAAACGGTAACTAATATTGTTATCTTAATATGGTTTATGTTGATCAACGTTACATTCAATATGGCCAAATTATCTATATCCTGATGTGTTTCAGATAATGATATATTTTCTCCTGATTCTTGATGTATTATTTTATTCTCTTCTCTGCAGTATGAAGATATTTTATAATGGAACTCAGTGTCAGTGCTAGTGAGATAGGGAGTTGATACCGAAGCGGAAAGGAAAACAAAAACACTTATATTATGCCCTGTGCACTGAGCAATAGAGAGTACAGTATATGGCATAATATCAATGCGGTGTTATAATTATTAACAGATGAAAGTATTTCACCGTATTTTACTGAAAAACTAGTCTAGGAAAAATGTCATAATCATTTAGTCAGTGCGCAGCTAAGAATACTATGGCTGGTTATGCACCACGCATGTAGACCAATTTTAATATGTTGTTTTATTTGTAGGTGTGGATAAGAAGGATGTATTAACCACTCCGCCAGTAGATTATTGCTACAATGAACCGTGTATGAGGCACGGAGTATGCATATCCAGATTAGACAAGTAAGTTGACATTAGTGAAGTTCTACTTATATAATATAATAATCTCAATCTGATATTGTTCCATTGTAAATATAATTCTTCACTGACTTAACTGCTATTTTTTCTTTTATCCAATTCAGATACGAATGCCATTGTACGGAGCGGTATTCGGGGAACAACTGCCAAATAGAAAATGGATCTCCTTGCAAATCATCCCCTTGCTCCAATGGAGGTTTCTGTGAGGAGAATAAACAAGGAGACTATACATGTACCTGTGCTCCAGGATTCCATGGTACATTTTTATTTTAATAATAAATGTAGATAACGTGATGAGATCGTGTTGAAGAAAACCTTCTCTACTAATATGAAGCCATAATACAATAATATGAATCACCTGAAAACAATTACTTGTGGTCTACTATTTAAATTGGCTGTGTTTCATTTCGCATTGCGGATTTATTTGTAGCAAACTTCACTATTTTCAACTGCATCTCTTATATTAATAATTGTAAACGCATTTTCATATCGACTGTAAAAAGGAAAAAGGGCGTAATCCACACAAAGCAAATTTTACAGGAGGAGCAAAAAACGTTTTTTCAATGATTTTCTGTCAAAATCAAAATAAAAAATATACACAGACTTAAAGTGCATAATGATTAATAATTTGGTGTATTATTTTCCCAATCTGACATTAATTACGTAAGTTATTACAGGAAAACCGATAAAAATGATGGTAACATCCTTTTTCCTTACCAATTTCAAATGTCGTATTCATAAAATACAGTGGACTTACGCAGCAAATAGCCTTTTTTCACACTTATTTTTAATTAAATTCTTGGGAATGTATTTCTTTATAGTGTTTCACTAGGTGTTTATTTAATATTTTTTCATTTCCTATGGTTTAATTATATTAAGTTTAAAATTAGAACAATCATAATTTATTATTTTCAGAAAAAAAGTATTTTATTAAACCATAAATGACACATAATCATTACATAATAGTAATAATGATAATAGTAAATATAGCAAATATTTTATTATATATAGATAGACATAGTATATTAATTCAAGCTAATCTTAGTTATTTACAATACTTATAACAAATAACCAATATTTGCGGATGTATTTGGTTCTTGACAATCACTTGTCACTTTGATCAGTGGCTTCTGACAACAAATTAAAACAAAACGCATTTTACTCGAGATTTATGTTATTACTATAAATAATACGGTGCATAATTATAATTTTTGTCCATTACAATGATTTTAATCGTAAATATAAGCGTACATAAGACCAAGTTCAGTTTAGAATTGTGTTTGACATGTCACATAACCTCGGTGTTTGAAGTAAATATAGCAAATATTTTATTAATTTTATCATCTAATATGAACAAGAGATCATTAACCAATGATTAAGACACAATATAAGTTGTAACATAATGTTTTATAACAATTTACAGAGAATTAACGATGACGCTTCACTTGTGCGGCATAACAATTTCAAGGCGTAATTTTAAGGTCATACCATTTTTCTTTGTGTTGTTTATTCCATCCATGTTAACACCACACATTTTAAGAATATTTTAACTTCTTTCTATTGCCATTTTCACTGGATTAGTATACTTTAAATGAATTTTAATGGAGAGTGTCGAAAAACGTGTTGGACTGTCAAACGAGCGAGCGAAACTATTAGGTGGCTTAATCTTCATTATGGTTCATACCTGAGCCAGCCGGCCGTCAGCGTTTAGTAAAACTGCCATTATCCTCATACATTTACGGTTTAAGTTGCTTACCGCCCTTTTCCTTACCACAAAAGATTGCTTAAACGACTTATAATGTCATTGACGTGGTTTGAGCCCCTTTTCCTGGACGTAAAATTCACACGCCCTTCATTTCTAAAAACTAAAAGCTAAATTTTCATAATAATTCGTCATTTGCAGCTTAAATCCTTTGGGCATACCATGTATTGAGTTGAATACTTTGCTAATAACAAATAAAACCCACTTTGCAAAAACTGAGGCTTACGCCCCTTTTCCTTTCCACAGTCGATATCATTTTAAATTCACCAAAATGGTCATTTGGATAAAATATTATTGTTAGGACCAATTCATGAAGTCACCAAATCCGTGTTGTCGTGAGTGAACATAAGAATCAGACTATGTGCAATTGAATCGTATTTATTCACTGAAAATGTGCAGATGTTGCCGAGATATTTAGGTGAACAATCTCAAATATGTCATTAATATTGAAAAATGAAAACGACGATGGTGGCTGTAAACAAACTGCCATGTATCAAATTCCATTCTGCCAACTTACAAAATATCATATTGCTCTGGCTACCAATTCTACCACAATAAAAGCGTTTCATAAAATAATGACTCGTCTTGTGTTCAACCTCTTTGGATGAAACACATCTGTCTGAAACATTTTATCTTTTTACCTAACTATATTAAATGTAACAATACAATTCTTTCCATAGGTTTACGCTGTGATTTCGAAGTGAGCATACATCCATTATGCATACACAACCCGTGCCAAAATAATGGAACCTGTCGCGTTCCGCCCAATACTGACAATTATCTCTGTACATGCATGACAGGTGAGTTACTAATAGTTATATTTTATTTTTAACTACATTTATTACCCAGAATTTATTGTATTAACCTAAAATCTATACGGTCTGTTATGTGGTATAGGCACCGACAGTAGAGCATAGTTTACCTGTCTGTTCCTCTATACGATGAGTAATGAGCCTTCATACTGTGGAGAACTATATTTATTCAGCTCCATCTCGTAGCAGATTTGGTAAGGTGTAATGAGTGTATTTTTTACAACGTGTTTTTAACTTCGTATTACACCACAATATGTAGGAATTATTAAACGACACATAGTGTATAATATATATACAAATATATATATATATCGTCACTGTTCTGGCAGTAGACACTAATTCGAAAAAATGACATATTGAGTTAGTACCAAAATGTTCCTTATTTCAAACATTACCGTCTGGAAACCTTCTTAATAAATAAACAGTCTTTACTCTCTCTACGATTACTTAATAAACTCACATGATAGACCATTATTTCAAATTTTTTAACAACTTCAAAGTCAAATTACTCAAAACTAGTATTCTCCAGTTAGTGTGTTCTGCCAGAATAGAGACAATATATTATTTTTAATACTACTAATGACAGTAGTGTAGGTATTACATGAACACCCAGGTTTTGAGAAAATACATACATGTATTCTGACCCCACCGGGAATCATACCCCGAAGCCCCCAGGTGAGAAGTCAGTGATTTACGTAATAAACTACAATGGTCGCCAATTATGTAATAGTTATACATAGTGAGTCTATTTGCTATTATCACCGATAGTGTTATAGTGGCAGAATGTCTGCCTCTGAAGATATTTAGATTTTGAATACCATATCTGGCAAAATTCGCATTTTATATTTTCAATCACTGTTTGATTCTATACCTATATACAACAGTGGCGAAGGGTGGAGGTAGGCTGTTAAGATTCGCTATAAATGGTGCACACTAAGCTATGTTAGTCATATGTATTTGTTTTTATTGAATTAAGACTACAATTTACAGATGGTGTCAGTTAATTTTTAAAAATCAATCAAGCCCTGCCTAAACGAAACCATAATAGATTTGGTCTAATTTGGGCAATACGACATAATTGTGCACAATTTTTCAATCTTAGTTATTTGTTTTCGTTGGATTAAAACTACATGTTACACATATTGTTGGGTCATTTTTTTAATTCATTAAGCCCTGCGTAAACCAAACTATAATAAATAAAAAATATTATTGTATCTATAAAATACTCAAAGTTATGTATGATTTAATTGCATAATTTAAGATATTTTATAGATATACATGTATTTTTTGGCTATTATCTATTATGGCTTGGTTTCTCGGGGTTTAATTGAATTTTAAAATCTAACCAACATTATCTGTAAATTGTAGTCTTATTTCAATGAAAACAAATATGTATGTCTGAAAAAGTTTAATGTGCACTATTTATGGCGGATCTTAACAGCCTACCTCCACCCTTCGCCACTGATATACAATGGGTGGGGCAAATGGTTTCTCGTAAAAATGGTTTGTTAATATAACTTCACTGTTCGAAGGCTCAGATACTCCGCTTAGAAGCGAAAATGGTAGTTTACCTTTTACTTATTTGACATTTTTTGAATAGGTTTTATGGGATCAAACTGCGAGACAAATGTTGATGATTGCTTGAAAGCACCACAGCCTGCATGTCAAAATGGCGGTATATGCCAAGATGGCACCAACAACTATACCTGCATATGTACCAACACAGGTAAGTTTTATTAGCACTGTCAATGACTTACTGTCTAAATAATGCACTGCCGTCTTATGTGGTCTTTCCTTAACATGGTTTTCTTATTTAATTTCTTTTTTACATTTCAAATTTGTTTGAAGATGTTATCAAATTAAATTATAGGTTATGCGGGTGCCCGTTGTGAGTTAAACATCAATGAATGTGAGCTACAACCAGGACCGTGTCTCAACCGAGGATTCTGCTTCGATACCTATGGAGGATACGTATGTCAATGCCAGCCAGGGTATACCGGAAACAACTGTCAATTGGTAAGCAAGACAATCCCACTTCTATCAACAATTTGTAGGAAAAACATATATATGTCATTATGATACATTGTCTTCTCTCATCTTAGAAATTAATATTAGCCCGCAATGATACCCCAAATTCTTCATCTTCTACCTTCACACATCACTCTGAACCTTAGATACGCGCAATGAAATGAAGTTTTCCAACTCATACAGTCTCGTAATTTGGTGCCTTCATCAATACACTGCTGAAGATCTCTTCGAACTCATTCCATTCCTCTGAATTCTTTGCATTGTATTGCCACGTGCTTCTTCCATAGATCTTAATTTTTTTAATCGATCCTGTGACCTCTGTTCCTCTTGTGTACCACTGCATGAATCTGTGAGCAGTACAGTGTACCATGGAAAGGTTCATATGCTAGCCATATGCAAGGATAAAATAATGAAATAATTCTTTTTTTTTTCTTTATAAGGGAAAATCTGTACATGATCCTTTTATTATTATATTTCATTTTTCATTTTAGAATCAGAACGAATGTCTGTCAAATCCGTGTCAGAATGGAGGCACGTGCGAGGATCTCGTCGGTTCGTATCGATGCATCTGCCCGCGAGGTACCACAGGACCTAGATGTTCGTCTCCTGTTAATGGTAATAATTTACCACGTCGAGCTCCAAGATGTGCGCCGTGTCCACCGCATGCCTCCTGCGATGAAAGATCTTCACCACCTATCTGTGTCTGCGATCCCGGTTACCAAGGTACTTTTTCATTTCTACATCGTATTGGCTTTTTTGACTTTGAAGTGATCGGGCCTCCTCTTAAATGTCGTTATTACTTCCACCGTTCGCATAATTAATGGTATTGAGAGACCCATAGCATCCTTCACTTGATCGGATCATCAACTAGACGACCACCCCTTTCCGGGTCAACCCCTAATGTTTTAGCTGACGATGAGCCTTTAATTACTATTTTCCCTTCTGATTATGTGTCCAAAGAATTGCAGAATTCTCCAGAGACATTTTTCAAAGAGCCTGTTCTTCACTTTTATTTATTCCGAAACGGAGATATACAACCCGTTTGCCATTCATGAAATACTTAGCAAATGACCACAATATGTCAAAATCATCAATCTTGCATCTTACTTATTGGTTTATGGTTCAAATATCAAATGACTAGTGACTTTGGTCCATTTTGACATGGCACTACCTTTCCATATTTTCTTCAAGTCTGCCATTACTCCCTTTGTGATGTATAATTTTGAATATGGCAATTGTAAAGTATCACTTGGAATTTTCAATAGTTTAAATTAATTAAAATGGATTACAGGTATTTTCCCACCACAGGGTTAATTACTGTGGCTCTTGTATTATAATTATATTAATAAGCAAGCAAACTAAATTATAATTTTATTTAGGGTCACCTGGTCCATCACCAAACTGCACGCTGATTTTGGAATCGGAGTGCGAAACAAACCCTTGTGTCAACGGAGGAACGTGTTCGTATGACAATGTCCTCGATGTAATCAATTGCAGCTGCCCCCCCGGCTTCACTGGTAAGTCACGCATCATTGCATATACTATGTGTCTGCCTGTTTGTGGATTTGAATCCAAACCATTCTGTTTATTCTTAGATGGTGAAGTGTTGCTTTGTGTGTAAAACATGTCTGATTTTAAAAGTTTATATTTGTTTGCACAACTTTCAGTTGCAATGGCACCGTCACAGTCAATTTTATTCTTTTATTAATGACATTGAAACGATTAGTAACAATAATAAATTTAAATGGAAAATTTCACCTCCCAGTTGATTTTGACTCTGCCTGTAGAATGCTTCAGTCTTTGATTTTATTAAAAACAATGTCGTGGATTATGTTTTAAATGAAATCAATCGACTTATGTTTTTTAGGTTTGCAGTTGAATGTTGTTGATTTAGTGTTGGTAACATTGATGTGCTTCTGCATTATAAATTTTTGTTTTACATTAACTTGTTAAAGTGATACTTGAACCTGTTCTATTTTTCAGCTTTTATTAAGCATGCTGTTTCAATTTATTTTTTATAGAAATTCCTTATTATATTTTTTGATGTCGTGCTTCTAGTGTTATGAAAAAAGAATAACCATGGGTTGTGTTCCGAGTTCGTTTAAATATATAGAACAAGGAAAGAACAAATAAAATAGATCGTCTATTTAACTTACAAGAAAGATTTCCCTTCTCAGTATATGAAGTAAGGAATTCTTTTTGTAAAACTATAAGCGTTTGGTGCTAGGTATGTACTGCGAGCAGCCTACAATGTCGATGGCACTTTCTGAAGACATAGGCGGGCTTTCCCCGCGCAGTGGGGGCGTCACTCTATGCGCTGATCGACCTTGTCTACACGCTATTACCTGCGATGACTACGTGAGTTCTCATTACGTGACAACGAAATTCCGAATGAACGGTGATTGTATGACCTTGTATAAAATGGATCTGTTCGAATGATGACATAGTAAATGAAATTATTATTATTTTTAAATAATTAAACTGTATAAATTTAATGAGTGACGGATCCTATCCAGAGGCTTAAAAAATGCATTTATGTTGTTTCCAATGCGCGCTTGGTCCAGTGCAACGACTCAATGGATTGGGCGAATGACTAATAAATAACCATTCCTCGTACCCACATTGTAGGCCAATTTGCTCCGCTTTGGAGTGAACATGCCAACAACTTTTATTAAGGAAAAAGCTATATATTATATATAATGTTAAAATCTGTCATTAAAACAGAAATGTAATTCTACAAATTTTTAGTTTAGTTTTTGCAATAATTAGTTGGCGCTCAGTCATGAACTTCTGTTTGAATGTGATTGTTTTTTTTGTGTTGTGTGTGTTTGTTTCATTGTACCCGAAAACCCCATCCTACTTCTCTATAAGTGGTATTAATATAAAAGAGAGACCTTTATCCGCCCGGACTCAAGGGGGTATGATTCATGATACAATAATCCGGGCCAATAACAAATTATTGTTTACAGTCACTACCAACTGACTGCGGGTTCATGAATCTTTGTATATTGGCTACACATAGTTATGATGACTTGGAAAAAATAATTAAATAAAAGAGATTGAGGACAGTCTTTGTTCACCTTGGGAACATTATCGATACTCTATTTTCTTTAGAAGCAGAATGGGGTTTTCGAGATCAGTGGTGTGTTTATCTGCTTTATTATCGAAAAATATTCTAATAATAATATGTATACCTACTTCTATCGTTCCTATTATTTATCAAAATTTTAAACATTTCATTTCACCAAATCTAATTTATTCTTCAAATAATAAAATGGCCGGTTATGTAGGTGCACATATTATTACTGTGTATTTGTTGTGAATGTATTGTATGTGCATGGTCAACTTAAAACTATTATGGAGATTTTAAGAATCAAACCAATTTGTAAGTCACACTTTGATTTTACATGTGTAGGTATTTATAATTCTGTACATTGGAAGCAAACAGTTGTATGACCATGTAGCGTTTAACAGAAAAATATCCCTGAAGTCAATATTATCAATGCGGGTAAATTTCCATGCGTGAATTCTTCTCGGTGGTTATTTCCTCATAAATCCCAGAGTGGACCGTGTACTCCTACGCCTACCATGTACAAAATTAGTATTTCTATCTACAGTACTCTTTCAGTAATCCGCCACCCCACAAACCGGACAAGTGTCCAATTAGTGAAAGCGGCAGATTATAGTGCATACATACAAAATATGCTCAAAATTAAAACAGGTAAGTATTTCGTAAAAATAGTTTTTTTGAGAAATTTGTACTAGCAAATAACGGTTTTATTTGTAATCAAAATCAAGTACCTATATACTAAATTATACATATTTATAAATTAAGTTTATTAACTAAAATATTAAACAGAGACAAGATATTCTTGAATGGCTCAGGATTCGTGGCTTTCCCTATGACCAAAAGTTTCGGTTTGTTTGTCCCTGTTGCATTGGAGCACGGCATAATTATTGTGATGTGCTCCTTGGGCACTCTCCTCCCTGGTACATTACTTTCTTCGTGATGAACGTACTTTTTACAAAGGAGAAGTTTCCAAAATAAACCCGTCTCATCTGCATTGTTTACTTGTACGCGGCGGACTACTGAATTTGACAATTGAATACCGGCGAATTATAGAGCTTGATTTTATGCTTTCAACTAGTAAAAATAACAGCGAATTATAGTAGTTGTGGGATAATCGAGCGGCGGATTACTGAGAGTCTACTGTATCTGGTAATTTCTGAAGCAAAAAAAAATCAGAAACCTGTATGACAATATTTTACCATATAAGTATGAAATAATTATTCTAAAGTGTGATTTTGATTTCTTTTTCATGCACCGTTCAATCAAAAATGCTATGCAATGCAATTTTTTGTAACTTTTGAAAATGCACTAATCCAACATTATTTAATACAACAAAAAAAATCACTGGGTTTGATTTTTCCTGCACTATGTTATAAATTGTAAAATGTGCTAATACCTGAAACAAAATAATGAACACCGTGCTACAATACAACATATTTGAAAATGGACCAAAATTCAAAAATGGAATGTAATAATATTTCCCACCACTTGTCTGCGGTTTGTACATTTTTAAATAACGATTATGGCATTTGAATTACCATGGATGTGCTATAATAGCCGGAAGGATATTACTGCGATTGTGAGCCCGGATGGTCGGGGGTGAATTGTGAAAATGACGTCATTAAGTGTGCTTCAGAGCCGTGCCAAAATGGCGGAGAATGTACCCAGCTGATCAACAATTTCCACTGTCACTGCTCTCCTGGATTCACCGGTATGTACTATCCCACACAGACTGAAAATTATTTACCGGCCTTTTATCACAGCTTGGTTTTAAATTAATTGGTGTTACATACTAACAAATTTGTAATAATTTAATTTTGTTTTTAACATGTACCATTAAGAGTAAATTATAAGTTGCTTTGTAGAAATATATGAAAGTGTAGCTAAAAAGAAAGAGGACTCGTGGACTAATGTTTCGAATTGTGTATTTATTTATCGTAAACTGTTAAAAGCAACAGGCATTTCAACACAGTTTTAAATCAAATCATTAATTGTATAAATTATTAAATGCGCAGCTATTGCGAAGATACATCCTAATGCCTAGTCCAGACCAAGATACACCTATGCGTGAACAAATGAACAATGCATATACTTCAAATACCCATGTTTTTTTGTATTACATCGCGGATAGAAAACATTGTTCTCCTAGAAATATTCTTGGTCTGAACTAGGCATGAAATTTTCACTTATTACAAATGCATGTTACGTATTATTAACATGGCCCCCACAAGGGGGGGGGCTGACAGGACTCTAGCCTGGGGGCCCGGCGAGGCGAGTCGACCAGATAAGTGAGATAAACACACATCACAAATTTGCATTAATAGTAAAAAAAGTCGCCCGCGGCGCTATTTTCCTTCCAATAATATTATTATTTAAAATTGTGTGTTTGTACAGTACAACTCCTTAATTCAAATGGATATATTAAAATATACAAAAAAAAACACTAAATATGGGTACACATTAATTTTACCGCGTACCTACACGATTTGGAAAACGCTACTGTAGAGCGTCGCACTGCCTTTATCAATAGCGATGGGTCGGGGGGGCCGCCAAAGATCCTAGCCTGGGGGCCCACTTCAGGATGTGGGGGCCATGATTATTAATTACTATATTGACCATTTCGAATACAAAGCATATTTGACTTATATCAGAACTAAAGCATTCGTATCATAATACAATAATTAATGTAGCTTATAACTGCCTGTGTCAATTAGTTCACTTAGATAGGCAGGTAAATACACCATTAAAAATATTATTTAGAATACCTAAAAAAATCATATAATCCGCTGGCTAAAACAATCCTGCCATATTTCAAATGCACTGAGTTAGAAAATATTCATTTTTATGGGACTAAAATGCCATCATATTGTGTGCACTAAAATTTCATAAGGCACCTTCATATTATAACTCAAAGCTCTTTGCTAAAAATAATACCATAATGACGAATTTATAGCAAAAACGAGTTTGTAAGAAATTTTGTATTTTCAAATACAAAATTGATTTCAATAACATGTGTAACATCTCTAGAGACCAACGACTATAACTTGAGGTGTGGCGGTTTTGAGTGACTAGTGCCATGGTCACGCTTCAATTTATAATTCTGGGTCTATATCTGCTCTTGGTTTAGTGGAGCCAATTTAAACATGAAAAATAATCATAAATATCTCAATATTAAACTTTTACCTTTAATTAATAGTATTGTCTGAGTATATATGGAATTTGAATTCTAATTGATTTAAATTTGGTACTATTCCATCTGAATCATTTTAGTCCAATGAATTTGAAAAATGGTCATAGTAGCCATGATGGCCGAGCGTTAGTGTGTCAGCCTATAATGTCATGGATCCTGGCTTCGAATCCCGGTAAAATAAATTTTCAATGTGTATTTGGACCTAGTAAGTGGCTAACATCCATTTCTCGTAAAAACAAAAATCTTTTAGAACAACCTCCTCTTTGTGGGAGACCCATTTGATCTTCTTAGGATCAAGCATGGTAAAAAAAAAATAATTTGCAATAACTGAGTTTGATTAGGAAATCTTGTTCTCTTTTAAGATCTTGCTACGATTTTACTTACTTATTTACAGGTAAGATGTGCCAAACAGCAATGGACCCCTGCACTAACAGACCGTGTAAAAATAAAGGAGTGTGCATTCCGGGAATAAACGGTACTGACTTTTCATGCACTTGTCAGTTGGGTTTTGAGGGGGTGCTCTGCGAACACAACATTGATGACTGCTTCCACGTCACCTGCCCAGAATTTCAGGTAATTTTACATCTCATTATAATATCAATTTTCCCATTGTTTGGTTGGCAAAACTGGTAAAGGATTCCCCAGAATACACTGAAAATATACATACACCCGGCGATTCGTTGTCATCAATCGAAATCAGAAACAGTGTGCCCATAGCCTGAATAACACATGTTTTAACAATTACACGATGGAGTTCGCTCATTTTTCATGCGGACGTTAAAATTTTTTATCATTTGTGCTGGACCGCAGAAAAATATTGCGGATTTCTCATCACTGTTCTAGTATGTCCCAATATCTTCAGATGTATTGGGCTACAAATCATGGGAGATAAGACTTTCCAAAGAAAGATTTTTATCTGAGGAGGTCAATGCGATAATATTATGTGTGACGCATAAAATCTAAGGACCGACCTATGCGATTTAAATTAGACATAACTCTTATTATTGAAGAGTATCTGCCTGCTATTTTTTAAAAATGCGATCTGTCATTTATGCATGAATTTCGTCGTTTCCACTTGCACATTGATTGGTAAACAATCTTGGTAAAAATATTATGATAAATGAAAAATACGCATAACTATGTCGTCATTATTTTTTAATATTAAATAAGTAAGTAATAAATATTTATTTGTAAAACTTTTTTGTAAAAAAAAAATCATTTTTAAACTCACAATTTGACCCAAATAATTCATCATTATGCCCTGTGTACTGCGACATACCATGGGAATATAACCTTATATTACAGACGATTATTATCAATGATATTATCTGTTACAGTACAATTGACATTAAAAGTTTTAATTTACAGATGAAAACAATTTACACTATTTCACTGGAAACCTAGTACTTATGTAATTATTAAGGTATTCTAAAAAAAATTACACTATATTTGTAGGGTTTCCATGGAAATAAGCCGAACCGAATGGTTTATGACGGTCTCACCTTACACCGAAACCGTTTATTGCCGTAATAAAACTTGTCGAGTGTTCACCCACTTATCTTCGGATTTGTATATACGGGCACCGCCGTGTTCCATTATGCTCCATTCAAATAACGGTGTTTGTACATGCGCGTCTATTTGAAACAAGTATTCCTTATATTAAAACAGAAAAATATTTTTTCTCTATGGTCAGTTTTTGATGTCTATTGGCACTTAACTGTCAAATAAATGACAATTTCTCACATTTTGCCGCTAGATATCCCTAGTGGTCCATATATTTTGAACTTGCTATTACATTTACTTTCATATTATTTCTTTTATTTTTCGATTAATACTACATTATGGCCGGATAATCCGAATGCCGAATAAACGTTATTGAATAAATAATCATTACAATATAAACAAATGAAAGTAAATGGTTATCGTGATAGTATACCTACCTACCATATAATTATTATGCATAAATCGATTCCAGCATAATCATGTGAATTGAGTTGTTCAAAATATTATATTACTTGTATTTATTTGATTTCATGAATCTGCGTCTGATGTGTATTTACTAACGAGACTCTTAAATTTGAAAGCGTCGCCGCTTTTACGAAATTTGCGGCATTGTAGATTAGCTTTATCTACGAAAGCAAAGTTTACTACCTATAAATAAAGCATTCATGATTGAATAAAATGAAGCACCAATTATAGAATCAATTGTAAAATAGATAGTACTATTAGACAATAATCAAAATAATACACTGAATCATAATGAAATACGGAAGAAAACAAGTACCTATGACAATTATCAACAAACGCGGGCTGTCAGTTGCGATCTGTCAAAAATGGACTCTGCCGAATTTAGCAATCGGTTCGCTAAACTTATGGTAGAGGGGCATTAGGTGTTCGGGTTCGGCGAGATGCTTATGTACTAAATTTGGATGAACGCAATTATACGGGCGTATTATATATCTGGCGTAAAATCGCATTCGAAAATTTTGGATGAACACCCTATTGGTCTGTGGGTCACAATAAATCGCACAGAGGGTTGTGTACCACTAATATAAGAGAACATAATATCTGTAAAGGCTGCTACCGAGATGCAATGTTGTTCCTTATTCAGCTAAATTTAAATTTATTTACTTACTGTACAAAATACAAATTCAAGACGTTCATAATATTCACACATGCATCAGAAGTTTCAACTTGGCTTCATTCAAACTGAACTCCAGCATAATGATTATTGAAATCTAAAATTGGAAAAAAGTAAAAAGGTGCTTTGTGGTGTCTATATTATACCTCCCATGCAGGAATAGAATATGTTTGAAGGAAGGTTTCAATATCTGTGATTTGGTTTTTGTTTCAGGTATGCTATGATGGAGTAAACTCTCACACTTGTCGTTGCCCAGATGGTCTTTCGGGTGAAAATTGTACTCAGGCCACAGAGTTTTGCTTGTCATCACCGTGCACCAATGGAACATGCAGGGAAGGGGGCGAGCGCGGTGATTACACATGTACCTGCAATCGAGGATATACTGGTAATATATTATTTTCTGTTGAATTATCACATATAGCTTGTAAGAAGCAAGATACATATTTGGTATTATTAGGTGGAAAACCCACCCAAGTATGTCTGAAAAAATATCTGAATTATTTTTAATTACTAGAATCTTAATGCTGCCAGATATAATTTAGGAACATGCCTCATGTAAATTATAAATTTCCCATATAAAGTTGATACCTACCTAATTCCACTATCTTTCTTTTACCCCTACTAACGAAAATGTCTTGTGTATGTAAAAGAAGTATTACATCAATTATTCATGCTTTACAAAGCGTTCCCTATTATTTTAAGGAACCACCACAATACTTATATGGTATGCACATTTCATTAATAACTATTTTTCAATGTATAATACAAATGACTACAGCGCGGTTTTCGTTTATTTTGTTCATCTGTCACTAACTTTAAAAAAATGTTTTTATAATTGGAACTGTGCAGAAAATAATCCGATTTCAGCTTAATTTTTTGAAAAATGTAAAATTATAATATGTAAAACTAAATAATTCTTACTTTTTTCTTCATTTAAGAAAAACTATAAAAGTAAACTTGTGTTATACATAAAAAGACCATGTTTCATTGCAAACATCTTATAATATAAATTACATATATGAATCAGTGGCGTGCAGTGGCTTTTGATTGTAGCAATGCTTTGGAAAATAAAAAGACAAACATATTTCCTCGCATTCCTAGTGAGTAATATTAATTACTCACATTCAAATTTATGATATTCGACTCGATTGAATGTTTAAATGGATCACTGGTTTTTCTTATTTCTAGGACGGAACTGTGAAATGGACATTGATGAATGTAAAATGCCCGGTATTTGCAATCAAGGAATATGCATTAACAAACCTGGATCATACCAGTGCTACTGCAAGCCAGGTGAGAACGTTAAATTTAGGTCTTATTGATTCAAATTAATGTCGATATACTGCACGGTATAGTTATAACTCTTTTTGACATTATTATATTATATTCTAGGTTTCACCGGAGAACATTGTGACGTTGACTTTGATGAATGCTTATCGCGTCCCTGCCATAATAACGGGACATGCATTAACAAGATTAATAATTATGAATGCATCTGTACACCAGGATTTACAGGTGAAAACACAATTAATCTATTAATGTAAATAAGTTAGATATAGATCATTAATCAAATGTAATATTTCAAATGCCTCCTTTTTTGTATTAATAGTCACAATGTGTTTCTGTTATACATAGCTGGAATGTAAATAAACCCATCCACTGATTTTTAAATTATTTTTAACAGGAAAAGATTGTTCGATTGATATAAATGAGTGTGAGTCAAATCCTTGCATGAAAGGTTCTACATGTATTGATGGCATGGCTACTTTTACCTGTGTCTGCATGGAAGGACTCACGGGACCAACGTGCGAAGTCAACATTGATGATTGTGGGGTCAGTAAAATATTTATAGTTTGTATTCAACAACAACAATTCTTGCATTGTTTTCCATATTAAGGCACCATTACTCTTCCCAGAGTCGTCTGCACTTTGTTGACATACGCTGCAGGTCTATTCCAACATAACACTTAACTCCAAAACCAATAAAAATATTTTAAAACGGTAGACACGTTCCAACAGTTTACTATATCGAGGTACGAACTCTCAAAAATACACTTCTTAACAGTGGCCTCGGAGACCACACTAACTATATAGATGTCAGTAATTTTATTGTAACTTGAAATCCAACGATTTGGAAAATTAATGGTCGCATCATGACATTATTGCCACAAGTTATAGTTGTCGTCTTATACGCTAAGCTGTCAGATATCTTTAAAAACATGTGATATTATACTATAAACATGATAGTGTATACATAATTCAAGTTCAACAACTTTTTCAAATGTTAAAGTGACTAAATAACATTATGCCAGTGTCATTGCGTACGCGAATCACCGCTCTGACAAAATAATACGGTAATAGCTGAATATTTTTATTTGACAAGACAGTGTTAAGTTGCTGTTTGCATTGTAACAAAATTCATCTGGAACATTTTAGTGTCATCTCAAATTTGTGGACATATATTATGAGCTGTTGTGGTGGTTTAATCCGTTTCAAAATTTATTATATCGTCATTTTAGATATTTAGTGTTGATCAACACAATGATTTGATTAAGGTTTTTGATTTCTCCAAACATTAGAATTAATAATTATATTGTCATTTCCAGTCATCTCCTTGCCTTAACGGTGGAGCATGCGAGGACGGCTTGAACAGTTTCACCTGCAACTGTACTGACACCGGCCACACGGGCTCCCGATGCGAAAATAACATTGATGACTGTATCCCCGACCCATGTTTGCACGGTTCTCTCTGCGTTGATGGCGTTAAAGACTATGGTTGCCAATGTTACCCTGGATATACTGGTTAGTATTAAGTTTAAACCTTCTATTTATTAAATAATTGTATATTGAACAAGTTATTTAGTGTCATGGTATTAGAAAACTCGTGGATTATCTTAAATTTTTTTCATCAATATTTATTTGCTTGGATAGAGTAACTAAATAAAATGGAATCAGAACAATCATTCGATCAGATGTCAATTACATAGACCTAGGGTAGTAACTATCTGGGTGCCGTACTTGCAGTATCAATATTGGCGCCCTATTATATTTATACATAATATGTATGATTTATACAAAATTTAAAAATACCGATGGAAATGAAAAACTGCTTCATCGAAAAAGTTGCATGTGTTTAGAAATGCTAACATGGCGTATGCGGTTCGCAACGTTCATCTACTCTAGTATTTCACGTTAGCGAGAACAATATAATAATATTATATATTGTTAATATCTTTTGAAATTTTTGAATTTATGTCTTTGGCGCCACTGCGCCTACTACTAGAGAGTACAACCCCTGCATGTAACTATTTACAGTATTGTAATACAATTTGTTCGATGATTTTACATTTTTTCAGGAAAAAATTGTGAGGTAGATATCCAGGAGTGTGAATCCAGCCCATGTCAGTACCACGGCTTATGTTTAGAGAGAAGCAACATGTCGCTTTATCAAAATATCTCGTTTGATCCATCCAACCCGATCTATATCGAGGGACGTAATATGCTGCTACCTTTGCATTTCTATCAAGAGTTTAGTTATGCTAACGCCAGTGGGTAAGTGACAATCGGTTAAATCGTTAGGCCACTAATGTTTGCCATTATTAATTCTTATGTAAACCTTCTTGCAGAGTTGCCCAAATACTCAATTAGTTAATTAATATTCAACCGTTTTGTAGATACTATTCCATTTGAGTAATTTTTTGCAACCTGGACTTTGCCTTTCGGCATCTTCAGGTACCTACTCACTTATCGATCTTATCTTGTATGGCAAAATTGCACATGGCGTCCCTGGTGCTCTGTGTTTTGCTGTAACAGAACGCCACAGTGGCGGGAGTGGTAGGCAATTTTGTTCAACATCTTTGATGCCATCTCAATTGACAATCAAATATATCTTAGCCTGAACGCTGAAATAATACAACTGTGAAAGGTAAGGAAGTGAAATATTGTATTAAGTGATAAATCTTTGTCATTGCAGTTTTGAGTGCGTATGCATCAACGGAATTACGGGTCCATATTGTTCTGTGAATATAAACGAATGTGAATCATCCCCGTGCAGCCCGTGGGGAACTTGCGTGGATCGCGTTGGACGGTACGACTGCGAATGTGAAGACGGCTTCGAAGGGGATCACTGCCAGAGGGATATCGATGAATGTGCTAGGTACAGCTTTATCTTCATCTCCTCACCTTTCTGTACCCTTCGTTTTACGATGTTGTAGAAAATGTTACATCACAAACCGCGAACCTGGTGACACATCAGTGAGAGCGCAACACTATATCTTAAATATTCTTTAGAGCAGTGTTCCGTAATCTTTTCCTACCCACGGCACACCAAAGGCTTCCCAGAATTCCACGGCACACCAAGTTAAAAATTGTATACACCAAAATTACATCAATTTATGTTTTTTTTATTTGATAGTAATTAAATATACATCACATAGGAGGAAAAACTTAATTTACATATTTCCATGTATGTGTATCATCAATATAATATATATTTACTTATTTAATCAATATAACATAATTATTATACAATAATAAATAATTAATGTGATACCTAAGCTTATTTCAACGAACATAAAATTTTTATATTTGGCGTGATATTTGTAAGAGCAACCCGAAGTTCTTATCAATATCCTTCAAGCATAACCGTTTATCATTTTTAATTACAACTTGAGTTGAAAAACTTTGCTTACATAGATATGCCGTAGAAAATGGGAGTTGAACTGCAATAGTCTTGTCGTAAATTTGAGGATATTCTTTATTAATCGAAATCCAGAAAATCTTTTCTGATGTCCAATGGAACATCGGTGTTCAGTTCAGTTTTAGTGTCCCGGCATTCCACAATTCAACAAATTCCTCTTGAATTTGTAGGTAAAGCGCTTCTATAGAATTTTCGCCATCAGTTGCAAAAAAATGTCGAATCCAGTCGTATTACTCCATATTGATTGTATGAAAGTAATGATCAAATTTCTTTTGCAGCAGAGTTAATGTTTTTGAGCCAGATACAAAATTAATTGCTTGTTTTTAATCATAGTCTGGTAGGTCCTTCAATACGTTATTTGTAGAGATCTCCCAACATCAACTCCTTTTGCCAACGTTTGAGTTTATTTTAGAATCGGTCTAATTTATCGGAGCTATTACAAATAATACATACAGATTTGATACAAACTTATTTCCGTTTTTTCGGAAGAATGCACCGCGGCACACCTAATATCGTCTCGCGGCACACCGGTTGCGGAGCACTGCTTTAGAGGGTTATGAATAGGAAAATGTGACATAATTTAGACAGGGTAAATGATTTTGTAATAAAATTTGACAATTGGAAGGAAGGACTCAAACAATATCCAAAAAAGTCACGACATATGGGTTTTATGGACCGTCCCGTGGCAACGATATTACAAGAAAAAATTGTCAAATTTATAGTGATCTGTTCGCAATGTATTGATTTTTTTTTTTCAACTAACAGATACAAACCGTGCTTAAAAGGCATATGCCATGACAGACGAGCCAGCTACTTCTGCGAATGTGAGAACGGTTACGGAGGCAAGAACTGTTCGGTGGCATTGAGTGGATGCACCACAAATCGCTGCCTAAATGGAGGCGCTTGCAAACCTTGGCTGCAAAGTGAAACCGAGCATCGATTCAATTGCACCTGTATCGCAGGATACCATGGAAGCACTTGCGAAAAGGTACACCCTATCTTATTTATGTTACTTTTTGGTCACACTATTTGCTGTAATAAGACGAATGCCCCAAACGGATCTTAGAATAGGGGTGATCACACTTTTCTGCTGGCTCTGACTAGTCAATGAAATTATTAATGGCGGTCAATTGATACTGTTTGTATTCTAATGTCAACAGATGTTTATTTTATTTTCTATCTGTTAAAATATCTGCAATTTCTTTGTGTAGCGAGTTGTAAGACGTGCTTACCGCTATATGCAAGCATGCAATTAAATTATCATTTTGCCAATCAAGAGTGATGCTTTATTTTAATTGCATTCATTGAAAAGACTGACGATTCGCATATGTATAGAAACAAGTAAAGTATACTGCTACTTTCCAAATAATATATATTTATTTTCACAAAGTCGACTCCAAAAACTGACTCAGAATAGATTTAAACATCTGGTTTCAGGAGTATGACGCATTTCTCTAAAAGGGTCAATGTGCAAAAACCAAAATTTTATAGTAGGAGAGCACTTAACGCAAAATAAATAACTAGAATTTATGTTTATATTATTTACAACTTTAAAATCTTACCATAAACAGTTTCGCTGCCTAGTATATAATATAGAATTGACCCCATGTGCCAATTCCACGAAAACGTAAAAATTAGGTCAAGGTAGATGAAAACAAGTCATGACTATATTCATAATATTTTTTAAATAGATAAACATGTCAATATGGCAGTTAAATATAATATCACGGTCAGAGCCAGGGGCACTGCCCTTAAACTTGAACTGTATTTGTTATAAATAAGTTATGTTATAACAAGTCGTAAATTATAAAATTTTTCACAGTACTTAAGACATTGAAAACATTCAAGTGGTTTTGTGAATGAAGGCCCTTGTAAAATGCTCTCAAATATTATTATGTTATGAAATTTATTTTATGGTTTTTTTATGGCCTGAGATAATGAAATTTATCTGGTCCCTAATTGATTTTATGAGATTTGGTGTTCACCATGTTATGAAAAGTATCAAATTTCAAAGCAACCACTTAAGTAACACTAATATGAAGACCAATTAATATTTTCTTTGAACAGTGGCATGCTTGACTAAAAAACTTTTTATCTTTATAAAATCATACTGAAAAATATTCTAAATAACCTAATGCTGCCACTGCCGAACATGCGATAAGTGATAATGATAAGTGGTATGTAGGTAGGACCTTATAAAACACAGTGCCGAAAAATGTCTATAAAAAAACAAATTAAAAACCAACTAGCGAAAAATATCGGTAACGTATTCATCTACGATGCCAGCTAAGAAATAAATCACTCAATGGTAGTGCCAGTGAAATAATGACAATTTCGTGATTACTATACAGGCGGCTCCGATCGGATACGGCGGCACCGACTATGAGTGGTGACGCGGCTCCAATCGAAGCCGGAGGCAGCGATGCTGTTAAACACCGAAATCCTTGCTATTTCTTTTTCCTAGTATTTTCTTTTCTCCTGTAATATAATTTATATAATTTTCAAAATCTAGTACCAAATTTTTCAAAATCCAGTGCCAAATTTTTTTGATTTTATCAAATTAAATCAGTTTGAAACATAACTGGTACAATGTAGACCCGCAGTCGCAACTACAAATAAAAGTTAACAAACAACTCTGATATTGAATATTAATACTCCCAATAATGATAAGTTAGCTTATTAATTTTTAACTATGTATTCAATCCTTATTCAGAGGGTACTAGAAACATATTTAATCATTGAAGACAATAATTGACTTGATATTAATTAACTTAGCAATGATTTGAATCTAAATAAAAATATATCACACCTCAATAATGGACAGTAATTCTATCAGCATTGTTCAATGATATCCATAATAAATCACATTTCAGATAACAACAATGTCTCTGGGCGGTCACAGTTATGTCGTAGTAAACACAACCAGAGATGAAGGCTACGATATTCAGTTCCGCTTCAAAACTACTCTGGGTAATGGATTGTTGGCTATCGGAAAAGGATTGACCTTTTACATTTTGGAGCTGGTGAACGGACGACTGAACTTACATTCAAGTCTCTTGAACAAGTGGGAAGGAGTTTTCATCGGATCGGGTCTCAATGACAGCAACTGGCAGAAGGTAATAATAATAATTACATTGCTTCATTTTTATTCCCTAAATAAAATTACCAACAATTGTTAAAAATAAAATCACTGTTTTCCACTGTATTTGACAAATACCTAATTATTTAACATTTACCCAATTAATTACAAATGATTCACTGATAATAGATCAATATGAATTAATCACCTTGTCAACCAATGGCATTGAAAAAACCGTTCACTAAAAGTCGGAGCTTAAATATATGAATCTATAAAGTATAAAATAACCAAAATTATGCCATGCCAAATTATGATTTTAAATATTTTATAGATAGAAGAATATTTTTTGACAATCGTGGTTTGGTATAGGCAGGGTTTAATCGATTTTTTAAAACCATGTTCAATTTGTGTTCTTAGGTCAATAAAAACAAATAAGTATAACTGACAAAATTTTATGTGCACTATTTATTTTGGATTTCCACAGCCTACTTCCACCCTTCGCCACCGGCACTTTTATCATTAGTAGTTGAAGCATTAAACTAGTAAAAATAAAAAAAAATTACAAGAAATGGACGTTAGCCACTTGCTCAACCTATTAGGTCTATACTCTGGTTCCAAAAACACATTGAAAAACTACACGTGAATTTGCCAGACACAGGATTTGAACCCAGGACTCACGGCATTATAAGCCGCACATGTAACCGCTCGACCATCGTGGACGCCAACTTTTCACATTATAATATGAATGTTGAACCACTTGCGAATGATGGTGGCTATGCCATTTTTCAATGTACCAATGTACAGATTATTAATTTTTCTGTGGCTACCAATTCAACAGCACTGTAATCGATCGTAGCCCAAAGTCATTTTTTCAATCATAGTAGAGATAAGTGAAAATTGATAGAATTAGAACATCTT
Source organism: Rhyacophila brunnea (assembly GCF_057557595.1). NCBI lineage: Eukaryota > Metazoa > Arthropoda > Insecta > Trichoptera > Rhyacophilidae > Rhyacophila > Rhyacophila brunnea. Next base: position 6,593,248 of record NW_028232859.1, read on the forward strand.
AGTGACTTGCTAAATTTTCTTTCTTTACAATCTTAAAAATCGTACAGTCATGGCTGATTCATCACATATCTCTTCCTTTATTTGTGTCCTGAGTACTTTTCCACATTCCACATTACCTTGAATGCAATTCTCTACTATTTGATTACTCACTAGGTCTTTGTTGCGATAAACTCTTCGCATCTGGTGTTGGCGGCCAATGAGGAACAAACAATATATCCGATAAACTTAAACGAAGGAAGCAACAGTTCGCACACGAGTTTTCCTACCACTTACTTGGGAGGGACGGTAAACACACTCAGCAGACTGACCCACGGTCCGGCTGCTTTTGTTGGATGTGTTCAAGACGTTACTATCAATGGAGAATGGGTAATTTTTTTATACACATTATTTTTCTTAACAGTAAAATTAATATGAAAGAGTCTACTAAGAAATAGTTTTCAAACTTTTTCATTTCACGGTGCGATTATTGTATAAAAATTCTTTCATAGTGCCCTAAGTTCTTTTTTAGCTTTTCCAAGCTGCCAATCGAAAGTACAAGAATCAGACATAAGAGATATTCTTTCTGTCAATCCAATCATAGTATTTTTAGGTTATATCTTTTTCATTTTCTAAAATTTCAACAAAACCAAAGTACCTAGGCAATTTGAAAATGAAGAATAAAAGTGGATTTTTTTTTAATGATAAATTTAAATGACAAATTTCAAAACTAATTTGGATTCGCGACACACCAAAATTGTTCAATTATAAAGTTTTGCTTGAAATAATAACACACTTGCACTTATTATAATTGTTGAGAGATAGCCGTCTAATAGAATAATATAACAATATAATTAAGTAATATAATTAATAATATAAGAATAAAGAAGTACGTGTCGAGACCTAGCACTCGCTGGGCCGATGCTAGATACCGTAAGAGTAAGTTTGTAAGAGGGAGACAGATTCTACTTCCCACTATTACGCCGCACCTGTGTGTGTCGGCGTGATACTAGTTAGTTCTCTTCAGCTATTTGTAACGCGCTCATATAAAATGTAGTCTTTCTGTATAATAATATTCATGCAGTTTAATATAAATAAAGTTAATCGTATATTAAAACTACGTTGCTTATTTACGATCCTCAAAACAATCCACTATTCCCAACAATAATATTCTAAAATTTTCACATAATCATTTCTAATAAAACACACTTGTTAAGAAACACCTCTCTAAAATAGAAGACGAATGGTCACGGTAGCGATAAGAGAAGAGCAGTGTACATGTTATTATCGGCTTATGCCCTATCCACACTCTAACCGAGGCGCACTCTGCCCTCCTCCTCTACTAAATAGTATCACGGAAAGTCTCACCAAGCCACTCTAATACGATATTAAAAAAAAGACACTGAAACATACCAATACATCATTGTCACATTATATTACATTATATTATAGTACAATGAAATTATAATTGTTGTGAATTCTATTTTTTTTTCCAAACCACCTGCGGTTACTCCAGGGTGTCACGGTGCGCACGAATACCACAAATATACTCAATTGTTTGTATACATTCAAGAATTAATAATAAAATATGTATTACTAGGTACTGCCTGACGATTCACCGATGCCCTCTGATCTACCGGACTCTACACCTCTTCCGATTAACATGAATTCTCCAATTTCCCTGTCATCACCTTCAGCATCATGGCTGTTGTATGGAGTGCAGACACGGTGTCCTCGGATCGCTCAGTGTGGACCGACCAATCCTTGTCACTCGGGAGGCCGCTGCACTGATCTATGGACATCATTCCATTGCACCTGTCAAAGACCCTATTTAGGACATACCTGTCAATATAGTAAGTATTGTTTTGCTACTTGATACTGTTGTCTTTAACAAGTGTTCGAAAGGATTTTTAATCAAATTAAAACATTTGGGATGAGAGTCATCTAGGTATTCTTTTAATACTTCTATCTAAGTATAATTTTTCCAATAATTTGATACTTCTCTTTCAATAGTATTGTGGATATGACAATTTAATGTGCCATTTATACTTTTTCGGAGTTTCCTCTGTAGCCATGTATAAATAATATGTTTTCTCCAGATGTAACGGCGGCTACATTTGGCTACGAGAACACCACCAATAGTCTGGTGACAGTTCAGGTACACGATACGGCGAGACGAGCAGTGAGATCTATCGTTGACATATCCATGTTCATCAAAACGAGGAAACCTTCAGGTCAGATATTCTACCTGGGATCCAAACCGAGGTAATATGATTCATTGACACAGATTCATTTTTGAATATTATGTCTTATTAAAATAATCAATACAATTTTGGAATAATGAAAAATCAAGATTATCAAACAAAAATCTTCACTATTCATCCCATGCTTTTTTCTTATGCTCTATTGAAACTGATGATAATAATGAAATCTGGATATTAGGATTTAAATCTTTACCAGGATCTAATATATGCATTGAAAATTATATTTTTTACAGGGGCGGATCATATTCTGAAGAGACATTTGTCGCAGCATCATTGGAAAATGGCGAGCTTCTTGTCCGCTTGCAATTCAATCAGACCTCCGAGGCCTACAATGTTGGTGGGAGTAGACTTGACAATGGCTACAACCACCTCATACAGGTAGGAAAATTATCAAATACTGTTGATTATTATGTTTTATTAGCGATTGTAGCTAATATATCAATAAATAAAGTGAAATCTCACGGGTACCATAATAAAACCCAAGGCTGTCTATAGCCAGGCCGTGGCAGTAAATTGCATGTTCCGATGGTAGTGCCAGTTATTGCTTAACTTCAAATGCAACGCAGTAACCCATGCGGTCCTTCCTCTGCATCTATTCTAATATTGTATATAGGTACCAATTTTCTACATATGAAACAATCATTATATTCTACAAACAGTTTACCATATTGGATTCGATATTATAAGCAATAACACTAGTATTACGATTGAAATTAACAGCTTCATGCTACAGCCTGACTATAGAGGATCTTGATAAAATCCACTGGTGCCAGGTTCCTAGACAAGTGGATAAAGCCGAATCAGCGCCATCTAGTCGGTAATGAGCCGAATACAAGAATTTTATATTGACATGTCAGGCATATCAACATAACCTACAATTTTATTAGTCATGTCATTGCGATTGCAGCACAACAGTCGGATCTTGCGTCTCAATTATTCTCAATATGTAAAATTGACATACTCTGTCTCGTTCTCAAAGTTTACACATCTAAGCGACGGGCTGTTAAAAGATATCACATTTTGACAGTTCAGACAGTTAACTTTTTTACATAATTAACGGGTAGAATATGTAAAGTGATAAATGTGATATATTTATCACTGTTAGCTCTTTTTTGATGTTAAGTATGTTAGAATAGGCCTGCTGAAGTGCCAGGTTATTGAGGTTCTACTGTACATGTATTAATTATAATATATATATTGTATCTTTTTTTAATTCCAGGTGGTGCGAAACTCAACATTGGTCCAAGTGAAACTGAATGGCAGTGAATATTTCAGGAAACCTATCTCGGCTACTGGGCAACTGGATGCTCAGGTAAATGCTTCATATTGTACTTCAATAATGCAAAGGCATACCTTTATCCAAATGAAAATATCTATGACCAACACATGGGTACCAATAGTAATAAACAAAACACAAGAACCAAAGGGTTTGTTTTCACACTTGTATTAATTAGGTAAATGTGTTTTGGAAAAAAGAGCCTCCATAAAATGTCATCTTGTTTCCGTCCTAAATCTTGGAAATTCTTTTAAAAGGTCATTATCTTTTCTTTCACATTTCTGTTAAATACCTACACTAAAAAGAGCAGTCCCAATTCTGAATAACCTTCTAAAAACTGTGTTTACTCAACAAAAATATAAATAAATACCTACTTATTCATAAAATTGTAACCAGATGTGAAACTTGCTTACATAAAACCTATATTGTTTCTATTCTTTAAAATTATGGCAGTTTCATTACAAAAAATATGTGTCCGTAAATTCCTTCTTGAGATTAATGTGGTCCTGATAGGAAACAGCAAATCTCATATTTCGCGTGACCTACATGTTTCAAAACCCGGAGCTCTTTGAATCGTACAGAATTGCCCCTTTGAAACACTAATTGTTTGCTCCATTCAGTCCTAACGGAAATAATTTAACTTGATTTACTGTCTTCGCAAACGTAGATGATTTATCTGGCACAGCGTCTCCGTCACCATAGTTAAATGGCTTCTTTGCTATATAGGTGCTGTATTTAGGTGGGCAGCCGCTTGCCTCAGCTCATAGAACTGCCCGCCAAGTGGACACTTCAGGCATGCAAATGCAGCAAAACGGGGTCATTGTGAACTCAAACGGAGCCGGCAACATGAACGGAATGATGACCTCATCAGTGGCGGGAACAAGCAATAACAACAATAATAATATGGCTAGAGGGGCAGAACCCTTGGCGGCGCCAGAACCTTCACTTGACCACTTCAAAGGAGTCATTCAGGACGTACAGGTGAGAATATCATTAACAAATAGGTACATATAATTGTATGCATCTATCTATACAGGTACTCACCGGCTTTCAATGTAACTTAATCATGAATTAAATTCAATATACATTATATAAACCACAAGTATGAAAGATTTTTGGGTCCGCCGCCGCCACCCGTGTCTTGGAAGATCTTCATAAAATTTAATCATTCAATATTCTTTCAGATTTCAAATGGTTCTCGCACGATGATAGTTGAGTTCTTCCCGCTGCTTGTGTCAGACCTTGAGATGCCATCTGAATTCGGCAATGTGTCGTTTGACCAAGGTACTATTTTGAAAGGTGTAGTTTCCGATGAATCCTGCTCCACTGGACCTTGTCTGCACAATGGAACATGTCACATTACATGGAATGACTTCAGGTATTATCTTAATTTAAAAAAGAAAAATTGCACATGATTTATATTTTTCAAATCAGAGCAGGCATGGGTCCCAGGTTCGAATCCCGTGTCTGGAAAATTCACATGTTGTTTTTTTCAATTTGTGTTCGGATCGAGCAAGTGGATAATATCTGTTTCTCACAAAAACAAAAATTTGTTAATACAACCTCTATCCTATGGAAACCCAAATGATCCCATTAGGGTAGAAAATGGTGATGTAATAATTGTAAAATGTATTTTGCTGAAAGTGTTCGAAGCCATGGCATTTCTGATCATAGCCCATTTGTCCCTATTAATATTATTAATTTCGATGGTGAAATAAGGGAAATAAGATATCTTTCTCACTTAGTAAAATCAACCATTATTACTAAGATCACTTACGGAGTTAATAAATTTACACAAAGGTGTGTTGCATAACCAGGGCTTTTTTTGTTACATAACATGGTAGAACGGTGTTCCGGCACCTTTTTTCTCGGTGTTTCAAAAGCATTTAGATGAAACAATTTTTACGCTTACATAATTACAATCTACAAATTTTTCATAATTACAATATAATTTGTCAAAATGATAAAATATGGTATTGTTATGAACCAAATGAAATGGATAGATTCGAAATTGGTGCTTTCATGTGGCTACAAGTGAGAAGTTTAAAAACTAAATATATCTTACAATTTCTTTTATTTCCTTAACTGTCAATTCATGGTGGAACTACATTGTATTGTTGTTTTTATTTAATAAAACGCAATTTTTTTAAAGTACTTATTCCACTTTTAATTAATATATTAGGACCGGTTTCGTCCGCCTCAGTGGGACATTTTCAACTGAATACATTTTTTTAAAAACAATATTTATCAAACAAAATTCAAAGCGATAGAAATAATATAACAATAGGTACATAATAATTATCCATCCAATAATACCTTCCCAATAACAGACTAATTTAATACTAATGAGGTTGGACATTAATATTTCATGCTACGTCAGGGGCATTAAACAAATTATTTAAAATATTAACAAACCACAAAATATGAAACAATCTACACTTACAATAACATTAATATCAACAAATAATTATGATTAGTCAAAATTTACAATAAAATTTTTATAAAAAATAAAATAAACAATATTATCAATTGTTTAACTTTAGATTTGACATGTCTAAAAAAATTGTTTAATTTTTTTATGCGTGGCATAGGAAAAGCTGCTTTAAATTTCATTGAAATGATATTTGAATAAAATATATAAAAGAATAAAAAAGCCCTGTATCTATTAGGAACATGAATAGGTCGTAAATTGTGGAATACCTGGAATAGCAAGTAACTGATAACTAACTGTATGAAAATATTATTTTCTTGGTACATACTAAATATGTTAAGTTAAAATAATCTCTTCTATTGCAGATGCGTTTGCACTCGGGGTTACAAAGGTAAAGCATGTCAAGAGATGGAATTCTGTCAACTTCAAGACTGTCCTACAGGATCAGTGTGCCGTAATCTAGATGACGGTTATGAATGTGTCACTAACGCAACATTCGACGGTAAAAGTCGTCCGCTGAGTTATATTTTAGAAAGCAGGCAAACTGTCAACAACAACAATGACTACGATGACACCATGGTAGGAGAACCATCCGGCCCTGAATCTAAAGAGGAAGATCAACTATTGATAGCCGATTCCATTGTTATAGTTTACAGGTATAAGATTCGTGTCTTTGTACAATATATTATTCAAACCACGGTCTCGAACCTCAGATCTTTTCTCCATCCAGGCGACTGAGAGCAGTCACCCAAACAAGGACTAGAGTCTCTTGAATTATCGGCCCGTCCATAACTCATGTAAATTAAGTCTCATATTTATGATCTCTAAGACGTATTCCAATCTTCAAAATAATAAGTTAATTATATCACTAACACAATCTGTAGAGCTAGGCATTAGCCTAATTTATTTATGACGTCTTTATACTTTTTATTCAATACTTGTGGACACATGATTTAAAAATATTAAACTATTCTTATTGAAAATACCTACAAAATAATACAAATACACAATTTTGAAATACCTCAGGAAACATACCTATGTACATACATATTGAAAAAACGTAGGCCGAGTGGGACTCGTACCTTACATCTTTTCACTGTTTAGGTGACTACTCTAATCTCTCCACCTATCAATCTGTTTGGTGGGTATGTAGCTATTGTAGTTATTTTATTATTTTTCTCAAAAACAAATTATGGGGCCAAAAAGTAATACCTTGCATGTGGCACATGAAAACCTAGTCGCGGCACTGGTTGTATGCAAAAGAAAATATTTTACTCTCTATTATTGTAGTTGAATCTTTATGTAAATCTAAGAGCGAAACCACATGGGCGCTGCGTACGAGCGGTGTCGCGATACCGCTGTAGAGAATGAGTACGAGAATGAGAACAGTTCCGCTCGCAGTCGGAATACAGCGGTCTCGCGACGCAGCGCCCGTGTGGCTTTGCTCTGAGCCGGTTATCATTTATTTCAGGTCTAAAACTGGTGGCACCCTGCTACATATAGAAGACCGTCAAGGAGAAATGATGTCAATATCGGTGTTCAAAGACCAAGTGACAGTAGAGTGGAGACTTGATCCGCATCAATTGGCTGAAGTGCATCGCTTCAGAAAGCACACTGCCGATTATCGCTGGTCACGCATACACATCCTCATTTCCGATAAAGTCATCAGGGGTAAGTTAATTAATATTCATTCAACTGTTTATATTAATTTGACACATATTATACTCATATAATGGATATCTCCCACATAGACGCCAATTCAATTAACCAAGTTGATGTGTTTTAATTTAGAATAACCACAAACCAGACCCCAACAATGTTGACTAATAATTATCATACATACTGTTCATTGTCTATAACTTATTAAGGTTATATAGTTGACCTTCCGATAGACTCTGATAAAAATCCTTGAGAAAACAAACCCAACAATGAAGTAATATTTTAAGCGGCCTCATTGTTACTTTTGTTTCATCAAGGATAAACACTTAGAACCTTGTAGTTCTCCATTCGCGAATAGTCGGCAAAGATACGGCCACATAAAGAGTTATCCAAACTCTAGTACGAATTTGTTTTTTTAAATAAAACACACATCGTTAACTTTTTGCGAATATATTTAATTCAATCGATAATTTGGTCTTTGCAATTACAAATAGAACACAATATCATTCATATGACCTCCCCGAGCCATCTGGCAAGTTTGAGCATATTGAGCATAATAATTCAACAGAAAATTTAAAAACGTATATAAAAAGTTCTTTTTATCTTGTAATTATTCTGTTTCAAATCTTTCTGTTATTTTTGCCTAGTATCAATTTCTCATCGGATCAATGATTTCTCAAGAAATCAGAATTCTTAAAATTTCTGAAATTTCATTTTTTGAGACTCGATATTGAACTTTTGTGTTTATTTCTCAATGATAACCTCTACCCAGAATACGTCTTAAGGTGATGTCTCTAGGTAAAGTTGTTATCGAAAAATAGCTAGAAAAGTTTATTAATCGGTAAATATATATTCAAAAGTAATGAGAAAAATAAAATAAAAAATTAAGAAGTATCATGGAGTTCTATATATCAAAAATACGTGTCAAATTCGGTACATTTCTATCGGGTGGTAAGAATGAATGACATAAGATTTATTATCAAAATTACGATAAAAATGTACGTAAATCTATTACCCAGGGAAACGCTAAACGAAAATTGGAATTTATTATATCCTTATATCTTGTTTTTCAAATTTAAAAAACATCGATTTAGAGGTTAGAAAGCACGCAATTAAAATCGAAAAACCTCGGCTTAGACGCAATTTATCGCGAAAAACGTTTAGCGTTTCTATTAAAAATATTATTTATTAATTTTTACGGCAGTAATTTGAATTTAATCTTGTATTTTTGTATATTAACGAATCGATAGAAATCGAAACCATAATAATTGCCCAAATTCAACCGATGTTTAGCTGTCCGGTGCTGCCACCGTGGAACTATTTCGAAACAATACACATATTCAAAATACACACACATGCAACAACATGACATTGAAAATGAAACTCACACATAGACAAGACAAAATATCATTTTTCTGCTTCATTTTGGCTAGGATCAGTTTGTGGTAAAACTTCGACGCGATATTGCCATATGAATAAAAATAACTTTATAATTAAAATTACAATATTTACTTAATATACGTAGGAACCTGCCTATATTCAAAATTTGAAACTGCGAATTATTTGCAATTAGTATTTGCTTAAATTACAACTGTTTTTTATCATTATTTATGATAAAAATAATCAACAAAATAAACAAATCTCGCATTTTAACATATGGTAGCATTCGTGCTCTCGATCGAATACATAGATAACAGACATCGAATATCGGGTTTATAACAATTCTTCTTTATTTTTTTGCCATTATTATATTGTTTGAAAACAGGAAGGAATCGACTCATCAGCATAGATAAGATACTTCTCATCAGTAACATTTTTGTCAAGTAAGTAAACTTTTCAGTGTATAATAAATAATATTATTATCGTACATCAAAATGACAAACTATGTCATGCAGTTTTGATTGTCAAACAAACATTCAAAAATTATTTAAAAGAGTTACATATACTGTATTTTCAATCACCATCATGCATTTATCATCAATATATATTATTTTAGGCGTATACTCATCGTTTTCGTAAAATTATAAATACTTTACGTCAGTTTGAGGTTATGTTTATGACAAATGTCATCGAGCCTATCTTGTACGTTTTGTAAATTATCTAATAGATAGTGAATTTCTTTCATTCGCATAATATGATTGTAGAACCGAATTTAATAAAATAAAATTTTAATTTCATTCAAAATTACTGAAACTTGTCTCGAAAATGTATCTCATAATCATCATTATAATTATTCACAATGCTGTACAATGTAACCATATTGATTATAATCAAATATTTTATGTGCTTTCAAACACGTGTCCGTGTTTTTAATACAACATAATCGTAAATTGAAAACGTTATCTACAGTGATAAGTTTAACACGAGTATATGAATATAATGAGGTTATGTTTTTTTGTTTACATATAGATAAATCTTTTAATACTGATGAACTCGACGAAATATTGGACGACAGTGACTGCGAAGTCGGCGACGGTTACGAGTCCGACAACAGCGACGACATTTACATTCGACATTTACAACCTTCGACATCACAATCCAGGGTTCTTCCCTGGCTCACAAAATGGTAGGTTTACAATTTTCTTAATAATATATTTATTGGTTTTATATACCATCCAGTCATACATTAGATTCATTTTCATTACATGCTTTGGCATAAAAACAAGAATTCATTACATCTTGTACACATGATGTAGCGATTGTCTCGAATGAGGAGTTGATGGTTTGAATAGTAAACTTCAATCAAAACATATTATTGCCCATCATTATTTGTATTTTTACTGCTAAATACTTGAATTAATGAGGAAATATGGATTATGTAATAATATTTTTTTCCTATTGTTTCAGTATGCCGAATGCTGGTCCGGAATTGGAGGAAGATTTGTTGGCGAGAGGGCATGTTGCTGACAATGTACTCAGCTCCTTTTTCGAATACTTCAACCTCGCTCTCTTCGAAAAAATAGCTGAGCAGACAAATTTATATTCAGCACAAAAAAGGGACTTGTGGTCGGTGAATACGAATTCGAAATTCGTATTCACCGTCATCCAAATTATGATGGGTACATTAAGGTTTCCGCAGACTCGAATGTACTGGTGTTTATGATCTAAGCATTCCAATCATTAATCAAGCAATGCCCAGAGACGGGTACTTCGAACTGCGGAATCACTTTCATTTTGCAGATAACACTGATAAACTTTGGAAGATTAGTCCCTTTTTAAGTGAGGTTCTAAAAAAATGCCATACTTTGCCCAGACCTGCTGATAACTCCATCGACGAGCAAATGATGCCGTTCACTGGCCGCTGTAGACACAGGCAATTTGTGCTTAACAAGCCAAATCCTGTAGGCCTTAAAAATTTTGTTCTCGCGGCCAGAGATGGATTAGTGATAGATTTTCACATATATGTAGGGAAGGGAACGGTATCAGATGGAGATATGAAGCAGTTCGGTCTGGGCGCAAGTGTGGTCAAGTTACTCTGCCGGACTCTCCCCAATCCTCCTGCATTGTCTATACTGATCGTTTTTCACTAGTTTGAAGCTCGCCGATTCGTTACTTCAAGACAAAATATTCTTAACTGGAACTGTCAGAAGTAATAGAATCGGCGATGTGATTAAGAAATTAAAAAAACGATAAGGCAATGCAGAGGGGAGATTGGGATGAGAAGGTTCGGTAGGATGACAAAGTCTGTGTAGTCAAGTGGAAAGATAATAAATCCGTGTTATTATTTTACACTGCTGTCGGCAGTACTCCTGTTGGTACTTGCATGCGATGATCGAAGGAAGTAAAGAGGAAGATCAGTGCCACTCAGCCGGCCATTGTAAAGCACTACAATATGTCGATGGGTGGCATTGATCTTTGCGATCGGATAATTGCTTATTACAGGACTGCGATGAAGACATGCAAATGGCCTGTGAGGGTTTTTAACCACTTTGTGGACTTGGCGGTAGTAAACTGTTGGCTAATGTATATGCGGAATTGTAAACTAGAAAATGTACCCCGAAAGGATATTATGGGACTGTTGTCGTACTGAATCAGATTAGCGAAAGCTATGATTCGGTATGAAGATCGGGTAGCCAACATTTTAACACTGCCAGCACGAGGTCGGCCAAGAAACATGTCGACATCGCAGGTAGACACAGAGCCACCAGCTCGCAGGAGAACGGTTTTCCCCCAACCGATCGCTGAGGTACGTTTGGACAGCGTTGGCCACCATTCAGCATCCGTGTGCAGATACCCTGGATGCAAGTCCCGCACCAGTTATATTTGCATAAAATGCAATATATACGTGTGCACAAAATTTTGCTTTGAGCTGTATCACACAGTATAGGATGCAGTGGCGAAGGGTGGAGGTAGGCTGTTAAGATCTGCCATAAACAGTGCACATTAAACTTTTTCAGACATACATATTTGTTTTCATTGAAATAAGACTACAATTTACAGATAGTGTTGGTTAGTTTTTAAAATTCAATTAAACCCTGAGAAACCAAGCCATAATAGATAATAGTCGAAAAATACGTGTCTATCTATAAAATATCTAAAATTATGCAATTAAATCATACATAACTTTGAATATTTTATAAATAGAACTATATTTTTTATTTATTATAGTTTGGTTTAGGCAGGGCTAAATGAATTTAGAAAAATTAACCAACAATATGTGTAATATGTATTTTTAATCCAACAAAAACAAATAACTATGAATGAAAAAGTGTGTACAATTTTGTCGTATTGCCCAAATTAGACCAAAACTATTATGGTTTCGTTTAGGCATGGTTTAATTGATTTTTAAAAACCAACTAACACCATCTGTAAATTGTAGTCTTAGTTCAATAAAAACAAATACATATGACTAAAAAAGTTTAGTGTGCACTATTTATAGCGAATCTTAACAGCCTACCTCCACCCTTCGCCACTGATAGGATGCAGCTCAAAGCAATTTTAAAGTAGATATTTAGGGTTTTATTTCATAATTTTAACTAATTTTAAGTGTAAATATATTTAATTATCCTATTTATAATGTTTTTGCATTGTTTTTATTGTGTAATGTTCTATTAAAATTGACCATTCCTATGACAAGTTGTTTTCTTTACCTTCCCTAAGTTTATAGAGTAGGTAATATTCATCTGCAGTGTGACCTGGTAGCATATATAGTACATTAGGATCGGACATGGTTGAAACGAAATGAATTGGGATGTCTATATAATATCGACATTGTCATAATTATAACTACAGTCGAACTCGGTTATTACAATCTCGGACATAGCGAGATCTCGGATGTAATGAGGAAACAGTCGTTGACATTTTGTATATGATTTTCTCCATACATTTTTATTCACTGTTATAACGAGATACTTATCGGATATACCGAGCTAAAATACTGGTAATGTGTTGATCGTTTAAAGACATTTCGACCCTAGCAATAAAATCCGATCGGACAGGATGCCGCCGGGGACAGATTACGTTTATGACACTAGTTAAGTGTCTAATTGTTGTTTTCGCCGACAATAAAAATACCTATTCTCTGATATAACGAGTACCGCTTATAACGAGCAAATTCAGCCGGTCCAACCTTCCTAGTAATAACCAAGTACAACTGTATATTCCTTATTTTGTTTAATAATAATTCGAATGGCATTTGTTTTGCTATTCATTTCATATCATTCTTTTATTCCACCTCTAGTAGAAATTCGATGTAATTGTCAATTGTACAAGATTAAACTCAATCTTATAAACATTACTACTATAAATGAATTTTACTGTAGAAAAATATTTATATTAATTCGTATTGACAACGTAAAAAAATCTGGTTCATTGACTGGACAGGATACCTTGTATTGCCACTGTAAAAAAAACTACGGTAAACAAAATGTAAAAATCATAAACACTTTAAATCAAATCAAATAGACATGTTAGAATTGTAAATATTTTATGGGGGTAATATTAATTGTAAATATTTTTACATAGGTAAGTAAATATATAATAAATTTAAATGCATTTTTAAAAAGCTTATGATTTTTAATATGTGGCGACACACAATATTTTATTTTATATTTTATTGCCATCTGGTTGCGATCGACGAAAGTTTTTAGTAACACATTTTTAGAAATTCATGGTAGATGCCTGTAGATGCCTTTAGATGGCGTTGAAGTCACATTTGATCGTAAATTGAGGCAAAGAATTCGCCTTAACCATTTCAAAAAGCTACATAATAAATAATATATACATTTCAGGTGGATTTGGCGACTGGCTGAAAGATGATTCCCCATCATTTGCGGCGGAATTTGACAGTGCTGCGTGGCTCCGACTTCTGTCCAATGCTCGTATACTTCTCGGTGGAGTTCGTCTACTGCCCGATACTGCCGAAGACAGGATCGGATCAGCTAACTCTACAGCGAATGGGTTACCATTCGAGTCTTCCACATTGTATTATAACGCTCTGAGGAACTCCAGTGTGGTGGATGGAAGAAGTTTAGGTTATGACGATGAACGGCGGCACGATCAGGATGGAGAATACATGATCGAGAGACCCCCATATGATGGAAATTCTGGAAGGATGGGATTGCAGGTAATTTACTTATTTCACATATCTATTACACTGTTGTTATTGTAATTGTCATGAAAATAATATTAATAAACAACCCGATTTGAAGTCAATTGAATTATTTGAGTTTCTAAATATATTTCTTCCAGAATAATGGGGGCATGCTGAACAGCAACACAGTTGACATAACCGGTATGAATTTGGGGTATTCCACGGAAGCGGGGATGTACACAGGAGATGAAGAAGGAATTGACTTTTTTAAGGGCAGCGAAGGCACTGTTGGAGAAAACTTCAAAGTAATAATATTTAGTGTTATAAAAATAATCTTATATATAATCTTTTTAATTTAATAATCTCATATAAATATAATCTTATACGTACAAATTTTCCAAAAAATTAAGCCTGAAATGAGCACACGTCATCTGCACAGTTACAATTTTCAAACATTCTTTTGATGTTGATTGCAGATGAACAAGTGTTGAAAATAGTGTTATCGTCATTCGCATCACGCACTTAGAAAATAGTTGATAATTAAATTATATGTACATGCATATTATTATGATGTAGGTATTTTGGTGGTTCCTTTAAATAATGGGAAACATTTTGCAAAACATGAAATGGATTTATTGGAAGATTTTAGAAGACATTTTGGCAATTTGGATGACTTCATAATCATTAATTCTGGAAATAATACTTTTACATATTCAAGGCAGTGGATTAGTTAACAACTTTACAGGGGTCATTTTCATCATTTTCTGTTTTACATGAGGCATACATATTCCTAAATTATAGATGATTTTGTAATACATCCTTGGATGATCAATCCGCCTAGTATTGTACATACATACAAGTAATGCAAAGCTATATTGAACTTCACCAAATTTTTGACAAAATTG
Organism: Rhyacophila brunnea; assembly: GCF_057557595.1. NCBI lineage: Eukaryota > Metazoa > Arthropoda > Insecta > Trichoptera > Rhyacophilidae > Rhyacophila > Rhyacophila brunnea. Next base: position 6,608,291 of record NW_028232859.1, read on the forward strand.
AATTACCAATGAATACAAAAAATTATAGAAATTTTACACTTTTATGTTTTTATATTATTAAATCGACAGTTAGTTGGGGGTGAGTATGAAGTTACGGGTTCGATCCCACACTTGGTCAAAAAGCAACTTGTTCTTTTCTCAATAGATGTCTGATCCAGTGCAAGAACCTGGTAGGTTGGGTGAATGGCTGACAACCATTTATTTTAAAAAATCTGTCAATATAACTAAAAACAGTAATTTACTTGTTGTTTTTATTTAATAAAACGCAATTTTTTGTAGTACTTATTCCACTTTTAATCAATAGATTAGGACCGGTTTCGTCCGCCTCAGTGGGACATTTTCAACTCAGCTTTCAACAAGAGTTGTAAATGTCCCACTGAGGCGGACGAAACCGGTCCTAATCTATTGATTAAAAGTGGAATAAGTACTACAAAAAATTGCGTTTTATTAAATAAAAACAACAATACAATGCAGTTCCACCATGAATTGACAGTTAACAAAATAAAAGTAATTTACTTTACTTAACTTACATCATATATATTTTTTTAAATCTTTTAGGGTTGCCTAGGTGAAGTTCGTATTGGAAATTTACTGCTTCCATTCTACACAGTGAAAGAGATGTATCCAGGTGACGCGCTGGCGCGGCCCGGTGGCCATCGATTCGCACTCTCAACAAACAATAACATCCCATCTACGGTTATGACAGGCTGTTCTTTATGTTTCCTGTCCGATTGCCTCAACGGTGGTCAGTGTGAAAATCCGGCTTCCAGCTATGCGTGCCTGTGCAAGCTGGGCTACGCGGGTGACGACTGCGGAAGAGATGTGGATGAGTGCGCAGCCGGAGGGACGGAAAATTGTGGAAACGGAGCTACCTGTGTTGATGGCATTGGAAATTACACATGCCTTTGTCCACCCGGCTGGGATGGTTGGCTGTAAGTAGTTTTAATAATTAAATTAATTATTATTCTTAGTTGATGTAAGAAGTGTGCGTGATCATTCAATGATCACAGTACATATTCTGCTTTATTTATTTATTTGATTTCCCAGTGAATATCTATATAATTAGGGGGAAATAAATTGACTTCCGATTCCGATTTGATCAACCAACATAAAGCATATTTTAGTATATAGTTATTATCTCATGAAAACAGTGTTATTGCTTCCCGCAACTTCTTTCTATTTTTATCTAAAATCAAAAATTTTGGGATTGCACTAGCAGTGACGTTTGCCATGAAAGGAAAAGTGTGAGCAAAAAATATATCTTATAATACCTACCAACGGTACAGAAGTCTTGAGTGTTTTTTTAATGGGAATGCTTCACCCTACAACAACCGACACACGTACAGATCCTGATACCAATCAAATCTTAGTATCTGGAGAGCTTATAAATGAGCATTGGTTGGTTATCGTTATCTAAAAATAATATCCACAAATCGATTTTGAAAATAACTAAATGTTTAGGTAAATCACTAGAACCATTGACCAACTGCAATATTGTTCTAATTGGCTTCTTTTGATATCCCAATACTATATTAAAAAAATGCAACGAGAAAGGTTAGTAAATAATTTAACTTTTTACAAAATAATTAACATATTTTTTCTGCTTTATAGTTGTGATATTGACATAGACGAATGCGCTTCATCACCATGCGAGAACCGAGGCAAATGTATCGACCTGCCGGGCGGTTTCAACTGCACTTGTCCTGAAGAATTTACCGGTACCAGGTGCTCCACTCCAAGACAGCTGACTTGTGCTCATCAGCCTTGCAGGATGGGGGCTACTTGTCTTAATCAAAAAGGTGAATTCAGTTGTATTTATCATAATCAAAATCATGTTTCGATTGAACCTCTCTATAAAAGCAATCTATGTAAAACAGTGCCGAAGGGTGGAGGTAGGCTGTTAAGATCCGACACAAATAGTGCACACTAAACTTGTCAGTCATACATATTGTGTTTACATTAGACTTAGAATACAAATTGCAGATGGTGCAGGTTAGTTTTTAAAATTCATGCTACCCCTTCCCTGTCAAACCAAACTATAATAGATAAAAAATATTCTTCTATCTATAAAATATCCAAAATTACATATGATTTAATGGCATAATTTTAAATATTTTATAGATAGACAAATAGTTTTTGATCTATCATGGCTTGGTTAACACAGGGGATTGAATTTTAAAAACTAACCAAAAATATTTATCTGCAATTTATAGTCTTAGTTCAATGAAAAGACATACGTATGACTGTGTATGTGTATAACAAAGTTTAGTGTGCACTATTTATATTGGATCCTACCTCCACCCTTCGCCACTGATGCAATATGTACACATACAAATGGTACAGATATAGAATACTCGTAGCTTTGCAAATTTTAATTGTCATCCAAAATTTTCTACTGAATGTTTGCGATTAAATAAAGAAAAAAAGTGGAATATAACACTTAATGTTGATTTTTTCCAGATGTAATCACAGGCAATAACTTCACATGCGCGTGCATGCCTGGGATGGAAGGAGTATTCTGTGATATGCCCTACTGCCAAGTTCGACCTTGTGTCAACGGTGGAATGTGCGAGTTCATTGCGGAATTTGTAAGTACCTACCCCATATGTTTCTTAACATAGACATACCAATATATCTTTTGTCACATTGAAGCTTAAGAAGCGATATTGGACCTTGCTACAAATGCCTCGAGAGAGAGCCTCAACCTAGCCTGCCTTTTCTTCAAGCTTTCCGGATTTCGGTATCCTGAAGGCCGCTAAATACTATCCACAGGTCATATACGACAGAACTATGAGATGCTAGCTTTACCTGTAAAGACACAATAATAATGGCGAGCAACAGGGATTCAAAGGAGGCGCTGCATAGTATCCATATACTCTGACTAAGGAGCGGAGGAGAAGAGAAGAATATATCATAATTGTGACGTCTTTGCGGCGATCGACGAAACCGAAAATTCCCCAACTCTTTAACATACATAGTATCTATTATAATCACATACATAATTATACTATAATGAAACACATTAAATTTGGTTATAACTTACATAAGTGGTTTATTTCAGCCTCCTATTTGCAAATGCCCACCTGGTTTTAGTGGAAAGTTCTGCGGAGTGAACATAGACGACTGTCGAAATGCAGATGGATCATCTCCTTGCCTCAATGGGGGAAGGTGCTTAGACGGTATTGCCACATACAGTTGCGATTGCAGTCATACAGGTATATATTTAAGATTTAATTTAAACATATAGGTAACTACTTTTCAATTATATTCACGTTATAAAGATTATGAATCCTTCATTAGTCTTTTACCACTCAAAACATATAGGTACATTTTATTATGTGTAACTGAATAGCCCATAAATTTATTTACCTTCATATTTCAAAAACAAAGTAACAAGAGATTGGGTACCATAGGATCGAAGATAATAAACCATTTTTTAATAATAAACCTAATATATAAATGTAAAGAATCAAGATAGGTCATTAATAATGGAAAGACTCAATTAATTGCAAACATAACTGTACAACATATGAGAGATAAGATAACACAACTGATAAAGAAACACCTTTGATAAGGCGGCCAAAGTGAATCATTCAGCATTCTTCTTGCAGTAGCATTTCCTTATTATTATTATTTTAAAACATTCAATTAACAGGTGAAAAAATAGCATGTGTCTATTTTTGTGCAGCTTGAATTTTTCAGTACATACTTAATTTTCATTTTAAACAGTATAAAATGATTTCAAGAATTTATGTTCATAGTCGGTTTCAAGATTTTCACATAAGTTTCATTTTTAAAAAATCCACTTCTCTTGGTACCTTGTTTTTATTAGGAGTTTAGAGATAGAAGTGAGGGTTTTCCCGTGTTTAAAGTTATGTAATCAAAATGTACCTAATCCTTATCATCACTGTCTTGATTCACGGACGTGCTGTTTAATAATAACCAATATTACTATTTAACTAAGTTGACATGACAAGTGAAATTTTTATGTTTTGTGTGAAAACTAAAAGGATATGCCGGTAGAACAAATAAATAACACAGTATTAAAAGTAACAGTTTTATCACTCATGTGATATTTGTACTAATTGGTTTTCAAAATGATATAATAGTAATTGGAACGGAGAAAATGAATACTGGTCTTATCATCCATCGATTAAAATGGCAGCTGTCATTGACCGTGTTAATTGTTTTGTGTGCGGTGTTGCCAGGCTACGGAGGAATCAACTGCGAGGAAGACATAGATGAATGTGCCACCAGATTGGTCTCCTGCGGAGAAAATGGAACATGCATCAACACCAACGGATCCTATGTGTTAGTATTATGTTCCATTTATTTTTTATAGTTTTAACAAAAGATATGGCTACATGGATACCTAACAGCTGTCACAGTTTTGTGCCAACGACTTGTCTAAATGAAGCTTTGTTTAAGACAGACATTGAAAATGGTACTGAATTGCGAATTACGTTGGTAATCCTAGTTATCGACTGTCTTCGAATGCAATGCAGTAACTTACCATATCGCATAAAAAATATGGGCAATAACTAGCACTACAATCGAAGTTTGTAGTTTCATGTCACTGCCTGACTATAGTGGGCTTCGCTGCGGACCATATAAATGAATGCATAGATATTAGTTTGGGTGTAGGCTAAACTCACCTGCACCATAAGCACAACCACAACCATATTTTCGCCGTCAGTAACCTTAACCTTGGATATAGTCCGCATTATTCTATCTTAACATAAAAATGGCGTGTCATTTTGGATACTTGGAATCGGTGCAAAAAGCTGGGCTTCGAACTGTTATTTTTTTTCACTTCGGTTTTCGTTCCGGTTCAAGTAAAAAAATATATATCGGTTCGGTTCAGCTCCGAGTGATTAATTTTTAAATGTTTTTATTTGTATTAAATATTTATTTTCTACCATAATTTTGAAGATTTTATGGTACTTGTATGATATCCTGGCGCCACGCTCCGAAACCAATGATTATGCTGCATCGCTCGACCATAGCCATAATTTTTTTAAATAATAATGTTGTTATTTTAAAAAAAAAATATATTATTATTATTACAAAAATATAGTTTTAAACGATATTATCTTATACATTTTATTACATATTTAAAACCAAGTCCATAGTATATACATTACTGTACGACAACATTATTTAGGCAACAACAGGAAGTCGCTCTTATCGCGTATAGAATAATTCACAGTGTTGTCATTTTTTGAGAAAACATATCCCGCGAAATTAGGTTTTAAGTTTATATCAATTCTATTCTCAGTAAGTTTATAAGTACATTAATTTATAAGTCTAATTATTGTTCAATAAATATAAATAGAATTTTTTTTCAAATAATTTCACCTCTTAATTATTACTATTATATTAGGTTAATTATAACAGCGTAATTATTGAATTTGGAAGGAAATGTATCATTGAACCCACATTAACTGATAATATTGTTGCAGGTATTTATTAATTAAATAACTAGAACACAAATTATGAGTAAAAAAGTAGAAGTGAAAGATATAACATATTCAATATTATATTGATGACCCAATCACATGTTTTATAATTTACAAAATGATGTCTTTATATCGTATTTTTAGTAAAATTGTTGTAGAAACACATACTGTGAAAATAATTTTCTATAAATTAAATTATATCCACCTTACATAAATTTTAAAACAATATGTACCTACTTATTGGTTTAAAAATTAGGAAAAAATAGGACAATTCATTAACTAACTAATGATCATTTATACTTAATTATTATACGTCTAAAAATATTAATAAAATAGATTACGATACACATAACTTTATAATATACAAACATAATTTCCAGTATTTGGGGAAATATTTCTAGTATTACAACACTGAATTTTGACATACCTGACATGACAGGAACCCGTAAAATGGGCTTGTTGAAAGTATTGTATAGGCTCACCTTTTAAATACGACTCTTTTTCTTCTTCGCAATAAATCAAAAGTTTACTGATAATAATTCGAACATCATTTCGTATTGTGTTAGACATCTTTTGAATATAAAAAGCTTCAAATTACGTAAATTGATAGATGCGTCCAATACGAAGTGTCAAAAATGTAATGAAAAATTTGGGGGCGTTCCTAATTTGAAACCGGAAGTTCGATTAGCTGTACGTAGTTCACAGATTTGCCACGTAGCCAAGATGAAGTTGCCGGACAATAGATATAGACATTATACAATAGACACTTTAGAGCAGATAGTGCTGAAGTCCAATAATTTCCCAATTATGAATTAATTAATAAAAAAAAAAAGAATAACCTCGAATGGCCTTTACAATTTACAAATTTAGCAAAATAATAGAGGATATCTGAAAAGTTTCATTTGTAGAGACATTTGATTGGTATTGGTTAAAACTGCAAAATATCAAATTTATTATTATTGTTTTTTTTATGTTTTTTTTCCATCTGATGGTGGGTTATTCACTAATTAGTGGTTTGTTCCGTCTCCTATCGAAATGCTACATATACCATACCTTACAATAGTACCGCTCTGTATGTACTACATTCTGTATACTTTCTTTTTTTGTAATAATTTTTATTTTTTCATTCATCTTGGCACCCAGGTCTTTCTTTCAAGCCATCATCAAACACCGAAATAGATTCAGTGATATTCACATCGTTTCAAGACTAAACAATATGGAATTATATATATATAATGAGATAACTGCATGGTTTAATGTCTTCAAATTTTCCAGATGCCAATGCTCTCAAGGAATGTGCGGTATCAACTGCTCAATACCTGACCCATGCTTTGTGGTTCGTACCACCGCAGAACCGGCAATTGTGGAAACCAGTGACTACAGTGACGACGAACGTCCGTCGGTCTCTTCACCGCTGCTATCCGCCGGCAGCAACAGTCTGGGCGGCACCTCCCCTCACAATAATTACTCATCTAGTAAAAGTAGCGGCGTGTCATTCGCCGCCCTGCTCAGTGGACTGGGTCCGTGCGGGAATGGAGGGCAATGCGAAGCTCATTGCAGTGACGTACCCGATTACGAATGCCGATGTACGGACGGATGGGCAGGGAAAAATTGTACGGAGAAGGTTGGTATTGTATGCAATTCGAAATTGTACCATTAATATGAAATTACTAACACTGTTATGTCCAAATGACCTGTCTGTTACGGGTATTATCAAGAAAAACCAATTTGACTAGTTATAAAAAATAGTGATGAATACTTTTAATACTAAAGGCAGACTTATTTCACTACGAACCTAATAAATGAAGGTGTCCCTCGAAAAGAGGTCTATATGAAATAACCAAAATTTTACAGGAGGGAGGAAACACAAATAAATAAATAACAATAATTTCAATGATGTATGGTTTTATTTTTAATCATCGACATTACTTGCCTTAAAAATCATAGGTAGGTACTATAAATCGCTGAAATTCTTGTTGTTTATGTTGTTTTCTTTTATCCTGTAAGATGAATTATTGTTCAATCAATGAAACATCTATAAAACTACCAAATTCCTTCTTTCACTCTCCTTTCACTTATCTAGCAAAAACATTGTAATACTCACAAAGATGTCATAAGTCGTACTTTGAACCACGACTATATAACTTCAAATACATGTCTTTGTATGAATAATTCCTTTAATGGTATTTACTTTACAGTAACTTAAACAGACTGTGTTACCTGTGGTATAAGCGTACTACTTATGTATGTTACAGTTGGTAGCGGCTGCTACGGAAGAGGGCGCGCCTATCGGAATAATCGTCGGAGGCGTTGTGGGAGGGCTCTGCGCCTTAGGAGGATGCGCCCTCGCAGCGGCGTGTCTCCTCGCTCGAACAAAGCGGGCTACCAGAGGCACCTACAGTCCATCGGGACAGGAGTATAGGAATCCGAGGCTCGAAATGCTGGACAGTGTTCTTAAACCGCCACCAGAAGAAAGACTTATATAGTGACATTCGAATAATCCCTAATTGACATTGACTGTATATAGTGTGTACAAATATAGAGAGAAATATTACAACTCGTCATAATAAGCCAGGATATAGGCGTAAAATTTTAAACTCATAAATTATAAATTCATCACAGTGAGATTGTTTCGAATTTGTGTTAAAAATTCACCTGAAATCCAAGTGAAGTACCATTCTACAACTACAACCGATTATAATTGTGGTATGTGGTCTGACTCGGCCATCATTTTATGTGCTACCACGATTTTCAGCTAATCATTTAATTAATAACACGCAGTGCCTTTAAAAACATTTTTAACCCGGCGCCCGCTTCTGTCACGAAAGTAGTACGCGAAATTGCGCAAAACCACGGGGCTACAGCGCTTCTGTCGCCAATGTTGTACGCAAAAATGCGCCGGTCGATTATGTAGAATATACATGACGCATGATTTTGAAATCTCTACCATAATTTGCCTTATTTCATTACCAACGGTGACATATATATAATATTGTCAAATAAATTATGTTACAGTACTAAAACTTCGATGTTTGACATGCCTTCGACAGGCCGTCAATCTACGCTCATTTAATTTTGGCTTGAAACATCGCGCCACTTTACTGCGTTTGCGCAGTATGCGTAATATCACTGTTGTGAGAGGACTGTGCAAGGAATCGCTCTTGTCGTTTTTCCGTACAAAATATTACGTATTTTACGCGATCTATTGTATTGTGTGAATACTATTATAATATTTATAAATATTTTGTCTGTGTTATTGTTTATGTGTTTTTAACTATTCCATTCATGTGTATTAAACTGTTATAAGGTGTTTTGACTATATTTTTTTGGACTATTTTACCTTTGTTATCGTGTGAGTGTTTGGTTGAAAACTTTTTTCAAACTTCAATATGGCTGGTTTAAGTGAGGAATTGGACTCCGATTACGAAATATCTGAAGAAGAATTGGAACCATCTGACCTCAGTGATGTAGATATATCAGAAGAGCCAATTGAACACTTGAGAACATGGACATCCGGACCCCATGTCCCGATCGTGTATGAGTTTGATGATTTTCAATCCGGCATAGCAAACAGCGATTTGACTGAGACTTTGCCTGAGTGTCTTTTTTTTGAACATTTTTTAAACCGTGATATAATGTTGAAGGTAGTCCAACAAACAAACATTTTTTTTCACTATCAATATAATACTCAAGAACTTGGACCAAAATCACGTTCTCATAATTGGATCGATACAACTGTATCAGAATTATATGCATTTTTTGCGGTGTCAATGCTCATGACACGAAACAAACATTTGTCACTAGAAGAACACTGGAGTACGGATTGTTTTTTAAGTGCACCCATTTTCGGTCAGACAATGCCTAGAGACCGATATGAGTTATTGCTCCAAATGCTCCATTTTTCCGATCCAACAAGTGTTACCTCAGATAGACTAAATAAAATTAGGTTACTTTTAGAGCATACACGCAAAATTTTCAAAGACACGATGATTCCGCATCAAAATCTCTGTATCGATGAGAGCATTATTGTTTTTAAAGGGAGACTTATTTTTAAACAATTTATTCCATCGAAGCGTCATCGTTTCGGTATCAAAATGTTCGTGCTGTGTGACGTTATGACGGGTTATATTTTAGATTTTATTATTTATTGTGGTGACGGGACAGACATAGTGGATAGCCAAAATTTTGGAATTTCCGGAGCTGTTGTGACAACGCTGCTGACCGAGTATCTGGGCAAAGGGCATTCGTTGTGGTGCGATAACTGGTACACCGGTCCACAGTTATTCAAACACCTCCATGAAAATAAAACCAATGCTTGTGGGACTGTACGTAAGAATCGCAAAGAAATGCCATGCTTCAAAAAGCTGAAAAAGGGGGAGACAGAGGCAAAGTCAAAAAGCCCACTGTTGGCTCTCAAATGGTGTGACAGAAGAGATGTCCACATGCTTACAACCATGCACGATGACTCCTTCGGTCCAACCGGTAAAACTAATTTTAGAACCGGAGAACCCATTATGAAGCCAAAGTGCATCTTAGAGTATAATAAAAATATGGGGACTGTCGACAAGGCCGACATGATGCTCAGCAGCTTGTCGTGCATGAGGAAATCTGTGAAATGGTACAAAAAAGTAGCATTTCACATGATTGACCTCTATTTATTAAATTCATTCTATATGTATAAATCTGTTACTGGTAGTAAAAAAACTTTAGGAGAATTTCAGTTAGTCGTGATAAAACAATTAGTTGCTAAGTACGCTGTGAAAATCACGAAAACTCCACAACCCAGACCATCGACTAGTGAAAATCCATTGAGGTTGTTACCTAGAACTTTAACAGATCATTTGCCGGAACACATTCCGCCCACGGCAAATAATAAAAAGCCCAGAAGACGCTGTCATGTGTGCGGAAATTCAAAAATTAATAAAAAAAAAACATCTCTATCTAGATATATGTGTTGTATTTGCAATGTGGCTTTATGTCTCAGTCCGTGTTATAAAATCTACCACTCTTCAAAACAATTTTAAATGTGAAAAGTAAAAATAAATATGTAACTCAGTAATAATATTTAATAGCTGTTTAAGTGTCTGCCTAAAAGTTTGTTTAGTCTAAAATTATTGTGCTATATTTACGACCCTACTCAGGGAAAAAACATTATGTGTGATTTTATTACCATTTGTGAAGTGTTTCTATACTCGCGTCAAGCACGAGCGTGACGAATAACAAAATACAAGCCTTGCAGTGCTCCATATACATAAAACAAAATGGCGGAAATCTTCTAAATGGTGAGTCTTTGTATAGAATTAATTTCTTCGGATATTTTTGACATTATGACTGATTTATTACGGTTGTTTAATGTTGTAAAATAATCTGAACATGTCTAGGCGCCTAAAGAGCCATAAAACTCATTTTTTATTACCATTTTTATTATGAAACACAGAAGTTAAATTAAACAAAAACCGTCACCGCGGAGAGTGAATTCGTCATACTACAATAGCCCGCGAGTGCCAGGTTAATGAAGATTTTTCTATTCAAACAGCTTTGTCTTGTAGAATAAAATTAATATACCAAAGTATTCTACAAAACTTCTAATAATATCAATCATATCATGAATACTTATATTTTATAAGGCTGTTTTACTTTAATGATATGTACGTAATCATAATCAGTATTGATCGGTAAGCAAAATGTTATTGTACTTTTCCAGAAGAGTGAGACTATTTAAAGAAAACTTCTGGTATGCTACGAGTTACTGATTGTCTAAAAAGACAAAGACAATATTTAATATAGAAAACACTTACCTATTTAATATCATTATAAATATGTATTATATATAATATCTACATGCATAGTCATAGTCCCCACATTATCTAAAGGTGATTATTTTGTGATTGAATTTAATAGACCTGATTTTACCTAAAGTACTTATATAGATGAGGATCTCAACATTCCATGTGAAGCAAAATGATATAATATTCACATTGTAAATGGCAACACTTGCGCTTGCTCATGGTGTAAAGAAAATAATAATTGACGTTTTATAACATATTTCAGTATTTATTGCATTCTGTAATATTATTATTGTTAAGAGTAAACAGTAATTTAGGAGGAGTGTAGTGCTACTAGGGACATCTGGTGATGTATGATGCAATTCATACGATTTGCTGATGATTTACATTTTAAAGTATAACATAAAACATAAAAACGAAAAGTACCAAAATATTTTTTTAAATTTAAAGATCAACTTTCAATTAACTGAACAAAAACTGTTGAAAAAAAATGTGTGTTACATATTCTTACATTTTATTTTATGGTTATTTTTATCTTATAGTTGTAAGTTCTCTCGAATATATAAGAGATTTTTTAAGATTTCATAGTTTTAATCTATTTTTTATTTTCAAAACATCGACTTTTATATAAAATAAAAATCTGTTTAACTTGAAATGTCAGTGTATCTTTTAATTTAACCTTTCTAACGCGGCAACTGACTTTAGTCAGCCTATACGCGCGAGTCATCCGCGCGTCAGCTGACTAAAGTCATTTCGATTTTCGTTTGCCTAGTACTCCTTTCGGCCAGGCGCGAATAATTCGAACATTGATTTAATTTATTCAGAAATCATCCTTCTCTTGACATCTGTCAATGGATAGCCTAAACTTTTGTTCTATCTAATTTAAATAAATATTTTTCGGGAGCGTGTCTTGAATAAAAAAATATCAGTCATCGGGCCAATTCAAATTTGCCGCGTATATAGTGTCTTATCGCTTCTTAGTGCATGTGCGTCGAAGACATTTGACTGACGTGTTTGTAACGATACGAGTTTGCGATATAATAAGTTATATTGTTTTTTAATGATTGAAAAACTATTTGGTGCGTAAACTGTTAAATAGAATATTCGAAATTTACATTGATCAAAGTGAATTTACAAAATATTTTTACAAAAGGAATGCTTTTGGAGATTGCATTCATTCGCCTATCTGCTATTATATTATCCGCGAGTAAATAGTTTCGGAAAATAATTTGAACAAGGTGTCATTTAAATATACCTAGGAGTCCGCGATTCAATATGTCTCTTTGTTTATCATTGATTAACATTTTTAAATACTATTTTCTGGTTATAGAATTAGGTGAAACAGACAAAAATTATTTATTTACCCTAGTTATCAGCCATTTATAAAGAAAAGACACGAACAATCAGATGCCCGTTCCCGCATAAATGCGGAAATTGTCGTATTACGCTACACCAGGTCCCGCGCTACTGAATTTTTATACACTGCGCGGCAAATCATCGTCTGCTGGTGTGAGACAGACACTTGAGAATTATTTTTTTCGTAACACTATTCAAAAGGGTTTGATTCATGACTACTATTTTTTTTTATGGAGAATTCTTCTTATATTTATAGTCGAAAATAACTCGAGTTACTTACTATCATGTCATTATAATAAAATAAGAGATTACCTATTCTAGTACCAGTGGGTCTATTCTATACTTATCGACCGCTAAAGTGATAAAGTAATAAATATTATCATACTTAGGGTAGGTTTGTATCAAAATGTTAGCACTTATTGTAACAATTACACGAAGTTGGTTTTTATTGTTGCAATAAGTGCTATATTTTAACAGCACCTATCTTGCTGCTGTTGAAATATCGCACTTATTGCAACAATAAAAACCAACTTCGTGTAATTGTTACAATAAGTGCTAATATTTTGATACAAACCTACCCTAAGTTTGATACTATTTATCACTTTAGTGTTCGATAAGTATAGAATAGACCCACAGGTTATTGAAGTAATATAATAAAAAAAAAACAAATGAACTTGAAAATAAAATTGTGGTGACTATAAAGCATTTAGAAGTGCAAAAAGTGTTTGAAATTTAATATTTTACGAATTGTAATAGCCTAATAGGTATTCGAAAAATAAACCGTTTTGTTATAAACTATGTGTCATTCGATTCCATTCAGTTCGGGGTCAATGGTAGGTACAAACCAGGCACTGGTGGTAAGTACATTACTCTCAAATAGCCAGTAGTTCTCAAGGATGATTTATTTATACTCGACCTGCAGTGCTGCAATGTGTATGGGAGTTCAAATAAAAGTTACACAGTTTGAGATGTCCTGGATGCTATAAAAATGAGCTATTTATGACTGATATTTTTTTAACACACTCAACAAAAATGCTCATAAAAGTCATAAACCATATTATTATTCATTATGTGTATGACATATTTGTCGAAATCGTAGCCGTAGACTATAATACTGAACTGTTCTTACACTTGTTAATCTGTCATCGACGCATTAGTCCAGCACCATTTCGTAAGTGTCATGGCGCCGCTCGAGTAAGCCGGCATTTTTTCAATGAAGAAATCTTGTTCGTGATTTCTTATCAGTTTTAGGCGACGAATGTTTATTTTTAGAGTCACATAAAATATTAGGTTCTGTCATAATCATTTTTGAACTTGACTCCGATTTTTTACTACTCTATTTGTGTATGTTTGACTGACATTTATTACGATTTATTGATGCTTGAAATAACAACGCGCACTGTTGTACTAAGTCGGGATTCGTAACGCTTAGAAAGGGTTAAGAGAAGTATTTTTTTTAAATCAATTAAAACACATTAAAATGTAAATTATCAGTAAATTGTGTAAAAATGGTATTCTTCTTATTCTCTAGTAGAACTCCACTTCGCCTTAATGATAGTTATTAAAGATCGAACTGAAAATGACTTAAATTGTGTCTTCAGTGTGGCCTCAAAATTATTATACACGTGTACTTAATTAATGCTCATTCTATACAACCTGTGAATTTTATTTTTACTAATGAACTTTACCTGTCTCAGGTATACATTTAAATTTTAGCGTAGATGACCTTCAAATTAGTATTAGGTACCCGACGAGACACGGAAAGTCTTCATTATTCTTCATCATGTCCATTCCATTGGAAAAATTCGAACAAATGAAAAATTATACTTTCATTGCGGCTCCGGGGTATGCATGATCATTTTACCTCCGTTGGAATTTTTATCCCAAAATTGTAACAATTATATTTTAGTGTAGTCTGATTATAAATACTAACTATTTATAACAATACCTTTGAACTTATTAAGACTGTAATGTACTTACAATGTGCTGCTTATTTTTATTATATTGAATTATAGTTCAATATGTATCAACCGTGTACTTAATTACAATTAGAGAAAATATGTTCTTAGTTAATCAAAAATTCTATAGCAGTGTGCATTTCCATTTAGTAAAGAAATTGTATGCCTTACGTTTAAGATTTGTACTAAATATTTTATTATGCAAAACTCAGTTTTTCACCAACTAGGCATTGAAGCTTAAATGGACTATTATGATAAAGATATGAAAAAGTCGTTCGAAATGCAATACTGCGTTAGTGACCATTTTACTGGAATGTATGTTTTGATACCATTCGATTCTCAACATCTCCGCATATGTGCATTCATATAATGCTGGATATTTATGTAAATCAACGTTTCTATAGGCAATTTGTAATGCCTCATATGATTTTGCAAGGCAACACCGCGAATGTGTCACGACGGCCATCGTGTTTGTTCTTACAATATTTAATGTCAGATCTTACAGCTTACCTCTCCAACCTTTACCACTGCCATAAATAGATTATGTATTGTGTAATTTCCATTGAATATGGCTTTACATATACATTTTAAAAATTCAGCTTCGATTATTTATACTCCTGTCATGATTAACACTTCTTTTATGCCGTGTTGAAACAAAAGTTTTCTGTTTCTTACTCTTACAAGCGTATTTTCACTCTTCACTCCATGGTTTTTATTAAAATTTTGATTTTCAAAGATATATTATATTCCTGGCTATCACCTCTCGAGAGTTTTATTTTTTTATTTAATTTTTGGCTTGGGAACAAACGATAGGCTACAAACAACTATGTAAAACACAAACAGAATTTTATTGAACAAATTTAGCATATTGTATAGAGTTATATTATTGAATATTTTTTCTCAATCAAATTATTAAAAAAGAAGACATGATTTCTTTACAATATTTATACCTATTTTTAAGAACCCAAATAAATCATTGATAATATTTTATTTATTTTACAAGGACATTGGGTTAAGGAATTAAAATACATAGTTAACGTTTTAATAGATATGTACATGATATTATTATTAGTATATGAAAATGCATTTGTACAATACAAACACAGTTTTATAATAATTAGTACATTAAGAAATATTTATTTGTAATGACATTTGACTGGCCTCTCTTATGTAATTTGGACGATGTCCCATATTAATCAGTAGAAACATTGCTCAAAAAATGACACCTATATCTTACTACATAATATATGAACTAAATAAAACATTGTTTGCATATTTAATATGCATCCTGTAAAATTAAACTCTACTCAAAAAATAATCACATCAATTACTGTAATTCTCTTTGCATTTATATTAAAATAATTCCTTGTCAACTTCAAAATTTCACAAACTGAAAATTTAGATGGTATTTTCGAGCACATTATAATGTTAAATTATTTCCACAAATTCAATTCCACCTCACACTTACCGGTGGCGAAGACTAGATTGCAAATCGTTATTGTTAATGTTGACTTGTAAATAAATAATGTTATTACAACTATTTATTAATTGACTATGCAATATTTTATATCACAAAAAATGCAAATCTATTTATTACCTAGTTCCTATTTAAAGTAGGCATAGCGACAATCTATATAATTTCTATGGATTACTTAACTGTAATAGTGTGTACGTAATGTTTTTTTCGGTTACGTAAATTATTTACCTCCTTCCAATTGGCAGTCTTCGTCACAGCTTCTTGCTCATTTTTGTAAAATGTTATGTTTGGTTCGAGTGTTGCCAGTCAAGTGTTCAAACAGCTAATTTTAAGTGTAATTATAAATGATAAAAAAGAAAGCGTGAATATTCTAAATAACCAGAGTGTATAATAATTATGTCAGGGTGCCTTTGTATTAAAAAGTACATGTACCAGACCATTATCTACCCTTTAAATAATAATCACGTATCACCCCTGTATCATAAACACAAAATATTATACATAATATTATATTTGTTATACCGCAGAATTCAAAACGTGTAGACATGCACATAACCAAATCGTATCTTATAATATAGTTTAACATATTGCCGCATTGTTAATGTGGTTCCCTGCAATATTTAATTGTTTTAAATCCCATAATCAATAGTATGCATGCTTATATTGTAGAACATACTTTGTCTAAATAAATAATATACCTACATAAATAATGTGCAATTATGTAAATTACTTTAAATGTAAATCTTTTATTGTAATTTAAAAGCATCTGGATGTACTCAACAATGTAACATAAACGATGTAACAAGTATATTGCGTTTTTAAAGAGAACTATTTCAGTTTTAATTACTAGGCATCTAAAATTAAATAGGTACTCATTCTTTTGTAGAATCAGAACTTGTATAAATCATTTAATATAAACAGGCTACTTCTAATGTAATGCAATGTAACCATAAAGTTATTATGTATTGTATGACATCGCAGCGTGAGTGTAATACCAAGTCATCTGCAAAACATATTTTGGATATATTAGGGTTTGAAGTCTTCGTTTTGTTAGGAGAAATAGAGTTTCTAAAAAAAACCATAATATTTGGTTTATATCTACATTATATTGCATGTTCTTTCAGTTACTTCACTTTTACAAGATCAAGTTCACGACTTTTGCAGTTGTTTTGCATTTAATCTCGAAATTGAAAAATTTACAGATGCCTTGGTTTTACACTCACGGTGCGAGTCATGTTTACTTAATCAAATTTTACACTTAAAATTTATGTTGGTGTTCCGAATTCAATTCAAATAATAAAACCAAAAAAAAATATATTAATTTATTATGATTCCTACAGTTTATAATGTTATTTTCTGTGAAGAATTCACTAGTTATTGAATTTAATTTTAATACTATTGTAATCAATTCAATCTTTACGTTGTAATATATGCGATGGTTTGTATGTATACAGAGATTATTCATCCCAATATATAATTTTATCTCATTTTCATAATTTTGTTTGAAGGCTAGTAGTTACAATTGAAGTTTGATGTAAAGGTAGTCATTATAATCCCTTTTACATAATTCATCCCTGTTATATATATCCAGTATTCATTTGCTCGGCAGCTGTATTGTGTAATTGATCATCAATTGACTTCAATAAATTATATCATTGTCTACGTATAAGATGTGTAAATACAATAAAAATTATATACACGAAGCAATGTGAC
Organism: Rhyacophila brunnea; assembly: GCF_057557595.1. Classification (NCBI taxonomy): domain Eukaryota; kingdom Metazoa; phylum Arthropoda; class Insecta; order Trichoptera; family Rhyacophilidae; genus Rhyacophila; species Rhyacophila brunnea. The sequence goes on from NW_028232859.1 coordinate 6,626,040, forward strand.
CGTCCATTTATGCTACAATAATATTTTAATGTATATTAATTATCATAAGCATTTTTACTGACAGTTATTTTAAATTTTAATACGGTAGAACTTAAATTATTTTATAAGTAGGTGATTTTTTTGTCAATCATAAGCTGTTCATTGACAGTAAACATTAAGTAATCATTCCAATAATATTGGCTTATTGTTTCAAATATCAGTGTACAAATACAAAACACGGAAAGATATTATTTGCATCTTTTCAATTTCGGGTTGAATCTAATCTGATTGTATATGGAACTCCTACGTAAAATTTGGAAAGAAAGTTATTGAAATATTATTTAAATTATCCACATTCATAATCAAAGTTTAATTATATAAGATTTACACCCGTGTTCATTTGAAAATCTATGTAGATTAAGGGAGTGAAAGAGAGACTTGTAAAATATCATTGAATAAACTATTCCTCACATTCCGACAGACTTTTATTTACTTTTTTTAATGAATGTATAGAAACTGAAGAGTGCATTTCTGTGTGCAAGATGAAAAGGTCTAAAATCACCAAATTGTCTGGAAAGTTAAATAAAATTGATTCTTGTACCAATTTGTTTGGGAACTCCAATGTTTATGTGTTAAATTTACTAATTCAGAGGCGTTATTTAAATTATCCATTTTATGGTTTATTTCACATATTCAACACAATTTTCAAACACTAATCACCCTTTTCCTTTCGCATACGGATTTATGTCACAGTTATGTTGTGATTCTCAACGTTTGCCATGAAATTAGTGTTTCCAAATTTCCAATAATGGTAAATCAAGTGGCATTATATAATCCCACAATATAAAATTGAAATCAATTTAGTGTCATTGAATGGTAACGAATAGAATAGACCCTGAGAAATTATAAGTCAATTAAAAAATCCAATGAAAAAATTTAATGAATATATTTATATTTCAATGTGTATGGATCCAATTGGTTTAGTGAATGGCTAACAACTGAGCTGTCAAAGTATTGATGCTGTCTTACGATAACAAAACTTATTTTGCAATATTTTGTAAAAAAAAAAAAGGTTATAATTATGTACTCTAATCGTAATGTGACTGTGTGACTCTTGTTTGATTACAGTGGAACCTCGATCTACCATTCTTGAATTAATCGTTTTCCCGCACAGATCGTTCATTTTTGAAAGTCCCACCAAACAAGAACAATGTTAAATAATCCCGCATTTACCGTTCCCCGATTTATCATTTTCCTCGATCTATCGTCTAAATATTATGGTCCTGTCACAAATATTATCCCGATTGACTGTTTTTGTTGAATATTTTTCATTTCGCTTTCGTAGAATTATTTATGATACATACTAATACAGACCTTTCAGTCGTGTCACTTTGTTTACACAGGTCAGTCGACGCGTATCATCTCGTATCATGAATTGTTCTAAGTCAGCTGAGAAAATTAAAATAATTCAAGATGTCGAAAAAATTCAGGAAAAATACGAGATCTTTTATTTTTTTTTTTTTTTGTATATCCTGCATTTATCGTTTTTTTCTAGGGTCCCTTGAAAATCGTAGAATCGTGGATTCACTGTACACCATTATCATCTTGACAGAATTAGACAATTATAACTTATGACACATGGAAAAAATAACAATATGTACCTACTTGGACATTGATTGGAGTGTAATAAATAACACACAGTAACACGTGGCAATTTGTTCTATTATATTTGGCTTAGTCATAATTCAAAATTTTTTAAATGAGATGAATAAGATCAGTCTTTTTTAAATATTATTTTCACGTTGAAGTTGATATTAATTATTTCTTCAAAGTGTGGCGCTGGTGACAAAATTATGTTGACACAAATATTAGTTACAAAATTGTACGAATAATTCCATAGTAGGTATTTAAAAGTGTTTCAACACTGTAACTTCATTGAATTACGGATGAAGTAGATCAATTCATAATTAAGTAATTGAAATTATTTTTATTAAGAGTAAATATTCAATAATGACCTAGTACTGAGTCTTCGCCACAGATATCTGCAATTAGCGATAAAGTATTACTGTATTGTTGTTTTAATTTAATAAAACGCAATTTTTTTTGTAGTACTTATTCCACTTTTAATCAATAGATTAGGACTGGTTTCGTCCGCCTCAGAGAGACATTTTCAACTGAGGCGGACGAAACCGGTCCTAATCTATTGATTAAAAGTGGAATAAATACTACAAAAAAAAATGCGTTTTATTAAATTAAAACAATACACTGCAGTTCCACCATGAATTGACTATTAACAAAATAAAAGAAATTAAAGTATTACTGCACACGGCTGTGAATAGGCAGGTGAGTCGTTCAATCAAAATCATCGTTCGATGAACAACGACCTATATCCTGGCTCAGCAGAGCCTGTGCTAACTGATACATAGTAACTCACCGCTAGTTTTATGTCAAACTGAAAACAGTAGAGAGAAAAATGAATCATGGTAGGTTACAATATAATAATTTAAAAAGCTGTAGCAATGCATACCATTTTATTTGTAAAAGACTAAATTATTTACATATGTGAGATATTCAAATTTATAAAAATGAAGGGCAGTTTCACATAAGTGTCAATTTTGTAGACAAAAAAAAATATGAGTAATCTTCATGTCGGAGATTGTATGACAAATAACTGCAGTATTCCAAGAGGTTCTTTCTGGCTCATTTTTATATGTTTAGGCACCATCTCTATAGAAGGTTTCCTTCAACACCTTAAGGGGGGACATGCTCGTCGTAGGTCAAAATTGAGTTTTTATTGTATTTTCAAACCATGATCCTGGACACTCCTTAAACGTTGTAGATAATCTATTTATATAATTTTGAAGCCATATTATCCTTTTTATTTATTTTACACATTTGATGACTGCATAAAGTATTTTTGTTACATAAAATAGTATTCTTTTAAACCTCTCGCTCTAATGTTTTAGAATATAGTCATATTTCGGTACATGAATGTGCAGTGGTGTTAAGATTTTTTACATTTATTAATTTTTAATCGCATTTATAAAACCATTAGTATAATTTATGACGAGATAATTTTAGTAAAATATTCACGATAAAAAATTATATTGATAATCTCTGTGATCCCAAATTTGACAAAAATTAGGCATTTTATTATTCAAAAAATCGGCAAGATTAACACATTTGAAGATAATTCTAATGATACTCATTATAAGCTATGTCTTTGACCATTCAAGTGTGATAAACATCCTACGAATAATGATTGCTTTATAATAATTATTGACCTAAGAATAAGGTAGTGTTTTTTTGAAATACGCCATTTCTTTTGGCATTCCCCAGTAGTTAAGCTACAACATACGGCTGTAGCCATAAATTGACAAACTATAATTAAAGTAGGGAGTAAAATTATGTTAACGCGCGTGTTTGAACATGTACCTAATGGAAATTTTTTTTATTTTTTTTTAAACGGTACATGTTCAAACACGCGCGTCAATATCATTTTACTTCTTCTTCGATGGCGCTACAGCTCAAGTCGAGCCCTGGCCTCCTCCACCGCTGTCCTCCAGCCGGAACGGTCCTCCGCACGTCTTTTCCAGTTCCTGATTTTTAGTATCTGGTTGGCATCTTTTGTAACATTTACTCCCTACTTCAATTATAGTTTGTCAATTTATGGCTACGGCCGTATGTTGTAGCTTAACCACTGGGGAATGACAAAAGATATGGCGTATTTCAAAAAAACACTACCTTATTCTTAGGTCAATAATTATTATAAAGCAATCATTATTCATAGGATGTTTATCACACTTGAATGGTCAAAGACATAGCTTATAATAAGTATGTTTAGAATCATCTTCAAATGTGTTAATCTTGCCGATTTTTTGAATAATGCCTAATTCTTGTCAAATTTGGGATCACAGAGATTATCAATATAATTTTTTATCGTAAATATTTTACTAAAATTATCTCGTCATAAATTATACTGATGGTTTTATAAATGGAATTAAAAATTAATAAAAGTAAAAAATCTTAACACCACTGCACATTCATGTACCGAAATATGACTATATTCTAAAACATTAGAGCGAGAGGTTTAAAAGAATACTATTTAATGTAACAAAAATACTTTATGCAGTCATCAAAATTTTGAAATAAATATAAAGGATAATAAGGCTTCAAAATTATATAAATAGATTATCTACAACGTTTAAGGAGTGTCCAGGATCATGGTTTGAAAATACAATAAAAACTCAATTTTGACCTACGACGAGCATGTGGGCCGTTAAGGGAAAATTTATTTCTAAAGTTGGTCATACCATATGGGTGGTATATTACTATAGTATGTAGTAGCTACGTCATCAAGTAATACAACTACGAATAGAAACGTTTCCCAATTCGGTAAGCAGGAGTACCACTGATTCTTGGGCCTTTCACTTTTACAGAGTGCTGAATGAGAGACGGCGTTCGGACATGAATGCCTCTGGCACCGGGTGTCCAAATATCAAAAACACACTTGTTATCGCATTTAGGAGTGATTGAAACCCAACCGGCTGAAGACAAAACTATGTCTGAACATGCAATCACAGTATTCTCGGCTAGACCAGTAAATGAGATTTTTTTCTTTCTCTTTGTAAGTCCAGGCCAATTTTTTAATCGTATTTCTCCTCCAAATGGCACAACGAAAAACTCTGTTCCCAATAACTCAGTGTAGATTTCATCAGCATCTACTGTTTCGCAAATAGTAACAGGCAAAAAAGTCGATGCGAAGACGGTAAGTAAACATGGTACATCGGAGTCGATGACATCTATCCTCCCTATACCGCCCAGGAATAATGTAGTAGCTTTTTTCATGAAATATGTCCTCGGCTTGATTATATATTTAGGTAATGTGAGCATTATCTCTTCCACTGTCAAAATAGAGAGAATCTGATCTGGATGCACAACACCAGGCGTATCGTAGCACCACTTGCTATGGGCGTACTTCTTATTTGCTTCACTTATACCGATAGGTTTACTAGATTCTCTGAATCCTGAGGTCATTTGATATGAAAAAGGATCGCCATCAAGATCTCGAATTTCTCTGAAGTTCAAGAAACTTCTACCAATATGGTCAAGAAGAACAGGCATTTTCTGCTTACCATATTTTCTCATTTGTATGTTTTTCAGTTCCATCTCAGCAACGGCAGAAGCTTCAGCTTCAAGCCGTTCTGATCGAAGAGCCAATCGCCATGAGGCAGGTTTTAAAATAGGAAATTTGAGGAGGTTTAAAGTGGTTCCCGGCCATTGACTCACTGTGGCGCGCTGCAGTAAGTCCACGGCCTCTACTTTGCAATAGTCGCTCTGTAATAATGCATTGAAAAGGGTGCTTTTTCCAACATTGGTACATCCTATAAGATATACGTCTCCATTATATTTCCATAATTTGTGGAGATGGCTAATTAGTCGTTCTACACCGTACCCTGTCTTGGCTGATATCAGAGCCACGTGTTGTACATTAGTTTTACACAGAGAACTCGACATTATAGTGTCAGAGAGGCATTTAGTTATGTGATCCAGATAGCCCGTACGGTCCTTCGGTAGAAGATCTACCTAAAAATGCAAAACAATATATTTTAAGCAAATTATTGGAAAAGAGAACCTTACAGTTTTATGTAATTAACCAAGAGCATTGAAAAAGCATCCACAAGCATTACCAAGGAGCAGACTGCACTTGACATACGATTTAAAAAAATTAACATGCAGTTTGCCAGAGTTTTCCCTATCTCAGATGCAGCTGTGACTACCTAAATAGGTGAGAGTCAGATTAGATTACCGCTGCATGTAATATGAAAAATGTACAGTGGAGCAGTCGCAGACTGGATGTTCATTGGCGACCTGGATATGGAGATTTGTTGTTGATTCCAGCAAAGAAATGTATTAATGGGGAATGTGCAGTGAAGTGGAACAGAATCAACATACTTCTCATACCTGTTCAACTGTTCAAGAACCGCTCGCACTCCGCAGTCTACAACACTTCCTGTCCCCCGCCAATTACCGTACTACACCTCCTTACTTCCACAGTCCGTCAGTCAGTCCAGTTTAACATTTTGAACAACTTCAAATAGTACTGTAGTAACTTGGTTGTCAACATGTTATAGAAATTTTTATTCTTCCATTTTAGAGTTTTAAAGGTAAAGAATTGATGACAATATTGAACTATAGGACATGATGATATAAGTACCTTTCACTATATAGTAATTTAGTTTTAACAACTACCTATACCATCATGACCACATTGTGGTGAACTCAATTTTAGAATTGAAGTAGAACGCTGATAATGGATACCTACTTACGTTAATTAATGACAATAGAATATTGGAATAATTAAATTCCATAACACAAAATAAACATTTTCATGTAACATAAATAAATTATGGAAAAATTGTTTATTAACTAATTCTAGAATAGGTACTTACTTTGTTGCCAACAACAACAACGGGTCTTTTCCCTCCAATTATTTCCGAAATTCCAGGCCATATAGAGCATGGGAAATCTAATAGATCTACCATGAGTATGACAAGAGCAGATTTTGGTTTAATGGTTTCCAAGAGTTTGGGATACTCTGCCGGGTCCACGTTTACATTCAGTGCCACGTTGTACTCCTTTAAAAAATGGCAACGCTGACATATCGTCGCTTTGAGGTCAGCTTTACTAAGCCCTGAGAATATTTCTTTGGGCAAAAATCCCGGTAAAGACGTCTCTTTGCAATGCAACAGAGCCCCGCAACCTCCGCAGGCAACATTGCTAATTTTAGCATTAGGATCTGATTCACCATAATTGTGCTTCCAAAGTTCGTCTATATATTCACCATCCTCTTCAAGTTCTCTTTGAACATCTCTTTTATATCGATGATTTTTGTGAACAGAAGTACTGTTTTCGTTCCTTGAATTGGATTTTTCTGTTTGCGGTATAGTCTTTGTTTTGTCTATTAGTGTCGCATCGTTAAAACTGTGGTAATCAGTCATCCAAGATTTGCCAATGTTCGTGTTCTCATCGTACGGTAAATGGAAAACTTCCTCAGATTGCTCACATATCTCGGGTTCTAAAACACTAACAACTTCCGGTTCATCGTCTGAATGAACGATGGGATTATCAGAATGATATTTCAAGCTTAAGGGGATAGGCCTTTTCATTTTTCTCATTTTTAATTCATGTTGTGCTTCGTATCGTTGATACCGATTTGCCATAACATTTATCCGTCTCCCATAATGTTCAAACTGACTTTCTAAATATGAACTGAATAATAATTTATCTTTCACTTCCTTTGTCACATCTTCTGCGCTTTTTTCACCGGTTTTATCTAACTTAGAGATGTTTTCTGAACTTTGTACAACTGTAGCGAATGTTATCCTCGAATTTGTATTGAAATATAACCTCAAAAATATTGATCCTTTTCTCAACATTTTACTAAAATTAATGTACAATCGATGAAAAGATCATAATTACCAAATAAGTATTTAAAATTAAGTATTTTTTATAGAATCGCAATGGTTACTTTAATATAATATTATTCGTAAATTTCGTTTAAACAAAATTTACTAAACATTGGCATTGTGCGACTATTGACACTTTTCAGCAGTGTAGCCAAGTCCAAATTTGAAATTTCCGTTGTGAAAAAATTCATAACCTCTTGCGTCCTGAGGTACACATATGTGGACGTTATTTTTAAATATTTTTTAGTAATGATTTGAATGGATACTTGAACCGCATTTGACTACAGTGGTATAGATAGTATATTTTTCTACCACTAGAGCAAAACACTAGCCTATGTAGTTTTAAAATAAATTGTTATTTTGACTTTGAAGTTATGGATATTTGCACAAGACAAAAATGGCAGCTAAAAAGTCAACTCTGACAAGTAAGTGCTTTTAATTAAATATTAATATTTATTTATATTAAAAACCAATGATGTATTTAGTTTCACAATGAATCATAGTAATATTCCGTATACTTTAAATTATCTTTACACTTTTGTAAAATATTATAATCATAGTTTCAAAATTCGGTACACACATGAGTAACTCAGGTCTAGAGTGATATATTTTGACATTAGTATATCTGATTTATTAAGGTTATGTTTTTTGTTTACATTTAGACGAATCCTTGAATAGCCAGCATATTGGTGATATTTTGAATGATAATGATGTCGAAGTTGGTGGAGGATATAACCCTGATGACAGTAATGATGTTCACATTCATCTCCTGGGCCCAGATGATGACTTTATTCTGGAGATCCAGTGAACTTTACTCACTGCTAGAAGCTGAGATACATCCTTCAAAATCACAATCCAGGATCCTATCCTGGCTTATGAAACAATTATCAAAAGGCTTATCAATGCTCATATTATATTACTTTATCATTTAGTCATAAATATCAAACTTATCATTTTATTAGGCAAGTGCATGCACTGCTAAAAAATCAATTAAGTAGGTACCAATTAAATTGATACAGTTTGTGATGAAAGGGCTTTGTGATCTCCATATTGAGGATTCGATGGACAGAATAATTAATATACTTAATATACCTAGTGATTAATACTATTGGCCATTAGTATTTATATTCCTGGTGTCGAATACTTAATAAATAGGAATAAATGTATCGATTAATTCATAGTATTGTATTTTCTATTGTTTCAGTACGCTGAGCCTAATAAGACGAATGATGCTGAGCTGAAGAGTTCAGTTCATGGCCATATATGGTTTATTGGGTGCTGGACTCCAATTGCTCTATAAATTATTCTCCATGTGGGGAAGTGAATCCTACCTATCTGATGAAGATACGATACAATCTCAATGCAACGCTGTGATGTTACTTTGGCTTCACAACAACTGCCCTTGTACGTCTACACATATGACTTTTTTACCAGCTTCAACCTCACCGATTCGTTATTTCAGGCCAATACGTGTTATGATTCAAAGAAGACGAAGAACGATATGCATCACTCAGTCAGCTGTTGTAAAATACTGATTACAAGTCGATGAGCCGCATTAATCTTCACAGTGGTGTGTTTGCCTTCACAGGACATCAAGCATGTAAACTGTGAGGATCTTTGACCACTGTGGACATGGACTTGTTGGACATGGACATGAAATTGTTTGCTCATTGTACATGCAAACTTATAGGAAAGAAAATATTCACTGTGATTGGAATACTTCATAGTCATGGAAAATCAGACTTGCAAACCCTACGATTTGGTATGAAAGTCACTTAGCCATCAGTATCATCATCGATACAAGGTCATCCAAGAAACTCTTCACCATTAGCTTCAATAACACACTGAGTAAACACAGATCTACTTCTACAGCAAAGAATGGTTGTCCCTAAACCTATTCCCTGAAGTGCGCTAATTAATGTGTAGTATTTTAGGGTTTTGACCGTTAATGTACTATATTTTTAATCTAAATAAATATAATTTTCCAATCACCATTATATTATTATGATTATTGTATTATTTTTCTAATAAAATTGTATCATTATATGGATATCACATTGTTTTTGTTTCATTTCATTGTTTGTACTGTATCCAATATTGTACTCTATTGTGACCTGAGATGCACTCACGTGCACGTAGTGGATTTTAGTTAATATATAGTAAAAAAAATATTTAAATTTTTTTTTTGTGATCTTAATAATATTTATTGAACAGTAAAATGCACAAATATTTTTTCTCATGACTGGTTCTATCTCGGGTCTCAAGAGGATAAGATTCGACAAAATATCAGTGGATTTTTGATTCTGAATAGTACTCGTTGTTTTTAGATAAAGGTTCCGTGGTGGGCCACAGTAGTTTGTTTTTTAAAACGAGAAATTCCGCAGTGGGCCGCAGGTTGGTCGTTTTTTCAAAGACTAGTTTTTTTAGGGAACATTCCACGGTGGGCCACACGCAGCTCGTTTTTTGGCAAACTTGTGAAAAAGCAAAAATGAAAGGAGTTTTACCTACGATTAAAACTCTTATTATTCTTGTTGACTCTGAAGTCCCTTGAGATGTTGATCGTATTTTTGCCTTGTGTTCTTCTGTGCTGGCCTCTTTTTACCCCTTTTTCTTCTCGATTATTTATCTCTCTGGTTGCTCATCTTGTTTAGCAGGCTGGCAGGACTGACGATTCTATCGAAAGCGTCCTTTGTCTCTGTTTATTCAATTTGATATGTCTCAAGGAAACCAGGTAGGTGTTCTCTGGACTTCAGAGTCAACAAGAATAATAAGAGTTTTAATGGTAGGTAAAACTCCTTTCATTATTCGCTATTGACTCTGAAGTCCCTTGCGATATCTGTTTGTTATCACCTGGTAAAGCAAAATAGATCCTGCAAGATAGGGTGGATGAACCTAACATGAGAATTAGGTATAATATCTCCTTGCTTTGTTGTTCTCCCGAATGTCCAACTATTTGTACCTGAATATCCAAGTCAATTTCGGTCGAAATAGATCTCTGGCTGAGTTTTTATTTCCCGAATATATTTGAAGAGATCATTCATAGCTGATACATCACCAGTTCGCCCTGAACTTACAGTAGAGTTATGGAAGTGAGTATTTTAACCTAAATAACTGCATTTTGTTTTGATAAATGACACAAAATCCCAACGGTTATATGGATTCTACAGTGTGACCCGACAACTACTATGACGTAAAAAATAATTATTATTTCAAATTATTATTAATCAAACATTGTTTGTCTTTATTTTACTTTTAATCTAGGTATTTCTATGAAAATAAAGGCGATGCTATTATTTATTTTTGAATGCGCTGATAGTTAATTTAATTTAATATGTGTGTTAGTAACTATTTATTTGGTGAATATTATATACTTAGGATATTGGTACCTACCTAATATTAGCAGCCAATGGTAATTAATTTATACATGCTATTATTTTGTGTTGTTATTCCTTACAATAGTAAATATATAATATTATTTGGTGGTTTGTAATAAGTTTAATTGTTAATTATAGAAATATATAGATATAATAATATACAGATATATTATACCTACATAGATATTTTTTTTGGAAAAAGTATTGATATAAAATTGTTAGCAAGTACGAGTAAGTACCATCATAAAATATTGGAGAAATCTGTGACGTCGGTTAGTAATCGAAGTTGTAGATACCTACTTTTATGTAATAAACAAAAACCGATCGCCGATACTCGCTTGATTTTGAAGAATGCTGAAGACCAGGTATTAAAAGGCTAATAGTTAAAGTTTGTCGTCTTAAGTATGTCACCTCGTAGCATAGTGGATAATTCGTGGACTGGGGCGTAAACCCAGGAGATGCAGGGTCGATTCCTGCCGGGTGTCTTACTTTTTTCAAAAAGATATTTTCTATTGGTTATAATATATTTTCTCAGAAGTGATTTTAAAAATTATGTATGTTCAATTATTAGAATGGTACATTCTTAAATTTTGTGAATTATTCGTTCAATATTACTTAATCCGAAAAAAATCGAAAAAGCGATTGCCGCATGTTATTATTACATACGAACTTGGGTAATTACGATCATTAAGTATTTAAATAGTAGAAGTAATTATTAACAATTATCGTGTTAATAAATATAACATTTGAGGCGCGTACTTTTTGACCACTCAGTAATCCGTGGGCCGTGCAGCAATACACTACGGTCTTAAATCCCGAACGTCCTTGTTTCGTCCCGAATATCCATTATTTTGAGAGAGCGCTAAAAATTTCCCGAATATCCACAGTGAGTACTTGTAAATAAAACGCATTTTCTGTGCATTTAATGATTTATACCAGTATATTATTCTTGGAATCTATTCTTAGATAGGGTTGCTATCATACAGTGTAGAAAGAATGTTTGATACGTCTACTGATATTTAAATATACGACAATGAAATTTGTTTTTCGTTTCCTGTAAAATTGACATTTGGTCTAATCGGGAAACAAATCCTATAGCGACGATATTAAATGGACAACTCACTTCATACCGGCGCGCACGAGAAATTGTGCATGAAAGTCATTCACAGATGTATAGGTAGATGTCACGTGACCATATGACGTATCCATTTCCATTATGCGATACAAGCTTCGAGAATTTATAGTAATATAACCTTTATTGTAATGGCGTATTAGTGTCATGACTCATTGCGTTAGACACAGATTCTCGGTTACTTACGACTTCTCGGAGATTAGACGCAAGTGAGCCCAGCGCATCACAGGCGACTGTCCAATGATATCTGTCATTCAATTGCATTGAATAAACATTCATCAATATCTTAAAATGGCATTTTAAAAATAATAAATAATACCTACTAACACATGACAAGTGATATCCCATCTTTCTTGGAGTGTTTAGTAGATTTTTTTTACAATTTTTAACTAGGCATATTGGCATTTTGTAACACAATAATAACGGTGGAGTCGAAACCTGACAGTCAGAAATTTTGTATGGGCAGACCCAGCGGTGACGCCAGACCGCTTGCAAACAGAATGTTCATTTGAGCGTAGGATACCGATATTAAAATATGAATTTCGCCATCCGGCAGACCCGACACAAAGTGAGTGTCATTTTATTTTCTAGATGCTTCGTCCATATTAATGTCATTGGTCGGCAAAGACTTAGTAGGGTTGCGGACTTTGTTCCCCCTTCGTTGTTGATGTAGGCCACCACTGTTTTGTTGTCGGTTTGTAGGAGTCATTCTGATCCCCTGAGCGTTTTCTCCCGTAGTTGTATGGCTGAGAGTACTGCATACAGCCCTTTTCGGTTGGAGATCTACGTGGATTGGCTTTGTGTCCATGTACCTGATAAGTGGTACTCGTCTAACTGGGCTCCCCAGCCTGAATCGGCTGCGTCTGTGGTGAGGAAGTGATTGTTGGTTGCCCTGTAAATCTTTCCTCAAGAGCCCACCGCTCGAATCCACCACATGATGTCCTCTCGAGCTTGTGGTGAAATCGATGTTGTTTGGTGAGGGTGGCTCCTTGATAATTGAGCGCTCGTACGTTGTAGACGTCGGCAATGCAACCTCCCCTGTGGAGTGACGAAGGTTGCAAAGTTGAGTCGCCCGAGGAGGCGTTGGGCCTGCATGAGCGACCAACTGCCTTTTTCGATCTGCAATTGCAGGTGGTGACGAAATGATGTGCACTTCTCTGTTGATAGATATTTCCGATTGTTGTGAGTATCCCACGTGATACCCAAGAACTCCCGCTGTTGGCTTGGAATCAGACAAGATTTTTTCTTGTTGATTATCCAGCCTAGTGCCTGCATGAAATCTATCATATTATAAGTCAGTTGCGACAGAAGAATCTCTCTGGACTGATTTGACATTAGAAAGTCGTCTAAGTAAGTGACGATTCTCATACCTTTTTCCCGGAGGTGTTCGGCCACCCAGTTTGTTAATGAGGCAAACAGTCTTGGTGCTGCCGACAGTCCGAACGGAAGGCACGTGAATTGAAGGAGTTCTAATTGGTAAACTAGCCGAATAAATCGGCGATGTTGTATAGCTATAGGTACATGTAGATACGCTTGGCTTAGGTCTATTTTTACTAACCAGTCTTCCCTTTGCAGGAATGTTGGGACCTTGAAATGTTGGAACAGTTTGAACGGCCTTGTTGTAGGAAACCGTTTAGGCGTTTTAGGTTGAAGACGGGTTATTGACTGCCGTCTTGCTTCCTTACTAAGAACAGGGTTGAGAGGAAGCTCGGAGATAGCTCTACCGATTCCAATACTCCCGATTTCTTCAGTTCCGCGATTTGTGAAGTGATCTCCGGCGATTGTCGCGTTTGGAAATCCTTCTGGAGTTGTACGGAAGGCAGTATTAGAGAGGGTTTCTTTATAAACGGAATACGGGTTCCCGTTATTATTTTTAATAATGGTGGTGGTGCACCTCTGGCCTGCCAGATTTCCTGGAAATGCTGGAGTCGTCCCTCTGTGAACGTGGTGAGGAAGACCCGGTCACCTGCGTCTAGGGCAAGTGCCCCTCGCACCACCTCGGTTATCTCTGGGAAAACCTCGGTTGGATGGGCGTGGGCCTCTCGACAAACCACCCCTAACCTGGTCTGGTATCCTCCTCGTGTATCCCTGCCTCCGAAAGGTGTCCTTGTGTCCACCTGACGATGTAACAAAGGAAAAACAATTAACTAATGAAATTGAATAAGCAGAGACAAAGGACGCTTCCGATAGAAGCGTCAGTCCTGCCAGCCTGATAAACAAGATGAGCAACCAAAGAGATAAATAATCGAGAAGAAAGGGGGGTAAAAAGGGGCCAGCACAGAAGAACACAAGGCAAAAAATACGATCAACATCTCAAGGGACTTCAGAGTCAATAGCGAATAATACCTAATTCACGCGGACTTCATAATCATCACCATACTTTCACTTTACTTACAAATTTTATGGAACGATGAAATTATATCAGTATATTTCATAAAAAATCATAAATTAAGTACCTAGCAAAAAGATTAGACCGTGCAACAGTGTTGCCAACCGTACTATAATTATAGTATTTGTACTATAATTTTCGTCTGCGTACTATGTACGATATAAAACAGGTATAGTACGCCCAAAATACTATAATTTTGAGAAATCGGAAAAAAGGTTGCCAATAGAAGAAAAACAACGCCAAAATAATCTGTGAGAAGCAAAAAAAAAATAATCCCCATGTCTAAAAAAGATGACGTTATTTACTTAAGACATCGATTTTCAAATTGGGAGGCGTGAAAAGTTTAACACAATTTATGTAGCCACAGGTTTGCAGTTTGCAAATGCATAGTTTATAAAACGGCTGCTAGTTATAAACTACACAAAAAAATAGTCCTATAAAAGGTTGTATGCAAACCTTAATGCAAATATGGAGACTAATTTTACAATCCCTCACTTTTATACTATTGTGCAGCGCAATGGGTATCTCGTAAAAAATGAAATAAAAGGGTCAAATTAATCAAAATGTTGAAATTTGAGGCAAATTTCTTTAAGAACGATAGTTTTGTTGTTAAACTTGTTTATTTGGTTGAAATAAAAAAAAAAATGAGTAAATAAATCAATCCAAAGACCACTAATGCATTCACTGATTTAAAACGACAAAGTGAAGGCATTCATAAAAAAAATTGGAGCTTAGGAAATCAAAATGATAAAAAAAAAATAGTTCGCCATGTCTCCTCTTTTAAATGATTTCTACGCCATATATATTGAAGCAAACAAAAATCTATTTACTGAGTTCTTGGCTAGTTTGCTAATGCAATTTTCACATCATTATTTTATTAATAGCAAAAAAAGTCGCCTACGGGGCTGCTTTGTTTCGGAGCTAATAAATATTTTAAAAAATCTGGTTGAAAAATCCTCACCCGGGGGGTCCGCTTCGGGATGTGGGGTCCATGATAGAATCCATTATTGTGAATGAACGAAGGTGCATTTGGATTGACTACTATTGAATTTGATTGTGCTAATAAACAAGCACATTCGTCAAAAATTAATGTAATATAAGTAGTAAAACCTTGTTTTTTTTTTCATTTAATTTTTGTATTCAGAAGTAGGTACATTGTTTATTTAAAAAGGTGTCTGTATTATTTAATGAAATAAAGGGAGGAGAGGCGCCTAGATTAGATTTTTTTAAAAGGGAGGCGTAGTAACATACATTTTGGAAACCACTGACTTAACATTTGAATTTTGTCTAAGAAAACAAGACGTTATTTACTTACCCCACGTTTAATTTATTCAAAATGCAGAAAATTATTGGTCACTCAACGCGTACTATATTTTTTGCCGAAATACTATAATTTTGAAGGCACTGTACTATAATTCCACTTTCAAAATATGGCAACACTGCCGTGCAATGTCTTTGGTACCTAGGTATATTGGCATAAAATATCAGTAAATATTTTAGATATTCTCAAGTCCTCTATCAGGTTCATTCCATTCGAAACAGAATAGCAGCCTGCACACACACAATCTTGTATGTGTGAAAGTCTCGTTTGCGCGATGTCGCACGGGAATAATCGTGTGTCTATGCGTCAATTACATTGAGCTACTTTACGACCTGCTTGTTGGCGAATTTACGATCTGCCTATAAAGTCGCCTAGTGTCATCATTGAACAAGCTAACAAGCAGATTGTAAGCAATATACCGAGAAAAGTTGAAAGCCCGTCAACTTTACACGCTACACGCCGGCGTGTGGGCCTACTCGCCTACTGCGTCTGCGCAGTAGATCGCAGTAGCAACCTCCTGGTAAAAAAAACGAACTACGTTCTGTCAAAATAGTCGCTGGCCTGTGGCTTCTCAGCGAATGGAAAGTTTTGTGTGTCATCATCACAATCGTAGTAGCTGAATCGCCCCATTTTTAATTCGCCAACGAACAGCTCGTAAAGTAGCCCACTGTAATTGACGCTTAAAGTCGCGTAGCGAAGAGTGGGGTTGGTCGCGTCCAATCTTTCACGCGTGCCGTGCGTCAAATTGTTTTACTACGTTCGTCACAAATGAACGTTCGCAATTTCTGTCGCCAATTTATTACGGACCTTATGGACATGTATAAAATATTCCCATGTTTGTGGAGGATCAAATCAGCGGCATATGAAAATAGAAATTTACGCGATGTGGCGTAGGTATGCAAAAATACTTAATTTCTTCAAAGAGAGAGGATTTCCCGAAGCTAATAGAGACTTTGTAGTGAAAAAAAAATCAAAGCCGTAGGGGTTCTTTTCGGAAAGAGTTAGAAAAACTATAGGAAAGTCGACGTAGCGGTAGTGGAAGGGATGAAGTAGGTATATGAGCCATCATTGTGGTATTGCAATCTGCTGCTCTTCACGAAGGACCAAGAGCTTCCAACGGCAAACATGTCAAATATGGATTAGGAGCAGTGACATCCTGTGGGGGTAGGCCAATGACATTATTAATGGACGACGCACTCAATACAGTAGCTAGCAAGTAAATTCGCGCATACGCATGTATAGGTAGACATCACGCAATTTCCATTATGCGATATCACGCATCGGGAATTTATAGCAATATGACCTTTACTGTAATGGCGTTAGAGCAGTGTTTCTAATGTTAATGTTCATTTGAGAGAACCCGTTCGGCAGAGTTTTCGAGAGGCAGACCCAACAAAAAGCATCAGGAATTTATAGCAATATCACCTTTATTGTAATGGCGTTAGAACAGATTATGCCATTCGGCAGACCCGACAATAAAGTGAGTGTCATTTTCTTTTCCAGATGATTCGTCCATATTAATGTCATTGGGGTAGGCAGATTGAGCTTCACTTGGGGCGGCAAATCGAAGAGAATCATTTGGTATACATAGGAATAGCTAGGTACTTAAACTTAGTAATAACTAAAATATCTTTCCATTAGAAGAAAAGCGACACGGATCCCCCTTAATTCCTCAATTACCTATTGCAAAAATTAAATGTAAGGAACTACTATATTAATAACATCAAAAATATCCCCACTTTTGGGGGAAAATATTTATAAATTTATTTTGTAAGTTTTAGTGGTAGGTAGGTATATATTTTGTTAGTAATGTACCCATACACCACATTTCTTAGATATTGGAAACATGAAAGGATGATAATACTGATGGGAATACTGTATCAAACGTGGGGCGGAATTTTGGCGGTGCCTAAGGCGACATTTTGTCTAGGGACGTCACTGATTGAGTCGGGGATATTGAAGATGAATCTATAATCAAAAATGATGAACTACCGTTCATTATTAAATATTGTTTTAAATCATTGGGATAGTTTTGACGTAATTCACGAATTAAGGGTAGGTGACCAATAGGTCTATAGTCTTTAACCCAGACTTTTTGTTTTTTGTTTTGACTTAAACTTATACTTGCGCCTGCACAAGCTCAGCTAGTATAATATTTCTTCTATGTATATCCATTTACAGTGTACAAATTAAGTGTGTACAGATACCCTCTTGTATAAAACTAAACTATGTTATTATCGTGCTCTAGGATCATAAGGGCGAAACTACAAAAATGGCTGTTTTCAGTTAAATATTGCACTGTCTTGCTAGAACGCAGTTCTATTATATGTACAAAGATGAAACTCGTACGTATAGCGGTTTCCAGATATTACTCGGCGTATCTACAAATCCGTATGGAATTTTAGTGTAATATAGGCGAATAGCCTCTTACGCCTTTGTGACTCTGACATTAATGCCGATTAATCAAGGACACTTCGGCGTAAGTGGCGTTTCGCCTTTATGTCACTGACACAAAGTTTAGTTTATGGAAATTTCGTAATTTTTAGTTTGGCGTAAGTTGTCAATTTGACTTAAGTAAACTCTTGCTATCGGTTCATATTTGCATATAAACAATGTTTTGAAGACGTAATCATTGTGGAGATGTTAAAACAGCACCAACGTAAAAGCATGCGAAGTAACTAATTATTTATGTATATTTATTACAGTACTGTGGCAATATTAAAGCTTTTTTAAGTTATGTTATTTCGACTCCTAACCGGTCAAATTGTTTTTAAATGTAATCTGATTAAATATTTACATACTTACAGCATCATTATAAATCATGTTTTTGCAGTTAAAAATACAAAATTGGAAGACGAAGAACTGAATGTTTTGAACTCAAATCATGCACCAGATAATACACCGACTAATGATTATAATTTCAAGGATAATAACTCTGATAAACAGTTAATCTTTGTTCAGATATGTAATAAATATCTATATATTATTATATATATTAGTAATATAATATTTCCGAGAGTTTCTCCCTGATACGTTACCAGGATGGCCAGCAAAATGACTAATGGAAAATAATGCAGAATATTCACTCATCATAAAAGACAGAATTGAACTCTATTAGGTATTATGTAATTAATATTTTATATTTTTTTTAGAAATCCGGACTCAAAATATCTGCCTTTTGTATTAAAAATACTATTTCTTTGCTTAGACGTGCACAACATCCCAGGATTTACTTCGTGATTGAATAGTGAAACAGAATCTTTCGAAGAGATTGTGCCTGAGCCATTACCAGTATATTCGGAACAATTATTATTGTCATTGGAAAATATAATAGAACCTGCGCATGAACATGATGGTATATACTTTATAATATTATGAAAACAGATAAAAGTGAGTTAATCCATCGACTTCCTGTAGAACAAACCTTTTACAGCATCTCAGGAATTACTACGTGTTTGAATAGCTCAACCGGGTTTCTTGAAGAATTTAATGGATCTCCAAAGGAAATTACAATAAGAAATAATGTCGGTGATGTCCGATAATGTTCAATTCAGAAATAAGATGGTGTTCTTGGTGAGTTGAATACGTATTGCAAAGCCCTAGGAATGGAAAAGAAATAAACATATAACTTATCGACAAAACGGAAAATCATATGTTTCAGTTACAGGTAAGCAAATTGAAGGAGGCTATTTAAAGAACAAAGACTGTTCTAAATGTCCCAAAAAGTGCAATGAGAATTTTACCGAAACAGTACAGCAGACAATGTTGAATTCATATTGGTCTTTAGGCGATATTGAAAAACAAAGACCGGATGGTGACACAAGATGTTCATTGTAAAATATAGTCATTCCCAAAAATTCCGATAGTTAATCAAAATGTTCTTTGAATCCGGGCACTCGCAAATGAAATGAGATTCCGTTCATGCGAGAATCGAAAACCAAAGCATTTGGATATATACCATCTATCCGCATGGTACTTTGCTGTTCAGATGGCACACAAAAAATACAATGTAACTGAGATGGATCAACCAGATTTTCTTGATTTTTCTGAATTACAAAAATGCATATTAAAGAATAAGAAGATTGATACAGATGGAGAAAGTGATAACGATTCATACGGATGGAGAAAATATGGATTTGACGAGCCATTCAAAATGCTCCAAGTCATACGAAGAGGAACCAGAATTAACCATTCATCTTTCCGACTCCAGCCTAAATATAATGCACCACTTTCCTCACTGCGATAAAGATATCAAAGGGCATTGTTCAGGAACAATATCATTATTTTTACAATTCTTTAAAGTTGTCAAATCTTTAAAATATTTAGGAAAACATGGATGAAGATGATGCAGAACAAAATTATGTATTTAGTTAGATTTGGGAATAGAATTTGATGAAACATATTTCACCTACTATGTTTTATATTGTCTATATTCTATATTGTATGAATAACAAATATTTACCAGTAACCTTATTTCAAAATATTTTGAGAGACAAAAGGGCGAATGTCTCCCATTAATAATTGTATTTTTACAGCTTTAATTTATTATTTTTACAGTGAGAAATTGTTTTTTTTTACAATAAAAACTATTTTACCAGTTATCTCAGTACAGTGTTTTTGTAGTTTCGCCCTTATGATCCTAGTACCCGATATTAATAAACTTGTTCACGCATTATATTTTGGTTATGTTGTGTGCGGAAGGATTAAATTTGATTGAATTGTTTTATCTCAAGAATGGTTTGTTTACGAAACTGTGTTTGAGCTAAATGTCAAAAGGCAGTGACAAAATAGCACACTCACACACAATCTTACTAAAACCATGCTAAAACCGTTGAATTGTTGTTCGTTCCACGATCACGCCGTAATGAACGCGCGATACAGTGCTGCTATATTTTTCTATGCTTATTATAGTTCAAAGGCGTAAAAATTATAGTTTTTTTGTAAAAAATATAGTACAGGAACATTTTTCGGCTCGAATCCTTTAAAATTATAGTATTTTGGCATATTCGGCGTAAAATTATAGTATTGTGCTATAATTATAGTATGGCTGGCAACACTGGCGCGATATGCCATTATGCCGGCGCTCCATTTGCACGCAAGTCAGACGATTTTTCGCGTGGAGCACCCCAGATCTGCAGACTTTTTAATCCGCAGACCAGGCTCGTTGGATTTCAAACATGTTTGGGAGGAGTCCAATCTCTTTGGTCTTCGGACTTTTTTTCGCGTGGAGCACCCTAGATCTGCGGACTTTTTTAATCCGCAGACCAGGCTCGTTGGATTTCAAACAGGTTTGATACGTTACTCTCCGAGTTGACAGACTTCGTCCGTCAATCACTATGCAAATTCTATTAGACTTTAATACGCGATCATTCGGACCGAAAAAAATCTGTAATTGTTTAACATTTATTTGCCGCTGAATATTATTATTATTTTATAAATACCTGCAAGATGTACGCCGATCAGAAAACAGGGCTGTCAAAATAATATTATGAATTAATATTTTTAAAATGTTAATTTCATCATAGTTTTTAATCAAACCTGTGCAAGTACGTACCTGATAACTTGGGTGGATTTTGTAGCAAACATACTATTGATATATATACGGGATATATATAAAATGTTCCTGTACTATATATTTTTTTTAAATACTATAATTTTTACGCCTTTGTACTATAATCAGCATAGAAAAAGATGGCAGCACTGCTATGGTGTCATTTGTGATTTGTGAATTGGTCATAGATAAGATAAAAGTATACTAGTCTATGGATAAGATTTGCATTGGTGTTGATAGTTCGCTCGTGATACGTATGTATCGATTTCTTATAAAAGTAATCTTATTTTTTTCATTCTAATCTCAATTCTAAATTTAAAAATATAATTACGACGTCAAGTATTCTTTCGGAATTTTCATTATAAATTGCGTATACTGTCTGGAAAATACGTAAATGCAATGATGTCTCTGGATTCCGAAGGACCGCCCGACTTTAACTTGGTTAGCTATTGCACGCAGTCGTTATCGTCTTTGGAATTATCGGCGTTGGAGGCCCAATCTTCTCGTCTTGTATCTGATCATCAAGCCAAAATGCTCGAGGTGAACGCGAAAAAGCATTGGGACCTCTTCTACAAAAGAAATCAAACCAAGTTCTTCAAGGACCGGCACTGGACTACCCGGGAATTTGAAGAGTTGACAAGGAACGATGTTGAAGCCGGCAATCGCGTTTTATTGGAAGTGGGATGTGGCGTTGGTAATTTGATTTTCCCTCTGATTAAGGAGGGTATATCTAACTTTTTCTTTTACGCGTGTGACTTTTCCCCACGTGCCATTGAATTGCTGAAGTCAAATGACCTATACGATGAAAACATTGTGAAGGCTTTTGTAGCCGATATCACATCAGAAACTGCTTGCTCTGAAGTGGAAAA
This sequence comes from Rhyacophila brunnea, assembly GCF_057557595.1. Taxonomy (NCBI): domain Eukaryota; kingdom Metazoa; phylum Arthropoda; class Insecta; order Trichoptera; family Rhyacophilidae; genus Rhyacophila; species Rhyacophila brunnea. The sequence goes on from NW_028232859.1 coordinate 6,648,124, forward strand.
TGGTAGCGTCGATCTCGTCTCTATGGTTTTCGTTTTGTCTGCCGTGTTACCTTCGAAATGGAAAGCTTGCGCAGGACTTATGTGGTGCCTTATGAAACCAGGTGGTCTTTTGCTGTTCAGGGATTATGGACGCTATGATATGGCTCAACTTCGATTCAAAGCAGGACACAAAATTGCTGACAATTTATACATGCGGCAGGATGGAACTAGGTAAAATGTTTTGTTCTAAGTCAATTTTTCAGTCCGTGACTGCAAAAATCAGTAGTTCAGAATATAAATCTTGTTCCTCACTTTAAAATATTAAATAGTGTCAATTATGTATTTCGTAATTGTGCCGCGAGGTGGCCATGAGCTTTTATATTTTTTTTTTATGAAAAAAGTTTATTCCATGTAGACAATTATAATAAATACCTTTTTCTGTCGGCGCACCGGCTTTTTTGATCCAATAATTAAAAATTTGAAATTTTCATACATTTTGATGCACCATTATCATAAACTAAGATTATATGAGATAATTGGTTGGGGTAGGTTAGATTAGGTTTGGTTTGGTCTAAAAAGAATGTTTGGCCACCTGCAGCACATTTACCTAAAATATTAAATGGTGTCAATTATGTATTTTCCTGCCCAGTAGTTATTTAATGTCTTCTCTTCATTGTTGTTGTCATGGTCTTTTGAGACATAAAAAAAAACTAAAAAACACTAACACAAAAATAAGTACATGTGCTCTGCAAGCAAAAGAAATCCAAACCGACCCGAGACATCACCCAATTAACATGTGGGTTTCTCAGATTTTTCAAAATGTGTTTTTAATTATTTATTACACTATGGGTGGCTTATCTCCCAAATTGATTGCTTATATATAGCTTTGATAGTTATGCAGGAAATGATTACATACATTTCTAATAATTGTATTACAAATATTAATGTTGTAGGAGCTACTTTTTTGAACTGGATGAGCTGAAGGAGTTATTTCTCAGGACAGGTTTTGAAGTTATAAACATTAGCTACATTCAACGGAGGACTGTTAATGTCAAAGAAGGCATTGATGTACCCCGCACATTCCTACAAGCCAAGTTCATGAAACCAGAAGTACCAAAATAATGTATAACACTTACAATCACCAGAGAAAATTTTGGTATGTATATTGGCACATATTTTGGTACTGGTTAAAGCGGATACGGCGGAAAACGCATTTTGAAAATAGCCGATAAACTGGATTATTTGTTAGGTTAACTAAACCTAACCTAAACTAACAAATAATCCAGTTTATCGGCTATTTTCAAAATGCGTTTTCCGCTGTATCCGCTTTAACCGAACAGTACCCATATTTTCTTTTCTGTCCTTTCGTCATTTAAATTGTGTCGATAAACTCAAGGCTATACCTCAGCTGAGGCATGGTATGAAAAGATTGTAACTGTTAAAAATTCAACATGCGTCCATTTAGTGTTTATGTTTATTGTTTGTTATATTAGTAATAATATTATATTCATTGACATGTTTTCTTTTTCGAGTAACCCATAACGTTTTTAGTCATCATGATATAAAAATATATTCTTATGACGCCAGTTAAGAGTATACAATGCAAGCTGCCTTCACATTAATACGATTTGATCTCGATAATGTAGCATTGTGGCGAGCATAGACAATGGTTATTTACCATTTTAAACAATTAAGAGAATGATGCACAAACGTATGCAATTAAATAAAGTTGACTATTTGACAATATTAATAATTGTGATTGATAACAATTAGAATGGTAGCAAGTTATTATGAGTCAAATACAAAGCTGCTCATTACAATATTTTGTAATGTTAACCTTTAAAAATCACGTCTAAATATCTCCTAATGAATAATATGTAAATTAGGTTAGTTTATAAGTTGTCTATTGTCGATGTTAACAGTTCCGTGAAAATGTTCATACTTCAATCCTAGCAAATCGTATTAATGTGAAGGCACCTTGTATTGTATACTCTTAAAAAATGACGTGTGACAGTTAATGGCGGCGAGCGAGAGCGGAGAACCAGTCAGTAGTGGCGTTCTAGCCTATTATGTGTTCACGTGACATAATCTGCTTTACCAGCATTTGAAAAGATGATATCCACAATCCAGATATACCTATGACTGTCTATAAATAAGGCACAGTAATGATGATAATTGCTAACCGATGATATATGCGGGTCTTTCTAAATTATTTTTGGAAAAAACAATGCCGTTTATAAGAATATCAATAATCTATGAGACTGCCATGTGGTTTTCATAACGATAATTAAGAAAAATTCCCAAATGATTCAAACTAATATTTATCTGACCTGTCAAAAATTAAATGTCTTTTTTCAATCTAATGCATTTGACTAATACCTAGTCCTTTTATTTCAGATTATGATTCTTGGATACGATTAGTTTCTGCAATCGTTTGAACCCAACAAAGCAAATGATGTATTACTTGATATGATGATATGATATCTTTCTAGGTATGTACCTATGTCTGATTCCCTGTCTATTGGTTTATGTGAACGTCTAAACTTTTTAGAGTAAATTTCAATTTATATGAAAGGACTTGCTGGCCAAATCAAATTTTGAAATCCTTTGCATTCATAACGTAATATGAAGTAATTCCGTACCGGTATCAAAGAATGTTGACATGTTGAGTGTGATATATGACCAATTTTGTTGGTTCGGTTGGTTTAATGTTTTAATTACTACTGTATAAATAACCATTTCGACCAACTTCAAAATATTAATTATCTGTCGACCAATTCTACCATAATGAAAACAATTTAATGTACATGATGATATTTACCACCAAGATCTCCGAGGTTACATGAAGAGAACTTAACTATGTAAACTGATGTACATATTACAAGTCTAAGAACATGTCTGGTTAATCATTATTATTAATCGAGACATCAAATTTTTGTTGCAGTTGGAAGGCAATAAGGTGCCCCCCCATACTCTGGAGATGACCTTGTTTCCTAAGGTAACATTTTCTTTTCATTCAACTGTTTTTAAAATCGCTACCTTGCGTCTCATTTCAGATAATTTGTAGTTGTTTACTACGTTTAACATACATAATTTTGAAAACACTTCTGAGAAAATATATAACCAATAGAAAAAATACAACACCCAGCAGGATCGAGCCTGCGTCTCTCGGGATTCGCGCCCACGCACCACAATGCTATAGGCATCATATATAATTGCGACAATGTTCAATAAAAAGAATGTTACATTCTTAAATCTTTGTGAATTATTCATTCAATAAAAAAAATAGTTAATTTACTACGTTTAAGTTTTCATATGTTGATATGTTAGTGACAGAAGTGTTTTAATGGATGTTTATTGATAGACTCATAAGATTCGTCTGCTGATGACGATCTGATACAAGTGTGTTAGCAGTGACGAGTGCCTGGTATCGACTGAGTGTTGGTTATATTTTTTTGACGATAGATAGTACTACAAACTGACTCAAATTTGACTCCAATTGAAATGTTTATGATGATATTTACCACCAAGATCTCCGAAGTTACATGAAGAGATTTATAGAAAAACTGATGAAACATTTCAAACTCAATTTTGTCTGGTCTTGCTTTATTAATGTCACCGGCTGTTTGGAATCGTTACATTCCGCCGTCTGCATAGCTCTGAAGGTGTTGAGGTTCACTTAGTCTTAGTCGAACCGCCACTGATTATGAGCTTTTCTAAATTATTATTTTCCATTCTGGCTACATAGCCAAATAACCTTAATAACATATCGTCGTTAACACCGCGTAAGTCCCCATTTGGCGGTTTTGAGTTTTGAATAACATTCGGTAGGTAAAAAAATCCTACACCATGTTCCTTCTATGGAAAAATTCTTTTTGAATGAAAAAATGATTTTTTTTTAACTAAACAAAAAAAATAAGTTAAAAAGTATCAATTTTCAATTTTTTGAGACGTTTTTTGTTTTCCCTGAAAATTTTAATTAATTGACTTCCGCGGTGTTGTTTTTTAAGTGACGATATGCATGTAATTAAATATATACATAATATGTCATAGCAGTAGACAGTGGCATCTCTCAATCTAAAAATCTTTCCCATACATATCTGCCTCCACCGTTTACGGAAATTTGTACATTCACTGTGAAATGTATCAGAAATATATGGTCAAGACCATCCAACCTCTTTGGGTCGTATAGTACTGAGATAAAATTCAGGTCTAAATAAAACACGGTTCTCTTCAGTTTACAGGAAGCCAGCGGCAAACAAATTTTGAAAATAGCCGATATACTAGATTAATTTGTCAGGTTAGGGTAGGAACCTAACCGTCAGGTAAAGAAGGAAAATACTTTTTACTTTGGATTTTAAATTGTATAATATTTTTTATAAACCTACTAAATGACTTTTCTCATTCCCAATGACAATTTAAGGTCATTTTCAACAGTTAATGCTATTTTAGAGATTTATTTTCGATCCTATAATTTATTATTACAGTAAAACCTCCTTATGAATTCCATGGGACCGAAAATCGAAAAAAAAAATATTACGAAATATGAAATGTATTGGGGGAAAATATAAAATTTTGTTTTGATTTCTTTTAATTTCGTTTCCGATCATAGATGTGCCTACCGAATTGGGTCATAAAATGTCAGGATTATTTTTATTACCTTCATAAAATAAGTAATTTTTGATGTTTCAAGAAAAGTCTGTCACAGTTTTCAATGACTGGCTCATGAAATATTGTACATTATACGATTTATTGAATATTTTTATACGCAAGGACTCTGAAATCATTTCGAATTACGAAATTTGAATTAAAGGTATGGTTTTATATGAAATTAATGTTCAAGGGACTTTTTTTTCACGAAAATTTCGAATTACGGCTAATTTCGAATTATCAGTGTTCTTACTAACGAGGTTTTACTGTACCTAATAAAATATTTTGATTATTAAACTTGCAGAGCCAACCAACTACTACATGGAACAGAAAGGACATGGAATGTAAATTATGTAAGCAATTTGTGTTTTTAATATAATTAAATTACAATTAAATTTTAAAGTTTTTATGATGATATTTTACCACCAAGATCTCCGAGGTTACATGAAGAGAACTTTAAGTTATTTCTGATGAAAACATTGAATCAATTTATACCAACAGATTGTTTTTTGTACTCTAAAAATATCTGGGAATATTGCTAATTGTGCATTCTCTGGTCTTTATTTAGGAAGGTAGCTGATTGATGATGTGCAGGGGCTGAAATAGGGTCAAGATTTCAAGGTAATATGAAAAAAATTTATTCATTAGAAATCTTTTTTCTTGGGAGAAAATAAAATTTAGTTGTAAGCTCTCCGCTGACATAATCACTAGCTGTTGTGCACTCCTCTATACCCTGCGCAGGCGTACTCCGCCAGCTAGCGGTGAGAGCTGTTTATGAAATAGTTTTTGTAATTAATTATGTTGACGATATAATGTGCTAATTCTACATTAAAAGCTTGATTTGTAAATATAACAAATACAATGTTGAATGACTGCATTTTATTTTTGATTCTATACAAATTATTTTGTCTATTCACTGATTTATACATAGGTACAAGGGTGGGTCAATAATTCCTTAAAAAAAAGCATTAAAACAGTTTTTCTTTTTGTATTTTTTTTTTATTTCTCAACATAATCTCCTTGGAGCTCAATACACTTGGTTAGACGTTTCTCAATTTTTTTTAAACCGTCAGAAAAATAAGTTTTCGGAAGGTCCTCAAAATAAGCATTTGTCCGATCGATGACTTCTTCATTTGAAAAAAAACGTTGTCCACTTAGCCATTTTTTTAAGTTTGGGAAAAGGAAAAAGTCACTGGGGGCTAAATCTGGCGAATACGGTGGGTGGTCGACCAATTCGAACTCCAATTCTTCAATTTTAGCCATTGATCGTAAACATGTGTGAACACGGGCATTGTCCTGATGAAAGAGGATTTTTTTCCTGTTTAAATGAGGCCGTTTTTCTTCAATTTTGTTTTTTAGCTGGTCCAATAAAGATGCATAATAATCCCCTGTTATTGTTTTTCCTTTTTCCAAATAGTCAACGAAAATAATTCCACGTGCATCCCAAAATACAGTAGCCATAACCTTACCAGCTGATTTTACGGTTTTCGCCTTCTTTGGACATGGTTCGCCTTTCGCAATCCACTGCTTCGACTGTTCTTTCGTCTCGGGAGTATAGTGGTGTATCCATGTTTCATCTACAGTCACAAAGCGACGAAAAAATTCATCCGGATTGCGTTGCATGAGCGACAACAGGGCTTTAGAGGCCACCACCCTATTGCGTTTATTGTCGACTGTGAGCAAACGCGGCACCCATCTTGCAGAATTTTTTTTCATGCCCAATTTGTCATGTAAAATAGAAATGACGCTACCTTTTGAGATCCCTGTAACCTCAATTATCTCACTCAACTTTAATCTTCGGTCACTTAACACCTTATCGTGGATTTTATTGATCATTTCTGGTGTAGTCACCTCTACAGGACGTCCTGAGCGTGGTTCATCCTTTGTTGATGTACGACCACGTTTAAATTCATTTAACCAGTTATAAATAGTTGCAAGTGAAGGAGCAGATATGCCGTGAACTAAATCCAACTCATTTTTTATTTCCTTTGCTGTTAACCCTTTTATATTAAAATGTTTAATAACAGCTCTAAACTCAATTTTCTCCATTTTCCATTTTTCCATTTTCCCCAAGCAATTTTTTTTTTAAATGTACGAGAAACACACAACAACCCGACCAATCTGATTGAAACTTCGCAGCATACTGAATCGGTAGTGCCGCTGCATTAAAACAAACCGCTTACAGTACTAGTCGCGCCACCTGTCGGCTTTTCTAAGGACTTATTGACCCACCCTCGTACATATAAGTACAAATCACTGAGGAATTATTACACTAAACATCATAAATGCTGACTAATGTTTTAAATTAATGAAATAAATATTCCATCTCTAAATCAACAAAAATAAAAATCGGAGTCACATATTGATTCTAAACTAAATGAGACTTATCGGTTTATTATATTGACATTAAATAAAAGTGAGAGTGACAACGTTGCATTTTATTTTTGCACACTGACAATGATGACATAATACAAAATGAATTCTTCGTGAATTATAAACAATTTTAACATGTATTAGCTCTAACTGAATTGACCAATGTTATTTTCGATTGTTAATTTTTTATGAAAAAAGATTAGTCATACAAAATTACTTGTTTTACAGGTTACCTTATTCGACAAAATGAATTAGAAAGTAATCTGCCTAACACATTGCGGTTGGTTGCACAGCTTTCTCAATTTTGCTAAAAAGAAATAATTGTATGTTGCCTGGGGGAGAGTCATAGTCCTGCAACATAATATTTTGTTCATCCAAATGAAATCGGTAAGCTATAACAAATTAAGGGAAATCAAACTGAATTTTTTAAAGTTAGTCTAATATTAATTTTTTTGGATTATGATGAAACAGTTACATAATATGAATTCTTCATGAATTATAAAAACCAAATCATGTATTAGCTCTATCTGACATTAAATAGATTTCGGCTAATTAAAATTATAATAATCTCTTCAAAATAATATTATGAATGCTCTTTGCAGGTGGTTTCCGATGAATATTTTTGAGTCTGCTGATGAAGACGATGACTGCTTTATCATATGTGATGGATGACTGATGTAACAAAGAAAATAAATATTTCTTGTTTGAAACATTGTTGTGTTTTAATTACTGACATGGTCAAGTTTTATGCAAAAAGAATTCAGTGCACAAACAATATTACATTTTTTAGTGACAGCCTGGAAAGAAAACTATTATTACATGAAGTAGGCTAGGTACACATTGGAAGAATTGTTCATACAGCCAAAACATTATCGAAAGTTTTTCCAAAATGAAAATCCAACATGATTGTTTTTGACAAACTTGTACTTTTTACTCGGACTTATTAATTGCTAGAAACACAGTAAGCTCCGCGCCACTGCCACTCTCTTAGGACAAAAAATGCGCAATGTTGTTTTAAAATGACAAACGGATGCTCCCATCCAGCACATTTTCAGACAAAAACGAATAGTATCAAAATTGCCTCATGTATCAATTTTCTGGAAGTTTAAACGATTATGTTTGTGCTAAAATTTTCATATTCAGTGGCGGCAATAGCTAATAGGCTAATATTGAGGGTAATAATTTACAAACTAGGAACTGCATTATATAACTATTGGTAGAATTAATAATTGCTTATAAATTTACTAAAATATATATATTTATTTCCGCCCTGCTGACTAAAATGAAGTTAAATGCTATATTTGTTCTTACGCAAATATATGACACATATTGGCGAAACCTCAATTAAATGCGATGTTTGCACTTATACAAACAGAATATTTGACTGGTAAACACTTACTCATTAGAAGAACCGCAACAAATACGATATTTCCGAATTTACAAGTAGAAGGTGGGTATAACCATGCTGATGAGAAAACTGATAAGCAATTTACATTGGATACCTACCTTATTTAATAACTGCCAAAAGCGCGTTTACGCGCCGTAATTACACCAATTAACTAATTGTGGCATAGAAAGGATTAAATGCAATTGAATTAAACCTATGACCACCCAAAAACATTAAATGCTGTTCGTATTATTAATATGACAACCGTCCGGCTGACTCGAGCACAATGTTGCAAGTGATAAAGAATAGCTAATATTATTTGGTTAAACATGTGAATTTGTTTTGTCAAACTGATTTCATTTAAGATTCTTCATCATGACAGCAAAATTACCGCATCTGCCTTAGGTTTGCCACTGCTGGAATAGATTATCTCTTATAATTCCATGAATCGTGAAGTGAACGAAATAAACATCCAAAGAACTGACTCCATAATTGGCCAGAAGTGAAAACAATTTTTGAAGGCTCATTGTTAGAAACATCGGGATCGACGTGGAAGAGTGGTGCTATCTACTTTGTTCAATAAAGTGAAGGACACTATGGGCCTCAATACTTGCAGATGGTGAAATGAGCAGGCTCAAACCATTTTTGTGTTGTAGACAGTGAGAGACATGAAATGGAAGAATAGCAGGTTATTTTATGGAAAACCTTTACCATATCAATACCTACTTGGGGAGGACAATAATAAAATATCCCAACGTCAAATCCACATAGGTTATAACAATTAATTGTGTAAATGATCTGAAGTACATTATTATTCAAATGAGCAAGATTAAATTGTATTGATAAGATACAAGTGTGAGGTTTGATAGTTTTATTAATAAGGCGAGAAAACTGATATAATTGGCTTGATTTAAGTGAAATTAGTAGTTATAACAACAATTACTTAAGCCCTGCATAATTAGGTACTGTGCAATAGAAGAAAAATATCAGCGAATATTCATGGTTAAAAAGTTTCATAGACAGCTAAATTCACATAGGTTTGATGCGTACACCACTTCTGATGGTTCGTAAAGCATTTATTGGTATTAAACGGTGTGCAGCCAAAGAGGTAAGGACCAAGGCCTGAACAAAAACGATGCATGAGTGCGAGTGAGAAAGTATTCGGCACCCTTATAATCTCTGCGACACGCGCTAGAGTAAGATAAAAGGTCTACATATGTTTTCGTTAGTTTCCAAATATATCGCCGACAAATCGTGGTGAATCGCTTCAGGTAGCATCGTAGCTCGTGTTGCTAAATTTCTATTTTTTGAGTTAAACATAAAGTCAGTGGTAAATATTTTTGGTTAATTAAGTAGGAAAGATGGTTCTGTGTGTTGTATTAAAATATGGTAGCCGTACTGATAAGCAAGAAGATGGTATTACGTTTCATAGGTAAGTTGATACATGTTCGTGATAATTTATTTGTAAATTATTATATATTTTAATATTAGTGACCTAGCGTTTCTTTAAAAAAACTTAAATTATGGATATCTTTACCTAATGGTTGCATTTTGACCGCTTAAAAATACTATATAACGTAAAAAAATAGAAAATTATATTTAAATTCTGAGCGTCTAGTGCGAGCACTACCAAAATGGTCCATGGTCTCGAACATTTGCAGACGAATGCGTTCGCTCGCTCACAAACCAAACGTATGGCACGCAGCTTCATTTAGCAATGCAAAGGGTGGTGTCTAGATGTATCTATAGTCTATGGTAAGGACTGATTATAGCTTTACCTAATATCTTGGCTATAGATGTCATAACGGTGATCTGGGGGAACTACGGATCCCCTTTTGTATATTATCTATGGACCCACCTGCACGCATTAGTTCGTAACACTGCATATGGCGCTATAAAATTGTAGTCCAAGTTATGATGGTTCCAGTATTATTATAGTATGGAGTGTATTTAGCCAATGAGATTTTATATTGTTAAGATGCAGGTTAGCTCAAACTGAGATCCATTTAATTGGGGGACCCAACTTTCAATTGACAACTTTTTTTGGTTGCATCAAACTGGAAGTTCTCTTTTAATATGCTTGCAAAAATGTATTCATTCAAAAAAGTTGACAATTCAAAGTTGGTTCCCCCAAGTAAATAGACATCCCAAACTGAAGGTGGGCAATGTATGATTTTCATCGTAAAGGCGTTCCCATTGAGCACAAGGCTGTTCAAAAGATAGGTATTTTATTTCTAAAACAACAGTTTACCTTTTCTGTTGTAGCAGCATATAGAGGTGCTTTTTAAAATTCAGATTATTGGTTTATATCAAAGAGATTGGTTTATATAGTATATTTTGGGATGTTTATAAAAAAGTAGGCTAATAAATAAATGGACGACCTCTTTGTGGACGACATATTTTTTTGTTTTGGCAGATGGCAACACATCTATTTATGAAATGATGGTTGACGGAAAACCTTGAGGCGTGATAAAAGTTTGTTATTATTTGACGTGTCAAAAATATTATACGGCGAATACGAGTAGTAGATTAATTTACATGTGCGTTTGATGAATTGTTTGATAGACTATCTTGAGATGCTTATTCAGCCGTAAACACAAGAAAACAAATATAATGGATACCGGCATGGACATCGATCACGATTATATCTACGGTTAGTGTTTTTAGGCATAACATTTTATACAGGCAGTCCTAGTCAATGTCATTTACGAATGTTTTTGTGAGGAGTAGGTTAGATTCATTTATATGTATGGTTTCGTACTATGTTGCTTCTTTAAGTAATCTTTTTATGTATGCTATAATCCAAGTCATCGGTAGCACGCTGCTTTGTTTAGAAATTGCGCAAGTCTGGCGATCGGTGATTCATTTATTTAACGCGAACAACGACATGCAGTGACATTCAAAATCTATTCTAACCGCTTCCTTGCAACAACATTAAGAATCACAATGTAACACAAAATGTTATCTTTCATGCTTGTAGATAATAAAATAGAAAGTGAATATCTTGTTATAGTGGAACTGCTTAACCACTAAGTTGCACAGATGTGATTTCTTCGCGTGCACAGGATTTAGGCGGGCCTAATGTGTCTATTATTCATGGTAGCTATCCTCTGTATTTACATCGCGCTTGTTGTATCATCTTGGTTTGCTCATGGTCCTTTCCACTGTTTTAATTTCCTGCCAAAACTAACGAACCTTACAGTAATGCGGTATGTTTATAGTATTTGGCAAGAGTGATACAGGCTCGAATCCTTCATATGTTTCACTTTACCGTGTGTTTGACTCAGCCTAAAAATATTACTGTTAAAATAACCACAATGTGTGGAGCGAAATAGCAATTACCCTTTGGATAGAATTTTTTGGTATAATGAATAAAATAAATGGTGAATATTTGAATATTATTGTGTACACTGTATAATAAGTATGCAAGAAAATTTTATCCGGAAATAGAAACTTGTTTTTTTAATTACTTAATTGATTACTTAATTGTATTATTCATTATTATTCATCCCCAATTATCATCACGGATAATCTTTAGTTTAACTATATAAGAAAGGTCAGAAAGGTTTGCATATACAGTACACTCTCAGTAATCCGCCGCTCGATTATCCGACAATCCGACAACTACCATAATCCGCCATTATTTTTACTTGTTGAAAGCACAAAATCAATCTCTATAATTCGCCGGTATTAGATTCTCAAATTCAGTAGTCTGCCGCGTACAAGTATACAACGCAGACGAGACGGGTTTATTTTGGAAACTTCTCCTTCGTAAAACGTACATTCATCGCAAAGAAAGTAATGTAAAAAAGTGCCCAAGGACCGCATCACAATAATTATGCCATGCTCCAATGCAACCGGGATATACAAACTGAAGCTTTTGGTCGTAGGGAAAGCCAGCAATCATATGCCATTCAAGAATATCTGCCTCACTGAACAACTGGTTGTGTCAAGTGATTTACTGTAATGTTAATAAACTTATAAATACTTGATTTTGATTATAAATAAAACTGTAATTTTCTAGTACAAATTTCTCAAAAAAACTCTTTCTACGAAATACTTTCCTGTTTTAATTTTACCGTATTTTATATGTACGCACTATAATCCGCCGCTTTCACTAATTGGACACTTGTCTGGTTTTTGGGGTGGCGGATTACTGAGAGAGTACTATAGTTATAAAATATGTGAGTTAAAGCAAGTCCCTTATTGATGACGGAATGTGCAAAGTAAATGTAGTGCTGTTGGAGAGAGCACATTCCATTATATACTTATGTTATTCTCTGGAATCTGGATGATAATTAGAACTATACCATTGAACTGAAAGTTGAGTCAAGAGGGTCAGGACCCTCTCAGGACAGGAAAAAATAATAATAAACAATCATACTTTGGAATGTTTACCATGAGTGGATTTACATATTCTTTCTGTCTTACCCTAGTATAGTTATCCATACTTGGTTGGATTCCATTTTAATTCTCAAACTTGATTTACTCGTGTTTATACAACATTTTAACTTGTAGTTTCGAGCGAACATTGATTAACAAAGAATAAGATATCAAACATGAATACTAAATGAATTACCATATCAATGTTAATGAAATATAATTGATATTGCAATACTGATTGCAGAAGTTATTTTGAAATATTTATTTATTGTAATTTTATTACTGTTTGATAATAATACGAATTATGCATAATCTTTAACACTTACTGAACAAAAAATAATATTACATAATAAATTTTATTGTTAATGCTAATTAAGCCAATAAAAAAAATGATGAATAATTCAAGTTGAATATCAATTAATTACACGATTTACAGATAAGTCGATGACCCCTGTGGATGACAGTAAATTTAAAACTAATGCTACCTCTCATCAGTGTTTGCTTTGTCAAGGACAATCAGATAACATTTGTTTTCGACAGATTTTTGTTATTAATGCGTAGTTTTTAACCAGGATAAATGTATTCCTCATTTAAATATTGTAATCTGCAGTTCAACTGCGCAATATTTGACAATTTTAATATTGTATTGGAAAGTTAAAAACTGGTCAAATCAAACATATGCATCCATATAATATTAAGTAGGTATTCGTGGATTATATCGAACCTTAATCGGCAGAACAACGTAAGCGACAATTCATAAATTTTAGAGGAGAAGGTTTTTTTTAAATTATTTCCGTAATTAGTTTCAAAAATGAATTCTGTTAATGTGGTTAATAATAATTGGTTACTGCCTATACGGAAATTATAAAACAATTGCATTAGTGCTTTTAGTTTTCGAGATAGTGGCGGTAACGCTGTTTTGCTTATGTCTATGACACAATATTTTTTCCAGGCATGTCGCTTACGCTATTTGGCGTAGTCGTTTTTATTTATAAATTTCATGCTAATTATCATCACAGGGCATTACTAATTAAGTATTAAAATAAATAACATATGCACCCATTTATTTTACGAAAGGGGACGTTGTTAAATAAATTAAAAATACTTTGACTTTTTAAATTAATATTTTTGCTTGTAGATACTTAATCACATATAGGTAAAATAAAAATAAATGATTGGTATTTTTAAGGTTTCGCTTATATTATTAATATTATCAGGTATTGCTATTTTTCAAAATGAAATAGGTACGTATCTACTCATACATAATTAAATATGGGGACCTACTAATTATGATAAAATAAAATTGTAATCAACTATTCAGTTTTACAAAAAAATTATTGTCCCACATTTTTTAAGCAGTAATCGCTGTATTATCCTCATTCACATCTTCCTGATCGGATTCCGGTAAAGTATCTTCCACTGATAATCCATGTGGCAGTTCCATAAACTCATCCGTCATCTCTGAGGGATATTACATTTAACACAGAGACTTTTAAGATCGTTATACTGGATCTCCGATATTGGTGATTTAGCACTATACAGCAAGGGTGGCTGCGCTTAAAGCATCACAGCACTTGATCGGGATCTGATGACGTTTTTTAGGTCTAACAGTTTAGTCCTACTGTCACCAGAGTAGGTACAATATTTGGTAAGTTTTTTAAATTATGCCTTTCGTAATTCACCAAATTTAATTTTGAACTTTGAAGGAATGCAAGTAGCAGCGAAAGATTTCCAGTCACGGAATTCTGCATATGACATGATGACCTAGCGTTGGAAATGATGGTGGGTCATTCTGATAGTGCCTAAACTACTCTGAATATAATTGACTCAATTGTCGCATGAAGGGAATCGACCGGCATCGTAGTACGACCAGTGGGTCTATTCTATACTTAGCGACCGCTAAAGTGATAGATATTATCAAACTTAGGGTAGGTTTATATAAAAGTGTTGGTACTTATTGCAACAATTATAATCAACGTATTGTAATTGTTACAATAAGTGCTAATTCTATAATACAAACCTACCCTAAGTTTGATAATATTTATCACTTTATCACTTTAGCCGTCGATAAATACAGAATAGACCCACTGGTAATAGAAAATGTATTTCTATCAATTCAATGAAAGTTGAATTTTTCATAAAATAAGATAGCATACCCAGTGTTGCCCGGTTCTTATTCTGACCAATCACAGTATAATAATTCCTTGATTTTTTCCCGCTTTGTCAGTCCTGTCCAAAGATTTGTGCATGATTGCTGAGATCTCATTACTGCCACGTTTACCATCAGTTTCACCCCATAAAAAGCAGTATCCATTATTTGTTCCACTTTCGTAGATACTTTCATTATAGTATGCGTATTTCGACTAGGGAGTGTTTAGCACCTTCTCGAGGTCAAAACTTGCGCACAAAATGTCATTGTGATTTTTACTTTGGCCAGATCATTAAAGAACATCTCCTTGCATTTATCCTTTACGGTAAGGGGACATTTGTAAGTATCCGTTTCAATTAGCCGAAGTCTCTCGTCATCAGACATATTTGTTACTTTCTCGCAAAAAGAACACTATTATCTTTTTTGGTAGATGAAAACCCAAGTTGAACTTACTGTCTATTAAATACGTTTCTGAAAACATTCCGAATCACGATATTAGTGGATTCATTCAAAGAATCCAAATTTTCAGTATAAATTTTATACTTATACATTTTTAACATTTCAAAAATCTACAGGAAGATACTATTCTTCGTAGATTATTCCGACAGTAGTGAGATGGAACGGCGGGTAATTATTGTTTAATAAACTCTATTACCAGGTTTATTTTATCTCAGCCAGTTTTACTGGACGGCGCGAGCTTTGCTCCCAAATCGGTTTTCGCACAACTCACTACCAGACGGACCACCGAATAAACCGTACCGTAGCTTACACTATCAAATAATGTCGGTTACGTTGTTTTGCTCTACTTTATAATGCGATACAAGTTAAAACGCTAAAAGGCACAGGCCCTAAAAAAATGTCACGCGATTGAGATCGGGCTCTAATATTTTTGTCACTTATGCGCTAGGTGATATTGAACAGTTCTCCATTTAAAACGTAATTTACCAAAAAGTGTCGCTTACGTTGTTCTGCCGATTAAGGGTCGATATTGCCAAGTCAGCCGGAATTGTTAGAACCCCCAATTTATTAAAAGGTTCAGTTCCCATGGAAAAGTCGAAAGTGGTTAGTTTCCGGCTGTTTAAAAACACAATATACTTAAGTACTTACACCTATCTACCAGTGGTGTGCGGTGACTTTTGCTTGAAGGGATCATACTTGAGATAGGTATTGCAACTATCTTGGCGGATTGTATAGTGTGTGATATTTCAGAGTGCTATCTCTGCGATATTCTAAAAAATATTCATAATATTATAGATTATAGAACATGAAAGATAACTGTCAAAGTTTCAGTAATACATAATATTGGATCTTTGGAATAAGTACAGTTAAGTAAAATGTACCATATAATTGCACATTAAATACGTTATTTTATTTGGTTTATAGTTATGTATCGAATACTTTTGGGGGTGCTCTGCATCGACAGCATCTATGAACCGTATGCCACTGCTATTTACTTAGTTAGGTATAGATGTCAGGAATAGTGAACCTTTTTATATGCGCATTTCCTCAAGTAAAACACAGGCGCGTGTCAGAAAGCACTGTACATCCTTAAAACGCTAGACCATTTCAATCTAGAAAAACTCAATAACACTAGACTGGAATATAAACGAGACTGAAAGACATCAACTTATCGGCAACACAGATAGATAGATGCAAGTCTGAAAGAGGACGATATCTAGAATGAAATCGAAACTAATATTACCAATGAATTTAGAGAACACCTTGGGAAAACTGAGAGAGAACAAAAGAAAGAATGGATCACAGACGAACCATTAAAAAATAATTGAGCAGCTATGAAATACTAAAAATGACCTAATCAAATACAGAAGAAGGTCAAAGAAGAAAGAGACAATTGGATAAAGAACTAATGTGTGGAAATAGATTTTTTTTTGGAATGGATGCATCACAGTTTTAACTTGCACAAAACAATAAAAGACTTCACAATCATCAATAGATGTAAGCTAGTGGCGACGCTGTTCAATGAAGATGGGAAACTTGTAGCAGGTCTGGAAGGATATGGCTTCGATGTTATTCTATGATGAAAGAACTGAGATAGAACTGTCTGCAGACTATTCATTATTCATTTTAAATTTGAAATGATTAAAGCCATTAATCAAATGTAAAATAAGAGACTAATAATAAACCGTTAGTGTGTAGAGATGGTGAAATATGATGAAAAGACTGGATAATACAAAATTTGTACTTTAACGAAACGGCTCGGTGCAAACTGGGATGCTTGATATCGGAGGAGGTGTAAATTTTGAAGGGTAGCGACACTGTTGCTTTTTACCACTATCGCTTTTTAATTTATACTCAGAGTTTATATTTAAAGATTCAATTGACGACACCTAAAAAAGTGTAAAGATTAATGGTAGATGTATAAATAATTTTTGTTATATCGATGACGCAGCGCTACTGGTGAATAATGCCAATGACCCACAACGCCATAAGTTTTGTAAGACACACAGTCTAGACCGGTGTTCTTCAACCTTTTAACACCTGTGGCCCGGCTAACATAGAAATATTTCGCTTACCAGTATCAGCCAGAAATAAAAACTAATATAAATAGATACAAGTATGGAAAACACCCAGATATCAGTAGATTTCTTGGATTTCAAAATTTCAAAAAAGTATATTGGCAAAAATATCTAGTGGGAATATACGAATCGTGTAGTTGTACTGTCGGATGAAAACTTTTGCGGATCGGCGCCGGTCCGCGGACCACCGGTTGAAGACCACTGGTCTAGACCACTAAACGAAGAAGAAGTCAGATAGATAAAATGAGAATAAAAATAAAATTGTTTTTATGCAATGGTTTATTGTAAATATACCAAAAATGATTATGTATGTAGGTACGAGGGTGGGTCAATAAGTCCTTAGAAAAGCCGACAGGTGGCGCGACTAGTACTGTAAGCGGTTTGTTTTCATGCAGCGGCACTACCGATTCAGTATGCTGCGAAGTTTCAATCAGATTGGTCGGGTTGTTGTGTGTTTCTCGTACATTTAAAAAAAAAATTTGCTTGTGGAAAATGGAAAAATGGAAAATGGAGAAAATTGAGTTTAGAGCTGTTATTAAACATTTTAATATAAAAGGGTTAACAGCAAAGGAAATAAAAAATGAGTTGGATTTAGTTCACGGCATATCTGCTCCTTCACTTGCAACTATTTATAACTGGTTAAATGAATTTAAACGTGGTCGTACATCAACAAAGGATGAACCACGCTCAGGACGTCCTGTAGAGGTGACTACACCAGAAATGATCAATAAAATCCACGATATGGTGTTAAGTGACCGAAGATTAAAGTTGAGTGAGATAATTGAGGTTACAGGGATCTCAAAAGGTAGCGTCATTTCTATTTTACATGACAAATTGGGCATGAAAAAAATTTCTGCAAGATGGGTGCCGCGTTTGCTCACAGTCGACAATAAACGCAATAGGGTGGTGGCCTCTAAAGCCCTGTTGTCGCTCATGCAACGCAATCCGGATGAATTTTTTCGTCGCTTTGTGACTGTAGATGAAGCATGGATACACCACTATACTCCCGAGACGAAAGAACAGTCAAAGCAGTGGATTGCGAAAGGCGAACCATGTCCAAAGAAGGCGAAAACCGTAAAATCAGCTGGTAAGGTTATGGCTACTGTATTTTGGGATGCACGTGGAATTATTTTCGTTGACTATTTGGAAAAAGGAAAAACAATAACAGGGGATTATTATGCATCTTTATTGGACCAGCTAAAAAACAAAATTGAAGAAAAACGGCCTCATTTAAACAGGAAAAAAATCCTCTTTCATCAGGACAATGCCCGTGTTCACACATGTTTACGATCAATGGCTAAAATTGAAGAATTGAAGTTCGAATTGGTCGACCACCCACCGTATTCGCCAGATTTAGCCCCCAGTGACTTTTTCCTTTTCCCAAACTTAAAAAAATGGCTAAGTGGACAACGTTTTTTTTCAAATGAAGAAGTCATCGATCGGACAAATGCTTATTTTGAGGACCTTCCGAAAACTTATTTTCCTGACGGTTTAAAAAAAATTGAGAAACGTCTAACCAAGTGTATTGAGCTCCAAGTAGATTATGTTGAGAAATAAAAAAAAAATACAAAAATAAAAACTGTTTTAATGCTTTTTTCTAAGGAATTATTGACCCACCCTCGTACCATATTATATAACATAAAAATTTACACAACATATAGGTATTTGAGGATATATTTTTCTACAATTAAGTGAATTGTTTGTGGTTATTTATTCCATACTAATTTATTTATTCGCAGCTCATTTAAACAGTAAGTGTACAGCCTGAGTGGACAGCGTTTGGCAGGGCGGTGAGCGGCGTGCGCAGCTCAAACATATAACCAAAAAAAGACACTGTCTATGAACATTTTTTTTCACACATGGTTATACGTTTGAGTTGCACACGCCGCTCAACGCCCTGCCGAACGCTGTCCACTCAGGCCGTACACTAAGGATTTGGTTTAATTTATCAATGAAAAATAACGAACATGTTGAGTCAAATATTATTGTCTAAATACTGGTTGCTCAATCTTAAGGGACTCGTAAACGAGCAACTTTTTATGGCAATATGATAAGGCAATTGTGTTGCTGTTGATAGTTCCCCAAACCTCGAAAATAGTATGTAGTCTACGTTGCCAAAACTTTCGATGTCGGGTCATACATTCCCTGCCTTCCATTTGCCTGCGTGTCATAGGTTCTCCATCCCTGGTATGGTATATCGTTAGTGTTTTGTAAAAAGGGCGAATTAACCAACATGCTATTTTACAGGAGGAGGATTTTTAACTTTTGACATTTTTTTTTTATTACCCGTGGATGATTATAAATATCTAACAAGTTTATAATAAAGCTTAGAAAGAATACTGTCATTATAATAGGCATTATTATATAATATTTTAAAAGGCCTAATATGTCACATTCGCTTTTTATTTACGATTATCGTTTTTAAGTACTTTCCTGTGGAGATGCAAATTTGCTGTTTTTACACAACAAAGCTAGTGGGGTAAATATTGTATTTTCATTAAAATCTCGATTTCGCCAAAATGGTTGATTCGCCCATTTTACAAACCACCGACGATATGAATAAGTATTTTAATTTATAAACATAAAAAGTCGTTATGTACTATTTTTTCAAGATTTACTCATCAGGTAGGTATATGGTCTCCATTATTTGTTGGTATTCAAATTTCAAACACATTGGAAAAAAAACTTTTGTTTAACATTATGTTAACCTTTTAACAGCCCAGCTGAAAGTACTAGGTATACTCCCCAGGGCCCAGGAATTAATTATATTATAAACAAATTAAAAGAATAGTGAAAAGTCCAATATAATGCACTTACATATATGAGACCTCAATTGAAGTTCGGCGAAAAAGTTTTTCATACACAATTTCGTGAAAATGTCTGAAAATTTCCAGGTATGGTAGGGTTGTCACAACACTGCACTTACAAGAATTAGTTGATTTTTTTTTTTTTTTAATATAAGTATTTTGAAAAATAAATTTTATAGTATTTTTGTAAAATGTCACCATAAATACTTATAGCACTAAGAAGTATACTAAACACATTAAAATCACTAAAAACTTTCTTGTGTATGGAAAATTTCGAAGCACGGTTCAAAACACAGAGCAATGTCGCACTGCTTGCACAAATACCTAGTTTCTTTCCGTCTTTTCTGATTTTTTGTATTGGCACATACATAACATCTTCTTGCCGCATTAATTTTATTGTTAGTAGGTGGTATTTTACCCAAAAAATGTCTTTCTGTTAGCCTAGAGGGTACAGGTGCTTTTCGCTTCAAAAGAGTTTTTGGTTCTAACTTATGTTTTTCGATCAGTTGTCCGATGACTTTCAATTGAAATTCACCCAGCGGTTGTTTTTTTCCAGTTTTTTGTTGGAACAATACATGGGCATTCAGCAGAGATAAATCTATCAAATGGAAAAAAAGTTTTTTGTACCATTTGACAGTTTTTCTTGTCGAATTTACAGAAGAAATTATCATATCACTACGATCCACAGCACCCATGTTTTTATTGTAATCAACAATGCATTCCGGCTTGGAAATCGGAATTTTAGTCTTATAGTCTACTTTTCCAGTAGGTTTGAAAGTATTGTTGTGAATTGTGGGCAACATTGTAACATCCTTTTTATCCTTCCACGCCAAAGCCATAATTTCGTCAGTATGGAATGTATCGGTTTCCCCTTTTTTCAATTTCTTAGTAAATTTGGGCATCCCAATTCTGTTTCTCCTTACGGTTCCACAGGCATTCGTCCGGTGATCATAAAGATACTTGAATAACGTTGGGCTGCTGTACCAGTTGTCAATGTACAATGTATGCCCTAGTTCCAAGTATGGTCCAAGCATCGTTACCACCACGTTGCCCGATATACCGATGTAATTATTTTTCTCAATTTCAGTTTGTTTTCCGGTATAAATGATTACATCTAAGACAAAACCAGTTTTGCAATCAGCCATTACAAAAATTTTTATTCCGAAACGACTAGCCTTCGTCCTGATGAATTGGCGGAATAAAAGTCTGCCTTTGAAAAGGAG
This sequence comes from Rhyacophila brunnea, assembly GCF_057557595.1. Taxonomy (NCBI): domain Eukaryota; kingdom Metazoa; phylum Arthropoda; class Insecta; order Trichoptera; family Rhyacophilidae; genus Rhyacophila; species Rhyacophila brunnea. The sequence goes on from NW_028232859.1 coordinate 6,669,612, forward strand.
AAGACTCTCATCAATACATATGTTCTGATATGGACACATGTACTGCTTGAAAGAAATTTTCAGTTCCTTCAGGACCTGTCTAATTTTATATAGTCGATCTCCGGGAACCTGCGTTTCATTGTCACAAAAATGCAACATTCGATGCATCAGTTCGAAACGATTCCTGGACATGGTTTCGGAATAACATGGTGAAAATAACAATCTGTGGATAGACCAGTGTTCAGATATTTTATTCCGTGAATTCCTTGACATTAGCATACACAGCCCCAAAAATGTGTACATATCATCAATTGTGCAGTCTACCCATCGCCGTAGACGATCACTCAAAACTGTGATATTTTTTGTGGCAAATACAAATTGTCTGTTGGTCTCTCGGACTAACATTTCAACAAAAGAAATATCGATGAAACATTTGAAATAGTCCATTTCGAGTGCATCCGAAGTCAAATTATCAGCTTTGCATCCCGAAACGTTAGCATCGAAGGAAAATGCGCGTGGCTCAAACATATCCGATTTCCACTCAAATGTCGATCTTTCAGTGGATTCCGGTGTGATAATTTCACTTTCATCGACTTCCAAAGTTTCCTCAAGTTCGACATCCGAATCATCACTTCCATCGTCTTCAGATTCAACTGTTTCGATAAGGTTATCGATTTCACCAACTTCGTCGATCTCATCCATTTTGAATAATAAAATTTGTAAAACTAAACTCGTAAATAAAACACTTTGTATACGCAAATCGAATCCGAAATACAAATAAAAAATAGTCACAACACTTAGTTCTTTGTCAATTTCTATCTAAAAACATCGAAAATATTTCTTTTCATTCAAGTTTAGTAGGTAAAATCTAAAACAAAACTCGTAAATATAACACTTTTTTATACGCAAATTGTATATGAAATATAAATAAAAACACTTGGTCACTCAATAGAAATTAAATTTCAATGTAAAAACATTGAAAACATTCCAATTATAACGCAAATCTGAATAAGAAAGCATTCCGAATTAGCATCCCGACTAAATGATATTCCGGCGACAACTGACTCATCACTATCGAATCATACCAACTGCCTATTGTACAAGATATCCCAGTGTGCAGGGGAATTTTGAGCTAACCCTGATTTGGCCTCTCGGGAAATTCCCTTATTCTCGCGATGTATGCGCCGTACAAATGTTTTTTGCTTGCAAGGTCTGATCAGAAATGTAGTTACACGTTTTAAAATTAAATAAATAAATATTTGACTCATACAAGCGCGTAGAACGGCTCGGCGTATATCGTACGGTACGGGCGCCTGAATCACCGCCGTGCATGACGTAAACGTTACGTTACGGGCAGCTATCAGGTTAATAGAACCTCCAGAAACCTGACATTTTAAGGGGTTCACGTTATGGTTCGGGGCTCTCAAGATTTGGAATTAAGAGGTCTGGTTCCAAAATAATTTAAACATTTTCAGGATTCCAAGGTTTGTTTCAGTTTCAAATCCAGATCTAGTTATAGCATTGTGCAAAGATATGATATAAGAAGAAAATATGTTATTAAGGGGGGACATGCTCAGCGTAGGTCAAAATGGAGCTTTTGTTCTATTTTCAAAGCATGATCCTGGACTTACCTTAACCCTCCTCCCGCTAACGGCATCTAGAAATGCCCATGATAGTTAAACCGTTCACCGCTAAGGGCATCCAGAAGTGCCCATAAGTTTCTACCTCCGTATTTTCGTAATTCGGCGAGTAATACAGTCGAAATTTGTTTGAAAAACTAGCTGGGTTATTCCTTTACTGACATCTGTGACTTTTTTTCAATAAGACTTTTTAGATAATTCGAAATTAAGCAAAGACACATACCCTGTCGATATTGGAGTAAAACAGATTTCCAATGATTGGTTTCAAAATTTACCGCTAGTTGCTTTGCGCAATTTGCGCCGGCGCGAATTGATGTTAATGATCTCATACATGAAATCGGCTAGTGCGGTGATAATTTTCAACAGTCGATTGCTTTCGTGTTGTGATTGATACATTTCAAAGTTTTTTACGGTTTTCTATAAAATTATTATTGATGCGCCATTCTGTTAATAATTAATTATGTGCGTTAATTCTTTAAATGAAAAGTGATTTTATGAATTAAATCAGTGGTTGTAAAGTGAAAACGAAACACATAAATAATTTAAAATTCCTATAATAAATCTTTTGTACTGTATGGAAATACATACGAAAAATTGAGAATAAGTAAATAATAATCTGTAAAATATTTAAATTTAAATTAAAAAATGTAGAATAGATTTTCAAAATTCACGGCCACTCATTTTTATTTCAAGGAAAGTGATGATTAAAATTCTTCTCATTTTAGTCGAATAAAGAACTAAGATTAAAATTTAATATTATTGTGTAGTGAATTAAAACTTTAAATTTCCTCAAAACTGTTAAGTTATAATAGCATATTTAGTGTTTAAATAAAAATGTCTATCCCTGATGTTGAATGTTTGGATTCGGACTATGAGATGGAAAGTGATAATGAAGAAGCTGCGCTAGTAGAACATCCCGACGATGTTGACGAGCCTTCCAATATAGGCAGTGATGAAGGAGTGGCTGAACCGTCTACCAGTGCAGCACCAGACAGTTTACTCCAATCGTGGACTGCGGGTCCCTTCGTGCCGATCACATACGATTTTGATAGTTTCAACTCAGGCGTTAACCCTAGTGTACAGCTCAATGAAAATTCCACTGAAATGGAATTTTTTCGTCATTTTCTTAACAAAACAATAATGAATACCATAGTTAACCATACAAATAATTACCACAACCATATGCTCAACACACAAGCCCACACTCCGAATGCAAGGATCCATGCCTGGTATGATACATGCCCAGAAGAGATGTATGTTTTTTATGCTGTATCAATGTTGATGACAAGAAATCGCCATCTCACAATTGAAGAACATTGGAGTGCTGATCCATTATTAAATTCTAAAATATTTGGCCAAACTATGATAAGAGATCGGTATGAGTTGATTCTACAAATGCTGCATTACTCTGATACCCAAATCCCTACTGGAGATCGTCTTTATAAAGTGCGCTCACTTCTTGACCACTGCAGAAAAATATTCAAAGAAACAATGCTACCAAACGAAAATCTCTGCATCGACGAAAGTATCATTGTTTTTAAAGGGAGATTAATATTCAAACAATTTATACCGTCAAAAAGACATAGGTTTGGAATCAAATTATTTGTGATTTGTGATGTGGAAACCGGTTATATTTTAGACTTTATTATTTATTGTGGTGTAGAAACCGAAATAAGTGATAGTGAACTTTTGGGAATATCTGGGGCTGTTGTCACCACTTTGATGAAGGATTATTTTGGTAAAGGGCATAAACTATTTTGTGATAATTGGTACAGCAGCCCAGAATTATTTCAGTTTCTACATAAAAAAGAGACAAATGCTTGCGGCACGGTACGTAAAACACGAAAGTCAATGCCAAAATTTGATAAACTGAAGAAAGGACAAGTAAAATCTCTTAACCGTGGCCCATTGCTCGTGTTAAAATGGCATGATAGGCGGGAAGTGCATATGATCAGTACCATGCACGATGACTCCATGGTACCGACAGATAAAATTAATAGGGCCACAGGACAACCCATTATAAAACCACAATGCGTTGTGGATTATAATAAAAATATGGGCACGGTAGACAAAGCTGACATGATGTTGAGCAGCCTCTCGTGTATGCGAAAGAGTCTTAAGTGGTATAAAAAGGTTGGATTCCACATCATAGATTTATTTTTATTAAATAGTAGCATACTTTACAAAGTTATCACCGGTAAAAAAATTAGTTTAGCTGAATTTCAATTAAACGTAATCCGGCAATTAATCGAAACATATGGCAGTGCCTCAAGACCATCGACATCACAAACTACTCGTGTAGTTAATAACCCAAAAAGAATTTTAAAAACAGAACTCCTAAGACATTTACCCCGTAAAATTCCTCCAACAGTAAATAAAACAAAACCATATCGAAGATGTCGTGTGTGTATTGCTTCAACTACTAAAGATAAAAAAAGAAAAATGACGAACATTATGTGTGAAGCATTTGATGTCGCTTTATGCTCTGTGCCCTGTTTTTATGACTACCATGACAAAATCAATTTTTGAAATATAGTTAAGCCATAAACATTAATTAGGTGTGACTGAAATATGAGACCAAGTTGTAAGGAAATAATATAACAATAACGATTGTGTGCGTTCTGTGTTGGTGTTAAAAAACGTGTGAACATTAATCATCGGCGCAAGTGTCTACCACTTATCCGGTATCATAGAGGCCACTTCACTCTGCGGTATGTACTCCAAGCGTGCTTTATTATGTATGACAGAATTTCTTAAAGCTCTGTTGCTTAATTTACGATCTTTTTGTTTATTTTCACATGCTGTAAAATTAAAAGGAATGTTTTATTATAGCTAGAGCCACTCAGTGGATTTTTAGGTACATTTTTAATGACGTTTCGGTATGATTTATGAATCGTAAAAATCGCAGCGCGCCCGAACAAGTACATGAGCGAAATTATGTCGCGATAAAAAGGTTAAACGTTGTAGATAATCTATTTATATAATTTTGAAGCCTTATTATCCTTTATATTTATTTTAAACATTTGATGACTGCATAAAGTATTTTTATTACATAAAATAGTATTCTTTTAAACCTCTCGCTCTAATGTTTTAGAATATAGTCATATTTCAGTACATCCATGTGCAGTGGTGTACCTAACCGATTTTTTTTTTTTTTTTAAACGGTACATGTTCAAACACGTTAACATCATTTTACTCCCTACTTCAATTATAGTTTGTCAATTTATGGCTACGGCCGTATGTTGTAGCTTAACCACTGGGGAATGCCAAAAGAAATGGCGTATTTCAAAAAAACACTACCTTATTCTTAGGTCAATAATTATTATAAAGCAATCATTATTCGTAGGATGTTTATCACACTTGAATGGTCAAAGACATAGCTTATAATTAGTATCTTTAGAATTATCTTCATATGTGTTAATCTTGCCCATTTTTTGAATAATAAAATGCCTAATTCTTGTCAAATTTGGGATCACAGAGATTATCAATATAATTTTTTATCGTAAATATTTCACTATAATAATGTCGATATAAATTATACTGATGGTATAATTTAACACTATTGCACATTTATGTACTGAAATATGACTATATTCTAAAACATTAGAGCGAGAGGTTTAAAAGAATACTACAGGAGGACCTCGACTTTCGCACATAATTGGTTCCTGAAAAGGTGTGCAAATGTCGAATGCTCGAAAGTAGAGGGAAGTAAAAAAAAATAAATTGTGTGTATTTTGAAATATTTATTTATCAAGTAAATATAAGATGTTTAAAAGACATGTTTAAGTGGGGTTTGCGGGTGTTTCCCTTAAAAAGTTATCAAGAGTTAACTCTTTGCCACTCTTCTTTTTCTTATTTTAAATAAAATATTTTAAATGGTAAATCATTAACTTTACAATATTGCTTAACTGCTGGCACGAAATGTAAAGTGAACCAATCTTTTAATATTAACGCAGTAAACCCAGGCTTTTTTATTTGATTACTGTAAGCAATTCTTTATCCTTCCCTTTCAATGCTCTGGGATTTTCTGGTTGATAAATTAACATTGGCATCAATTTTAAATCACCAGCCAAGTTTCCACCAAGAAGCAATGTCAATAGGTTTTTAGAAGGTTTATGCCCTGGGGCAACTGATTCTTCCTTAGATAAGAATGTACGACTAGGCATTTTTTTCCAAAATAAACCTGTGTCATCTACATTAAATATTTGGCTAGAGGAATATTCTCCATCTTCAATAATTTTGGATAATGAGGAAATAAATTCTTTTGCAGCATCTTTATCCGCATCAGCCGATTTTCCAGTGAATTTAATATAAACCAACTGTTACTTGCTTGAAAAATCGTGTTAGAATCTTCTTTTTCTAGCCTTCCAATCTTTGTACAAACTAAGAGCCTTCGCTTGAATAATTGAAATATTCAGAGGGACATCTTTTTGATGTTGGTCGTCGATCCATGATGACAAATATTTTTCCATTTCATCCATAACTATGCCGTGTCCTTTAGAAACAACCTTTAAAGATAATATATTTCCACAATTTTCAACGTATTCCTTAATTTTATTTTTATTTTTCAAAATTGAACATATCGTAGTAGACCTGTTTGTATCATACGAACGTCCGATTGAAGCAAAAGATTCACCGCAATCAGAATGTCATGTGAAGTTTATAAGTCCTTGATTTCTTTTTGTTCGTATCAACACTGCAGTTTTTCCGTTTCTCACTCATGTTTATAAATTTTTAGGGTGAAATATTTCAAATGAAGAAAATTAGCAAAACGCACAACATGACACGCCCGCACGCGCTTATGCGCAAGCCACCTATCCTAGCTAACTCACAAGCAAAGTGACGGGTGCGAGCAGGATGCAAGTGGCGCAAGAAATGCACTTGCTTGTGAGCGAGCGAGAAGGGGATATCTTAACCCCACGGCCAGCGCGACGTTTTAAAAAAATGATTTTTTTTGAAATGTGCGAAATAGCGAATTGTGCGAAAGTCGAACGTTCGTAAGTCGAGGTCCGCCTGTATTTTATGTAATAAAAATACTTTATGCAGTCATCAAATGTTTAAAATAAATATAAAGGATAATAAGGCTTCAAAATTATATAAATAGATTATCTACAACGTTTAAGGTATGTCCAGGATCATGCTTTGAAAATAGAAAAAAAGCTCAATTTTGACCCACGCTGAGCACGTCCGCCCTTAAACCAAAACGCAAAATTCCGTAGTTTTGTGTTAATTTTTTTTGCATTTCACTCTTAAAAATATTATGTTTATGTCCCATTAGGTGATTAAGCGGACCGAGCAAATAGCCCGGCATTCATCGGGGCCATACAATGCACAAGCACCAATTGTAATTTCAGTTGTTAATGATACTTATCTCTCATGTTGAATTTGTGCGCAATTTATATGTATTTAAAAATTGATCAAGATCATGGACTTACTTTATAATAGAGCATGCTTAGGAGGGGAAGTATCCTGGTGTAGGATGTTATCTGATGATACCTATTTATATATAATCTTCGACTGGAAGAAAAATTATAAATGAGGGAAATATTTGAATTTCAATATTTTTCTTGATTTATATTATATTGGTACTGTGGGAAATAATTTTGGCCTTTCCAATGTCTTAAGTTAAATGAAATTTTAATACTTTGGATATTTTCCATTGAATATGAATCTCATCAAGAAAAGGTATTAATTTGTCATGTCTTTACAAGATTCATTATCCAAAATATCTTATTCAGATGTAGTTCAATTTTCTTTTAACAGATGGCAGCGATGAGCTTTACGATTGCCTTTCGGACGCATTGCACTTGACTTCCGTTCTTCAAGAAGATGCTAGTCCGGGAGAGATACTCGCCCAAGCCAACCTGCATTCACATCTTTCGGATTCTTCAACTCACAACAGTGACGATGATTCTAAAAGGTAGATATCAAAAATATTCAAACTTACCTAAAGTACTGAAGGTTCCTCCCACAAAACACAAACCAGTTTTAAACAAATTTACATATTTTGCATAAATACACATGCATAAATCTAAAACGGTATGCTACTATTTTATAAATTATTACTTGGGTATATAATTTATATAGAGTTTTACTTAATTATGTGATAAATGTAAAATATAATAATTTGACACTGTACCATAACAATATATTAATTATTTTTGTTATATAATCTATCACACTGGCAACATTCTGAGTCATATAAAAACAGTTTCAAGTATCCAAAGATGTTCCTCTAGTTTCCAACCATTTGATCAGCGTTGGGGCAATGCGAACAGAATCAAACAGGCGTTTTTCGCCAAACGTCATCAAACTATTCACAGAGCAAGCTGTATGTATAAAGATAATTTTGTATTTAAATTATTGAAATATTGCCTAATAATATGATCGTGGAATGAATAATTTATTGCAGCTATCAGTATGGCAGTAGTGTACTGCTGTCCAGCTCTCCGAGCAGCAGTTCGAGCGAAGGTCTGTCGGACTTTGCCAACGGTGGACTGGAGGACATCAAACTTGCAAGCCATACTGACTGGGGTAAGAGGGACTAACTAATGTAATTTACAATCTGGATGCATTATTATCATACCATTATTGAAATCAATGGAATGATTTCAGTGTAGGCTGGAATTACTATTTACAACCACCACTAAAGTGATTATAACTTATAACATAATAAGAACACTTAAAATGGTGAACAATAAGGAGAATGAAATACTCACCTTCAAATTCTTCATAATGTATTCTAGTTTTATCTTAATTTACCCTAAAACCGATACCTCTCTATTCTTTTTAATGAAAAATACACAAGATATAATAATGTACTTATCATATATAATTTTATTATGATATTTTACATTATACAGTATTACCCAAATATGTCAAATAAATCCCTTTTCGCTCAGATGGAGCCTTCTGTGGTTTCCTATAAAAATCACTGAAGCAAGTTCCAGTTTGTCAAAAGTGCGACTTTCTATGCAACCTCAACAAACTTCTCCCTCATCGCTCCCCGATTTATATGAAAATTAATAGAACAGGGGTCCCTTTTTTGCTTCATATGTTTTACAATGCCGGAATTTAAAATAACTCCTCAGTTGTATATTGTTAGGAGATTTTGGCATGATAAATAACCACACCACATCAATTGCTGTGATTGTGGGATACAACTCATTTGGTACAAAAAATCTAGAAGGTATAAGTTGGACATGTTTCAAATTATGTACTCTATTTTTTATGTTTGAAAATTTTGTTTCATCAGGTAATATTTACTCTGACCTTGGAATGGGAAATGCTGTATACACTAGTGTGGACAGTCTCAACACGGGAGAACTCCCTCATCAGATATTTGCCAATGATTCCATTAAGGTTGAGGTCAGTCGCTTCTCTTTTTTAAATTTTCAAAACATTACAATTTTTTTTTAAATAATTTCTTGATTCTTATTTGCATACAGGACTTGAGGTATAATATTAAACAAGAGGAGATGAAGTTTGAACCGTCAACTCCAGGAAGAAGTACACCGTCGCCACAACGACCCAACGGAAAGCAATGGAAAGTGAACTGCATTCCACAGAAAGGTTACACATCCCGAATATTTATAAAATATTACTATTTTTTTCAATGCAATCTGTTAAGTTTTACCTTTTCTTACAGATCTAACGATGAACATTGACCTTCCACAATTCAAATTGGAAAGAGAAAGCGCAAAATTTACAGAAACATCAAATTTTAACCCGTCATCTATGTTAAATCAACCGTCAGCACTTGTTAGTCAGCAGCAGAATGTAATGCACGATGGTCATACACAAAGCAGTCGTCATATGGTTAAAATCTTCCCAGATACTCCGCCAATATCTCCCCCCGCTTCCGGATCCGGAATTAGCCCCCCTTCCTCTCCACCGTACGTTGTAATGGACACCTTGCAGCGAGTCAATTCTAATGCTGCTTCATCTCGTAAAATGGATCCATCAAATGGGGGATCCTCACCTGTTTATGTTCAGTTCGTTAAGAATGGAAACAGTGTGTCGACCAACTTAGCGGGAGTGGCTAATTCAAATAGCAGTGGCTGCATAGCTAGAAGCAAGATTAAAATACAACCGAAGCCATACTCAAAGCAGCCCGCTGTACCTCAAAATGGCAATGATAACCAGACGAAAAAGACAATTCTTCTCAGTGCTCAGGACTTCGCAGCATTATCAAAAAAGGTACACACACATTTCATTTTATTTACAATGAGGCAGGTTTTATTATGTTGATTGCATTGACTGGCATAATATTCTCATTTCTGTATATAAACTTTGCATCTGTGTATTTACTTTGACTACACAATCTATTTTATATATTATAATGATCAAAGAACTAAAATCCTTACCATATGTGTACATTGGTGAATCATGCATCACCTCCAATCAATCACTAAATGAAAGATGTTCTTGACTTATTGCTTAAGGGCCCACATGCTCAGCGTAGGTCAAAATGGAGCTTTTATGGTATTTTCAGAGCATAACCCTGGACATTCCTTAAACGTTGTAGATATTAGTAGTATCTAAAACATTAGAGCGAAAGGTTTAAAAGAATACTATTTTATGTAATAAAAATACTTTATGCAGTCATCAAATTTTGAATATAAAGGATAATAAGAGCGGCATGCACAATCTAAGATTTCGATCCTAAGGATAAGTCGCCGAAAAGCATGACTTAACTATAGACAATCCTGAGTATAGAGTTAAGGAATCCTTAACCATAGACTACTTTTGTTATGAACACGCCCCCTTCTGTATTACCATTTACCACTGACAGCTGATGTCAAAATAAATTCGCATGTTTATAAAACAGTCCATACACTCAAATTCATTTAACAATGTATCTCAATATGGATATTGATAGTGTTAATTCGTTTGGGATGTACTTGCAGAATATTATTTTACTTTTATACGCCAGCCCGCAGAAATACAAGATGCCAGGTGATAGAATGACACTTGACGCTTGTTACCATGTTAAAAAAATATCTTGCGGTGCCTGTGGAATCACGTATAATGACGTATAACGGAAACAGAAGAGTATTATAATTAAATATTAATATGTATTTATAGTTATTGCATTTATAAAATGCAGTTGTCATATTTTTGTCATCGTTTAACAATTATAAAATAATTTACCTAAACTATAGGAAAGAGAATTTTTAAATATGGTTTTATTTTCAATAGAAATGATCTTAACTAAGGATAATGTTTCTGCATAGTGTTTTCTGCTAAGGAAATTTTAGTTATGACAAATGTTTCTGCATTCCGCTCTAAGGCTTCAAAATTATATAAATAGATTATCTACAACATTTAAGTAAAGTCCATGCTCTGAAAATACCATAAAAGCTCCATTTTGGTTTATGCTGAGTATGTGGGCCGTTAAGATATTTCCTTCGTACAATTTAAAATACATATTTTTAAAATTTAAAAAAAAGGGTAAAAGTAGGTACTTCCTTAATAAATAAATTCGTAAGGGTTCGTTGTGTTGTTGAAGGTGAAACCTGAGCTCGTACCTGGCTCACCACAATAGCTCACTGTACACTGATAGAGTCACGGAAAGCCGTGTGTACCGTTGTCAGTGTAAGCAAGACTACTATGCTAAGTCAGGGCCAAGCTGGCCCAAGGTTAACTGATGTTTCTAGGCCGTGTGTCGCCTTATATTGCCAACTAGGCGACCCCTTCCTCGCCGTCCAGCTGATAAAGCCGGTGCGCTTCGGTGGGGAACGACTCGATAGTGGGAAGGCGCTGTGGTGGGGGCGCCCGCGTTGACTGTAGGCGATGGCCGCTGTGCGAGTGAGAAAGTATTCGGAGGTCCCGCGCTACAAAATCTCTTTATCTATTTATTCTTTCCAGTTGTCTGGATGTAATCCAGTTGCAAACCCGACAACAATTGTCACAACCAAATCAGTTAATTCAGGCTCTCCTCAGAACATCGCCAAGTTAATGGAATCCAAAATGATCACAATCGTGCCTGCCGCTGATCACAATTTCAAAAGACATATTTCTAAAGTGGATCGGAATTCTACAGATGAGGTTTTCTCTACCATAAATGGCAACACTACTTCGATTCAACAGGTATAATATATTTTTCAAATTCAATTCAAAATTTCACAATCAAATTACAATGACGGGAAATACATGCATGATTAGTATTTATTTAATTTATTTAGCCGCAAAGTAATCATAGCTTCATGTGATATTAGCAGGCGTTATCTGCTCCCATCATTCTGAAGAAACGAGAAGCACTCCAGCCCATTGCGGCGTCAATCACCAGTTCCAGTTCGATGGAAGTGGAAGGCAATTGCTCTCCGGTTGGAATTAATGGCCTACCGCCTGAAATTGCAGTCAAAGCGCTTAAAAAACAGCAAAGAATGATTAAAAACAGGTACATATTATTAAAAAGTACAGCAATTTTTTTATCTATTTAACTATCAGATAAATAATAAATGATTTTAGTTAAACTTTTTTTTTATTCAATGATTTAATAATGGAATGTTTATTATTAATTATAAAATCTCAAAAACATACAGTATAACCTCGGTTATGCAGATTTCTTTTTGATTATCAGTTTCGTTTGATTATAAGAGAAAAAGTAAAAAATGGTGATTTTTTCGATTATTCAACCATTGCAGCCAGATTGCAATGGTTATGGGTTTGAGTTTGAGTCACATTCTGTACAATTTTTTTTCTTATTAGAAATATTGACATGTTCCAAATTATAATAAATATTTTTTTTTTGTTTTCACTATCAGAGAGTCAGCATGCCTATCCCGCAAGAAGAAGAAGGAGTATGTTACAGCATTGGAAATGCGTTTGGCCGAAACCGAAACGGAATTGATGCAAGTGCGGGCTGAAAATGCAGCGCTGAGAGCTCGTCTCGCAGCCATGTCCAGGCCTGTGAACACAAACACATTGCCATTGAACCCTATAGTTACCCCGATGGTCTCTAAATCTCTAGCAGTCAAATCTTCCAATGGACTGAAGGCGGTCGCGGGCTTAATGGCTGCTTCTCTGCATCGAAAGAGTGCCGCTATTCTGCTTGCTGTCATGTTCATGGTGTCTGTTAACATTGGGGGATTCGGGTATGTATTATTTGAAGTTTTTTTTAACCACTTGACTGTTTATCCCGAGTGTGACTCGGGCATACGTTTTCTTCGCACACTGACTAGCCCGAGTCTGACTCGGGTGTTTTTTTTATCAACTTGACAGGAATGTTTATCACGAGCTACATTCGGGAAGATCGTATTTCAACTTGTGACACAGTTTATTATTTGTTTTGACTGGTATTTGAGTGATATATGAGCCATATGACATAATAAAAGCTTTATTTACTGCCAGGCAGAGCGGGCCTGATTAGTCAATGACTTAATTGTTCCATTCATAGTTATTTTTGTGTTAGGTATGTCGCATGTTATTGTAATTTGAATTTAGTTACTTTTGTTATTTTGGAGCACATTTTAGAAGTAAGTTCGTAAAAAATAAGTATATATTATTTATACTTATTAGCTTCATTTTAGTTACCAACCAATACCATCTACGGCGAATAAAGAAAGGCCTACTAGACGTGCAAAGTATGCTGCTCACATATGAATGAAAACGACAAACGAATACGGAATGAGACGAGATTGTGATGTAGGGTTGTGTATTGAATTTTTCAAAATTTACCATACCAAAAAGACTTTATTATTTCCGTAAAATTTAAAACATAAACCTACATATCTGTTGTGATAAAAAGTAAAAAAACATGTAAACAATTTATAATAAAACGTTAAAAGAAAATTTGACATTTTTCATAAAATTTTAAATATTGTAAAAAAGTGTTAATTTAATGTGAAAAAAAGTAAAACAAAAGTAAGAATAAAATTTTTAATAAATTGTTTATAAAATGTTTAAAAAAATATCTGACAATTTTTAGACACCCTTTCTCACCAAAATATAACTGGGAAGTGGTTAATATATATGTTCCGCCGAATGTGCGAAATGGACTATTGAAATGAGCAAAATTTTGCCTAAATCATGAAAAATGCAAGCACGTTGCCTTATTCATGCATTAGACAAAATATCTGCCGAGTGCGTGAATTCGGCAGTAATTTTTCTGCCTAGTTCATGCATTGGACAAATTAGATAGTAGCGCTACGGTGGTGTTTTTTTCCAACTAAACTAAATGTGTCAAATGCTCATGCATTGGTCAAAATGTATGTATATTATCTATGGTCAAAATAGATTGTCGCGCTCCGGTGGTATTTTTTGCAACTAATCAAACTAACCAAATGTGTCAAATGTCATTTATAATATAAAAATATACCAATCAATAGCTACAATGACGTACATATCCATTTACTATGCGCAAAAAAAATCTAGAACTATAATATGATAACGGAAGAATTTTATTAAAAGGTATTTTCGCGATTTGATTCGTGCTTGGGTATCTAAATCGTGCAATGGTCGATTGTATGTTTGTGATGGTTTGTTGATACTTGTTAGCTAACCTCAAAATGGACATTCAGATGAATTCAGAATTACAAAACCTAACCTAACCTAACCCAACCTAACCTAATAATAATAATAATAATATTATATTATGTCCAATTATAACTAATAAAACCATCCGTATTAAATTTACTTTTTTACTGTCAGTACTGACAGTTTAAGAATTTCATACCCTGGCGAATTCACGCACTCGGCAGATATTTTACCGCTAACGGGCTTGACTATTACATGAATTAGCCAAAATTTTGCCCATTTCATGTAATAGTCAATTTCGCACATTAGGCGTAACGTATACATATATATAATATATTTATGTTTTTTTATTGTGTTGAATAAGCCTAGCAGTTACTATCAGCAGATGGCTGAAAAGACATTGTGTTGTGCAATGAGAGAAATGAATTATGGACATCTTTACCAGATGAATTAATTCAAACTGATATTGATGTTAATATAAACACTAAGGAGAAAAGAATACATATTATAATGCTTTAAAGAATAGCTTTGTGATTGTTTTTAGGACATATTGGTTACGAGGTGAAACAGCAGGAATTTCAGCCAGATTAGGACCTGTGCCTCATCATACAAGAGCTTTGCTGTGGCAAGTGGATGATTCTCAGCAAGGATCTGAGGAAGATTCTTATGCCCCCGATGGAAATGGTTAGGAAAAATTTAATATGGTCAAATTTCCATTATTAATTTGACAGAGTTTGAATTTATCCAATAAAATTACTTATGATTTAAGTCTCAAAAATATAAATTCGTTTTCGATTGCATTGATTGCATGATAAATTGATGTGGATATTTTAGATTTACGCCACATTGATCAGTCGCTGGACAACACGTCGTCGTCCGTTTGGAAGTCGTGTCCTCCCGTCGGTCCTGTCAACTCTTCGGAGAGTGCCCGTCTGGCAGGAGAGCTCACCAGATGGATCACCGGGGCCACTTATACAAACCTCACATTGAAACGGGAAGATTTGACTCTAGTTGCCGAAGACAATGATAACGTAGTTGGTGAGACAATTTGAATTATAATTCTGCTTAATTTGTCAAATTACTGTTTATCATTTTCAGCAGCAACCTTTTTATTAGTAAGACTAGCTCATCCCAAGGCCTGAACAAAAACGATGCATGAGTGCGAGTGAGAAAGTATTCGGCACCCTTATAATCTCTGCGACACGAGCTAGAGTAAGATAAAAGGTCTACATATTTTTGAGTCAGTTTCCAAAAGTATCGCTGGCAAATCGTGGTGAATCGCTTCACGTAGCATCGATAATTTGCGAGTTCGTGTTGCTAAATTTGCTGTTTTTTGTGTTAAACATAAAGTCAGTGGTATATATTTTTAGTTAATTAAGTAGGAAAGGTGGTTCTGCGTGTTGTATTAAAATATGGTAGCCGTACTGATAAGCAAGAAAATGGTATTACGTTTCATAGGTAAGTTGATACATGTTCGTGACAATTTATTTGTATATTATTATTTATTTTAATATCTAATAAATTATGGATATCTTTACCTAATGGTTGCATTTTGACCGCTTAAAAATACCATATAACGTAAAAAAATAGAAAATTATATTTTAATTCTGAGCGTCTAGTGCGAGCACTAGCGAAATGGTCTATGGTCTCGAACATTTGTAGGCGAATGCGTTCGCTCGCCCACAAACCAAACGCACGGCACGTAGCTTCATTTAGCAATGCAACGGGTGGCGTCTAGATGTATCTATAGTCTATGGCTCATCCACTTTTTTTAAATGTTCGCGAGCCGCCGCACAGTGGTCAAATGTCATTATATAAGATATTTTCTAGACATTATTTTTAATCAAATCTGTACATACCAGATACTCCGGTCAATGTCCTCGTTGTATTATGTATTCACAAGATGGAACTCAATGTCAGCACTAGTGAGATCGTTGACACAGCATGCTGGCAGCAAGTGTCTTGAGGTCAGTTTCAATGTTTACGCTTGCTGCTCTCAGTATATTATTATCATTGTTTACGGCCATTTAATAAATCTGAAATGGTTTAAATGGCTTGTTCTTAATATTCTTAAATGTATCACTACGTGTTGTAAAAATATTTTTATCATAAAAATGAATATATTTTTCATATCTTCCGTGGTTTTTTTAAATCGGAGTATCATCTAATATGTAAAGTATTGAAGTTATGTTTTGAAAATCTTGTAACTTTTTTGTAATTTGGATAGCCCAGGGGTCGGCAAACTCTTGCACCAAAAGAGCCAAATATGAGTATCACAACGGTTATAATTTTTTTTCGAGAGCCATACATATATTTTTATAAATATGATTTATTTCAGTGAATGTTATTGTTTATTTATCAAGTGAAGAAGATTTTCCGAATAAAACTAACCCAAATATAAGTTTTTTTATTGTTGACATTATAAATACAATTTTTACAGAAAATGAGTTAAATACAATTTTCACGCATTCCTTAAAACTAATGTGAACAATGACCTTCCTTGCATTTCTTTAGAGAGTGTCTGTATGTTTAGTAGTAGTTTTCAATTTTAGGCGTGACTCCAAATTCTTATCGGTTATTTGGCTTCTCTAAATGCTATTTATATTGTTCATCGTAGTATCTACCTTATTATGTAGATCTTTTAGAGCGCTCCGCTGTGTTGTGAAATTTAATTGCATTTTTCTCTCTCCAAATCCTCAATTTTGGTGCCAAGACCTACAAATTTGGAGCTACATAACTCTTTGCTTGTTAAATCCACCAAAAAAAAATTATTTCAAAAGTGCTCGTGTCAATATGAAATGGAGAAAAAATTAATTTGTCGACTTTTGCAATGGGCGGATTTAAAACGACAACAATCATACCTTTTTTGTAAAAAATGTGAATTGGGAATTTGGCAAAGAGCCGCACGTCAACACCCAAAGAGCCGCATGTGGCTCGCGAGCCGCGGTTTGCCGACCCCTGGGATAGCCGAATAATATAAAGAAAATATTATATACCTTCAACCTTAAAATTATCTATATTAAGTTGTATAACATTAATGGCAGGTTTCCTTGAAGTACAGTAGGCACTCATTTATGTAGTAACACAAATTTTGTACGAGTGTATTAAATTAAAAATATTATTTATTTTTTCCGGAAAGAAAGGGGTCTACTGACCACTACTGTTTATTCTTTAAACTTTCAATTTGATGCACATTCATCACATTCACCCAGAGAGGAATATAACTTGAAACTACATCATATATCAATGATATTATCTGTTGCAGCGCTATAAACTTTAAAAGTTGTTAGTCGGTAACGGCTGAAAGCTCGTGAATGTCCAAAAAAACTAACAATTGAAGAATCAATATTTTTTTAATTGAAAATAATATTCTTATGGAAGTAATTATATATTTTTATCACAATTTAAGATTTAAAACTTATCGTACTTTATTCAATCGATAGATACTTCTGAGACAATGGCGGAGAGGCATCTGCAAAAGCTGTATGGACTCAGTGATAAACCAAAACACGATGGTGGCGGAAACCGACTTGTCAAGTCTGTCAGTGGTGAGATATTATTAAATTTCATTGTGATTAGAGATTCAATTGATTTGGGCAATAATGTAGCTACAAAGCAATTTTTAAATCAATAGAACCTCGATTATCCCGATTGAACAACAAAAAATTAACATAAAAAAATAGCAGATTCTATAAATTTGTTACATAACACGCGTCTAACAATGTATGCAACAAAATTCCACAGTCTCATGGCAGACTCAAGTACATTCAAGGGTTTAGGATCACGGAGCCTATCAACAACAGCACAGAAATGTATAGTATGTACTAAGAAATTTATTAAATAAAGCACACTTTACTGAAGTATATCCTATAAACAGATTTATGTATGATATAGTGCTTTGTGTCTCCAATAAATATGCTTACGGCATTATCAAAACCGGGGCTTACTCAAAAGATGAATTTTTGTAGTTAGCCCTGTGATCCTAAACCACCAATATGCACTAATAGAGTGAAATAATATTAATGTTAATTTTTTTAGACAAACAAGAAGTGGAAAAAATTGAGGGCAGAACCCCCAGCAACGAACCCATGATAATCAGGTCGTCGGTGGCGTTAGAGGAGAGTATTCGTGATTGGGCCAGCGTCTTGGGAAGGCGGGCGGACACTTTCTATTTGGTCGCTTTGCGAGGAGACGGCTTGCTTTTACCGGCCAAAGATCACAACTACACTCTGCCACCTAAAATGGCACTGGTTTTGCCGCCTACCTCCTTCAATGGTAATTCAAATACTTTTATACAGCCACCCTTATATCTCATATTTTTATTTCTTTGTCCATGTACTCTTAGTCAGACAATATTGACCACGCGACGCCTTCAAGAATCCCTGTTATGACATTGCAGCGTATACAGCCTGTGGATGGCATTAACGTTCTGTCAGAGTGCCGGGATCTAGTTTGCTTGAAGAGAGGCTTTGCCATTGTGTCTTAGCTGGGTCCAATATCACGTCTTCGCTACTTCACTTGATGTGATGAGAGACTGCACGATCCGTTATCTCATCATCTATTCCTTGATGTCTACCTGACATTTTAGGTCAACGATAAACATGGCTGAGTGGAAGGGAAAAACATTAAAAATTTATGCTTACATTAAATGCTCACAAGGCTGTATAAATAATTCCAATAGATATTCTATGTTATGATTTATATTCAATCCATGTGTATCTGTATCTCTAGTATGTTTTTTGTATTGCAGAATCCATGTCTGAGGAGTTTGTGACTTTACTGCAAGTGGATTGTGCCGTTTTGGATACATCGCTATTAAGACTCCGGGCTGATTCGATACCTAGGCGTCTTATGGTGAGATATTTATAATTTCTGTTGCAAATGTTTCCCATTACGTTGCCGTCTTTTTTACATTGCAAATAATTTATTGTGTGAAGAGTTTTTATGATGTGCTTTGTTTTCAGGGTGAAGATTTTGCGTTCAGCGCCCCAAAGGAAAATTTAAATGTGAAAGTATTGCCAGCTGTGAAAAGTAACGATAATGCCATCCTCAAGAAGGTATTTCAAAATAAAACATCGCGCATTACCAACCCGTCCGTCTTCCCTTCTGACTCAACATTCGAAGGTGTAAACACAAGATGGCGTCGATTTTCTAGAAAAAATACTGAAAAATTGCATCCCAGCATTGTGAATATTAACCGTAATATGACAGGTCCCTTGGCTATGAAATATGAAAAGAATGTGTTGCCCAATTATGCCATGAGACAGTCGAATCAGTCGAAAACTTCAGGCGGCACTGCTGGTGATCACGATTTTTCCTTTTTTTATAAAACAGCCGTCGTAAAACCGACTGACCGAGCGTATCGTAAAAAGAGATTTGTCAATTTTTCAAAAGAGAGACTCGATAGAGGAAATATTTCGTACAGCAGTATTAAAAATTCTTTTAAATTAAGTTCTCCAATCGAAGGTAAGCCGTCGAGGGGAGCCGTTCTGCCAAACATTATAAATGATAGAAAGTTACGAAGTACCGGAGTTAACTGATTTCAGCGGGCAATCCGTAATAAGTAACACTGAGTTCCTAAAGATTTGCATCGTTTATCTCAATCGTAATATTTGTATATCTAAATCTTAATTAAGAGTACATTTTATATCGTCTATGTATTTATTAAGCGACAAAAATGAACCCAAATCTAATATAATTTTTGTTATGAAACTTCATGAACCTTGTCTAAATTTGTTTTTCTTCCACGATTCGTAGTGAGTATGTAATTGTTTCAAAACAAGAAATTATAGTTGACAGTGATTACTTATAGTATTGGTTTGGACCAGCTAGCTAATTTAAATTATCTTCTAAGCGAGATTTGTATTACCTACTCGATAATCATTGTTGTATATTGAATAAGAGGTTTTGTACTATCTCAATATATATTAATTATTTAAGTATCTCTCGTACAATCACCGTTGCACTGAGTTATGTCAAGAAGACGTATGACCTTTATTCAAATTTACAATTTGATTGATTATTTAAGACCTAAAATTAAATATTGCGTGCATTTTACAAATATTTTATAGAAAAAATTAATATATAAACATAGTAATTATAATAATATATCAATACCACATTAGAATAGGTTCGTTAATATGTTAAATAATTAATGACACATCAGTGTGTAACTGAATATTAAGGATTATTTCTATACTTGATACATCTTTTAGTAGTACATAATTAATATAATATGAATGGACTATATTTATTTCTCGTTAAATGTTGATAGTATTTTTATTGAACTATTAGATTAAGACAAATCAGATACATGTGAACATAGACACGAAGCTATATAGGCTGGCACGTACCTAACTGGGTAACTTAAAAGGTTTTAATATTCTATTCACCTGTCTTGAAATTTAGACATTAAAATCATGTCGTAGACTGTTTTACACATTTTTCCTACATTAAAATTTAGATATTTGTCAGTGAAAGACAATCTATAAACTAAAATACTAGCTGCTTTAAAATGTATATTTTATTGTTGATTGTATCTACTCTTGATTATCACTTGTGAACTTATTTTAAAATTTAAGCTACATAATTGGGTTTGCAATCCCTGGATCACAGTTTATGTTTCGATTCTGAAATTCGGGTACTGAAAATGCTTCCTGAGAACAGTTTTTCTATATTTTTTTTTGTCTTAAATAGCATATTTTTTCACAATCTAGAAATTGCTTCAATATTTTTTGAAGCTTTTTTGAAGAATTTCTATGTTTATAATATAGGTATATTAAATTTAAAAAAAAATGTTTATTTTAAGTATTTATTTTCTCAGATGTATAACTTCTCCCTGCTAAATTGTAAAAATTCTAAATGTGGAATTTCTTTGTGGGCTTTCATAATTCTTTTATCTCAGAGCCAAATTCACCTCTAAGTCTACATACATATTTGTAACAGAAACCTGAAATTTCTAAAATCAAACTGTAGTGCACAAGGTCAAATTTAATCATCTTTTTCATTATTGTATGACACTCTTATACATATTAATGTAAAAAGTTTGAATGTTTTATATTTTGATCAATTTCTTATTGTATTGGTAGTTTTTAAGTTATGTGTGTGTTGGTAGTTTAATTCTCGGTTCGGTGGAATTTCTTGTATTATATCAACCGCATGTGACCGAGTATGTAGTCCTATTAAAATACACTTCTTTACAGTGGCAACATGGATTCAAGGTAAAACTTTTTACCTACACAATAGTTTCTAAAGCTTAGTCCAGGTGACATAAATCTGGCCATAAAAAAATAGACATCGTAAAAAACTTTTTTGTATAGAGAAAAGTTGTTTTTTTTGTATGATGCGATGGACAAAAAAATAAACAAGTGTAGCCATATTTGCGGGAAATTTTTTACTGTTTCATCAGAAGTATCAACACGAGGTCTTGTGAAATGTTTCGATTATAACATGCAAATTTGTATGATGTGGACTGTCCCAAGCTCTACATTCAGTTTGATAGGTATGGATATGCGATGAGTTTCGAACATCGTGCATGTGCATTTGTGTAACAGCAAAAGTTTACCAGTCTGGACTAGGCTTCACATGTCAAACTCATTTCCAATTAAAGTGCACCATTTAATAGCATACAAAAGAGAAATTCGATGATGATAGAAATTAATAATATTTTAACTTATTACCATTAAAAAAGTGAAAAGTGGAATGTAATAGGTATCACGTTCTTATGTACAGTGCGAAAATGATATGTTGAAATGTCATGGCCGCCGTTGTGGCGCTGCGATCTATGCCAGTATTGTAGTTCTCGAAACGGCCACATGCTTTCTTTCGAAAAAAAACATCTTCTTGCAGAAACCTTTGAGGCGTGTTATCCTACATTTATTCCAGAAGTAATTCTTATATTAAATATTGTTTCTGGTATACATGAACGTACTTATATTTTTAAAACAATTTTAGAATAAATTTATATACGTATCTAAATAGTATCAATGATCACAATTATTTTAATCCTACATAATTATTTGATTGATTACCTTGTAGTAAATTGTTTTTAAATTTATAATCTATAATTATAAAAGGTAAAAGAATAATAAATAAGATATCTAAATAGTCTTTCCGTAGTAATCTTTATTTTTATCCAATAAATATAATTAGGAAATTTAAATGTGATGAGTTTTTGATGATTAATCATTGTTTACGTCGTCTTAAATTATTATTAAATATGTAAGTGTACCTAAAATTCATTAATTTGTGTATATTTTCTGATATTTCATACTTTCCATACTTGTTAACAAAATGTGAAAACAAAAATGAAAATAATGGTATAAATGATGTATGTAGTATTTACATACAAACCTTAACCACTTTGTTATTATATTCTGCGTTGACTGTAATATTTGTCTAGTTTTTTTTATCCTCATACCATTTCATGATAGTGAATTTGTATGACTATCTGTATAGAAAGATTAAATAAGCAGGTTTTTTTTTTTATCACGATAGTATTCTGTATAGCAGGAAATTTTAATCACTATATTGTAGCAATTAAATGGTTATCGAGATGAAAAGAAGTTAACCTCTAATAATATCAATATTATGTAGATTCTGTTTTATGTAGGCACCTACTGAGTGATAAAATATTATAGTGTGTGATAGAGCACTTTTTTCAGAGTCCGATAAGCTACTCTACGATCTCTGAAATACTGTAATAGTAAAATCATATAATTTAAGAAGCCAAAAGTAATCGGTGCTTTCTTTAGTATTATTAACGTTACACATTTTGTAAATGAAGACTACTTTATATAATAAAATTAGATATAAATAATAATAGCCATAGAATTAGTTGTAGGATGACATTTCTAAATCTAGAGTTACGATTTTATTATTGAATGTAGCTAACTTTTACATTGTCATATATCTATACCAGATGAACTGAACTGGTATTCAATTTTTATTTATATATTACATACCTATGTCTTTCGGCCAGAATTGTTTTTATACATCTGTCAATAAAATATTGTCTTAATACAATACATTTTTATTTTAATGCAATTCGAAATTTGTCATTGAAAATTTAGGGCCCTATGCTTAGTCTTATTTAAATAAGTAGGCATGCGTTACGTAGTCAATTTTGTAATGCATGACACGTAACAAATGGGTTACTGAATCTTGCTTCTAACCTAAATCCTGTACCATATGTTCAAACCTACTTGAGCAACATCAAAAAATTATCTCCATAAGCGACATTACCACATTATTCAGTTAATTTTCTAAACTGTCAACTGTGCATTGGTTTCATGATTAGTTAGTTTTACACTATGTCGATATTTTTTCATTTGGGCCCTCAGTCCAAAACTACCTGCAAAAACACCTGATTTCTGTGCAATATGTCTTCAATGTCTTTGAGCATCAATATAAATAGGTTTAAAATAAAAGTAAACATTTATTTTAAATGTTATCTTTCACTAACAAGAAATATTTTTCTGCTTAATATGTATATTTGATCACAATTAATTGTATATTCTATCTAAAGTAATATGAATAGATATCACAATCTGTATTTTATTTTATGTCTTCGATGGCTTTCGGTTAATAGGATGAGTGCATTATGTATCCAAAAAATGATTTAAGTATGTCTAATACTGGTTAAAATAAATTACCATGTTCGATCCGAAGCAGAGTATATGGGCTTCCACAAAGTGAACATTGTATTAGCAGACTTTTTATGAGGAATAGTTAGCTATTCGCCCAACCCATTGCACTGAATCAAATAACATGCATTTTTTTGAACAGCTGCAGATTTTGGACCCACGATTCATTGTTTTGTATTTATACAGTAAAATATCCTACTCAAATAAAGAAACGGCTGAAATATAGATCTCTGGAGAATTATGAATTATGCACTATTTTGCCTGATTTCTTATTAATTCATATTATCTGGTTAAATTTCATCCAACTTTCTTTTGTTTCGCTGTAAATTATTTTTTTTAGATCAATATCCCAATTGAAACTGAAGTATATAGAAGACATATTTCTACAAAAACTATAACATTTAAACTTTATATTTCTGAGGTTGTTACAAATCATGTATTATTATGTTAAAACATAGTATCTCATTTTCATAGTTCCATTGTCTATGATTGTGCATGCCGTCCTATTGATTTTGTTGTAAAGTTTTCCTGATGTCAATATTGTTTCATTGGAATCATTTATGTGATAATTTAAATAGGTAGGTAGCATTTATTTAGGTAATAATTATTTTTAATTAACCTGAATCTATTTTTATAAAACGACCCAGATAATTTGAATCAGTGGAAGTGAATCAGTACAAAATAACACAATAATTAGAAATAATGTGTTCAAATAGGCGAGTCGAGATTGGAATGGTAAAAAAGATTGCATAATTCCTTCACCTTTTTTATGTGTGTGGTTGAGGTATTACTGTTTTAAGCACTTTTGATTTGTAATTAAAATCATTTTTATTCTTAATTCTTAATATAAATCATTTCATTCTGTCACATTACAGAATTCTGATGTAGTAATTGATATCCTTTGTTTAATGACAACAATAGTGTTCATTTAGATTTATCTCACGCAGTAAAATTCAAATGAAAAATTATTTCTAATTGCTTTATCAAAATTTTTTTTTTTGTAAAAATTTGTTATGCATTTAAAGAATAAATGGTACCTAAGTAAATAAAACTACCTAAATGCCAAGTTATTTATTTGTATGGTGTGATGTACCACCAAGTAAAGTACCAAGAATACTTTGCTTTATTGTATTTAGTAAATATCAAACATAAATAAATTATGTTACTGATTAAAATTGATTGTTTATTTTTTAATATGTTGCTAAATAACATTTTGAAGTCATTTGAATTGAAAACAAGCTTGGAAAGTACACCTTTCATTAAATTTCAATCAATAAATGTTACGAAAAGATATTTATGAGACACTATGTTCTTTAAAATACAATAAAATTTTCAAAAATTCGAATTTAATATTTTGTAATTCTTTTTGAATTGACATCAGGTCATTAATCATTAAATTGGATTTAAAATAATTTTTTTTGACCCGAAACCAATATTGTAACATTCTTATTTAAATTATCCAGGGGTTTAAAATAAAATAATATGCTGCTTATTGATGTATATATTTCGAAAAATTTATTAATTAAATGTTTTTGTTTTTATTATTTAGGTGTAAGTGAATAATATGTTTTTTGTTTTAAAATATTCTATCGCACATTCTTTCTATGTTTATTCTTTTGTTATATATTTATACATTTATTTAAAGCATAATAAAAATAGTACAAACATACACTTTCTTTTCCTTCCAACAGGACAGAAACATGAATTTTGAATGCTGTGTTGATTTCTAATAATATATCTCCATAACTTCGAAAATCTTGTTTTATTAATAAACCGCCCACTTTTGTATCTGTTAATAGTAAAATTTTCTAACCGTCCACCGGTTCCACAGTAATGGTGCTTTATAAAGTAGGGTAGAAACACATTCCATGTTGTTTATTTACAACAGATTCACGAGAGTATTTCTTTTTTTTGAGACATGGGCTCACAATATTTTGTTTGAAGTTTGAACTGCGTACTGACCATTGCTACAGCAAAAAAAAAGAGCCTGCACCTTTTATCGTCGTCTGCGATACAAATAGTATATTTTATGAAATTTTAATTGTCACGGGGAATTTTATGAAGACATAATGAGAATGTTTTTAAAACCCCCTATCGCCCCCCATGAAAGCTGGAACGCCCACTAGTGGACGGTAGGGACCAGCTTGACTACCCCTGGTCTAAACTGTCTATCTCGCTCTAAAAGCTAACACAGCCAAAGGCATAGAAAAAATACAACAAATACAACAAATACAATAAAAGTGCTGTTAAAACATAGCACTTTTTGACAGTTAACTGGATGGCTGCCAATGACTTCTTAAGACACGAACTTTTCCGTGAACGGAACGCCGCTCATACAAAAATGACATCTTTGGACGTCCCGCTTTAAACGGGATTTTACGTAAACGTTTTAACGTAAATCAATTATTTTAAACATACAAATATGTTGAACACACAACGACATATATTGGGAATATCGTCACATACTCAAAATTGAAACAGAATTCGTTTTTACCACTGGAAACGTAAATTAATTTAATTTTTTTATTTTTGCAATAAAATTCGCGGCGTGCAGGGTACCGCCAGTAAAAAGGTTAACTTATTTACATAATTAACCGCCTCAATACATAAATATGATAAACTCCCACGATAGCAGTCTTATGTATAGAATAGATGCGCAGACAGACATTACCTGTAGTGATGTTATATCGACAGAAACTAAGTATTGATACTTACTATTCATATCAAATGATCCCCGTCCACGAGATCTTTTTATTAATTGCTAACACTACTGCTAGTGCAGTTTAAAATATATTTTTTTTTAATGTGAGATGGAACACGCTCTATTCAGGAAACAGGAACTTTACCAATATTTTTCGGCCTGATAATGGACTAAAATAAATACTATATGTTGGGCTAACCCAGTGGTCGGCAAACCGCGGCTCGCGAGCCACATTTAAGTGCGGCTCTGCCATATTTGACATGGCTACAAAGAAGAAGCAAAGAAAATCGGATGACGAAAACCGTGAATTTAAAGTTGAATGAACAGAGACTTACGCGTTTATTCAAAACTTAAATGGCCTACCGACTTCAAGAAGTCAACTTTGGAGGGACACTTTACAACTAAACACGCGTCATTTAGCACTAAATATCCTGTCGGTGATGCAAGAAAGAATGCAGTTGAGGAACTATAAAAAAATCAAGTTCTGTATTTAATTACTGAATACAATCCTCCAACAATGTTACTATTAAATGTTTTGTGGTTAGTAAAGGAAGAGAGGAAATTAAGAGTAAATAATTGAGAATAAGTCGTCTTATTGATGAGAACCTGGAATCATCAATAAGACTTCAAATTAAAAACATCAACATAAAACCTGACTTTCCCAAACTTTCTAAGGAGATGCAAGGCCATAATTCACATCGAGTGTTTATCAGTCTTTGTCATGATTTAATTTTATGGATAGTACCTTACTTACAATTTAATTTTTAACAATAAATAAGATCATTATTAAGTATGATATGATATCAAGTTTTATTCGGTGTAGCTATAGTTTAATTAAGACTTAACCAAATCGGATCATCTCAAAGGGTTTTACATATTTAAACTGTTGCTTGTGAAAATGGGTATTTCCTGTATTAATTATGGCAGTGGTACACAACCAGCGGACCAGATTTTGACAGTAATGAAAATAAAATACAAATAGGTAAAACAATAAGCATTTATTTTCTTTTTAGAATAAAATCACAAAGTATACAATATAAACAAATAGAATTGAATGGGAGATTTTGAGTTTCTTTGGTAATGACTAAATCAAAATGAGGTTTGATTCTTGATAACTAAAGCAGTGCTCCGCAACCGGTGTGCCGTGAAACGATGCTAGGTGTGCCGCGGTGCAATAGCCAAATTTGCATACATGGCTGGTAATATATTTGAGCACCTGCATGAACTTAATAAAATAATGCAAGGTCAGAATGAA
Organism: Rhyacophila brunnea; assembly: GCF_057557595.1. NCBI lineage: Eukaryota > Metazoa > Arthropoda > Insecta > Trichoptera > Rhyacophilidae > Rhyacophila > Rhyacophila brunnea. The sequence goes on from NW_028232859.1 coordinate 6,697,311, forward strand.
AATATATCGACGTGCTCTGATAAATTAGCAGAATTCAAAAATAAACTCGAACTTTGGCAGAAGGAATTAAGACAAGGATCTCTACAAATGTTCCAAAGGAACCACCAGACCACCATTGAAAACAACCAATCAATTTTGAATCGGTAACAAAAACATTTAACTTTGGTGTAAAAGAAATTTCATCAGTACTTTCATACAATCAATGCGACTGGATATGAAACCCTTTTGCAACCAATGCAGAAAATTCTATAGAAGCGCTTTTCCTATAAAATCGAGAGGAATTTGTTGAATTGATAAATGACGGGATGCTAAAACTGAACTTCGCCGATGTTCCATTGGTTATTTTCTGGATTTCGGTTAATAAAAAATATCCTCGGATTTCCGACAAAACTATCGCAGTTCATCTCCCATTTTCGAGTCAAAAAAAGTCGCCTGCGGAACTATTTTACTACGTTAGTATTAATATTTTAAAACATCTTATTGTAGGATACAATTTATTATTATTATGTCATTACTCGACAAATAATTATTCCTAACCCGACAACTAACCATAATAATTATATTAATATAATATAACCATACGAAAAATTGTTAAACATAAAATCAATACCATTAATTTTACCTCGAACACTATTTTAAAAATGCTATTTTAGAGTATCACGCTGTCTTCAACCTTAGCTATAGGTAGGGGGGCCCGCCAAAGATCTTGGCCAGGGGTCCCCCTTCAGGATGTGGGGTCCATGTTTTGGTGTATAAATTGTTTTACGTGTGGTGTGCCGCGGAATTCTGGGAATACCTTTGGTGTGCCGTGGGTGGGAAAAGGTTGCGGAGCATTGAACTAAAGGGTAGTGAAGAAGTTAAATTGAATTTGAAATCGGAAAACGTTCCTATTCACCCCGTTTTACGGTAGTTTAAAATTAATTATACATGAAAAACATTAAAATAGTGTGAGTGTCTTGCACATGGTCTAATATTATTGAATTACATACTATAAGTTCAATATCAAAACATACTTTATTACAGGATCGTGTATTAATAAATTCACACAATATGGTTCATATAAATTTCATCTTATTTGCAACATGTATTTATTGATCAATTGTACCTACATACTAAAAATTAATCATAAATAATATAATGCATTAATTCATTTTCATTACCATTTGAGAGGTTTATTGTGTAATGAGATAGCTAAATATAAATTAAACACAGTATAATATAATTTTATTCATTGATCTTTAGAACCGGGATGTCTAATAATATGTATTATAAAAAACAATTATGTTATAAATTAACGCTTGTTTCAAAGGTATCAATCATCTCTTGTACATTAATAGTTCGATCACTGTTTGCACTTAAAGCAGATGATAGATTTAGTGCTTTACCACCAAAAAAATTAGATATATAGGTATCAGTAGTGGTATTGTCCATCGTCACCTTTTCATATGATACATTTCTATGATTACTTGATTTATTCACAAATTCAACAATATTTCTATCGACTACCAATATACTTTTCCCTAGACATGCTGATTTCTTTTCCCCACCGCCTTTTATGGACATTCCTTTTAGTTTTTCCATAAACCTTTTATCTGCTCTGCGTTTTTCACTGCGCCTTCTTCGTTTTAATTGAGAGCCTAGTTTTATGTTAAATACGCTGCCAATGTCTTCACTAGCAATGGATAATATCTTGTCTTTTGAATCAATCAATGAATTTTCGAAAGGGGTGGTAGCGTAGGGGACGAATAATTGTCTGTTGGCGAAATATTCGTTTGGGTTCGGCAATAAATACTGATTCTTGTCTTGGCAGTACGTCTGAAGAACTGCGTTGGTTTTTTCACATTTGTCTAGGAACTTTTGAGCTGTTCGAAACTCTTGATCGCATTCACTGCATACTCTATCAGGTAAGTTGAAACCTTGAAGATTTTTGCTTAGATTTAAAATTTTGTCCCACAGCGTGTTTGAATGAATTGTGAAATTGGACAAGTTTTCATTTTCCACCAGACAAATCCGACACGTCTTATAAAAATTTAATTGTATTGCATTCATATTTACTCCAAGCTGTTAAGTAAAATAAACTAAAAACAGATACCTCTATAGAATAATAAATTAGAGAAAACAGAACTGTCAAAGTCAAAGTATATTAGTCTATGGTCAAAGTAATAGATAATGCCATCGACTAACATACTGGCAAATGTCAAAGTGGTTAGTGGTCAACTGGTCAAGAGTATATTAGTCTATGGTGGTCAAAGTCAAACTTTTCGTATAAAATCTATGGCCAAACATTGTTGATACCGTCAAAACTGGTAACATTGCCCGTTTTTTTGATAAAAAGTTATTTATCGACACATTTTCATATAGTGATGTATATTGGTAAACAGCTAGGTATGAAGTTTGAATGATCGTTTACATGTTATTGCATGAAAAACTGTTTTTTTTATACTAGGTATTATCGTGCCATAATACCATTTTTTTAAAATGAGCAAAACAAGCCAAACTTCGGATAACTTTGCCCACGACTATTTAATGTACTATTTCAAGACTTATGGCTATTTATTTAATACTCGATTTTGTGCAGGGTCTAGTTTACGTGGTAGCTTATATTACCATTCAATTCAGAGTGGTATTATTAAAATCCATCTTGGGTAAAGTTACCAAAGGTACTTTGAAACTTTAGATACAAATGTCCAAAACATCAAAGGGTTGGCAAAAAATAAAAATGATAGTGTGTTATTTTTTTTTTTTTTTTAGTACTTACACCTTTTATGAAAAAAGAATTAGGTACAAATTATAGGGGGCATACAAAAACTTAAAATTATATTAGTTTATCTGAAAATCAAACAATAAAATTTTCCAATAACAATATTTTATATTTTGACATCAGGGAACTCAGAAATATAGGGAACTGAAATACCCAACCGGTAAGGCTACGCAAGCAACCGATCTCGAGTAAGGTAAACTTAAGCCGCGTGTTCAGAAAACGTCACTCTAAACTTGTGCGTCGGTCTGACAACTGCCTCAGTGCTCTCGGTTTTATGTTAATTTAAAATTGAAAATGGCAATATGTTCAGTAAAAGGTTGTAGTAGCGATACAAATATGAAAAATAAAACAAATAGCGCAACTACATTTCACAAGAAAGCATATTTTTGTTATTATTTTGAATATATATGTCAATATCTTAACATGAATTAAAATTAATTTTACGCGTGGTATTTGACGACGCACAAACAATATTGGGTGTATTTGGAAAGTGCGACGCACACCATTGTATGCATATAATACGTGTGTTTTGTTTGAATAACAGGGCCGCATTTCAGACAGGGAATATTAGATAATATTTATTATAATCAATTATAACTGTTTTGTTTATAATAATGATTTATACAGTTGCGTATGCAATATGCATAGGTAAATGTGCATTTATTTACTGTCAATATTCATTTTAATCACAAAATGAAGAGATAAACACACAAATTACAAAGTTTAACGATTTCAAATATTTTATGAATAATTAATGATATTATACTAAGAATTGACTTTTGGCATAACAGATTTCCACGGGATCAAGATCAAGATCATGTTAGGTTAGTATTGTTATAGTTATATAGTAAAATATTTACTGTAGAAAATTATATTTGAATTAGATGTTGATGGTCTGAATGTTACTTTCTATTATCAAGAAATAACGTAAACACATAAGTATTGTATACATATATAATGTTTATAAAGGGGCTGTATTATTTTTTATAATTATTATTTGTTTCTTTATTAAACACCATAACAGGCCGTGAAGCCCAATAATAGTGGTAAAACTCCCAGGCTTAAGGAATTTACATATTAGATTATGTAAATATATTTTGACTTCACCGGGATCGAACCCAGAACTCATCATCTGGGATGGAAGGCCAGTACCTTACGCACTGCCGCCGATTATGAATTAAAAAAAAACACATGGCTAGCTATATTATTTCAAATTTTAAAACTACGTCGACATACCTAATCTCCGTCGGCATTTTGACATAGCCATGATCTTTTTATCATTCCAAATAGGTACCTTGTTTTGGATATCCATCTCGACTACCATAAGCAGACACAAAACCTTGTAATTGCTGACTATCACTTTATTTTGAAGTCATTAAATGTTTCAGTTATGTATTATTGCTCACCGTAGATGTATTGTGTACCTACCTATATTTAGTCGGAAGGGAAGTGATAATGCCATGTTTAGAGAGATCTTCCATTATTCATGCGACAGAAAAGTCAAAAAAGTTGATATTTGGTTTTTCTCCCTGTCTCGATTGAATAAATCGTGTATAATATTTTCTTATTTACGTCCGTACCGTCGTTTTTCATATTTGTATACGAAAAATGAATAGCGTGTTAATAGATCTAGAGCTTCCAACCCTGTTTTTACTGAAACCTGCTAACTGGGTAACCGCGGATATGTAAACTAACCGAAAACCGGGTTATTATTATATAATTATTAGTAGGTATATGAACTAAAGAGACAAACCGCGAAAATAACATGTGAAAGCTTTTTCAAAAACGTCGCGTCGTAACAAATAATCAACAACTCAGTCTTCACTCAAGTAATAAAATCGCCTGCCTAAATTACTTTATTACTTACTTACCCTTTAAATGGCTTACTTTTATTGTTATTGATATAGTGTGAGACAAATTCCATAGAATAAATAATAGCGCGGCGGTCTTTAAGGATTACGCGTGGCTTAGATATCCACGGCAAATCTATAGAGCTGTGGGATATCGACAACTGCTTTGGGTTTTTTGCTTAATCCCCTAAATTGAGTAGGTACACGTCTTGTCTTGCCCGTAAATAATTTTGTTTGTATACAAATATATTGTAAATAATGTAAATAAGCAAACTAACCGCTAACTGGATAGTAAGTAATTTTCCTCTGGTTAATAATAATTGGAAGCCCTACATGGGTCCCATCATTATTGTTTATTAGATTGATTTTTTCAACCCACACCATTAATAAAATGTGTGTTTGATGGATGACAGTAAGTTAGGTATAAGACAAAATGTATGCTTTCTGTTAATATATTATTATAAATGCGATTAATGTTATACCTATATAGAATTACCTGTTGTATGTAAATATTGCTGTACTTATCTTGTTATTACTTAATCTTATATATTATGTGACGTATAAGTTGAATGGGATTTTTATAATTATATTTAATATTTTTCATAATTATTCTGTACAATGTGTTATTTATGTTCATTCATTTCATATAAATATACTTTCTAAAAAACCAAATTAATATCCTTTTTTTAATTTCTAGAAAGTATATTCCTAATTGTGTGTGAAATTAATAAGTATGTATGTTAATTTAAAAACGCGTTAAAACACTAATATTAGTAATATGTAAGTATTTAAAATATGTTTCGTATTAAGTCTTTCTACTGAAAGTAGTCATCAATAATGCGGCTCTGTGCGTGCTACGAAGGTCATTTTTTTTGCGTCCACACATTTACTCACACTACTAAAATCCTGCTTCACTTTCAAACGTTTGTAGAATAGGAGATCGGAGTTCTATTTATTTTCTTTTCTGTGTTTGACATGTTTGTTTGAAATTTCAATAGACCAATAGAAATTTCAATAGACAATATTTCAATAGGCCAAAAAATGTCAGTATTTGGCTTCTTTCTTAAAAAATTTGCTGTTGCACTGTTTTCGGCAACTTTTAAAATTTGACCCATATTGAATTTTTCGCTTTTGACAGTTAAAAACTTTACCAATGCATACATCTCAGGCTAAATACTATAAGAATTGCATATTTTTACTAAGCATTCCTCATTTTTATCAACTGCGTCACTGTCATTAAATTCCTCATCTGTTAACAATAAAATTCTAGCTCATCTTCTGTTGAATCGTCTGATTGTTCTCTACTATTACTGTCATAACATGTATGATTTCTTTCGGCGTATTGACTATAAATTTAGAATAGTTTTACGGAGATTCTGAATAATTGTGTTTCTGTATCACGGGACGTCATCTTTTTACTTGCAACCAGTTCCGTTGCAATACACAGCGTTTCAGAGTTTTAGTTATTTTATGGTCTCGCTCCTAGTTTTCTGCGTTCTCTTTTCATCTTATTCACGGCCGGTGTTATGACTTCCATTCGGAAAATAAAGCATAAATAAAGTAAACAGTAGAATCTAATTCATTGCAAACACATTCACAAACATTGGCTAACCAATCTACATTATTGCACTATTACTTAAAAATATATAGTTGGCATCAACAAGGATGGTTTTTTGATAACCCTAACCTAACATTCTTTTTCGGCAGGAAAGGGCGTCCAGCATAGTGCTTTGGAACTATTGGTAAGATTGCCCAAGAAGAAAATATAGGCTATACCATCGAACAATGCAATAATTCAATGGTAATTGTGATCTCAGTTATATATTCAACATTTTACTCACCTGACTTCCATATTTTAGATGTATAATCAAAAGTTTGACACATAGACTAATATACTATATACTAGTTTGACACAAGACCAGACGGACACCAAAACAGTAGTTTACTTCAGAGTAGGATATTTGGCTTTAAATGAAGTTAGCGGGAAAATGGTATCAGTGTAGCAAGTAAACAAATATATTTTGCCATAGATATTAATTGGTCGACTTTATTTGAAGATGCCTTGTCGGGTAAAATCACTATTTTGTCCGACTAAATCTTCTGGGTAAAGTTACCATGGAAAGGCAATGTTACCAGTTTTCACGGTATTTCTTTGGAATATCCTACTTAACGAACATAAATCATACCTATTATTTTTGCATAATATTTGACAAAACATTATAGAATATTTTATTTACTATTTTACATTTTTCGAAAAATCAAAATTAAAAATTATTGTAGGTAGGTAGGTATATTTTTTGGACCGCGTACCAGTGCTGCCAACTGTACTATAATTATAGTATTTGTACTATAATTTTGGTCCGCGTACTATGTACGATATAAAACAGGCATAGTACTTTATGATAATTTTGAATATCGGAAAAAATATCTAAAAAGTACTAAAATTTAGATATTTCCGTTCGATAAATTGGTGATAAGTGCTATAATTTCGAATTTCGCAGTATAAGAATATTTGGAGAACTTGGAAAAAAATGCTCGAAAAATGTAAAAAAATAAATTCCTTGAATTTGGTATAAAATGAAATTTCTTAAATTCTTCAGTAAGCATTTTTGGACGGAAGTGGTACTTAAATAAAAAGGGTCTCGGAGTTTCTCAAATTCTCCGTTATTTTTTTTCTGAGAATCAAAAAACCTGGTATATTTTTAACAGAAGATGTCAACGCGTGCTATTATGTTTTCCCCAAATACTATAATTTTGGAAGCTCTGTACTATAATTCCACTTTGAGAAGATGGTAACACTGCCACGTACTATAGGTTCGTTTTTCAAACCATAGCAATATACGTACAAATTGTATCAGTAGAAAATACACCGGAAATGGTTTGAGATTTGACGTTGGGTTCAGTGTATGATTGAAAATCAAACCGTTCTCGGACCATCAGAAATGGTTTGACATGAAACGTGAAACCGATTCTGACGATCTGTCAAACGTCAGAAAAGCGTTTCCGTGGACATTCTACCAAACGGTCCCAAATCCAATAAATCCAACGTGTCATTTGATTTGTTCAATTCAGGTTGAATGATACGAACCTTTATAATTCCTTGACAAGAAGATGGCAACACTTTAATCCATAGACTAAATTGACTGAAACAGAACTAAAATTTGTGAGGTCATTGAAATGTCAATATTTATATTTTTTGTTGTTGTACCTAGTGTTGTAATAAAAGTTTTTGTTTAAAATTATCGTATAATTATATTTATCGTCTCAGTTTTTACCACTAAAATTAAATAACTATGGATTTCAATTAAATTTAGTACATTCGATTATAGTAGAATGACATGTATTGTTCAATCATAGAAGTGATAAACATAACTTATAAAAACTTAGCAAATAATAAGTAAAACTGTATATATTTAATGAAAAATAGCATATTATCTTGCATTGGAAATAAAAATTGCTGAATTTCATGCCTATAAAATGTGGCTTATTTTTGTATTATGCTTCTCACCATGTGATGTTAAAATTATTAATTAAAAATAATATGAAGCAATAAAACTGGCATAATTAGCATCAACTATCCTGCAGCATTGAAACAATCAACGAGAACCAACAACAGCAAATAACCTGACTGTCAATATGGAACAATTGGATCTGGAAACAACCCATCCAGTGTTGGAGGAATCGGCATCAACATGTGAGGACGAGGCAGAAGACTCTTCATCTTCACACACTGAAAATCTAATTAACAAATCAAAATTAAAAATGGAAACAACACCATTACAAACTTCTAAACAAATACTTCAGAACATGACAACATCGATAGGTCACGAAAATCCAAAGTATGAACTCTTTAGCACCGTTTTTATTGACCGTGAACCTAATTATTGTTTTCGAGTAACTGCATTGAACTTAGTCGCCATCGGTAAAGGCCGGTGTGAAGAAGAAGCCGTTGAAAAGTGTGCACGAAATCTCGTCAACAAATTCAACCCAGTCAAGATCTCAATGAACACAAAGAAATCTAAGATAACTCATAAACTACCCAAAAACTGTGTGGAAACTGAAATGAGTTCTTTGGCCATTGCTGATGTGGAACCAAATAAGATTCTTATATCCGAAAACTGTGTAAAACAGAGTACTGCAATAATCAGAACTGAGGAATCGGAAAAACGGTCATCTTCCATTCGTGAACCTAAGCCAGTTGTAACTGATAAATCTATTACTAGTACGGAACCGAAGATAAGAACGAAAATTTTTAAACGTATTGGATCCAATAAAGGCGCACCCGGTAGTCAAGTGAAGCCTGAAAAAAGTTTTAAGGACAATCACGTTGATTCCAATAGTAATGTGAAATCTTCACCCGGCAACTCTAAACATAAGAATTCTGCGAAAACTAAAATATATTGTCCTAATAATGCCTATGTTCAATCAGCTGTGGATACCCGATTATTGGCGAAAATAAAAGACTGCGATTTTGGTGCAAACCCCATACAGAAGTTACAAGACATCTGTGTCAAGAGTCAAATACAATTACCTCGATACAATTTTCTCCGACCGTCTATATCGCCAAATGGGAATATATTTAAAATGCAGTGTTCTTTCTTGGGATATATTGTCTACGGCCGAGGCCGGACTAAAAGAGAGGCCAAGTCTCAAGCGGCAGCCAACATGATGCGAAATATGATTGCGCTCGGTTGGCATATTGATTCAGCGTAAAGAATCGACATATTACTCAATTTTACTATTACTTGAAAAATTTTATCGTCTATAAATAATCGGATAAAAAAAACATTTTTTTGGATAATATAGGCAGCCAGTTTGGTATTTCGGGACATATCTCACTGCCCCATCGTCAACAGCATCATCAAATATAATGTATGAAAAAGTTTAAATTGGTCATGTCTCCTGGTGTTAAACCTTCCATTTAAATGGAAAACAAAACGAAAAAATAATGTTTTATTAACTACTTAGTGTTAAGTTTAACAAAAAATGGTCCCATTAATTCACCAGGGATAATATCATGCTTAATAACTACAGATAAAAAAAACAAAGTAAACATGTTTGTTTTCAAACAAGAGCCTACTCCACACACCTTTAATATAAAGATTTTAAAATCAATGGGGAATGACTGCAGGAATATGAAATACTTCAGTGTATTTTTGAATTAATATAATTTTTTTTCCACTTCTATCTGATATTACTGTTAAATTAAAAATAAATGAATAAGAACAAAGCTAGCCGTTCGAACTTATATATCTCATATGCACTGATCACATGGAACTGAATACGACTCAGTTTGAGATGAGTGATCCTATCGTGTGACACATTGGGTCTGCTACACTAGTTTTGTCAGAGTGGTACTTTCATTGTCCCGTGTCATGGTTGTAATGATCAAACGGATAGCTTTTGATGTAGATTAGGATATCCGTAGCAGTTAATCAATACTTACATTTTTTTGAAAAAAAAATTTTTGTTCAGTATGTACCTTAACTAGAACTGTCAGCGTGAGCACATTGTTGTTCTTGTCGAATATTATGCTTTCATCAAGTCATAGGTGTAATGAAATAAAAACAATAAAATAATGAATGTAAATAAACACTTTATTGATAAGAAATTAGATTAGGGAACAATGTTATTAAAAGTTTGTTATTTTTTATACTATATTGTACAATTTTTAATAAGATGACAAATAAACACAAACAATATTTCCTTATAAGGATAAAAATAGTTTTTTATTACTACCTATCCTATAAAAGCATCTTTAAGAGCATAATTTTTCATTTACCGATAAAAATTTGTTATATTAGATTGAGTGTTATTAAATTTTATACAATATATGAGACAAATGACATCTCATTGAAATATTAAATAGATATAAAACAGAGAAAAGAGAATAGTATAATTATGCACCCATTGGTCGTACTTTAAAATTGGCTTCACATCCTTTGGTTTTATTTCACTGACTGGTCATTCTTTTATTGGTCCAGATTTTAACCAAATATCGATTATGGCATTTCAAAACACTAAATAGATTTATAATAACAATTGAATATGAAACCCTTAAAGCCCTTAAAGATTATTTTGTAAAAACAGTAATGCAGTTTCAATAAAACTTTTGGTTAAATTCAACACGTAATTCTAATAAGATTTGTAATAAAAAAGTGAGCAGAAGTAGAAAAATTTGAAAGTAGTTGGTATTTATTAAAGTAAAGTTAACCAAGAGACAGTATCATAGCTGAGCTTAGGTCTATCAGTCCATCATTCTGGCTTCGGCCTCGGCCTGTCTCATGAGAGGAGCCAAGCTGTCTCTCCAGAGCGCGCTGTGCGGGCCGTGGGTGATCTTCAAAATGTCTGCTGCAGATCGTAGAGAGATGAGCGCATCACGGGACTCTCCCGCAAACAGTTGAAGTTTGCCGAGTTTCACAAAGAGAAGACCGTACAACGGATGCCGTAACCCGTAATAATTCCTGGAATGATGTTAGGAAACCGTTTTGAAAATCGCTCAAATACTTCTAAGGTTAAGTAATGTTATAATTTGGTCATAATTACACTGTAGGGTTTTTCTGGTTTCCCTATAGGTAAGAAATTTTTTATGTAACTTTATTAATTAAAATAAATTCCATTTAGTTTAATAATAATCAGGACCAGTTTTGTCCACTTCAAAGGAACATTGTCAAGTCGAGGAATTCATGTATTTAACTTGGAAAAACCTTGAATATAGATACGGTCGATCTCGGTTATTACGATCACGGATATAGCGAGATCTCGGATGTAATGAGGAAATATTCATTGACATTTTAGTTTATGATTTTCTCCATACATTTGTTCACTGTTATAACGAGCAACTTATTGGATATACCGAGCTAAAACATCATCAAAATTTTTCTTAAAACTGTTAATGTGTTGATCATTTAAAAACATTTCAACCCTAAGCAATAAGACCGGACAGGATGCCACCGGGTTCGCATTACGTTTATGACACTAGTTAAGTGTCTAAGTACCTATCGGTGTTTTCGCCGACAATTTGAAAAAGTATCCACCCATATGGTTGAATTAAGTAAAAAATCCAAGATTTGTGAAGTCAGTAGGTACAATAAACAACTTCTTTTGTAGTTTATGAATGCCATGCTTGTTTCGGGGATTTTTACGATGGTTTTCAGATTTTTTATTTTCGACTTTTTGTGTGACGTGACCGCTCATTTAAAAATACCTATTCTCTGATATAACGAGTAACGCTTATAACAAGCAAATTCAGTCGGTCCCATTTTCCTCGTAATAACCAAGTTCGACTGTAGTGAGATTCAATCACATCTTTCACTAGGCTCAGTCCACACAGAAGGTTTTTTCAATGTATTTGGGAATAAGGCTAATGAATGAAGCAAAGTTCTCTATCATATTCCTATTTATTTATATTTGTAAAATTGTTTATAGTTTTATTTCTTGAAAAATGTGTGCCTGCTACTCCTGATCAACATGCTCACATGGAAAATATCTAAAAGCATTCAGAAGCATCTGAAAACCTAAACTGAGGTAGTTAGACTGTATAGATAGAGACACGGCATCCTTGGTGCAAGAGCAGTAGAGAGGGTTTGCGGTTGACAGAGAGAGAGACATTTCCCGGTTGCAGCTTAAGATTGACAGTCAGTTGTTTTGTTGATGACAATGACGTTGTATTCTGAAAGCAATGTATATTTTCTAATTCTAATGGAAACTTACTTAAATCCTGGTAATAACAGTTTGGCGTATTGTTTACCCTGTTCCCAAAATTCATACTGTATGCACCCATCCATTGCTAAATCTAAGGTTTGTACGTGATAGAGCGAGAGTGGATGCAGAATATCCTGTTGTTTTTCGAGGCATGCTCGACATACATCCACATCTGAATTTTGTATAGTAAGAAAATACCATTTCAATTATATAGCATAGCTGAATGTTTTTAAAAGGGGATTCATTGAAAAGCATTCACTAGATCTCTATTTGTGGAATGTTGATGGAGGAGAGGAAAGGTAGAACATTACAAACATGCTTATATCCTGGATCCAGAGACATTGATTGATGAAACAACAAGTGTATTTCATCCAACCAACAGAATTCGAATCTTAAACCCCTATCTCACTATGAAAACATGTTACAGAGGTTGTTACCCTAATACTTTAGGCTCATATTCCGTGAAGTACACTGGAAGCAATTTTTTTTATTAACTTGTTGGACAGACATTTATTATATCGAATGGCCAATTAATTAGTGTACAACTGGTATACCGTCCGCGTGGAAAGCATTAATATATATTTTTTTACCATGTTCGATCCTAAGAAGATCATATACGTCAGCGCAGTGTGGAGATTATATTAACAGATTTTTGTTTTAACGAGAAATGGATATTAGACACTTGCTCAACTTATTAGATCCATACTCTGGGTCCAAACACACATTGACAATCAACATGTGAATTTGCCAGAGCTGAGATATAACTATGTGTTCCAAGGTCAGCAAGCTCCATGCAAAACCCCAAGTCCCGAGCACCGGAACTTCGAGATCCAGTGGCTATATTTATGCTATCGCTTCGCATTGTCGTATGCATAAAATCGAGCTATGAAAGATCCAAGCCAAGGATGAATTATGTATTGGTTTTCTCCATAATAGAAAGGATAACAAAATTTTTAATTATTGCTGTTGCATTAAACCAGCGATATCCAAACTGGGAGGCGCGAAAAGTTTAACAAAAATGTAGCCACAGGTTTGCAGTTTGCAAATGCATAGTTTACAAAACGGCCGCTAGTTATAAACTGCATAAAAAGTCCTATAAAAGGTTGTTTGCAAACCTGTCTGAAGATATGGAGGCTAATTTTATAATACATTAGTTCTATACTATTGTGAAGCGCGCTGGCTATCTCGTGAAAAAATGAAATAAAAGGGTCAAATCATAATATTGAAATTTGAGGCAAATTTGTTTAGGAACGATAACTTTGTTGTTAAACTTGTCTATTTGGTGGAAATTTGAAAAAAAATTAAGAATAATATTAAAAAAGAAAGTTCGTCATGTTTCCACTTTTAAATGATTACTGCGCCAGATATATTGATGCAAACAAAAATATATTTACTGAGTTTGCTAATGCACTTTTCACATTTTTATTTAAATAAAAGATCTCGATTTTACAAAGTTCGTGTGGATATAGAATCCATGGCCCAGGGGGTGGGGGTTGACAGGGCTTGGGCCTGGGGGCCCGGCGAGTGAGATTAACACACATCACAAATTTACTCTAATAGTAAAAAAAATCGCGGCGCTACTATTAATTATTTTATTTTACACATTTAATATAAATAGTAAAATCTTGTTATTTTTTTATTTTTATATTAGTACATTTTTGATTATTTAAAAAGGTGTCTGTATTATTAGTTCATGAAATAAAGGGGGGGGAGTCTCCAGGATTAGATTTTTTTAAAGGGAGGCGTAGTAACATAAAGTTTGAAAACCACTGCTTTAACCCATGTCATTAATGATGCGTGAGGGAAGGTGAATTTTTAGTAGCTCAAACAACTTTTTGATGTACCCAAGCAATAAGAAAAGAAAAATATGAAAATTCAACTTATGTTAAGAATTAAACGGTAAATAACAATATAATATATTCATAGACTGTTGTGGGAGACGAGTTAATTAGATATTGAGAACAAAAATTAAAAAGGATACATGTAAATGATTTCTCTTTCATATTCTGCAAATGCAATTGAGTGAAATCCATGGCCTCCTTGAACCTTTTCACAAAATCCTCACTAACTACTGTATCACATTTGGGGCATTGTAAAAGGCGCCCATTTTCCAGATTCTCGCATCTCTTGGAATGATTACCAGTCAATGACAAACCATTAAAACCTTCTTCGATACCCATTTTAGAACATTTTGCACTGTCAGAGTGATCATTTTCTTTTTTATCATCAAAATGGTTTTTAATGCCATTGTTGGTACCGGGTGAACCGTTGCTTGCTCTTTCAACACCATTTGAACCGTTGACTCCATTTAAAGATTTCTTGTCATAACTATCTACTGATCTATTATGGACCGAATCATATGCGCTTTCACTGTGCACTGATAGCTGTCGGGTGTCTTCTAGCATTTTTTGAAAGCTGTCAGAGTTTTTCTTGCGAACTTCCTCTTCAGAATCAGAGCTGTTATGAGCATCGACAGCACAATCTGGCGGAGAAATAAATAGTTTGATGTTCTCCCTCCACGGGATTTGAACGGGATAGTCACATTTCAAATTCGGACACTGGGCTGCGTGCATTAATGATATCTGTCGACTATCTATGAATATAGATATCAAAAATATTAAACAAAATAAAATGAGAAGACCACATTCTGGTTATATTTCACAAATTTAAAGTAAAACTAATAATTACTCTTCTCATATTTGCACTTTAACCACTGACTAAAATGGTAATTATAACGTAACAATTAATAGATCAATGAATAAAGTCTATACATTTTTTTATAATATAACAGATAGTTAAATAGAAAAATAATAATTACATAAATAAATTACTCACCTACACACCTCTCACATTGGCACAAAAAATAATATGTATTTAAAAGTTCTGTTTGTCTCTCAAAAGGAGTATTTAAAAGATCTATGTAAGATATGAAAACCTAAAAAAAAATACAAGAAAATTAGTTTATGGCTAATAAATTTAATGTGTAATCTAAATTCTACCATTCATAAGTAGCAGCAATACATGTTGGAGTAATATTATTAGAAACCTATAATTTTATTCAATATAGGTATTTGGTTGAGGGCAACAGGCAATCAATATATAATTAAAAATACAATCAGTGGTACAACTACGATTTGTGCCAGTCTTGCAAAACAACAGCGGATGTCATTCTCTCCATGTATTTTCTTATCTACTCTAAAGTATTCCAAAAATTAATCCAATGAATGTTTGACTGTTGAGTCTTCCGATGACTAGGCCACATGTTTGAACGTTTTTATAACTACCATTTTCTTGGTACCTCTTACGTCACCTGTCTCCTTTCCATAGCCATCAGCTCATTCCGTATATCTCGTATTATGAGAAAATTATTATATGTATAAATGGCCAATCATGCTATACACTACACCAGGAATTACGAACCTATGGCACGAGATGATTTTGCATGGCACGCGAATGTTTTATGTTGAAGAGAAAAATAATTATAATTTAATAATAATTTAAAAAATATGTTTTTGTACAAATATCTACCTAATTATATATTATATAATATTAAAAATGCATATTTCATTCTGTTTTTAATAATATTTTTACCAATAATATTTATCAATCGACTGCAAATGGTAACGACGAAATTCATGATGTGTGTTATAAGTAAACTGATGATTATTTTTGTACTTTGACAATTTGCCAAAAAAAATGAGCCGACTGTGGCCCACCGTGGAATTCTTTCCTAAAAAAAATGAGCCGTTTGTGGCCCACCGCGGAAATATCTGTCTAAAAAAACGAGCAGCTTGCGGCACACTGCGGAATTCTCATCTAAAAAAATGAACCGTTTATGGAAAAATGAGCCGACTGTGGCCCACCGCGGAATTTACTTATATTTTTTAAACTTTTTTAATAGAATAACTATTTTTTTATTTTCTTCCTGCTCGAACTACTTGAAAAATTGCTCGGCACGTCAGACAGTCAAAAAATAATATTTATAATATGAATTAATATTTTTTAATTTTGGCACGTGTACGTAAAAAGGTTCGCCAACCCTGCACTACACGGATGTTAAACAAATTAATGTCCTTGTTGCAATAAATTATAAAGCTGAATTTTTAATAAAATAGGTAGGTATAATTTACTTTTAATTTCGTTACCTCATTTGGTTTTTTTATAATTAATTGGTAATAATCGAAAATGATACATTTCACATTTACGGTTATTTTCCTCGAAACTTTAATGATACCCAAATTTAAGAACCATGGGACAGGAGAAACCATCTGGAGGACTTGTGCCCACCATAGTTATTTAAGTCACTCAATAAAACAGTATTGATAATAAATAACATGTAATGCATCCACATAACAATAATGATTAAATTAAATTCAAATCAAAGATCAATATCACATTAATAACTAAAAATAAATATAACAGTAAAAAATGCAGGAAACAGGAAGAGATGCTGTACAATTTGTAAATGAGGAGAGGGGATGGTCTGAGATGATAGTTCTATAATATAAGGAAAAACCTGACAGAAATAGCTGTATGATCATCGAGACAAATCATAAAAATTTATGAAGGAGGATTCCAGACCTCACACAAACTCATTACGTATGAAACAGACACTGTCATTAATGATAGATATTTTCTAATAATTCCTTTTTATCTACTAGAGTAGGCAAGTAGACATAGTATTATGATGTGATATCGTATAAATTATGTATAAAGGCAGTTGCAGAATTACTGTGTCTCGTTTAACAAAATAAAAAAATATTGATTGTTGTTTTTCAAGTTATACTTCTTTCGGCGCGTTTGGGAAATCAGATCAGAGTGTATTTTTGGCGTGTGACATGGTCACACATAATTTATTTTTTCACACGAAAAAAAACGCACTCGATTGGATTCGAACCACCGATTGTTCGGTTATCAGCCGAACGCACTACTAGGCAGCGAATTTATTATTGTCGGCCATTTGCAATTCCTTACGTAAACAAACGATTAAAGGTAAGAGTGACAGTTGGTACTAAAAAAATAAAAACAACGAGAAACCATTAGTAATATAAGTTAAAGTGTATAGAAATAAACCAACGGCGTTCCAATAAGCGGTCCTTTTTCTTGAGTGTGTAATTTAACAAGATAATTAAGAGCTAGTCAAAGAATCTAGTTTATCACAAGTTTTGTTTTTGTTTTG
The DNA here is from genome assembly GCF_057557595.1 of Rhyacophila brunnea. NCBI lineage: Eukaryota > Metazoa > Arthropoda > Insecta > Trichoptera > Rhyacophilidae > Rhyacophila > Rhyacophila brunnea. The sequence continues at coordinate 6,714,805 of NW_028232859.1, forward strand.
TTACGCCAAATAAGTATAACTTCTAACGCGCGTACATAAGTACACACACCTTTTTTTTTTTTAAGTTAATTAAAATTTTTTCTTTTTATATTACGTTGATTATTATTAACTATATATTATTAGGAATAATAAATACCTTAGAGAAGTCAAGAGTGGGCATATCGACCAGGGTTCTTATGTTAATGGTGGTACCATCAAAAATTGCAACGGCATTAGGTTCGCACGAATGGTCAAGAATCGAAACTCCTAAATAGAGGCCAGTTCCCACAGATAACATTTCAGGATCCAAGATGGCGAAACTATTGATACACATCTATAATAATAATAATTATAATAATAATAATAAAAACGAAGTTTGCAACATCTATACAGTGGGCGGAAACCTACTACATGCGAGTGATTGAATTACCCACTACGACATTTTGAGTTACCCGCTAAGAAAATATGATAATATTTTTTTCAAATTATTATTTTTTAGAATAAATAATCTGGAATTAGAATACATTGAATTCAAATGTTCAGTTCTATGGACAAAGAAATTTAAAGATCTTCATCAGCAAACTTGATAACAAATAAAACGATATATATATGCAATATCATTATCCTGTGCGCCATTACTACAAAACTTTTCATGCTTAAAAAAAATTGCATTATTTGTTCTACTATCAGCATTTGGTTCAACATATTCTTGTGTGCAAACATTTTCTCAAATGAAATGTGTCCAGAATACTCGGCGAAATCGATTACCACCAGAGAATCTTGATTCCTGTGTTCGACTTAAGACAACTACGTATTTGCCAAATGTTGAAAAACTGGAAGCCACTAATAAAAATATTACATTATATTATATTATATTATGTATTTATAAAATAAATTTGTATTTACACATACTTATGAAAATATACGTATTATTATTATATATACATATTTTTTATTTTATAAAATTAAAATTGTTTTAAAAAATATTAAATAGAATTTTTTTACCCAGTCTCAGTCTACAACAACATGTAATATTTTGTTTCAAAACCTGTGTGCTGTTTGGTCAAAATATTAAAAGTAGAAAAACATTAATAATTAAAAGATACTAGTTGCATCGCTGGTGATGGTAGAATGGTTTTGTATCCGCTTGGCAAGTTGAGGGTCTCGGGTTCGAATCTCGGGTCTGGCGAAATTCAATGTGTTTGAACTAAGAGCATGGGCCTAATGGATTAAGCAATTGGCTAACACCCATTTCTCGTAAAGTTACAAAACCTCTTAGTGTGGCGGCATTGATCCACACTGCATTGTACAGCCAAATGAAAAAGATACAATTTGCTACCCACATTAGAGATTTTCATAAGAAATTTCCAACTCACTAAGATTTTTTTAAATTCAAATTAAGATTTTAATACTGTTTACCAAAGTCATCAAGACATGTGTCGTGTAACTAATTCTTTTGACTCGCGCCAATTATATTATAATGTATTAATTAACTGCAGGAAAATTTGATTCCAACCAATTTTGGTTGTGTTTAATAAATTTCTCATCGTAACATCGACTCGATTCGTTTGCGCATGTTTACATTTCAAGCGCAGTGTACAGGTTAAACAGATATCTTAACTCATCTTTATAAAAAAATATTTTAATTCTACAAATATATAATATTTTATGTAAGACCTACCCTCCCGTAGATTCCCATGAGTTCGACAGAGTTGGGTAGAGTACAGTCGGTGAGGAATTCAAAAAGAACAGCACACAATGAAGTGAAATGTTCCATACGCCGGTTGTCAATTTTCAGATCCTGATAGTCTATAATAAACAGAGGTTTTAATTACATAATTATCTGACAGCTTATTTTTGACCGAACACAAAAAAGACAATAAATAATACTTACGGGACATTAGGTCCTTCCATACTCTGAAAGATTTCTCAGTATAATGACCCCTGGTAAAGCCTCCACCTTTGGCAAGTTTTCTTATCAGCCTGGCCAATAGTCTTGCCGCATCGGGTGGCACGCGAGGATATATTTTTTTATATCCTTTGCATTCCTCCTGTCCAATTAAGATTACATTATTATCATACACAACAAAATGGTTGACATTTTTAATTACTACCAACGTTATTAACATTACGTTAGGTCATGGGCTGTCTCTACATAAGTTACAATTTAGAAAAAAGTGTGACATGCATGGTTTGAAGGAATACCTTTTTTTTATATTCAAATACATACAAAGAAATCAGATTGATTTTGAATTGTAAACTATGGTTAGATATTTTGGATATTAGCCATTCCCAACTGATTTTTGAAACAATAAATCTTAGGGACACGTCAAATTGAGATAATTATCTCTCTTTTATTAAATATTCTGAATGGCACAATGGCATTATCTGCTTCAAATATTTTAATTTATATTAAAGGTTCTTCATATTGTAGTTTTCTGGTCATTTAAAACAATATATTTTTATGTCTACAGAGAAAATAATAGTTATTGTTATTGATGCATTAAACTGATCCGTGCCACGGATGAATTAACTCGCCAAAGCATGCATATTGCGTCAGGCCACGGACGAAATAACTCGCGGGTTCTTGTAAACGTCATAACTTCTGAATAAACATTCTATGTATATTTTCTAAACAATATTTATCATTTTAGTGTGAAAATATTCACGATAAACTCTATAAACATGTTATGTTGGTAAGTTTTCACAAATATTTATCATTCCGTTCCTATTTCATATTTTTTAAAAGATTTATTTTATTCCGAAAATAGCTGGAAAAAAATTGGCTGGCAGAGATAAGGTTAAGAAAAATGAAATACAACTGCACCAAAATCTTAATTTCTTTAAAAATGAATACTAGAAAAATCTGTTCCTGTCTATTTAGTGGAAGCCAGCAGCAAACAAATTTTGAAAATAGCCGATAAACTGGATTATTTTTTAGGTTAGGTAATCATTCTTGATTTCATGAATTTTGCCGAAATCGGCTATGAAAATTGGCGCTTCCAGTAAAACCAACTTGTACCGAAAAATCAATTTTAAGGCGAAAATATGGCATTTCGTATTACCTATATACAATTCAGCATTATATTTGAAATAATGCAAAAAACATTGAACCTATTTCAGTTAACAATGGATTTAACTGAAGACCTGAGTTTATGACATGAGGGCAAAAATGAAATTTATATATAAAAAAAAAACAAAGGCTAAACGAGCCTACAATTCCTAGATAGTACCTTCACGTACACTAAGAATATAGTATTTATATATAGAAGTACTATTTTAAGCTTAGTTATAACATTTAGATTGAGGCCATTGCCCCAACAAGCCATTAGTGTTATATAATTAATTATAATGTCTATGATCTATCAATACACAACATATGTCAATTGTGGGATGACTGCTCAAAGAATGTTCAATAAAGTTTTATTTAAAAAAAAAAATATATTAAGTGACTTGCCTTGTGATCAGTCCACGCATCCTTTTGACAAGATCTTCCACAGTAATGAATCCGTTGACACCCCGAACACTTCAAAACCTTACCCCTGTTCGACAAAAAGAAGAACATAATTTAAGTGGCTTTGCAAAAATGAGGTTCTACATCTAAACAAAATTTTTTAGATAAGTAGGAAAAATTTGTTACAAATCACACATGAGGGAAGTCCAGTAGCAAAATGATAATCTTTCTTTTGACAATGTCCGATCCTAATAAGATCATAAATATTATGGGCCTCCACAGGGTGGAGGTTTGTATTAACAGATTTTTAACATATATGTATTTGCCAGACCCAGGATTTGAGCCTGGAACACACAACATTATAAGCCGACCCGTTAGCCGATCGGTCATTGTGGGCATTTATTTAATTTTGTTTGTTCATGGATTTTAATAACAACTAAATTTAGTTTTTTAATACCCCGAATTTGCATTTTCCGCAACGTAAAATGGGTTTCACTGTAAATGAAAGTTATTGTGTAAAAACACGTGTTTAGTAAGACATAAAATTGTTAAACACCTATCTCTCTGAAATAACAAAATTTGTAATTCTAATCAAAAATATGAACATACCGATAGAGCACTCATCTCTTGAAAAAGACATATTACTATTAACGATGACAGCATACACTTACTTGACGAAACAATGGTCACATCTCAATTGTTGCTCTTTTGACGATAAAATAAAAACAAATGGTTTCTCCTCAAGAATTGTTGTTCCCGCCTTTATTGGTCCACCGTTTGCGTAATTCTTCATGACGGATAGTTGAACACGATAAAGTTGTTTGTGTTGAAATAGTAAACATACAAAGTATACAATACAGTGTTTTAATGGTCGTTAGATATGTTTACTTTCACTTCATTATTTCATTAAATTTTGAGTATTGAATGTTATGGGTATATTTATGAAATTAATGTTTGTTATGATTATTGCTTGAGAATGCGAGATTTTTTAATCCAGTTGTCATTTCAGGCTGAAAATTAAAAATAAATTGCTGTAAATTATACAGTTTTAGATTTTAAAAGCGCTCTAGATGTTCCGATTTCATTGGCTTCAATTTGGTTGGCATCGAGACGTCTGTAGGTGATGTACAAGCGTACCAACGCAAACGAGACACGTACGCAGCATTGTTAGGTGGTTTTTCATCAGCCATGATTAAACCTCGATGTAAGCAAGTATGTGTTGGATACATTTTTTTGTACCATTAACCATTTCTTTCCACTACATTATGTAAAAAGCTAATGCAGCTGCTAGAGCAGTGATGGCGAACCTATTGCATGTGTGCCACTAGTGGGAGATGATTTTGCATGGCATGTGAATGTTTTATTTTGAAGAAAAAAAATACCTATAATAATAAATGACAGATCGCATTGTATAAAAATAGCAGGTAAATACTATTCAAGAATAAGCATGACGTTTAACCGGATAAGTGCCGCCAGCGTCTTAGCACGCTTTTCTATTCCGTGAACAGAGGGCCAGCTATGCAAAATGCGCGTGCAAAGACGCTCCACTTGAAACGCAATATATCGGCCGAGGTCAATGTTTTGAATAATTCAATCGCATTGCCCAGACAGCGACATCTCTTAGGATCATGGTGTAATACTTACATTTGTAATTTTCTATATTATCATCAACGAAACATCAATTTTAAACAAACCTTTCTTGGGTTACCGAAACGTGTCGCTAGTAGGGTTTTGCTACGGATCCGATATTTATCAAATCAAACGCCGGGATTCCCGTTTACTTATAGTAGATGCAATCGAAATTATGGGTCGCTTATGCATACGAGAAACGGGGAATACTGTGATTCCTGAATATACACTAATACTCAATAGGAGTCACACATCTTGGAATACATACCAGTTGAATATTCGTAGTCGTATTTGACGTATCTAATTCGGTTTCGCGGCTGAAATATTTTCACTTTATTATTCATTTCTTTTATGATAGTTTTATAATAATTACTTTTAAACTTTTTGCATTTTTATTCGTAATTTACGGGTACGATTTCGTAGTTTTTAAACCTTTGTAATCTGTGTTGTGTCGGTAATTGTTTATTTTATAAGATATTAGTGTCGGGATTTATTTTATTCGCATAGTGTTTAACTTATTTGACTTTTTTTATTATATATTTTTATTGGATTTTTTTGGATTTTTATTGGATATTTGAACCTTTTTACATATAAAAATTTTTATCTTCTTTCTAATCAAAATGGAAGCACACAAAGTACATCAGAAAATGCCTAAAAAGCCTCACTGTTGAATCGGATGACAGTGATTTTGATGAAGAGGAACAAGATGTTTTGATTCCCAGTGCATATGAAGCTGCATATTGTAGAATTATTTCTCATACATAATCACGTTCTCATCTCTACTGTGTAAGTGTTGTGATAACCCTGACGTTTTGTGAAACATTAAGTTTGGTTTATTTCGATAAATGACGGCGTAAATGGACACATCGTGTATTAATTTGGTAAGTTTATATGATATAGTATTAATATAATGCCGAAAAAAGTATGTTTACTAAGGTTTATTTTTTCAAAGAAAATCGCGGCCCTCCGTATATGGCCATACTAATACCTCCTGGCATAGAACAGGTTAATGTAAATATATAATTGCATAGATCAGTCGTTAGGATTTCTGCGTTACATATAATATTATCGCACACACCTTATCAGGCGGCGGGGGTGGCTCTGATTTTGATCGATTTACAATGCTTGAGACCACTGTAGCGAGAGAATGCCTTATCTGATTGGAGCAATTCTAATGTCAATTTGTGTGTAAAGAACCAAACTAAGTAATACAGTAACAGACAATATCATTTCTACACACTAAAATGGCTGTGCCAAGTAAGAAACAAAAACTTGGTTTCAAAGTTCAGTTTCAGTGTTTGGTGGACTGAAATATATGACGTAATTGAAAAAAGTGATAGAGCTATATGTGTGATATGTTCTGTGGGTGGCATCTTTTTTAATAGAATTAATCAAACTATTTTTTTCCACAAGAAAGACTACCCAGCACGTCAGTCAGTCGAATAATAATAGTTCAGAAATTTTGGCACGCATTCGTAAAAAGGTTCGCCAACCCTGTGCTAGAGTAATCCAAAAATTTTTGGATAAAAATAGAAGGCATGGTTATGTCTGTTCTGTTCAAGAACCAAGCATCAATTGACAAAATTGAATAGTCTGAAAGCAACCCCCAATTTCGTTGTGATATCCGTAGACAAATATAATCCGACAAAAGTAGAACATCTAGAGAGCGTTTTAGATATTTAGTGACATATAAACATTGGCAACAAGTGAACAGGTACATTACAGGGATTCTTCAGCTTACAACCGACTCAAGTTAGGACCGAAGCGTAAGAACGTATCTCGGTTGTAAGTCGAGGAATACCTGTACTTATCTGGATTTAAAGGTTGATGATATCAACATTTATATCATATTACCAATATTACAGCAACATCATAGAACTCTTTCATTATATGTGATCAAAGATAGTGTTACTGCACTTATTTCAACAAGACAAAATTTCACGATGACTAGTTGTAGTAAGAGAGTGTAATTGTATAGTTTTCTGTACACAGACTATGAAAGAGGTTTGAGTTCTTCTTTCGACCATGTCCGATCCTAATAGGATCATATGGGCCTCCACAGAGTAGAGGTTTGTATTAATAAATTTTATTTTTTACGAAAAATGGATGTCAATAACCATAACTGATAAATTTTTGAAACTTACATATTATAATATTGACTCATAAATAATAGTAATACTCCAAAATAATTCAAAGGAATAATAACGCAAATTATTATTATGTTTGCTTATTACTTATATTAAATTTATAAATAAATAAGTCATAAGAATATAGCATTCGTTATCGAATATATCATATGATTTGGAACCATTGACGTGCGGTGTCTTTTGAGATCGGGCATCCTCTTCTAAAGCACGTTTCTATAAAGCGGTATTTTCAAATAATCGTCGCCGTAGATGTCAAGGGAGCCAGTCCACAAAATTATAATGCTAAGAAACAGGCACTCAAAGATTTTGTGTGACAAAAAAAAAAACATTTTTTTATTGAACTTTTTTGTTTTTAAAGATATAACAGTGAAACTTTCAACATAGAATATACTTTGTGGTATTATCTTTTTATTATTTTGTACAAATAACTAATAAAAATAGTATCTTAGAAGTTATGTGTGTTATATCTCTTGACCACTATTGAAATGTACAAAAAATGTAGTCAAAAGAGTTTTGTGGCTTAAATCCATTGACCACTGCATCTTTGATGATTTTAAAATGCTTTTGTGTACTTTACTCATTTTCGCCAAATTTGTGGCTTGACTCCCTTGACATCTACGGCAACGTAATTATAACAGTTTTTGACAAACCGGGTGGATGTTTCAATTTTGAAATACCTACATTATTTCTACTAAATATTCGATGACAGATATTCAAAACAAATGAATGTAGTGTTACTGACATTTGTCAGGTTTTGGAATAATGGTGAACAATTGAAAAAATATCACCCAATAGTGAAGTCTTACATCACACCACATTTTCTCTCATAATGAGAAGTGTCAAGTAACCCTTTGAATTTATTTATTTATTGGGTTTATGTATACTTATAGTATCATATTATGAATATGTTAGAATAATTATAATTAAGGTATATACCACATCCACAGCATCTATTTGGAACATATTATATAACTCGGAAGAAATTATTAATATTAAATAACGAATGCTACATTCTTAAATGTTGTGACTTGATCGTAGATGTAATATGTAAAATTTATTAGAATATGTACCTAATTAGGTTGAAAGTAAAATGTATAGAGATGTTAATAACTTGATTCAAACCACAAAATAAAAGCTGTTTGCCAATATTAACGAAATTTGATAACACTTCAGTCACCCTGCTATTGGTTAATTTCGTTATGATTACGTATGAGGTGGATGTCTTAGTTGGTAAAGCAAGTTGAAGCAATGGATGCGGGTTCAAATCCCGCTCGGTAATGACATTTTTTCAAAAAATATTTTCTAATAGACATGTGTCAGAGGTGTTCCAAATTAGGTATGTGTATAAATAAAAATACTTTAAACATAGTAATATAATAAAATTGCGTTGTTATTTTTTTAAACTATGTTTTTTGCCACCAAGAAATAGTCATAGTGAAAGTTAATAATACAATATACACTTAAGTTATTAAGTACTAAAAGAACTTTTATATAAAATTTAAATAATTAATGATGGCAATTACCTAAATCAATTAATTTTGATAAAGATCATAATATGATAGGTAAAACATGAATAGAAATTCAGAAATAGTTGACCTGGCACATTATTTGCGCAATATACCTATTTGGAAGTTGGACTATAATTAGATTACTTTGATATTCAAAAAAATCTTGAAAATTAAAAAAAACATCACGTTATATTTTAAAAATTCGGTGTTATTGTAATTATAGCACCAATAAAATAATACAAAAAGCTTAATTTCCACAAGACCCTGTCATTATCCATTGTCACTTAAATAGTTTTTAATTGAAAAAAATCATATGCAATTAATATATTGTTATGTCACAGGCCACGGTTGTAATGAAATTTTAATTCAAAATGGTACATTTGTTGCTAATGTGTTATGATAAATAAATATAAAATTAAATGCTGACCACAGGTAGAACAGTACAGGTAATCATTCGACACCAATTTTAATTTTGAATATCGAATCAATAGTCGTATTGTATGTAAATCGCTGCAGTAAATCTGTCGACGGCGGTAATGGACTTCACTGTGAAAGCTAAACAATATTATGATGTGGTATAAAATGCTTTACAAGATGCCAAGATATTATTGCTGGCGTATTCGGTGCAGTGCAAAAGGTGGGTTTGAGCGAGAGAAAACATGTTTAACGTGCAGTTCGGTCGTTCGGTGGGTCTTCTTCCACCTGTTCGACGCCGAATTTAACCAGGCATATTCGAGAATACGCTGTTATTATTTTTGGATACAGTCGAAAATAAAAATAGTCGGGCGTAGCGTGATAACCGACGTACAGATTTGAACTATAAATAGGGTCAAGTATATGTATATTCGGTAGCAGACGTCACAAAAACATGCGTATTTCACTTTGTATGTACCTAGTATTATTTATTTTTGTTTTGACTTTGACAGCTGCTGTCAACAATGCAGTACAACCAATTGTATCATTATTTCACATTTTCTTCAAATGAATGTTGACTAAGTTTGTCTATGAAAAACGGCAATTATTTATTATAGACAAAAAACAAATCAGCTATTTCAAGATTTTTTTTTTACAATTTCTTTGTATATCTCATGGTTGCTGTATTATTCAAGAATGGATAAAAAGAAAATAAAAATGAATAGAAAACAAAGAAGTTTTCAATCTCTTTAATAGTAAACCAGTAGTCCATTTAAACAAATCTCATAAATTTTAATTTGAGTAGGTAGGTAGGTAGGTACCTAATTAATATTACTTTCTGGGAATGTATGGAAATAATATGTTTTATTTTTATTTTCGAAATCCTTCCTGTTATCAAAAGCCACCGCACGCCACTGTAATAAAGCCATACATACAATTATTGGATTCAAAAAGCCTTCAAAATTCCCAATATGGAATGAGTATAAGAGTTCTCTTAAGTCCAAATTCTTTGGTAATATCAATCATTATATCTATTTGAAAAAGCTTTTGAATAATATGTCCATGTGCCTTATTAACTGGGTATGCTCATGTATAAGAATAGGTAGTAAGCGTATTGTAAGACAATTAATCATGCTTTAACGACTAGCGCTTGGATCCAAACTCATTCAAAAGTGTTGCATATGTCTTCCACCTGCATAATGCCAAAGCCATGCAGGAGAAATATTATGGCATGAGCTAAACCGATGTAAGGTGAGTCGGGGTAAGTATATAATTCAATGAGATGAATTTCAACCTGGTTCATGATGAATAGGTGTGTTTTAAACAGTTGAAAACTTTACCGTAGGGTCTACAAAAGCATTACAATTAATATGTACAGAAGGAACCCACTGTATATCTTACAATAATATGACATTTTAATATTTTTTTATCACTAGTCAGTTTGTTACACTTACCCTAATATTGGGGTAAGTGTAACCAAATTCATCAGTACTTCAAAACCATAAAGTATTACATGCATAGAAAGGTAATATTTCATTTAATGTATATTGAGTCTTTAGTTAAAACTATAGTATAGAATTTCAACAAAAATAGACTAAAATATTTTTTTGGGGTAAGTGTGTCATACTAATGTATGAAGAGCTAGTGATGTACCGAAACAAAAATGACGTATTTTTTATTCGGTAGTTAATGTATCTTAGTTGACGGAAATCCGATGCGACTAACGAGTTTACTTTTTGAAGCATCATGGGGAAAAGTTGTTTTATCAACATTATATTATGTGCTTTCTTGGCAATCTTTTAAATTCAGGTTTATGATTGTACTGTTTAATAAGACAAGTTATAGTACCAATTAATTACAAAAAGATCGCAAAATTTTTGCGAGCATATTCTACCGCTTTCGGTTTTTTTAAATGATAACTTATTTCTTTTAATAAAACCTATACACCAATCGTGTCTGGATACTTCGTTTGTAAACGGTGCGTTAATATTATTTTCTTTAATATACTGCCCAATTAATTCAAGGACTACTTTTTTTGTGAAACAGAAACCATGCTTTTCCAACATATGCAAATTTTCTGCCAAAGAAGTTTCAATATCTTTGGGTAATATTGTACCTACTTCTGCTAAAACTGTCTTCTTTCCTTTTGTAAACATGAGCAATAATAAATTGTAGATCGTGGATTCCGTATTTTCTCGCAGTTTCATATCCTGTGAATAGATTTTTTTTACACATCCAACTGTTTCTTGTAATTTTCCTTTATCGTAAGCTCCTTTATCTCTCTTTCGTTTATATTTACATTTTGAAAAAATGCACATTAATTATCACATGTTAGATAAGCACTTATGTTAAAAACTTATGTATTAAATTGAAACACATGCATTCCTATCTCCTCTTCCGAGGACCTACTTAGCTAACTATATGTAATAATAAAATTATAAACATTTTATTTCAATTACGAACATTTTTTTCGTCCCATCACTAGTTAAAATAATGACTTTGCGAATTCATACAAAATATATGGGGGAAGTGTGACACAATACAAAGGTGCACTTACCCCACGCGTTTACGTTTGTGGGGAAAGTGTGTCTACTCGATTAAAGGTTTAAAATGCTTATCAATAAGTAAAACGATAACAAGACGTGAAGCAGGGTATCAAAACACATATTTTTCAATCACCAATTTTTACAACCACAATGTGCATATTTCCATGTTTTAAAAAATAGTCTAGTAACAGCTACCATCTCACTCGTCGACTTCAAAATGTCGTCTGGAGAATAATCCATGTAGTCACCTCAGAAAACATGGTATCGACACCATTTCTGATTATTTTTATAAATCAGCGACTTTGCTATCACCTTTCCATAGATGACATCGTCTCTGTTCTGGCAGAACACACTAACTGGAGAATACTAGTTTTGAGTAATTTGACTTTGAAAATCTTTGAAATGGTCTATCATGTGAGTTTATTAAGTAATCGTAAAAAGGATGACTTTAAAATAAAGACTGTTTATTTATTAAGAAGGTTTCTAGACGGTAAAGTTTGAAATAAGGAACATTTTGGTATATCTAACTCAATATGTCATTTTTTCGAATTAGTGTCTTCTGCCAGAACAGTGACGACATCATCCAATTTGTAGTAGATACTGAGAAATCTTAGTAGCTACACCTTACAGAAAACTAGAAACAGAGTTGATATTATTAAAAAATAGAGGGAACGAGTTGGGGATGTCACCTAGATACTATTCGCAGTACCTCACTTACCCTAGTTTTGGTGGTTGAATATTGTACTCCAGTTTCAAGCCATAGTGTGCATACAGACAATATAAATCCTAGGTGGGACATATCACCTCTAATAGATTATAAAAAGTGTACAAAAACTTTAAACTCCCACATTATATTGATATGATCTCTCCGCTCGTATGCCGTTTCTGCCTTTCTGAATTGTGTGAGGAGCCGCTTGAAAGGAACAAAGAGCCTGGGGAAATTTCGCGCCATGAATGGCAAGGCATTTGGAGTACAGAACTCCTATTTGGCGGTAGACCCAATAGTAGAGATCCCAGGAGCCCCACCAATACATTGTAGGCCTCAACTAACTAAATCAACGGTCCCCAACTGGTGGTCCGTGAGATAATTTTGGTGGTCCGCAGAGTAATTTGAATATACCTACTTGCAATTTTCGTATTTATTAAAAAGTTTCAGTATATTCTTATAATATTTTTTTTGCAATTTTAGCCTTATTACGTCGTCAGTCCATATTCAATGCGTTAAAGAAGAAATTAACCGGTTAGATGCCACGACCGTATATATACGGTCTACAATTCCGTGAGCGCAGTGCCGACCATAGCAAATGACCGTATATATACGGTCCACTTTGACACCTATTTTAACTATCCAATGACAATTATTTTAATAATTCAAACATATGGTATACACAGCAACATGTCTTGGAATCATGGTGTAATGTTTTCGTATTTGCACAACTTTTTTTTTGTTTTAAAATCAGTGTTTTAAAATAGCTTCATCTCGTTACCGATATGTGTCGCTCAGCAGGGTTGACACACACGTGTTGACAATATCAGTCAGTTGTCTCGTGATATTTGCATTGCTAACCAAACTTTGTTTCACGGTTGGTTGGTCACTTTGGTTTTGATTTTTTTAATAAATGGCGAAGCAGATGACAAATAGTGCATTTATTTGGTAAATCTATATGATATACTATTAATTTATCGCCAAAAAATATATATTTATTAGGTTTTATTTTTTAAAAGAAAGTCGCGGCCCTTCATGCACGGCCATACTAAAACTCCCGGCATATAACCGGTTAAAGGAAGAACTCCTCTGTTTCCTATCCTTGCCAGGTAGAACAACCGGCTCTGAGATCTTCAATGCAATTAATGGTTATTTCCTGGAAACTGGACAGTATAGAATGGAAGAAATTTGAGGAGATATGCACAGATGGTGCCGCAAGCATGACTGGACATCGTTCAGGAGTTGTTGCAAAAGTTGAAGAGTTGGACACCCGTATATCTTGTTTACTCATTGCATTATACATCATGAGCAACTTGCTGCGAAAAAAATATCTCCAGAAATGCACGGAGTAGAGGGAGGCGGGGCTAGTTGTTAAGGGGGCATGTTGTTACATCCTAGATAACTCTCCCGCTATAAGGTCCTGTGGCGTACATGTCACATAGGAGACGTAAACATCCTGTCCGCAGTCGCTGACGAAAGGTCGCCTGCATTGATTGTATGCAGTTGAAATAAAACCATTTTGAGTGAATTTCGTGTCTCAAAGCAACTTTTGTTGGCCGAATTTGAAGTTTGATTGTTACCAAACTATAAGAGATAAGTTTTTTTAAAGTATGCTATTAAAAATCTACATATTTATGCTCATATTTTGATTATTTACCGAAGTAAATACAATCCCCATGTTAATATTATAACAATTTCAATTTTATTTGGGTCAAAGGGGCTAGTTGTTACAGTGAGGTGGGGGCAAGTTGTTACTGTATGAATTAACTCCACTCACTACCACTTTACTACAAATTCTTTGTTATCTTCTTTATTTGCAATAGGTAAGTACTTATATTATCTATTTTTATCCGTCCAGATTACAATCTTACCATGGTGAGGACAAACAAAAACAAAACAGATAGAGGTAAAATTTCCCAGGAAACCTACAACAGAGCGGCTAAAGAAGTAATTGAAAATAGAATATCTCTTAGAAAAAAGCGGCCCAAGCATACAAAGTAAACTTTATGACCTTATAATGTTATATAGCACGTAAAGATAACCGTCCGACCATTTCCAAGCTAGTGGCGCTTACGCAAAGCCTCGCCAGATATTTTCTGTCGATCAAGAAAACGAGCTTGCAACATACATAAGAAAATGTAGCAAAATATTTCATGGCCCAAGGAACTAAGAAACTGAAAAAGAAAGTGGCGTTATCTTTTTCGGACTCAGAGAATGAAGAATGCTTCTGTTTGGAGAATTATACTTGCTTTAAACCTGGGCAAGAGTGGATCCAATGCACAACATGCAAAAATTGGGCTTACATTTCCTGTATTCGTGGGGATAAAGTTAATTTCATGTGGCAGAATTATGATTTTAGTGACTAAATATGAATGCTAAGAAAATCACTAGCAAAAAACTTACTTTTACATACATTTTCAATTATTGTTTTAGTTGGTAACAATGTGCCCCTACCCTGTAACAACTTGCCCCCAGCTGGGGCACATTGTTACAATTTTCATTTTTTGTTTTTAATGCTATTGTAATTTTTGTAAGGTATGTATGGATACAAATAAACCGTATTGTAATAGCTAAATGTATGTAGAATTAGTAATAATTAATATGATGTGTCTTAAGATAAACGGATTTCAGATATTTAACTTTTTCTTTTTTTGTAACAACAAGCCCCGCCTCCCCCTACCTACTCTCTGATGTATTTAAAATTGTAATCAAAATTCGCCACAAAGCGCTCAATTCTCGAATCTTTGAAGCACTTTGTGAAGAAATGGGCCTTCAGCATACTCATCTTCTTCTTCACGCCGAGGTGAGATGGCTGTCGAGGGGCAAAGTAATAAATCGATTGTTTAACCTACGCCAAGAAGTCAAGTTATTCTTTCAGCAGCAAAATAATTCAAAGTTTCAAGATCTCTTGTCTGTCGACGAGTGGCTGGCGAAGCTTGAATACCTGGCAGACATTTTTTTCTCTGTTAAACGAGTTGAACGCGTCCTTGCAAGGACTGCACACGAACGTGTTCACATTGTGAGGCAAAATTGATGCATTTCAAAGTAAGATATTGCTGTGGCAAACGCGGTTGGCTGAAGAAGATCTGCAAATGTTCCCTAATTTTGATGATTATGTGAAACAGGAAGATGTGAACTGACAGGTAATAACTCTCTTTCGACAGCACTTACAGTCGCTCACTGACTCTTTCTGTCGTAATTATCCAAAGGAAGAGGAACACAGACACGGAAATACATGGAGAATAGATCCATTTACGACGAAAATCGATAATTGTAATTTGGACATAAAAGAAAAAGAAAGCCTAATTGATCTATCATCCGATGATGGTTTCAAAAGTAAATTCCACTCGTCTGTATCAAGATCTCATTATTGGCTTTCTGTTAAAAATGAGTAGGTACCGAGTGTTGAGTGAAATGCCCTTAAAAATTTTGATTCCATTTACAACTATATAATATTTGTGTGGAAAACATACGTGGCAGTGAGTGGTCAGTGGGATTGAAGATTTTGAGTTTAGTGGTCCGCGAGGTCCAAAAGGTTGGGGACCACTGAACTAAATCATATTATTGTAATCCTATTGCAGGGATGGTGAACCTTTTTACGTACGCGTGCCAAAATTTCATAAATATTATTATTCAACTGTCTGGCGTGCCGAGCAGTTTTTCATAGGGAAAAAATATATTTTTAAGAATTGTGTTAGGTTGGAAAATTACAATTGAGTTCTTGAGATTGTATCTGTCGTCGTGTTTCTAGCCTTTTTATATCTTTTATTCTTTGAATAATTTTTTCCATGTTCAAAGGTTTCGTGGAAGCATTTTAACTACGATTCCTTCATATATTCTTCCACTTATAGCGATAATGTTTGAGGCAAAATAGCAAATCAGCTGTTTGTATTTGAACGAATGTCGATAAATTTCATCACGTTTGTTCATCACGCCTGATTGGTCTCAAGCATTGTAAATCAATCAAAATCAGAGGTTCACGAGACGGCTTCTCGGCCGCCTGATGAGGTCAGTGTGATAATATTATGTGTGACGCATAAGACTAAGGACCGACCTATAAAATTATATATTTACATTAATTTTACAAACTTAATGAAAAACGTACCTGAAATTTGTAGTAGGTACCTATTTGCATGCTATTTTTTATACAATGCGATCTGTCATTTACGCATTTCGTAGTTTCCGTTTGCGCATCCATAGGTAAAATAATATGTTATTTGTAGAAGAAAATAGACATGGCTATTCGTCATTATTTTAAAATTTATTTGTAAAACTCTTCTGTATTTTTTTAATAGGTCATTTTTTCTTTTCAAAATAAAACATTGGCGTGCCATAGGTTCACCATCCCTGTCCTATTGCAACTAATAATTAATAGTATGTATTCATATCATAATAGTATCGTAATACTGTCTTACTTGATTGAGAAAAAAAATGAATAAAACGGCAAGTTTAAGATAAATAGTTTATTTGACAAAATAAATACACTGATGAATTTCGCTAACAATTACTATACATCAATATTTTAAGCTGTACATAAAGTCAATCACTCCTATTTATTTTCAACTAGAATTTATTTAGAGGTCCCATTTACTATCCGCTCCGGAGAATTAACGCTTTAATACAAAATTGGTACTTTATGTAGAAAAGTTTCTTCTAAAAAATACTAATTCATGGTATGCTCAAAAATTGTAAAGTTTAAAAACATTTTTTTAGAATATTTTTTTTATTACATACATAATAATTTAGCCATTGAACTTTGAAATGAGTCAAGTTCACGTTTTAGGAGTGAGAAGCATTTAAACACTAAATCAAAAGAGATCGAGTTCCACTATAAATGGCGATTAAGTTGTTGGGAGTTAACATATCAATAAAACAATCTTGTGCAATCAAATAATATGCAGTCAATTTATGTTAATCAGTAATACTTTCAGGGATAGTGGGATTATTTACTTTTATCAGGTAATTATTTCTGCTTTCATTGTAAATCAAAACTGTGTACGTGTTTAACAGAGGCAAGGGGTGGAGGTAGACTGTTAAGATTCAACATAAATAGTGCACACTAAACTTTTTCAGTCATACTTATTTGTTTCACCATTCGCCACTGGTGTTTCCTTAGTTAATTTTAAAACATTTTTTTAAATATCTAGCAACTCGTAACAAATGAGACAGATTTCTTTACCCAATTTTATCATTACATTATTAATTGCAGCGCTCGAAATGAAGCAGAGTGCACCGGAAAGCAGCTCCGGTTCGTAAAATTCCCAAAATTATCGCTCCGTCTCGTAGAAAAATTAAATATTGAATTCCGGTGAATTATTAAAAATGAATTAAATTCACCAACTTGATATATTTTTACGTAACCCCATTTATCGCTTGCGGCTCTGACAATATTTACATACCATAAGTATAGGTTAGATAGGTAGGAAATATAATAAAAAAATCTAAACCATTTTTTGTAAATAATATACCTACATAAATTTGGATAAATATGTTAATATTTTCAGAAAATTATTGAGCGCACTGGTTTGTAATTTTTTTCATCTCGAATTCTGATTAATTGCCTATTGTAAAAAATGTATAAACTGATGTATGTAGATCAATCCATAGTATTATATACAAAACATTGGAATTAAGTAACTTAACAAACATAAATTTAAAAATTTACATAATCGTATGAGGATTAAATGAGTCAAGTGACATAGTTTAAAAAGTAAGTGTGAGGCCGTTTTCACGTCAATACATACATATTTGTGCGTGAAACATGATTCAAACAAGTAACTGCAATTATACGAAAGGTTATTAATTAGTCCTCATAATGGATTAAATTCCATGGACTCCTGTCTAAAAAATTATATATAAATTGTCAAAAAAATAAAAGAAAATTTTTCTGGATAGAGATACCCTAATCACCTAGCGGTATGAAATATACTTGTTGACCTATTCTCATACCTAACAAATATACATAAAAAAAATCATAAAAATCGGTCGAGCCATTTCGGAGGAGTTCGACCACAAACATCGTGACACGAGATTTTTATATATATAAATTATCATAGTAACGTAAGTAATTTGAATGTATTGGCATGATCTGCCAACCTCAAAACACTAAAAAACTAATAAACACAGAAATATTAATATTTTATCTTGGAATAGTAATAATGGATCATTTCAGAAGATAACCTCATTTGCAGACTATTGAAAACAATTGTGTAGAATTATTAATCACATATAAAAATTTACTCAACTTCACCACAAGTGCACAAGTATTTGTTCAATCCTCAGTAACTCAATAATTATTGTATTGTGATCTTATAATATTTTATTCGTCAAACAATTTTTGTCATTCTTAAATACTAATAAATTAACAATGCATTGGAGATTTTGAAAATGCCTTATGAATGCAATGGTATTTCATAGTATTATGTCATACATTAATGTAGGTTAGAATTATTTTAATAAATCTCAAAAGGGCGGAAATGTGACATTTTTGGCAGGGAAGTTAAATAAAATACATTGAATAACTTGAAAACACCTCAGAGATATATATAACCACTAAAAAAAATCTTTTTTGAAAAAAATGTGACGCCAAGTAGGATTTGAACCCGCGCCCCTGGGATTCATTCCCACGTGCCCTACTAATTAAGCTAAATGCGCCCTATCTAAATGCAATGCAATTTACTAGTAGTTTTTAAAATACTCTGAAACGCTTTCTAAATTTCATTAATTTTTGGCAGTTGGCTTTTATATTTTAAATTACTTTATTATTAACCAGGTCAGGTTCTTTCCAAATTTTAGTTGTAACGTACTTGCTAATAATTTAATAAACTATTATTTTTTATTAAACAAATGGTTTATTAAAATACGTACATTTATTGATTCTAAGTAAATATTTAGAATGAAAAGCAAAAACCAAGTAAGATTTTTAGGCTAAAAAAATATAAGCAAACAAAAAAAGGAATGCATACAATGTATTTGTGAAGAAACTCAAACATTTTTTTCAATTTCAACTGGAATATGTATTGTGTAATCTTTGTTTTTTTGTAAACGTAATCGGGTATGAGAGTTGTGAGTTATGCACAATTTTAAAAACATACTCTTAAATCATGTTTATTTTGGTAATATTCAAATTGAACATTGTAATGAAAAAAAAAACGATAAATGCCAACATTTCAATACTTAATACATACCCATTAAATGAATGTAGACAAAATAGTAATTAGATATTAATTGTAAAAGAAAATAAAAAACCCTGAAGGAATAAATATAAAATATTATAACACATACATACAATATAAATTTTCATAGATAAAACTAAAATATGTTATAAGTAAATCAATAATTTGAAAGTCTTTCTGTACAACTTTACTGTATTATTAACATGTCGAAAAAAAATATAAAAGAGGCGTTTATAAGTCTATATAAAAAGTATTCATTGGAAAAATATGAATACATAGTCTATTCAAAAAGACATTTCATCATTACTAAAAGATTTATTTTTCATCTTTGATCCCTTCTTGAATATTCTACTAAGACGGATGTTATAGATATAAATTAACCCTTTGAATGTTAAACAACGATATATCTTTGTTTATAATACCAGCAAGAAATGCTATCCACGATCGTTGTTGACTAATTATTTGAATTAAATTATTTAGCGAATTTTGTACTGCGCCATTATCAAACCGGTTTTTATTATGTTTGCTTTACACATTTAATTATCTTTTTTAACATTTGCAGGTTTATTTATTGAAAATTAAAGTTATTTATAAAAGGGGAAATCCAT
Source organism: Rhyacophila brunnea (assembly GCF_057557595.1). Classification (NCBI taxonomy): domain Eukaryota; kingdom Metazoa; phylum Arthropoda; class Insecta; order Trichoptera; family Rhyacophilidae; genus Rhyacophila; species Rhyacophila brunnea. The sequence continues at coordinate 6,734,971 of NW_028232859.1, forward strand.
ACAATTATGTACCTATGTCATGTTAAAATTTCTAATTAATAACAATACAATTAATTACGTTTACTTAATGAGACGTTAGTGTTAATCAATTTTACGACATGTTTTTTAATATTTTTGTGTCATATTCTGAAATCAGGGCTTTTTTTGTAATGTAACGCGGTAGAACGGCATTCCGGTACCTCTTTCATAGTATTTTTAACGTTTCAAAAGCAATTAGACGTAACAATGTTCGCACTTACATAGTACAAGTTAATTTTCCTGAATCATCTCATATAAAGACATATCTGAAAAACTATCGCGTTTGATATATGCATTGAATTCTATCACCATTTCTTCAAGTGAACGGGTGGACGCGAATTTTCGCAAATGAATCTAATTATTACCCCCCAATAAGAGCTCCGTTGAAGACCAAAACGGGGTTTCGGGACCTTTGTTCATCAAACTCGTTGGACCAAATTTGACACTTTTCAATCATTCAAAATACGTTGATCGGTGGTTACTCAGTGGAAGACATTCTGCCATAAATTCTAACACTATGAAAAGGAATCGAGACGATTTGCCAGACGAACGAATATTGGAGTGAACTTTGGAAATCACCATGGCCCCACAGAAGGGGGGCTGACAGGGCTCTAGCCTGGAGAGTTGACCAGATAAGTGAGATAAACGCCCATCACAAATTTGCTGTAATCGCAAAAAAAACCGTTAATTTCCTTCAGGCATATTAACATTTTAAATTATGTGGTTGTGTAATTGCATGTTTTGGTTATATTTGTTGATACACTGAATATCCTTAATTTTACCTCGAACAACATTTGAAAAACGCTACTATTAAGCGTCACACTGCCTTTAACGGTAGTGATAGGTAGAGGGCCCACCAAAGATCCTTGACTGGGGGCCCGCTTCAGGATGTGGGGGCCATGGAAATCACTATATACTTTTATTCAAATATATGTTTTTCCAATTTTGTTTTTTACAACTTCAGTTGTTTATTTGTATTTGTTTGTTTCTTTTTATTTTATGCGCTTCGTGGTAAAGGAAAAGTTGCTTTAAATGATATTTGAATATAATTTTCTTTAGTAGGTAAGAAGTTTAGCAAGAAGTGAGTTCATGCACCTTTGTTTTAAAAAAAAAAAAACCCAATAATCTGAGGTCACTGGCAATTATCTAATCAATATAATGGTCGGAATTATACTCCCAGGAATTATTTGGTTCTGCTGACAAAACTATTAGAATGACATTCGATGAAACTTTCAAAGTCGAGCAAAAAAAAAAAAAATGCATGTGAAAATTTATAAAAACAGCATATCTCTAAACAGGAAATGTAGATTCATATTCTGTCAATAGGCAAGTTTTCAGGCAATCCTTTATTCAAGTCAACCTACTGCAAGTTGTTATACTGCACGCTCAGTGTAATATTATAATAAAACAATAATCCAATGTCATAATCAATAAATGTAGGATGAAAATAATACCATAATTTTTATCAACCATTATTATAAATGGTAGCATTTCTTGCTGGGATTTTGAAAAACATAGCAGTCAAAGGGTTTAGCACTGAAATGGTATTATTGATCCATCAGTAACACATAATCAATAGTAAGTCAGTTTTGGTGATGTAAAAGGTATACTTTCTAAACAATTAAAAAGAGTAAATAAAATTATTTAGTTGCGCCTCGATGAGGAAAAATTTGTTATTCCCTGCCTACACAAATGTACGATGCATGGCTGTGGGTCAGCAAGCTTCTCGTCATATTAGATATGGTCGGTGTTTTGTAAAAAGGGCGAATTAACCAAAATGCTAATTTACAGGAGGATTTTTAACTTTTGACATTTATTTGTTTATTACCTGTGGATGATTATAAATATCTAACAAGTTTATAATAAAGCTTAGAAAGAATACTGTCATTATAATAGGCATTATTATATAATATTTTAAAAGGCCTAATATGTCACATTCGCTTTTTATTCGTAATACTAAATGGATATTCGCCCTTACGATTATCGTTTAATCGTATCGATTAATTTCCTGTGGAGATACAAATTCGCCGTTTTTACACAACAAAGCTAGTGGGGTACATATTGTATTTTCATTAAAATCTCGATTTCGCCAAAATGGTTGATTCGCCCTTTTTACAAAACACCAACGATATGCATCAAGTAAATATTTTTGAAGTACTAAATCCAAACTGATTGTAGTTTTTCATTGTTCTGGGACAAATATCGAATGGGGTACTTTCTTTTTTGAGCGCAAGCATAGAGGTTTTTTTTTGTAATTTTACAATCATAATTCCGATCAAAGGTACCAAAAAAATTACACGGCTGGCAGCCAGGTCCTATGCTGACAAACAGTACTGTGGAATCTAAAAAAAAAAATCACATTTCTCCGTGCTGCAGCAATTATGAACTGAATGGAACATTCGAAAAAATGTTTAGTTCATATTCAAAGTAAAAATATCAATAAAAATTACAATATTATGGTTATTACATATCTGTTTGTAAATGATATTGACAGAAACCTAATACTATGGCAACCAAATTTTATTTCTGGCAGGTTTGAGGCAATATGAGTAACAAATAGTTAATTAATAAGTACCAATTTGATAAAATATATTTTATCCAATAAGTAAAAGTGAAAATTCTTCCATCTTGGTTTTTTTGAAGACTGGAACCGATAATGATCCGAATTTTATTCAAACCTTATCAGATAGCTACCATTGAACACAAGCATACATATTGGTACATAGTGTGTATGAATGAATTAAAAATAAAAATTCAAAACATCTCTTGAAGGTATGCTATCGTTTGGCAATAATTTATACTAATAAAATATTTAGTTTATTGTATAATTAATATACGATAATTACAATTTGATTACCTACCTATATTTTTGTGCGCTTAAATAGAATATTATAATCATTAACAACATCAATAACAAAATACTAAAATTACCCATTGAATATGTACAATATCTTTAAAGGACTGAGCACACTGTACAATTGCAGAAACAGAAAGAAAGTTGCGTTTTCACTGTTTCTCGCATCACATGTATTGTCATAGACATCACCACACTATGGCAGCTATAGCTAAATAGAACGTCTTAGCCGAAGAGTAGTCCGGCAGACACGCAACATTTTCCGTTTCTGCGATTTCACTAATCACATAGATAAATTAGTTGTAAACAGATTTACTAAAATTTTAACATTGTCTGTGATAGAAAAGTAACAACTTAAGATTTTGTCATATATAAATCATTACTAATTTAAAAAAAAAAATGCAAGCATACTCACAGTTCACTGTAATTTTACATATAAGTTAGAATTCCGAACTCGTTGACCGCGACAAATGACACTACTACTATGAGAGGTCTCATGTCATACAGGGGTCACTCGGTCGAAAAAAACAATACACCTCAATATCAGTAGTGCTATGTGTCACAGTTATATGTTGCGGTCGCTGAGTTCAAAAGTCTAGTATTAAAGTGACAATAAGGAAGCGTAATAAGTGGAATAAAGCGGCAGAGATTTTCTTGCTGTTCTTTTTGATGATTAACATTTCAAAATGTATAATGGTACTCAGTGACGGGGCACTAAAAAACCTACCGCATTTGAAAGAAAAATCCATTCGAAGTTGTTTTTCGAATAAGTCAATTTGCTTTGCTTTATCACTAGCGTAAAAAATGTAATATCATTAAAGACTTCTAATTTAAATAAACAAATAGCCAAGCATTGTAAGATAAAACCACTGATAAACCTATCATTGCACTAGACCTCATGGGGCTTAAAGCTAACTGTATTATGTATGTATTTTTACGCTTAAAAATATGACAAATAAAAAAAATTGGCATAAAACATACTAAATGCTTATTGTTATCAATATGACAATTTTCTCAATAGAAATTAATGATCACGCAAAAACTATGTTTTTAATGCTCTGGTATTTTTAGGGTGAAATAAGTATACTTATCTATAATAAATTAAAAATATAATAAGATGTCCTTTAGAAATTATGCTTTATTTAAAACGATAAAGCAATGGATAATCATTATAATGTATTGCGGAGTCATCACCCGTCCAAATAAATAAGTAGTAAAAATATAATAAACTCTAGTGGTCCGATCAGAAACATTTAGATATTATTATGTATATGGTACATAACATATTATTTCTTTCACATTTTAGATACATTATTAGCTTAGGGCTTAGGCGAATGAGTAATTAAAATTTCATGTTTCACGTGCAACGTACACCAGTTTATTTCAAACACAGTCAGACACAGCGATGCCTACATTTATTTTATTCTTATTTTCATAACATTAAGATGAATAATTAGAATTAACACTGCGATATATAATGGTACCACTAATGAGTTACAAATAATGTTTATTAATAATACCAATTTCATATATTGAGTGAAGTTCTATCTTATAAATTTGGAAGGAGTGCTGTGCACTTATATGATGTTAGAGCAGCCTCCACTGATAGTACTTAACCTTAATATATAGAAAAAATATATTGGTTTCCCACTGTGTAAACTGTTTTTTTTATTATATAATATCAACGATCCCTATATAAACTCGGATATCTACAAAATAGCAATTTTACAAGAGAGATTACGATTTGAAGTAAAAAATTTTAGAACTTCTATGTTTTTATTACTAGCTACCTAGAATCCAGTGAATATTATAAATAAAATTATCACTACTAAAATCATCATAATTCAAACTGTTGTGCGGAGTACATAAAGACAACTGGCATTTATCTGTTTATGTGACTGGAAGTGACTGTCTGGTGCCCAATGTAAAGTCGGACATATTAACATAATATCCAACAAATTTAATTTTGAATGTGGATGACACAGGATTCTATTGACAACAAATGCCATTCCATAGAGGAGAAGATTGTTTCTGGATTTAAAGCATCCAAGGATTGTCTAACTCTTCTTCTCTCAACTCATTGAAGAAACTGATGAAGGTGATAGAGATGCCATGCGGGTTTGGTGGAAACAATTTAATATAATAAAAGCTATAGAAACATCGACGAAGAGTGGAATGAAGTCACCCAGTCGTGTAAGAAGGGTGTTTGGAAAAGGTTGTTCAGTGAAATTGTTGAAGTTCACTGCAATTATGAAAATGATATTCAAAATATCATCGAAGAGATTAGTCATATAGCCATATCCGGAGGCATCGAAGGTGTTAATGTAGATGATATTCAGACTTTGTTAAAATCAGACGGCGAACCCTTAACTAATGAAGAGCTGCAGGAAATGGACTGCCATACATCCCTAGAAAATGACATCTCTGAACCTGTTCCCATACTAAAGTTAAGTGTCAAAACCATTGGAAAGGCCCTTTCTCTTCACAATCAATGCATGGAGTTGTTAGAAGAGAACGACAAAGATAACGAGCTAGTGAGTGCTGTAAAATGTGGCAGCAATGCATTACTTCACAGTATGTAATCGCAAATTTTGCACAATAAACGTAGAGAGGCCAAACAAGGGAATCCCCCCGTTGATCACAAAATTTCGCTTATCGCGACCATGTCCAGAACGTATCCCCCGCGATGAACAGAATTTTAAATGTTTTGGCAGAAAATGCTTTTTTGGTAGATGTCCCAGTTTACGTAGGGACCGTCGATATAAAAAGCTTTGTTAATATTATATACATAAAACTATCTCAATACATTATAGATATTTTACCACATTTTTCTTAGCTCGTATTCTTGTTTGTCCGGTGGTTGTTTATCCAGTACAAATCTTGCAATCGATTTTTAACTAACTTCCCGACTAGCTAGACATTTGAAACTTTTAGAATATATCAGAACACGATGCCAATGCATTCTTTTAATACTTTTAGCCATCTTTAAGTAGAATTGAATTCATTTTCAGTTAATTCTGCATTGTATGAAAAGTTATTTCGGAAGAAATCCGTAATCCAATCCACTATTATCGGTTGCTAAGGGGATGGCCCTAGCAACTAAATTATTAATATATACGTGTGTTACTATGGAAATCAAAATGACATTTCAGTATTCTATATTTGTTTGTTGCAAAATAACAAAAAAATGGTTTGTTGACAATTGCCTTATTGTCCTAAATTATTAATACATAGAATTGTCAAGTTTATATGTTTCAACAGAAAATTTAAAAACGTGGTATATAAAAAGTTCTTTTTATCTTGTAATTATTTATTTATAGATAATAAATATGATATTTTAGTGATATAAAACCTTTCTGAATCACCACATTGCATTAATAATTGAGCCGTTGCCCGGAATAATGTTGTATCCAACAAAACTGTCAATGTTGAGTTATTGATGGAATAATGTTGGGTATGTTATTATGCATCTTTTAAGGTAAGTATTATGGTCGGGAAACAATATTTAAGCTTGTGGCAGCATTTTAAAGTTATTGGTTTATGGAAGAACGTTGTCTATGCAGTTGTCAAAATGGCGTCGCCGTCCGTCAATATCACGGAGCGTGGCTTAATTCATGTAAATAAAGGAAGAAAACGGACATCCAATGTTTTAAACTGGAGAGATAATAAAGCCAAGAAGTTGAAGGATGCAGGAAAAGAATATTTATCCAGAAAAAATATTATTAAACCTGCAATTGAGCCACCGAAACAGGTTTGTGGAATAATGTTGTATACGATTTGACAGTTCTATTGATGTCACGAATAAAATTACTATGTTCGACATATTATTCCTCGTCGAACGTTAATCGATTGTATTCAAATGATTTATCCATATTGTTATTTGATAATAATGCTTGCATTATATTACTCTTTATATTGTTACTTAATATAATACCTTTTCAAATTTTTTAATCGTTTCTTTCTATTTTTCGCAGGGTCGCGTTTGTGCCGAAAAATGTTTGAATCGCGGATGTGTTCTCGATTTTAACATTAAGACAGAAATACAATCAGCATTCAGGTTGCTAAATCATAATGGACAGAGTCATTATCTCGTCTCATGTATCGAGAAATTGAATGTCGGACGCCGTATTCAAAGAGCAGACGAAGATAGTGCTAATTATGATAATCACTCACCGATTGACTTATGCTTTGTGACCGTGAATTTGCTTTAATAGAGCAAAGGAAACGGGTTTCGAAGGTAATGGTGCCGGATCAGTGGAATCAGGTTATTAAAGAAAGCCGTCCAAACAACCCATTTCATATACAGAATATGGATCGCATTGACTTTAAAAATTTCACAGATGTTGAAAATGCAATGCAGAGACCAACAAAAATGAAGATCACTGGTGCCATTTGGCTTCAGCTCTCTGCTGATGATCCCACGACAATCAGAGCTCGAACCTCCCACAATGAACTGGAATCATGGACATCATACAGTCTTCTACCACCTCTTCGTGGAGGACGGGGAAGATTGGCTAACGTACGGAGAAATTTCATGCAGTTAGGGAGCTTGGAACTCACTCCAATGTACTCCAATCCGCTGCCAATCAAGGCTGCTAAGCTCAAAGACCTCAATGATATGTGTGAATTCATGCTAGATGAGCACGCTGCTTTCTATAAGGCACTATTGAGTGAAGTAGAATAAATAAAAAGCATTTTGTGGAATAATGTTGTATGTGAAATTTTCATATACAACATTATTCCATTAATTCACTATATTTTTTTGTAATAAATTCAAATTTAATTGTCTTTCTTCACACTTTATATTTTAAAACTCTTAATAATTGTTTGTTTATTGTATTTCAAATATAAAATGTAAAAAAACATAACTGATTTAGTTTTTTCCATTTTTCTCAAAACAAGAATATTGTTGGATACAACGTTATTCCGGGCAACGGCTCAATTATTACAGAAATAATTTTAAATTAGGCAAGGAAATAAAATTATACAAAACCATCACTTCACAGTATCAGTCTTGATCAATTAGCTACATATAATACAAAGGTACATATTTTACCTTGTATTTCGATATCAAGCTTTCTCAGTAGAAATTATTGTATCGCTACTACTTTTTATTTTCAGTCAGAATGACTAAAATTAATATACAGTGGAACCCTGATTTCGCTTGCCCAGAATTCACATGATACTCCTATTTGAGAGAAGTTTCTGCAGTCCCGTTTATTTTTGGTACATTCGATTCCCGGTTTTAGATTTTATTTCCCGCAATTTACGTCTGAAATATTCAAAATTCAATTAAAATTAGGTATGTATTAAAATTAACGCATTCAATTCAGTGTAAGGCAATCACTGAAATAAATTCCAGATGCATGTATGCGTTTCTATTTACAAACATAACTGCAGTGCCCAAGACCGAGGTTACACAACGCGATTGTATGAGTTTTATCATTTTTTTGTTTTTGTTTACACCCGTTCAAATAGTTCAGCAAAGAATAAACATTGTTAATTTAAGAGAAAAGGAATAAACTCGAAAAGGCGAAAGAACATGTTGGTTTAAAAATTTTCAATAACCCCAATACATACACGCATGTTTCCCCTTTATTTACGTTTTTTGCCAGTCCCATGGAGAATGTAAAATCGGGGTCTCACTGTAAATATAAATGGTAACGTTAAACAATTAAGTGTTATAGCCCACTGAGCTGACTACGCTTATAAAATGATTCAAAAATTTCTTAATCCAGTCTTACTTAGCTTTTACACTGAAAATTTGTACACAAACTTCAATTTTCTACCATGTAAATGCCAGTTCAATCAATAAAAATTTTGAACTTAATTGAATTATGTCTCAAAAGTATATTCAATCTTTTCCGTATCATTATCATCGTTGTCATCGTTGTCAACATCACTGAGCGATTCCCAAGTCCCCGATAACCTTTCACTTTTGCCGTCGTCATTTCTCACTTCTTCCCACATGTTACCGACTGTTCCGTTTTTTTTATCATTGATATCGTTGCTCAATTGGTCTCTTTTCATCCTGAGTACAATGACCTCCTGTAAAAGTTGGATTCTTTCTTCCTTCAACTTATTAATATACTCCTCCGACTCTTTTCCAGTTCTACCGCAAGCCTCACAAGTTAACACTTCATCGAAAGCGTCAACGGATGCGCACATCCTGTCGTCGACATCCTGCGTGCAAGCTCCGCCGTCGCTGCTGTCATTGACACTATCAAATTGGTCTTGGCCGTCTGAAGCAAAGGTTATAATGCCGTGATTATCGATGGAATCGTCTTTTATACTGATGCTGCCTCCGGGGCTTAATGTAAGCATCTGTATCGGCACTTTGCATATGCCTCCATCGGATGTCGGGGTTTGAATGACTAAAACATCTTTTAAATTCATTTCTGAATCTGTCACCTCGTCTCTGCTTGTGTCTTCGAAGTTACTAAAGAGAGTGTTTTCGTTTCCATCAGGGTTTTGCTGGATTAGAATTCTCGCTTCGCTCTCGGATGAAAATAAGGATTTCAAATTGACCAATTTCAATTTCACTTTTCCTCCGCTGCTTTGGGTCAACAGTCTATTAGCTATGTCATTATTTTCAGAATGACGGGCGTCGTTATTTTCAATCGTTTGTTTGAGTTGAGATGTCATCAAATCGACATTCTCAATTACAATGTCGCTTTCTTGGACACTATCTTCATTCATCACAGCCACAGATCCAGGATAGAAATACTCGATAATGTTTCTGTAAAATGTAGCACATTGTTATTATATTATTATTAAAAGATAATTCTTGAAATAATGTTTATACATAATGATTTATGCAGTTTTGAATTCATATCATAATAATGACGCATATTTATTATTGATTAAAAAAATAATATGAATTAAAAGCAAATCAACACAGAAACAAGGCTTTTAAAATATCACCTAGATCTATTTATCACAAAAATAAGCTCTTTTATAAATAAAAATAAACAATTACTTTGTATCATTTGGCTCCTCTTCATAGAAAATTTCAACTTCTTGTCCAATAGGATCGCAGGCTGAATCATACAAAGGACAACTTAGATTGTCATCTATTACACCTGGGAAAGATAATATCGAAAAATGATTATTTTATTAATAATTCAATACACAATACATACGGGTGTGTTAATACTATCCACTGAGGGTACTTGATGTAATTTAAATCTATTAGAATTTAAATTCGGGTGAGTATTGAGACAACTAATGACTGAGAGACTACAAAGTGAAAATGTTTTTTACGCGCTGAAAAATCTGTTCAGGTTCAGAGGAATGAAAATTCGCACCTACATGTCAATGTGGTTTAAAAATCCATCGTGCTGTACGAATGCGAGACATGGAGTCAGGTAGAAACACGAAATGTTCACCAAGTATTCAAAAAAAAAAAAAAATTTCTTCACTCAACTCTTCACAATAGAGAACTCCAGTAGGCATTCGGTTTCTGGGCCGCCCATGCAAGCGATGGGCAGACAGCGTGTACAAGGAGTTGGAGAGAGAAGGCTCAGGATAGATTCATATGTGGGTCTATTCTATACACAAGGTGGCTACCGACGGTAGTTTATCATATTTATGTATTGAGTGTTATAATTGTTACAATAAGTTTGCCATCAAAAGTCGTGTCTATCTTGCTCTAAAAGTTAACACAGCCAAGAGAGGGGCTGTTACATAACACTTTTTGATAGTTTAGACCAGCAATACTCAACCTGTGGCCTTTTAAGCTTTTATATGCGGCCCGAAACACATTTATTATCAAGAATTTCGTATATCTTGAGATTCGTTTCGACTTTGACGCACAGATAGTGACACCCGAAGAGGATTGTCATTATGGTCCACATCAGATCTGGTATGAGAGTGTTGCTATTGCACACGATTAATTTAAAAAAACACGCATAATTTAAAAAAAAAAAAAAAATGTTTTGTAAAAAAGGAGGGGTTTCATGATTTTTTTCGTCACACCAGTAGTGATGCAGCCCGCGTTACTTTACAAATATATGTATTTGGCCCGAAGAAAAAAAAAGGTTGAGTATCATTGGTTTAGATGGTTAACTTGTTATAGTAACAATTAACCGAATACGTAAATATGACAAACTATCCTCGATAGCCGCCTTGTGTATAGAATAGACCGACTGGAGCAATGTTTCTTAACCTTTTTACATCCGCAGACTACAAAAATATCAAAAAATGTATTGTGGACCGGACCATCAACACTTCAAATGTTGGGTTTCTAGTCAACTATTTTTGAACTGCAGAAAATTTTTGCGGCCTACCCAAAAATCTTCGCGGACCACCGGTTAAGAAACTATGCACTGGAGGACAATTGTGTATTCGATCTTGGACCTAAGCGGTCTTTAGTGCCAGATAAGTAAGTAATAAATGTATTTCATCACAATTTATTTATACCAAGAAAGCAGAATCTTGGGCTCCAACATTACCTCTAAAAATGAAATGTCCCTAGAGCTCTCTGACCGACTGAGAAGTGGAAATGCAGCGTACTTCGCGCTGAGTCGTCTGTTCAGGTCCAAAATGCTGTCCATCAAAACGAAATTCCGGGTGTATAACGTGATCATCAAGCCAATCGTCATGTATGGATGTGAAACGTGGGGTTTAACAGAAAAACAAGAAAAGGCGCTCCAAGTGTTTGAAAACAGAATCCTCCGGAGAATACTTGGACCCGTCAATGAGAACCACCGGTGGCGCATCCGCACAAACGCTGAGCTCTTCGACCGATACCAACCTAGAATCACTAATATTCTGAGGTCAAGAAGGCTCAGATGGGCGGGCCACGTTGTACGATCTGAAAGATCTAGAACTCTATAGGATTTACAAAGGCACACCAGCTGGCACTCGACCTCTTGGCCGCCCTCGACGGAGATGGGCGGACAACATTCAAAGGGATGCGGAAAGGCTGGGGATAGTCAACTGGGAAGAGAGAGCGCTGGACAGAGATACCTGGAGAAACGTTGTGCAGTCGGCCATGGACCTGAACGGCCCCTAGCGCCAGTTTAATAATAATAATAATAATAAGAAAGCAGAATCAGTTAATCTATAGTCAATCTATAATTTGAGTATGCGGTACTTACCTTGCGATAGTAGATCTTGGTTTTCATGTTGCATATTATTCTGTTCATCGAGAGTGTTGCCATCATCAGCAACAGGCATTTTCCAATTATTCGTGCCAATGGTATTGTCATCTGTAGTGCTGTCCACCTGGTCCGCTTTTTCCTCATCACATAATGAATCTTCACTGTCCATTGATTCACTATTGCCTAAATATAAGCTTGACAAAACTTCTTTGTTGTATGTATCACCTTTTGAATCGAGTTCTGAAATAAAAGAGCGGATAGTGTTATTAATTTAAACCAAATGTTTACTATTAACCATCATAATAACAATTCGAAAAAAGACAATATTGTTTTCATCCCACTAGGTTGACCTGGAAATAATTTTTTTATTTAAGACACTACCACACTGCGTAGGTCCACATTATGCATCATATAATTATATGGAATATTAATTAAACCTGTTCTTTATCATATAGAAACAGACTTACACTGTAATTTATAATATGTGTCGCTAAATTTCAAAACCCGCTATAACAGTTTTTTGAAATAATTAAGATATATAATCGTTGTTGAAACTAGAAAAATGTGTAACTCCCTTTTAATTGAAAATTGACTTTGAATGCCATCTAGTGGCCGTTGTTAATATCTACCCGTTTTGCAAATGATGTAATTTCAAAAAAATTGTAACATTATTAAATTATGGATGTTTTAACTCCATAACCATATATTTGTAAAGTAGCATTTTTTGAGTTATACACAATTTTCTAGTTTCAACGACGATATATCAATGGATTCGTTATTAAAATCTCTATATGAAAATTTTATCGCCTCTTTCAAAATACGCTACGTTTGACTGTCATTTATGAAACAAAATCAATGCGTCTATCAATTCCCACTATAACACTATTGAAACATTCAAAAACCTTTTTAGTTCTAAAAGTTTATATTGATTTTCTCAACATAATGAATAAGTGTTATAGCGGGTTTTGAAATTTAGCGACACATATGTATTAAACATTGTGCAAAAAATGTAGTGATTCATAAGGCATGTGAAGTTTAAACATAAGCTGGACGTCAGAATACAACATCCAAAATAATAAGGTGGTTCCACATTGGATGGGTTTACTAGGATATATTTAAGTGAGATTCAAAAAGTTTGTTTCTTTATGGAGGGATACATATCCTATTATGTCATTTTACATTTTCATTTCATCATTGTTTAATTTAAAGAATAAGTTCAACGCCTAATTTCATAAAAAAATATGCCAGAATTTTAAATTAGTATATCATAAAAGATGCATGTAATCTACCAACCGGTGGCGAAGGGTGGAGGTAGGCTCTGGAGATCCGACGTAAATAGTTCACACTAAACTTACTCAGTCATATTTAATTGTTTTCATTGACCTAAGAATACAAATTGCAGATGGTTAGTTAGTTTTTTTAAATTTAAACCCTGCCTACAAACCATAGTAGATATTCTTCTTCTTGGTCGTACACTCACGGCTGAGGATCGTGACCACTATTAAATTTTGTCATCCCTTGAGCAATCAAGACTTTCCATCCTTCTGGATCTTCTGCTTCTCGCAGGGCAGAATGAATGGTACCAGTCAGCTCTTTCACTTGGTCGCTCCAGCACGCAGATATTAAGTTAAACAATATTCTTCTATCTATAAAATATCTAAAAGTGTGCCATTAAATCATTCATAACTTTATATATTTTATAGACAGAAGAATATTTTTAATCTATTATGGTTTGGCTTAGGCAGTGTTTAATTGAATTTTAGAAATTATCTGCAATTTGTATTGTTAGTTCAATGAAAATAAATAAGTATGACTGACAAGTGTAGTGTGCTCTATTTATGTCAAAAATCCATAGCCTACCTCCACCATTCGCATCTGACACCAACTATGTGCAATAAAGAAAAGGGAAAATAGCCACCAGCATTTATAGAACCATTCTTTTTTTTATGCTGTTCAGTTGCTCAAGATTTACGAAGAAGTTTAGTTTAGTTGAAATTATTAGAGATCATAACAGGAGAGCATTATTATCAGCTACAAATAAAAAGTGAACCAACGACTAATGAAATGAGCTTGTTTTCTAACCATGTAAGGCTTTAAGCAGAGCCTGTGCTCTAGCTGGTCGTGGAGCATCCCTGGGCCTCCGATCCGAAGCTCCGAGGTTAAGCAAATCCTTATTGGTGAGCAGTTTGCCTGTCACCATCCGAATATATTCTCTAACTCGCTTTCTTTCAACACCCAATCGAAGAAGGTCCAATACCTGGGAATCAAGAAAACCAAAAGTGTAAATACACGGTGATGAATTCCATTTGTTGCTAGGACGTCAATTGGAAACCTAAGCTAAGAAAACCTATAATCATCTGGGTTACTTGAATCCTAAGACAACAAAAGAATAATACATTCATTGAAGTCAGGCTTAGATGGTAGAAATTTATTATGTATAATAAATAATAGGAACAAAAGTATAAATCAGATTTTTTTATTCAACATCTCTAGTTAGTAAAGGTTATAATGCTCATCTTCTGTTGCATGTATTGAATCTCATTAACATATCAAATGCACATAGCCTTTGAATTCAGAATATGGACCTATTGTTTGAGCAAATGAAATAGATTAACAACAAATCACTATTGTAGTGGACATGGTACTTTACCTGTTTAATTAAATAGGCAATATTTTTGAAAAATATTTATCTTAGTTTATTACTTATTTCTTCCGACGACACCAATTTGCAATACAAAATTAGTTGTTTTTAAAGTCCCCCAAATATATTTTATTAGATAAAATATTAATCCTAGTAAGCTTAGTATCTGCTGCAAATCGTGGTAAAAACACCATTTCTTGAAAAAAAAATTTTTTAAGGACGCTATAATTAGCATAATAATTTATTTTCATAACATCCATTTCTCATAAAAACAAAAATCAGTTAATACATCCTCCACTCTATGGAGATCCATGCCCCATATGATCCTCTTAAGATCGAACATGGTGATGCATATAATTATGTAGCCATGACCTATTCTGGATCAGAACCGTTTCCTCGTGTCAAGCTTATCAGACACCATTAGCGAGGGGTGCAAGACTAGTCAATGCGTTCCCCAAAGACAGACATTCTTAGTGATGTGCTGTGTATTTTGTTTTCGAAATTTTATTTTATTGTAATGTTTATGTTGTTTCAGCTTTTTTTATTTATTTTTCTTCTCTCTTGTGAGGGATTTGCTATACGAATATGTATTTTTATTCAACTTTATTTGATTAGAACTAGCTTTTTTTCAATTTAAATTTCATGAACGTCATGAATTTTGATTTTGATTCGTTATGTCCTCAATGTTTGGTTTTTTCTAATAAAATAAATAAAACTAAGCACTGTCCCTTTTTATTTTGCGAACATCTCTACATCACAACTTCTGCCGTGTAACACTACGCAGAGTGCAATGACAATAATATTATGTTAGTTGCAATATTATGGAGGTACAGTGTTACATAGATGTTTTTAAAATGGCCACTTAGTGTCAAAGAAATGTATCGTTGCATTTGTGATTAAGTCTCTTTGTCATTTAAAGTAATATGTTATTTTATGTCTATTACAATTATGTTATTCGAAACCATTAACCACTTGACTGTTTATCCCGAGTGTGACTCGGGCACGCGTTTACTTCGCACACTGACTAGCCCGAGTCTCAGTCGGGCGTTTTTTTATCAACTTGACAGGAATGTTTATCATTAGCTACATTCGGGAAGATTGTATTTCAACTTGTCACACAGTTTATTATTTGTTTTGACTGGTATTTGAGTGATATATGAGCCATATGACATAATAAAAGCTTTATTTACTGCCCAGCAGAGCGGGCCTGATTAGTCAATGACTTCATTGTTTATTCATAGTTATTTTTGTGTTAGGTATGTCGCATGTTATTGTAATTTGAATTTAGTTACTTTTGTTATTTTTGAGCACATTTTAGAAGTAAGTTCGTAAAAAATAAGTATATATTATTTATACTTATTAGCTTCATTTTAGTTACCAACCAATACCATCTACGGCGAATAAAGAAAGGCCTACTAGACGTGCAAAGTATGCTGCTCACATATGAATGAAAACGACAAACGAATACGGAAGGAGACGAGATTGTGATGTAAGGTTGTGTATTGAATTTTTTAAAATTTACCATACCAAAAAGACTTATTAAAATTATTTCCGTAAAATTTAAAACATAAACCTACATAGGTATCTGTTGTGATAAAATGTAGAAAAACATTCAAAAAATTCGACATTTTTCATAAAATTTTAAATATCGTAAAAAAGTGTTAATTTAATGTGAAAAAAAGTAAAACAAACGTAAAAATAAAATTTTTAATAAATTCTTGAAAAAATGTTTAAAAAAATATCTGACAATTTTTAGACACTCTTTCTCACCAAAATATAACTGGGAAGTGGTTAACATTTAGACAGTGTCTTTGACCCTAAGGTGCCGGAAAAGTCTCTGTAAATTAATGTTCAGGGGGAGAATTTTTACCTCTTGCTTGACAGTAGGTGTCAGTCTCCTATCCTGGGGCAATCTGCGGTATAGCTCTTTGGATACTGGATGATTGTGAGAGTTGCACACGGAGATTACTTCTAATTGTTGACCTGATTTGTTGGCACGGACCATTATGTGAGATGGGCAATTAGTTCTCATGGTACTGAAAGAAGACAATTGGTTATAAATCAAAGACACCATGAGAATCACAGATGTATACCACTGGTGAAGACTCGGTACTTAAGTCTTAATGCTTAACTACATTGGCAAACGCGCAGATACAACCAGATCAACGATCCACGCCGACTGTCGTGACCAATGTCTTTACACTATAAGCAATTACACGCAACGATTCGATCGCGTTGGTCCTTGCTTTTGATTGGTTTAAAATAAACATAGTGTTGCTGTTATTAAAAATATAGGTTGACCGAAAACTATAAGATTGGTGGCTACACTGAACAGTTTTCTCTAGCAATTTTACGTCAAAACTCAGCTGTCAAACCTAACCTTGCAAGTGGGCGGTAGCTTCGGATATTTTCGTACGTTCTCGGCAATCTTTGTGAATCATGGCAGACAGAAATAAGATTGGTTTCAATTTGCTCATGATCGTTCACGATCCCGGAAAACTATAGACAATAGATTTTGGCAATCGTGGCAGACGATCGGGCCAGACGCAATCTGCCAATGTAATTTGAGCATTATCAAAGTTGATCCAGACATCTTCAGAAAATGGAAGCGAAATTCAAGCAGTATTTAGTTTTCAGGAAAGTGAATAATTCAAAATATACAATAATAGTCCTTTGTCATACGGAAGTGTGACTTGATAAGAAAACCGTTGTAGTGTGCATATTTTTTTCGGTTATCCATCGTTAACCTTCCTCTAACAGGCTGGTCTTCGCCATTGACAAGATATATTTTATAAATGACACAACATAAATAATATGAATCAAGGTGTAAGTACTCACATAGAATGTCTTTGGCCTTTTCCTCTGGGGAAGAATTTCTGGCCCCCATAAACGCAAGCATATTTTACAGAGTAATACTTTAATTTGGGTTCTATCGGACGAGATGTCTTCATGTATGCTCCTTGTACAGTCCTGCTGTCCCTCCGCCAATAATGCACTAGACTCTGTTTAGAATGACACACCAAACGTTTTAATAGCTCTTCATAACTACTAAAACACTCGCCCATTCGGAAAATGGAATTGTCGGTTAGATTGACGATGGTGTTTTCAATTCGCTCCTGGCTATCAGTCTCCATAGCATCATCACAAGACTGAGATAATCCTTCGTGTTTGGGTAACCTATATATGTCAAAAGTTTTCATATCCATTTCGAAGCTTTACTATGTTATCATGAAATATTATTTACACCGGGAATTCGGGTCAGAGCCCAGCATGTTTATCTGAACTGTGTTCTATTGAAAATCAGTGACACACCGATGTAAAATGTAAGTACATAACCAAAAATAACAATAATCCGTGACAGATGAAAAATATCATTAACACCAACCGTGAAGATTAGAAAACAACAAAAAATTGCCAGTTGACAAATTGAATTCCTTATTTCTTCCACATTCTTGTTTTGTTTTTTGGTTAATTTCCATTTTCCAAACTGGTAACTCAGTGTGAGTGAGAAAGCGTATGTGATGGTTGCGGTTGCCAATGTAATCTGTGCTAAATATTGTAATTGAAATCGAATTATAGTGCGACTGGACAATTAAATACTCCAATCGTGCTAATGTAAGTTCATTAAACATTTGTAATGCTATTTGTGTTATCAATCTAATGCACATTTGTGCAATAATTTGACGGCAATGTTGTAGGATTTTGAAAGCCGATCTCATTTCGGTTGAATTACCATGCCACACCCCACTGCTTTTTGTGGTTTTTGACACGAATCAAGTGATTTTATGTGCCGATAAGCAGTGATATAATGCAACAATTAAACCGGCGTATGTTTTTGATTGAAATTTGAATTAACGCTGTACCAAAATAGAACACGCATCATACTCATGACAGAAGTCGCCGCCATGAATATTAGGAGCATTACATCATCGCTCGGATCTGACATGAAGGAAGTCGCTACTTAAATGTCAGTTTGGTGCAATTGTTGCTGCCTATGTTTTTTTAATTAACTGTTTTAAAATGAGGGCCCGTCTCGCGAAATACCATTTCATTTGATGGACTAACTACTACGTGCAACTGAAAATTAATTTAATAGATGTTTATATGGTCCCTATCGGTTATCTTGCTTATCGGTAATAATATACTACGTGTATCTATGGGCGGTTATAAAACACTTAACTTTTATAATTAATTAAGACATCGGTAAACTAAGACGTATTATGCATTTAATGACGATTAACATGGACTTTTTAAGATTGTAATAATTTCCATGATATATATTTTTTAAGAGATATCTTCATTGAAACTATGAGTACAATTTAGGTGCTGAGGATTAAATAAGTGTGTAACAACATATACGTATGACAAATTGTAAAATGATATTTCATCTAAGTACAAGTTTTTGCATAGGTATATCTAAGTGTTTTGTGTGAAAATTTTTAAGCATTTTATTTGTTACGTTGCACTAATATCCAATGGATATGGTGTCATTAAAATCAAGCAATTTTCTTGGAATATCAATAATGGACCCTGAGAATAATACCTACCTAATTTACAAAATGTTGAAAACTGTTCTGTAGAATTTGCAATTGCATAATTGAGCCCATATCCGGAAAACGAGCGTTATCCTGAAAACTTCAGAGATATTGGCACTTAAACATTTTAGTTGGTTGTTGTGGAGATATCCGTTATCGAAAATAATTAATTCTGATGAATATAAGTAGTTTGAGTAATTGAGAACACGGTTTATTAAACAAAAAAACTGTATTGAATAAACCACCATGTTTATAATAAATAATATACCTATACGGTAACAAATTTAATGCTGATTTTGGTGGTAACCTCCTTTACCCTAAGTTTTTAAGAGAGTCACTTGAAGTGATGTCTTCATCAGGAAGTCCATTTCCAACATTGGGATAAATTCCAATATATTTTTTAACCAATCAGCACTTTGTTGGCTTCACAAAAGGCAAACAAGACAAAATATCTTCCATTTTTTTGCATCCCGTTGGAGTTTATTTCAAAACTTGGAAAATAAATTATTCTATTCCAACGGCTGAAAAAAATGTATTGCACAACTTCTGACAGCCCTTACCCCACATACATCAAAGTATATTTTGTTGATTATCTTTCCTTTAAAAGTTTTATAATTTTGACCCCTATTCGTTTTTGACGTAATTAGTTTCATCAATGACACGCCTTTTTTAGAACAAATAGATTCAGATTGTATACTCTGAAGACTATGAAATGAATGAGAAAATATGTATCGCAATAACAAATGGAAATGCCGCGAATCTCCGTAAGCACGAATTGTGTGTACAGTGCCGCAAACTTATCTGAAGAATTGATGGGGGAATCACAGTCGTAAGCTACCCAATCAAGACTCGCAACTGGATAGAATCTGACATTGGAATGGCGTATTCAGTATGCCGTCCATATGGGTTCTAGCAGTTCCATTTTTGGCCATTATTCAGATAAGTTGGTTGGACTGTATGTCGTGTACGGCATAGATATTATGGTATACGGATAAACAGCGTGCAACGCGTGGTCAGTTTGAACTGTCTACTGCCATCTATTGTTAGAATATCAAAGTGATATTTGGTGAGTGCATGCATAGGTGTATGCCGCGTAATTTAAACCGATTTATCAAAAAACAGCGTTATCGCGTTAACGTTCGTTTTCCGGATATGGGCTCAATTGACTTTCAAGATAATTTACATAATTTAGTTACTGGTACACTTGTATTCTTTCGACCCTCAACACTTTAATTGATTCACAATATGGAATAAATACTACATAAATAACACTTTCGTTACATACTATTTTCTTATTTAATTTGTGGAACAATGTTATAATTAAGTATCTTACTGATTTTTCGAACAATGAGCCCATCAGAAAATTAGTTCGAACATTTGGATTGGTGTTGTTTACATCATTTACTATTTGTCATGTAAAATGTATAGTTTACTTACTATCTTACCTCATGAAGGCGCTCCCCTACTTTGCTAAGTATATGTGAAATAGTAAAGATTAAATGAGAATGACTACCAAAACTATAATTATTAAATTTGCTGCAAATCATTTTGCATTGCAGATTTATTCATAGCAAACATCGCACTATGATGCCCCGCATCTGGCAAATTCACTCATTCAGTTAATTCCATAAATTAAATGTAAGATTGAGTCAATAATATATTGACCATTTCAAACACGATACACACATTCTACATATTTAAAGGACTGGCGAATACACTTAACACAAATTATTTAGAAATTAAAAAACTCGCATGCCGTTCGTATTAAGGGGATTGGAGCAGACCATTTTTTTAATTAACCCCTTCGATATCAAAATACTTACTTTATGCTCAATTGAACAATTTAATTCGAATTACTTCAATCTTCAGTGTCATAATTGATTCTATATAATAAACTGACAATAAGTGTTATCTTTTATCATTTTAAATTAATTTACAGCAGAAAATGGTATCAAATAGGTATAATTTTTTTTTTATTGATAAATGAGAATTAACTTTTAAAGAAAATTACATTTACGAGTTTTTAGTAGGTGTTTTTATAAAAAAAAACTAGAGATTTAAAAAAATTCCATGCTCCT
Source organism: Rhyacophila brunnea (assembly GCF_057557595.1). Lineage (NCBI taxonomy): Eukaryota > Metazoa > Arthropoda > Insecta > Trichoptera > Rhyacophilidae > Rhyacophila > Rhyacophila brunnea. The sequence goes on from NW_028232859.1 coordinate 6,756,201, forward strand.
GCAATTCCCCATTGCTCTCACTGTTCTGGGCTCCAGCTCCCATCTTCGCTCCAATGCTGACTTAAATTAAATCTGTATCATGTAAAATAGTTGTCAAATTACACATCTTCATTTAGGTACTCATCGTTTACCTCCATCCAGCAGGCACTCTCTGCCACTGGAATGCAGGATATATTAGCCTTCTCATAAGATAAATATTCACATTAATTATCTAAACCAAGCCCATGTTTTTACGTTATCTTATCAGGCCAACTTTAACTTTGTCCTCGCTATGTCTATGTGCACTTGAATATTTGCACAAATTATTATTTAATAATTATCTCAAAAATGTATTAAATTTATTGATCGTACTTTTGTATAACTTAACTTCACTCCATATATTTTTTTTATTACATTTAGTAACTGAAGCGAATATATTTTTTAAGAATTGCGAAGTTTATAAGTGATCATTTTCTTAAATTCATATTATTTGGTCTAGCTTTTCAATAACTAATTTTTTGTTTGTGTTTAATATTATTATAAACAAATTGTTATTAGAAAGCCCAATATATGAGGTGTCTATTTATAAAAACCAATAAGTTCACGATTCATTATTTACGGTCCACAACGTTCTTGTGTTCAAGCTTAAGTGTCTGGTTTTTATATTAGTTTCTTTCTCCTACCATATTGTATTTTTAAATTAGAACAATATGCTCATATAGTCAAGAAAGTGTATATTTATCCAGCGGCTGATGACTCACCAAGCGACAGCTTCCGTGTCAGCGTCCGTGACAGCGTCCAGCCCTTTGCCTACAATGAAAGACTACTTTTGAAGATGCTAGTCAGGTGCTCAAATCTACTCCATGCCTTCATACTGGGGGCACTAAACGGCCACCAGGGATGCCCTAAAACCTTGTCGGTTAATAAACTCATTTGGCAAAAAAACTAGGGACCGAAAAGAATGCAAAGACCTAGGGTGTTGAGGTGCGTATGGACAATATGATACATCGCCAAATATAGAAGAGAGTATTTCCAACATGCTGTCATCAAATAAAACATTTTGTTTGAAAAAAAAAAGAGTCACTCAGGGTTATCACACAAGAGTATGAGACAATCATTTTGTAATTTATTTTTCTATTGGATCTATAACTTCTTTTTTCATTTTGTGCTACCTGTAGACACCTATAATTAGTTGGATTGCAGTAACTTGCAATCTCATTTTTTATCATGAAAAAATACAGAAATGACAACACTAATTTTTATAAGCTTACTATTCTATGACAATGACAGTGTTGCCTGCACAACTTGGCTTTGACCGTTAGTCGGACCCAATAGGATGGGTGAATGGCAAACAACCATTACTCGTAATATAACCATCAACATTTCGTAGTGTCTAAATCTGTTAATACTACCTTCACTCTGTAGCAGTCTCACACTTATATGGTAATTTATTTTACATAAATATAAATTTAGTTTTCGCCGTTCTTTCAAATTGTATAATTAATTTAATTTTACCTGTGTAATTTATTTTGAAAAAGAATATTGCATAATATGTTAAATCAATAATTAAGTTCGTTTAGTGCGCAATTAAAAATATTGATCAGATATTCCTGCTTATTAATTTTTCTGTGAACACACTTGTTTACATTACATTAGCTGCATATTTAATTAACATCAAAATTATTATTCTTTACTGCATGTAGGTATATTATGGATACCTATTTAAGAATGCAATACACCTACCTATCTTTAAGATTGTTAAATAAGTTATGAAAATAAAACAATATGAACTGGTATTAGTAGGGCCAACTGATTTACAAAATAATCCTATGGCAAAATATGGCCACGGACGCATACGATAATAAAAATATATTATTTTCTAATATAATACAAGAAGACACAATAAACTGCATTTAAATTTATTTTTTATCGATGAAATTGCAAAGTTTTTTGTCCCTCCTGAACATTTTGACAAATGGTTCTTCTGCGGTATTGAACTTACATAGATGATATATTATTATGTACATATTTTTTTGTCAGATTTTAACCAAACGTGGACTTTTCGGTTTTGTAGGAATGCTGTGTATGTGTCGTAATATAATATGAGTAATTTGATCTGAACTGAACGAAACACTAACCACTTTCTCTAGACTGGTGTCACCTTTTAATTGCTAAATTGTCTCACATCAAGGTTTTGAATCTCACACAGAATCCATCTTGATTATATCAATTTACACGAGAGCATTCCTGACCAACATTTTTCATTTCAATTAACCACTTACGTGTCACTTGGATATAAGTATGCAAGATAGATACCTTTTATCTTTATTTCAACTCTAATTTATAGACTGACACTCTCTTTCAACTATCAATGGATTGGTAGTGAATTTTGTTAATGACAGTAGCTAAACATTAAATATTGCTTTTTCTACTAACTAATTTAATTAGTTTTAGCCACATTATACAAATTTAGTTTTTTTCCTGCTGATTACGAATTTTCCGGGAGCCACTTTGGCACTGTTGGGAGAATGACTCCACGCCATCTTGGTGAAATGGTGGCCAAAAATTGCTTTTGGGTAATATTTCCCTAACCATTAATCCCTACCGAAATTTTGCATGAAATAAAAATTATTAGATTCTACACAAAAAATGTAATATATTTTTGGTAAGTTAAACGGTTTTAGTTCTGGGCTCAACTGAGTGAAATATTCAATTTTTATTTTCAATTTCACAATAATTATTATATTTGAATCTTACACATGAGATTGGCATTCACGATTTCCATCTTCCATCCAATAGCTAGGAACCAAAATTCATAATGGTTCTAGTCGATTATGTGAAATACAGCGGCAAACACATTTTGAAAATACCCTATATACTGGATTATTTGTTAGTTTGGGTTAGGTTAACCCAGGGGTCGGCAAACCGCGATTCACAATTTCTATTTTTATTTTTTATCATTGATTTGTACACTTATTATATTATATATAATGACATTATCGTGAAAATAATTTTTCTTCTGTGATGGTTGATGCAAAAGGGTATGATTGTTGTTGTTTTAAATCCGCCCATTGCAAAAGTCGACAAATTAAAATTTTCTCCATTTGATATTTCATCAATAAAAACATATTTACGTTAGTTTTATTCGGGAAATGTTCTTCGCTTAATAAATAAAAATTATAAAATGTAAGTATGGCTCTCGAATTTTTTTTAACCGTTGTGCCACTCATATTTCGCTCCTTTGGACCAAAAGTTTGCCGACCCCTGGGTTAACCTAACAAATAATCCAGTATATCGGCTATTTTCAAAATGATTTTGCCGCTATATTCCACATAACCGACTTGTACCTTCATAATTGTTCCATTAAAAAACTTAGTTAATTTTAAGCCCATTTGCAATACAATGGTAATATATATTAAAAAAAAATATTGCAGGTAGTGATTAATTTGTGGATTCTACTCATGAATCTTATTGTCAATCTTTTACTTTTTCAGAATCCTCAATTGACTGCAGTCGACCCGTGTGAGAAGCGGTAGACGCTAATTATTTTTTTCTTTTCGGAACGTGCGACTTGCGTCGGCAATCATGGAGCAGATTCCTCCTCCTAAAGAGGTGAAGATCCTCGAGACAGCTGAAGATATCCAGGAGAGGCGTGAGCAGGTACGTTCAAATAAATAGTTTACTGTTACTGAGAATGGCTCGTGAATAATAATTATTCTCAAAGCAGTCCAATCGTATTGTCGGTGAATAACATTATTTCACAATACACCTTTCGAAAATATGTAAAATCGATGTATGCTTTTTGATGCTATCAGAAAGTGAACTACAGCGCAATCCGTTTTTAAGACATTATGCAGTCATCATACCTAATTAATATTATAGATTAGATTTTAATCTTGAAGGGATTAGAAACAGCATAATCTTTTTTGTTTATATTGACTTTCATAATTATTTATTCCAGGTATTAGCTCGCTACGATGACTTTAAACTGGAAGCCCGCGCCAAGAGGGAGAAGCTGGAGGACTCTCGCAGGTTCCAATACTTCAAGCGAGACGCTGACGAGCTGGAATCATGGGTCCATGAGAAGTTGCAGGCTGCATCCGATGAAAGTTACAAAGATCCCACCAACCTTCAGGTGCGTTCAATTGACTCACCCACATACAACTGGTTCAAATTTATAATACCTAAGGATCACTCAATAGTAATAGTGCAGCTGTTATTTCAGCCACTGTCACGACCCAATCATTATCTAAGTTAAAGGATTTTCAAGTTAATCAGCAGATGAATTCTCACAGTGATGGATTCGCACGCTTCAGTGGCGGATTTTTCAGGCAATAAGGAAATTGACATCAGTTGAAATCAGATATAATTTCACTTCTCTCTCCTCCATATATATGCCGAACTGGCAATCGACGATCGACACGTTTCGTCACACCAAAATAGTGATTGTTTTAAACATGAGGTTTAAACAAACTAGCAAACAACAAACTCACCCATTCCACGAATTGGTATAGTTTTAGGGTGCCGTGAAAAAATCTTATAAGGACACCACCATGAACCAGAAGAGTTTGAAAAATACTGTATAGCAAATAGTATCGAAGATGTAATAAATAACATGATCTGATATAATGGAAGAAATATAATTTGGACTATTTATTTATTGCAGGCTAAAATCCAAAAGCATCAAGCTTTCGAAGCTGAGGTGGCCGCCCACAGCAACGCCATCGTGGCTCTCGACAACACTGGAATGGAAATGATCAATCAGAGCCATTTCGCATCCGACACTATCAGAAAGCGACTCGGTATGTTACTAACCTACTCTTTTCAAATTGAGCACCATTTTCTTTTGATACGATTCTTGAAACTGTTGCAGCAGTGATGTCGACGTTAAATTAACCTAAGTGATGCCATTACCAAATAGCATGGTCCACTATTATAATCAGGCCATGACACGAAACTGTAAATTTCGATGGTAGAGCTAGTTATTGCTCATCCTTCGAGTGCAATATGGTAAACTGTTTGTAGAAAATGATGATTATTTCATATTGATAATACGTTAATTGATTTGAATGAAACATACAATCAAAAATCTTCATTTACTGCAAACAGGTTACCGCATTGCATTCTAAAATAAACAATGCAAAACCTAGCACTACCATTGTAACTTACAATTCAGTGCCCTGGTTTGCCTATAGTTGACCGTGACCAAATAGTAACAGACTTTAGAAACGCATGTGGCAACTATCAAAACAGTCATGCATAAATATAGCTTTTTATTTATATATATTATATGAGGTCCAATGACAGTAGTGTAGTGAATCAGTAGTGTATTTAGTATTAGAAGTGAAACAATCATTGACAAAATCACATAAATATATAATGACCTCACCGAGTATCGAACTCAGGGCCCCTAGATGAAAGGCCAGCGTTTTACGCACTAGACTATGGGGGCTGCCGATATTCTAACATTAAATGGCAGATAAGTATCACCAAGTTTCTGGCCCTACGGCATTTATCTCTACTGACAATTTGTTTAACCATTGAAGGAATGGTGTTTTGATTGTAAATATTTGCATTGCAGAGGAATTGCACCGATTGTGGGAGCTGTTGCTGTCCAAGCTAGCCGAGAAGGGAATGAAGCTGCAGCAGGCTCTGGTCTTAGTCCAGTTCTTGCGGCACTGCGATGAAGTCATGTTCTGGATCACCGATAAGGTACTATATCCTGCAAATTAATCATTCATATGTCGACAATCGCTGGTGTCGTTTCGTGGCAAGCAACATAACATAAATTTTGCTAACTAAATTTTATGATTAAAGTTATGTTCGTATCATGATTGAAAGTGAAATATTGTGTTTTTTATAGGAAGCCTTCGTCTCTGTGGATGAGTTTGGTCAGGATCTGGAGCATGTGGAGGTCCTTCAGAGGAAGTTCGATGAGTTCCAAAAGGACATGGCTGCTCAGGAGTACCGTGTGACCGAGGTCAATGAACTCGCCGAGAGGCTGGTGCTCGAAGGCCATCCCGAACGCGAGACCATCGTTAAACGAAAAGATGTAAGTTTTTACAAATTATTTATAATACCTTGTGTTGTATTTAATATCTTAAGGACTTTTAATGCTTACTGATTTACTTATATTATGTCATATTGAGTATGGGAAAGAAAATCCTCACAGTGATTAAATCCTTAAAGTCAGCCTAAATGAGTAAAAATGAATTATGTATAGCAATGTTTCCCTATGATTAACAAGGGATTTAAATTGGTTGGAATTGTTAAAACATACTGCCAAAAATGTTAAAAGTTTCTATTTACATTAGCACGTGAGTAAAAAACAGTATAATATTCATTATAATATATGTCGGCAGGAACTGAATGAAGCTTGGCAACGCCTGCGACAACTGGCTTTGATGCGTCAGGAACGTCTGTTTGGAGCACAAGAGATTCAGCGCTTCAACCGCGATGCCGATGAGACCGTGGCGTGGGTATCCGAGAAGGATGTGGTCCTCAGCTCTGACGATTACGGCCGCGACTTGGCCAGCGTACAGACCCTTCAGGTTTGCATTTTCTATTTCTTTAAATGATAATATAATTTAAAATGTATTTACAGGAAATGATAGATAATTTTTCCTCAAATTCTATATCTTATTTGATATTTTTATATCATTCTGTAACAGCGCAAACACGAAGGCGTAGAACGTGATCTGGCCGCCTTGGAAGATCGTGTCGGCACTCTGGGAGCGGAGGCTTCCCGCTTGAGAACTCTTCATGCGGCTCACGCTAACCACACTGACAACAAGAAACAAGAAATCCAAGCTGCCTGGGAGAGGCTCATACTGAAAGCCAAGGTACTTTTTATTTGATCTACCTTGTCATACATCATCTCTTACAAATTAATAGCTCATATGTTATGTTGTATATTTAATCATTCATATTTCACTTTTTATATAACAATTATTATAAGCATTTTTTTTTTGTATTTACAACTAAAATTGAGGACTGTTGATTAATAAATTTAATTTTCTAGGAACGCCGTGAAAAACTCGATTCTTCCTATTCTCTCCATCGATTCCTTGCTGACTTCAGGGATCTAGTGTCGTGGATGTCCGACATGAGAGCGATCATCTCTGCTGATGAACTCGCCAAAGACGTGGCTGGCGCCGAAGCACTCCTTGAGAGACACCAAGAGCACAAGGTATGGTTAATCAGCTAAACACAATAATATGACAATGATAAGATTTCCAATTTATGTTATCACTTTTAACACATAATAATAATCTTTGGTCATCATGAATTTATTGCACTCCTTATTTCAGTGAACTACTTCTAGTACTTGTAAGTATATTGTTATTTCAGGAAGTGTTTTATAAAAACACATGCTCTATAGTAGAACTTCGATATTGTGACTGACAGCGTTTCCAATTAGCGCTTTTTAATAGACTTCTAACTTGTAAAATACATATCTAGCGTTTTTCGACAACGCGAACAGTTTAAAATGTCTAGTAACAAAGCAGAATATTACACCAATTTTCTCAAAAAACATGCTGGTCTCTTTTTTGTACCTTACGAGATACAAAAGTTAAGTGATGACCAAATTCCATACCTGAATAATTCTTGATTGTATGACTTACGTATTAATTTATCAGTTGCGAAACAATTAATTCTTCAATATTTTTTATTCTCTTCATCTAGTTTCTAGATATTATTTTAATTATAAGAAAATCTTGCATTTTTCCTGTCAACTAGCTCATTTTCTTACCCTTTCTGACTTATTTTTGTCAATGGCAGTTGGCAGCACTGGTGGCCGACATCTCATAACAGCCATGTAAATTCTAGGGAACCAAAATTCTTCCTCATTCTCCCACATACGTCTGTAGCCGTGTCAGCCACTACATCAAAGTTGCACTGTTTCTTGTTCGTTGACCATAGCCTGCCTGTTTTAGTCAACATTTTCACATGTTCATAGATGCTAAACATCACTATTTAACAGTGTGTCCTAGTTCAACATTCTTCTGAGAGATGTCTCGAACCGTGATGGATTAACTCAAATTTACTTCTGTACAATATTACTGTGAAATTATAATTGAATGGTATTTGCAGGGTGAGATTGATGCTCGGGGTGACTCTTTGGGTGCCTGTTTGGCAGCTGGCCGCGCCTTAGTGGAAGCCGATCACCCGGCTGCTGAAGATGTCGCCAAGAGGATGGAACAGCTGGGAGCCACGAGGTCAGACCTCGCCGCCCTCTGGGAGGAACGCAGAGTACGCTACGAACAGTGCATGGACTTACAACTCTTCTACAGAGATACCGAACAAGCTGATACATGGATGGCCAAACAGGAGGTAGGGGTCATTCGCACTCCAAAATATATATAAAATAATATAAAAAGATATTTATACAAAAATATAGACAAATCGGTTATTAAAATATATTGTAATATTTATCTTAGCAGTAGATTATAATACTTTGTTTTAAAATTGACAGGCTTTCCTTGCTAACGAAGATCTGGGAGATTCTCTAGATTCGGTGGAAGCCCTAATCAAAAAGCATGAAGACTTTGAGAAGTCTCTGGCTGCCCAAGAGGAGAAGATCAAGGCTCTGGATGAGTTTGCAACGAAGCTCATCGAAGGACAACATTATGCGGCTGATGACGTCGCCCAAAGGAGGGAAATGGTAAATAATTATTCTCACATTTTTATGATAGGTAAGTTTTTGCGAATTCTCTAAGAACCCTTGGCACAGCTCACGAAGCCCGAGAATTCCCCGGACCCGGCTAGGAATCACTGACTAAATCGGTAAACAACTTATCTACTAACGCAACATGTTCTATGGTTGTCAGAAAATGTTTCAAAAAATAACATTAAACAAGATCAATGTATGTTGTAGTAAAGACTCGGAAAACATGAAAAATAGCTAATAATGAAAAAAGTCTGAAGCTTAAGAAATTTGTCTGAAGAGGCAAAGAACGAGGTTTTTTATATATACCTTTTTTTTTCCAGATTGTACCATGAAACATGAATATTTTATGCTATGATTGATTTAGGTTCGTGGTCTAGCCTTATTGATCTGATGAATAATTATTTGTTATTGTTTTTCAGTTGCTGGAAAGGCGCTCCGCCCTGCTGGAAAGATCTTCACAGAGACGTGCTTTGCTTGATGATGCATACAAACTCCAGCAATTTGAAAGGGATTGCGATGAAACGAAAGGTATAACTTTCGAAATACAATGTTTTCTCTTGATTTACTATGTATTCCAGTCCTTATTCATAATGTCAATTTTACAGATCCAGTTGTACCTTCACGTGTTAGGGCAGGGCATTGCCAATAATTATTAAAACATATTTTTTCTGTATATTTATTTGTGTTTTAGTTTTCTAATGATTTCTATTGTTTACTAGGCTGGGTGAATGAGAAGCTGAAGTTTGCAACGGACGACTCTTACCTGGACCCCACAAACCTTAATGGAAAAGTCCAGAAACATCAGAACTTTGAGCAAGAACTGCAGACCAACAAGAATCGTGTCAACGAAATTATTTCTACCGGAATGGAACTCATCAAACAGAAACACTACGCATCTCGTATGAATTATTTTTTTTATTAAATATCTTATTGTGTTAATATGTTTTTGATTACTATATGTGCAGCTATTTGCCAAGATAAACCCTAAAATATGGATTGTTACAAATAATGCTTTTTTAATTGATAACTATATAATATTATATTGGACCATTTCAAATACTTTCAAAAACTGACTTGTAACAGAACTAAAGCATTCACATTATAATACGTTCATAGCTTATAATTCCCTGTGAAGGGACTGACCGTGTTAATTCTTGTAAATAGATAGGCTGCAAAATACATCGAACCATCATTATTTAGAATATTCAAATAAACTCACGTATATTTTCGAAACATCAATTGATGGCTTTAAACAATGTTTCATCTAAATGTACCGCTGCACACTGCATACTCGCAACCAAAAAAACAGCTGGTGTCACACGCAACAAATTTCACCTAACAATTTTATTATAATCCGAAAATGTCACACTTTGTCATTCCTTTTTGGTTTGCTATGTGACGTTACCGTCCCGGCACACGGAAGAAAGTTACATGTTGCGCCCAGTTTTGATTTATATCTGTATCCCAGTTAAAACGATTTTCAATGTGCGACTGGGCTAAAAGTTCATAAGGTTCTCTAATTATCTATGGTTTTTCTGTGCTCTCTTTTCAATGATTTCTCAAGTTTCAACGAGAATTCAAGTGCCAATATGTTACATGTGGCTTATGCTTACTTTGTAAAATTGTGTTCATTCTTCAATTCATTACATTTGTGTCACATGCCAAGTATTATAATGAATCTGTCCTTTCAAAACAGCTCAAGTGCAGGCTCGCACCGATGAAATAGGAGGACTGTGGGAGACTCTGGTAGCTGCTACCGAAAAGAAAGGCTCCAAACTGCAAGAAGCTTCGCAGCAACAGCAGTACAACAGAACCGTTGAAGACGTTGAGCTGTGGCTCTCTGAAATCGAGGGTCAACTTATGAGCGAAGACTATGGAAAGGTAAATAATTGCATCAATTTACACATAGTATTTATAACAAATTGTAAGTAAGTACTAGTGTAACAAATTATTCATGATCTGTTTCATTCCAGGACCTGACCAGTGTTCAAAATCAACAAAAGAAACATGCTTTGCTTGAAGCTGATGTTGGATCTCATCAAGAGAGAATCGAAGGAGTCCAATTGGCTGCGGAACAGTTCGTCGAAGGAGGACATTTCGATGCTGACACCATTCAAACTAAGAGAGTATGTTGATGGCTTGTCTGATAACACCTATTTTATATTACTTAAATTTACTATTTAAAGCTAATCGATTTGAACTTTGAAAATTCAGTAGAATCAATTATATACAAGCTTGGTCAAAAAGAGAGTATTGGTATGAATTAGTGTTGCTTTAGACTCTAAAAATATATAATTTTCCAGGACACTCTTGTGGGTAGATATTCAGGCTTGGAGAAGCCTATGTCAGTTCGTAAGCAGCGTCTCTTGGATTCCCTACAAGCACAACAGCTCTTCAGGGATTTGGAGGACGAAGCAGCTTGGATCAGAGAAAAGGAACCAGTAGCCGCGTCAACCAACCGAGGTATTCTATATGATCATATTATTCTCAATCTATTTGTTATATTATCATAAATATGTACAGATTTGTAATTCGATGATTTCTTATACAGGACGCGATCTAATCGGAGTCCAGAACTTGATGAAGAAGCACCAGGCTGTAGTGTCTGAAATTAACAACCACGAGTCGCGTGTAACAGCCGTTTGCGGGTCTGGAAGGAGCATGCGTGACGCGGGACATTTTGCCGCTGAAGAGATTGGGCGCCGTGTACAGGCACTCGCTGATCAGTGGGCACAGCTCAAAGACAAAGCTCTACAGGTTTGTGTTGGTCAATACTCACGTGCAGCATTATGCCTTCTTCGATACTAATTAAAAAATTTACTTCTCAGAATATAATTTAACTGATAGATTAATTAATGTGTGTGTGTGTGTTTACAGCGCAAGCAAGATCTTGAGGACTCTCTCCAGGTTCATCAGTACTTTGCTGATGCCAATGAAGCCGAGTCATGGATGAGGGAAAAGGAGCCAATCGTCTGCAATCAGGTAATTAAATAATCATATTCAACATAAACACAGTTTTACAAAAATGATATCTATTTGTATATTTTTATATGTTTGGCTTGAATGATATATTTGTTACAGGACTATGGAAAAGATGAGGATTCTTCAGAAGCTTTGTTAAAGAAGCACGAGGCGTTGATGTCTGACCTGGATGCCTTCGGAAACACTATCCAAAGTCTCAAAGACCAGGCTCAAAGCTGCAGGGTGAGGGTCTTATATTATGCATTTATTTAAGATTTTATACTACACCTTATTTGTAAGGACATTGTCATGCATAATAATTGAGGTGCTGAAGATTAAAAGAGTGCAAGTGTCATGTAAGAAAAAATTATGTGTTGGGAGCAGTTTTCATGTCATCTCCGACCTATTTAGGTGTCAAAAAGATGCTTCTGCTTGCATAAAAAAAGACAAGCTAAAAACATTAAAAAACATTGTTCCGTAGAATTTACAATCACAACTTTGTTTTCAAACAATAAAAAATGAAAATCAATTTATTCAACAAATTACTGGTGCACTTGCATTCCATCAATCCTCAGCTCTTGAAATGTTATGTGAAGTACGAACTAAATATTAAAATTTAATGCGTAAGATTCGACATGTTCGTGGATTTGAGTGTTACATTTTTTTCCATTAGCAGCAAGAAACCCCCGTTGTGGATGTGACAGGCAAAGAGTGCGTGATGGCCCTCTACGATTACACCGAAAAGTCCCCGAGGGAAGTCTCCATGAAGAAGGGAGATGTCCTGACTTTGCTCAACTCCAACAACAAGGTAATATTGCAATTTCATTATTACATTTACCGACAACTCTCAGTATGAGTGGTTATGAAATATTGAAAAGCATTCATACAAGGTAAAGTAGAGTCCAATGCGGTAAGATAAGGCATCTAAAAAAATCTTTAATTATCCTTATCAGTAAGGTGTTCTGTGGCGCAAGAATTTTATGTTATCTTTTTTTTTATGATAACAGAATTAGAATGTGAGACTGTACCAAATAAAACGAAACCTCTCCCTTGTCTTCCGTGTTTTTGTTGTGCCGGGTAAATTTTATTACATAAAGTGTTTGTTGATAGTCTTTCCTCACCACTGTGTCATTACAATCTAAATCCTGGGTCACATTGTAATTTTTCTGAAATACTGGGCTGGAAACATAATGTAAATACTGGATAGGAATACAGGAATGTTGGAATTGAATTTATCTAGCGATATTTCTGATAAATGAGACAAATAGTTTAGAAACTCAGTTTTACATGTAGTCTTGGCGTGTCAATCAAGAATAATTGCTGAATAAAGAAATGTTATGTGCCAACTGTTGGTTCATTTTAAAACATTTATAAAAATGGATTAAACATCATGATTTTTTAATCTCTTCCTCATTGCCATAATGAAAAAATGAATAATTTCACATGTGCTGATGTGATATTAGATAAAGATCCGATTGACAGTGGTCAAATGTCATATTATTGACTGATAACGTGTGGTTTGTGTATTTTATATGGTCGTAGTTTGTGGTTATCTATTAGCCAAAAGTATTTGAAATCATTTAAAAACAACAAACAGTTACATATAATATGTAGAGCCTAAGATTAGTAGAATCGTGAGTCTTATAGAATTATATAGATCAGGACTACATAATTATTTTCTATACATTATAGTGTATCGTATGTTGACACCCTTTTCAAAATTGCATCTATATGTTGCCGGCATGGTTTGAGATAATATACTGCAGTCTAAACAAGTCTGTAAGGAAAGTGAGAAGAGGTCTGCCAAAAGATACTTCCGTGTATGTGCCAAGTGTTCCAATTCAGTGCTAATTAAAGTCAATTGATTCAAGATAATACCAAACGGCATGTTTAGTTTGTAGTATTGCAAACAACTACCGTGTAATATAATGTAATATAATATATCCAATAAAAGTATTAGAGAAATCATTCATCCTTTAGAATTAGAAAAACTTGTACATAATATTATGGAGTTCAAGAAACATTAAAGTCACTTGTGTGTGTTTCAATATTTGGGGTAACCCTTATTATTTAATCTTGAAGAGTATTATAATTCGGCTATAATGATTTTTTTCAATTAATCATGCCTTCCTTGTCTTAGACAAAGATTGAATGAACATTAATATTATTCTTTTCACTCTTGATTACATACATAACAATTACTACTACTTATAAAGCTCATTGTGTTACCATCACTTGAAAAGTGTGAAACCTTTTGCAGTATTGGTAAACAAAATTTTCCCAGTGTCAATATTTATTTTATGTACCAATTTTGACCAATATTTTTTACAGTAGGTAGTGATGTATAGTGATAAATTCTGTGATCTATCAGTGTGATAATAAAGAAATTAATACTCGCAGTATTCAAATATTTAATAGTTTAAAATATATAAAATGATTGTAACATTTTGGGTGATTCAATTCTATCTGAACTCTCTTATTGACAAGTTTTTGAGTGATAAAAAACGACAAGAAAAATCTAAAAGTGTTTACGAGAATGATATCAATGCGATAAAAGATGCGGTGGATAATTTTAGAACAGAGAATGTTAGTCTGGATTCAGATAGAAAACCACAAGTATATATGGTTGTGGTCTCCGATGAGGGAAGGAGTGTTTACCGATGTCAATTATTAGATGATGATGTAAGTTATACTGCCGTACTAAGCACAGAGGCCGTATCTGCATTTTAGGCAAGTGGGAGATCTGAGCTTTCATATTATTTTACTTTTCCTGCTAATACTGGGGAACTTTTTATTTATTTTATTTGCCTATAATAGTTAATTTTGGTTTAAGATTTGTTTACATACCTTGAAAATTTGATTGATTTTATTATTATCATTATTATTATGTATTGATATTAGCCATATATATGTCAGATACGGCTAATTTGCCTTAGTAAATGAGAGTTACAACCAAATCGCTTAGTATTTATCGAGTTTATTTCTCAAACTCCGTAGATACGGCTATTAAAACCCTTGATTTCTCCGTAACTATAGCAGTTACGGCTTGGATTTATTCACCGATCTTATACAAAAAATCTGCAGAATCCAAATATCTAAAAACATGAAAATACCTAAATACGTCAGTTACGGCCTCTGTGCTTAGTACGGCAGAATACTAGGGATAATAAATCTATGTCATAATATTATTTGTGTGCCCATAGGATAAATAAATTATACAATCCATCTTGACTGAATGATTGCATGGAAATATCCTTTAAAAAAACCTTATAAAAAGTCATTTTATCTGCAATGCAATATGAACAATCACGCAAATACAAACTAGGGAATCTGTTAAAACTGTACGTTTATTTACATTGAGGAGTTGCGTGTGTAGGTTCTAGTAATTTATTCAAATGTTCACTTTCATAGGATCTATTCAAATTGTTTGAATAATAACTTTGCGACACTTGTCCTAAAACAATCATTGTTGTTTTTAAACTCCAAATATTCATTTGTTAATATTATGTTGATGTAAATGTTCATTCCAGGATTGGTGGAAGGTGGAGGTGAACGATCGTCAAGGTTTTGTTCCCGCCGCTTACGTCAAGAAGATCGACGCAGGACTCACAGCGTCACAGCAGAACCTTGCCGATAACAGCTCCATCGCTGCAAGACAGACTCAGGTATATACGAATAAAATATAGTACTTAGTAACATTGCCAATGCAGAATTCCATTTACAAAAAATCTAGAAATTACAAGATTTTGCGATCAGTTTGCTACTGATAATTTATTTAAATAAATTTATACTCTATAATATTATTATTATAATATTTTATATAATGATTGATGAAAATTTTATAGAAATAAGGAAAATACTTTTTTTAATGAAGAATTCACTGCCTATATTATAATTGTATAATATTTATTACTCAAGTCTATCTAGGTCTTTCTTTCTTTCGACCATATCCGATCCTAATAGGATCATATGGGCCTCCACAGAGTGGAAGTTTGTATTAACAATTTTTTTTATTTTTACGAGAAATGGATGTCAGCCACTTGCTCAACCTATTAGGTCCATTCTCTGACTCATACACAAATTGAAAAACAATATGTGTACTTGCCAGACCCAGGATTCGAACCTGGGACCCTCGACTCTATAGGCCGGCATTTAAGCCACGCGTAAAACCTAGAGTAAAACCTTCTTAATACGAACACAGTTAATTCGAAATTCGCTGTGAATTTTTTTGTGAAAATTTATAAAATCATTTTGATGAATACATTTTGAATTTCATAATTATGTAAAAAAAAAATATTTCTGTTCTGTTGATTTCGAATTAACGGGGTGTTTTATTGTAGTACATAATTCAATCATTTTATTTTATGACAATTTTAATACAGATCAACGCACAATATGACAACCTGCTCAGCCTGGCAAAGGAGAGGCAGAATAAACTGAGCGAGACTGTGAAGGCTTATGTACTGGTGAGGGAAGCCGCTGAGCTGGCGACATGGATCAAGGACAAGGTAACTTGACATCATATCAATACGATATCACGATCATAATTATCTATACAGTCGATTATGATGTATTCATTATATGACTGTCTTTACAGGAGAATCACGCCCAAGTGCAAGATGTCGGAGAAGACTTGGAGCAGGTGGAAGTGATGCAGAAGAAGTTCGATGACTTCCAGGCAGATTTGAAGGCAAACGAAGTGCGACTAGCCGAGATGAACGAAATCGCCGTGCAGCTCATGACTATTGGACAGACAGAGGCCGCACTTAAGATCCAGACTCAGATACAGGTGACAAATTAAATTTAGGCTTCCTTTCCTTCCGTTTCTTTTTTTACAATGTGTTTGCTTTAATGAGTGCATGTTTGGCTACGAATGGTAGTATTCAAGTCAATCAATAAGTAAAGAATTTATAAAAATCATTACCTATGATGGATGCCATTCTGAAATCATTCAAACTATTATATTCACTCCTATATTCTAGGAAAGACAGTAAGTAGCTGAGAAATATTTTAATATCTCCTGTTTGTATCACAGAATGATAACATTGCGGTTTAATTTTTCAGGAGTTAAATTCAAAATGGTCATCCCTCCAACAACTGACGGCTGAGCGTGCTGCTCAATTGGGTTCCGCTCATGAGGTGCAAAGATTCCACCGCGACGTGGATGAAACCAAGGACTGGATTCAGGAGAAAGACGAAGCGCTTAACAACGAAGACCTGGGAAGGGACCTACGAAGCGTCCAAGCCCTGCAGAGGAAACACGAAGGTCTTGAAAGGGACCTCGCTGCTCTTGGAGACAAGGTAGGATTTGTCATATTCATTTCACTTTTCCGTTAACTAATGTTATTTTTATTTAAACATCCATATCTTTAATAACTAGTCATCTAAAAAAGTAACTGCATATAAATTGTAATTTATAATTAAAAATGGAAAGGTTTTGATTAGGTGGTAGTTCAACGTTCCTAACAGCAATCAAAACCTTCATCGCATTCATAGAATGTAACTTAAAAGTCAACATTTTTTATTATTATTTTTATTATATTTTATTATCATTGACACGGCGGTGAATAACATAATATTTGTTGTATATGTAGATCCATCAGTTGGATGACACAGCGACAAGGTTGATGCAGTCTCACCCAGAGACCGCAGAACAGACTTACGCCAAGCAGCGAGAGATTACAGACGAATGGACTCAGCTCACAGCCAAAGCCAACTCCAGGAAGGAAAAGCTCCTCGATAGTTATGACCTGCAAAGGTTAGATATTACAATATCAGTTTTATAATTGAAAAATCATCATAACTTGCAGTCCAATTGTGTATTACTTTAAATAGTAATTGTAAATTACTAGATATCGCACACTACCAGAGAGCATGAAAAAATTAGAGGAATGGGGGGGTTTCATTTTTAGATGCAAACTATGTAGCGTGCCGTCCCATCCTAATTTGCACAAATTGTTACAGGTTTTACCAGACACTGGATAATTCTTACTCTTCTATTGTTTTATTAGGTTCCTGTCAGATTACCGTGACCTAATGGCTTGGATCAATTCCATGAAGGGACTCGTTAGCTCCGAAGAACTCGCAAATGATGTCACGGGAGCGGAAGCCTTGCTTGAACGTCACCAGGTAATTAATTATTTAATTCATAAACAACGATTGATTAGGAAAATGAATATGACACTTTAAACAAAATAACCATTTTCTATAACATCTTCGTGAAAGTTTTCTTTGATTTCACTCCAAATTCATCTTGCCTTATTGTTTCAAACCGATAATCTCCAAGTTTGTGTGTCTGTCAATCAATACTATCATTCAAAATATACATTTGGGATCCTATAAAGATTATTTTGTGTTTGTCATTGGTTGAAAGGTTTTAAAAAGTGTATGATTTTTATCCTTCTTTAGGGCCAGAGGCTGGAAATAGATGCCAGATACGGTATTATGCCACAGGTCAGAGTTGTCATAAAAAAAAACCAAAAAAAGTGTTTCCAGTGAACTGCGATGTTGTACTATTGTCAGTGTTGCTAACTGTAATCGTGTGTTTTTTTTTATTAACATAAATGCTAAAATTCTTCTCCCCCTAGATCGAAACGTGTTTTGTGATACTGCATGAAAATTATTTATTTTTCTTGAGCTTCATATTATTGCGATTACCTAGTAACCTACCTACCAACTTCGCTGAATGCTCTTTTTTATGTTACCTAATTGACGTCTTCATCTCAAAGGAGAGCTCAGTTGTTTAGGCAACAAATTCCAATTCACATTACTTCTACCCTGCATTGTTAATAAACATTTTTCATAGATGCCTACTGTTGGACATAATCGTTCATTAGCCAGTTAGGCGGATATACCTTGCTGCCCACCTGTTAATAAATATCAAAAGCAAATGTCGCTTTGTTATATTGCTCATTTCCTTTTATCATGCCGGATTTCGTTCAAATTGTATTCTTCATGATAATATCGCGAATCTGTGATAAAATCTATTTATCTGTTTTAATATACTCTTATCCACCATAAATTAATATTCGTTTATAATTTTGATTTTATATTTACAATGTCTAACTAAATCTCCTTTTATTGTTCCCCTCTAATTACCAAATCTACTATTATCAGTGTCGGTCGGTGGTTTCCAAAGTTCTGTAGATTGTCATTGCATTTCCCTATAAAACTGTCAAAGAATATGCAAGCGGGATAAAATAACTCATAAAAGTACCACAGTACTCGACACGGTACTGACTGGTCTAAATCTAAAATAATAATTTAGCCCAAAAAATATGACTGCTTATTTTATAGATTATAGGTACCTACATATTTTTCATTCATATGGTTAATTATAAAAAAATATAATCATAAAATACTTCCAAACCATACAATTTGACATTCTTCCGCTGCATTTTTTTAAAAATTAAACCAATTGGACGAAATGTATAAGTTATTATAATAATCTTGGTACCCATCTAAATAAGCATAACACATCATTATGAGCAATGACTTTAATATTCGTTTATGCTATTTAATGGGGTTCACATCCACCACCTCAATGACTCATTAAGTTAATCAATGTTTAACATTAAAAAATTTAATATAATACAGCTCACAAGATCTCTTGCATACCTACAAAAATTTAGATTGATACTATGGATAACATGCATAATATTTATAGTTTACACTGCAATAAGTGATCTTTTATTTTATAAAATTGCGAGGAGTGCAGTGCACTTGAATCTTATTAGAGCTGCCGCCACTGATTATTATATCAAGAGCATGAACTACAACCTAATGGAGTCAAAATTTTTGTGAGATTGAGTAATCCCTGTTTTAGTATCTACATATTCTATTATTTCCACAATATTACATATTTATTATAACATCTGCCATTGATTTTGTTGATTAACAAAGAATGTCTTATTTTGCACAATTATAAACTGCCTTCTCAAGTAAATAAATACATACCGGTGTTTGGTTTTAATTAATTTATTTTGTGAATACTAACGGTAGGAATTCTATTTTTTCCCTTAGGAAATCGATTCATGGCCAGGTTGGTCATAAACGAGTTAATTATGATGAAATACAATTAATAAACAGGAAATTGTAATTTCTTTCAGATGTATGTATGTATGTTCAAGGAAGGATTTATAACAAATATGTATTCCCATATTGAGAATGACTACATCTATTCATTCCTCATTTAATTTTATTTCCGTTATTTAAATTTTAAACTGTTTTCAAATCCCACTGTTTTCTTATATTAAAATATCAGAATGAGTAAAAAACTAACCGAGAATGTGTATTTTTTAGGAACACCGCACTGAGATAGATGCCAGGGCTGGAACCTTCCAGGCCTTTGAACTGTTTGGCCAGCAACTGTTGCAGTCGGGACATTATGCCAGCCCCGATATCCAGGAGAAAATTAACGCTGTGACTGATGCAAGACAGGATTTGGAGAGGTATACACATTTATGTTCAATTCTTGACATGCATTACATATATTTACTTGGTTGGAAATGTTATGAAGTTCAAGGCAATAAAATAAGTATCGTCTCACGCTAAGTGAAGTGATTAATAACTAAGTATGTATTTCCAGCGCATGGGTTGCGAGGCGCGTTCGTTTGGACCAGAACTTGGAGTTGCAGCTTTTCTACCGCGATGGTGAGCAAGCAGAGAACTGGATGGCCGCCCGCGAGGCTTTCCTCAACTCCGCTGATGAAGTAGACTCCAAAGGAGACAATGTGGAGGCTCTTATTAAGAAACACGAGGACTTTGACAAAGCTATCAATGCACATGTGAGCATTGATTTTTTAATATTCAATTCACTTCCATTCAGTGTTGTATTTTATTCAATTGGAGACTCATTATATCAATATAATGGTTTTAGGAAGAGAAAATTGCTGCCCTGCAAACTTTGGCCGATCAGTTGATGGCTGCAGATCACTATGCCGCTAAACCGATTGATGACAAGAGGACACAGGTTCTGGACAGATGGCGTCACCTCAAGGAAGCTCTCATTGAGAAGAGATCAAAGTAAGCAGATTAATTAAATATATAGTGTTAAAACATTTTCAATTTGTTTGGACATCATACTTGCTCTTGACCATAAAATTAATGTAGAAGAAGCAAGAAATACCTACATCTTACAGGAAATATGGTTTGGTAGAATACTGTAGTATAATATTATTTATTATAATTTGTGTTTTATTCAGGTTGGGTGATGAACAGACTCTGCAACAATTCTCTCGTGATGCTGATGAAATGGAAAACTGGATTGCCGAAAAACTCCAGCTCGCCACTGAGGAGAGCTACAAGGTAATTGAGGAACAACCAAAGTTATCTCTCGAGTTTACCATTAAATTCTATTCTAAATTTTATTTATAGATACTATGACGTTTATATTGTGTAATAAATATTTTAATGTATTTTTTATAAGGACCCCGCCAACATTCAGTCAAAGCATCAAAAACACCAAGCCTTCGAAGCAGAACTAGCCGCCAACGCTGATCGTATTCAGTCTGTCCTTGCAATGGGAGGAAACCTCATCGATAAGAACCAATGCAGTGGATCTGAAGATGCTGTTCAGGTATGTATATTCATTAAATCCGAACACGTGGGCCATATAATGGATGTATTGTTTTTGTATATAATATGAAAGTAATATGCTATTGTAATAAGTAATTGTTTTTTTTAGGCTCGTCTAGCTTCTATTGCTGATCAATGGGAATACCTGACGCAGAAGACAACAGAGAAATCCCTCAAGCTGAAGGAAGCTAACAAACAGAGGACTTATATCGCTGCCGTAAAAGACCTTGATTTCTGGCTCGGAGAAGTAAGTAACCAAATCCACCGGATAAATGTTTATGTATATTTCAAGTATGACATCTTCAGTTTTGTTGAAGCATATTGTGAAGTCTGTAATCAACATGTGTATAATATTTTTATTGTAATATAAATAGGTGGAAAGTCTGCTGACATCCGAAGACTCGGGCAAAGATCTTGGCTCCGTTCAAAATCTCATGAAGAAACATCAGCTGGTTGAGGCCGACATCCAAGCTCACGAAGACAGGATCAAGGGTGAGTGAATGAATCGCTTTAATTAAATTACATTTCACAAATTAAATAATAAAATTATTAAAATCTTATTAGTTTAAGCTTATTTTTTGTGATGATTGATTTACAAATACTTCGAATATTCAAAAATTGTTTTTCTTGAACCTTTACTTAGGTATTAGGTAATAAGATTTTTACCTTCTTTTGTTGAATAAATTTATTATATATCCGAGAATTACTGTATTTGTTGTCAGTATCCATAGTGCCTGAGATGCTTGTATAATAAAATGGTGAAATGTCTTTTTAAAATTCTTTTATAACATTGTAGACATGAACGAGCAGGCCGATTCATTGGTGGAGAGTGGCCAGTTTGACGGTGCGGCCCGTCACGGAATCCAGGAGAAGCAGCAGGGAATCAACGAGCGCTGCGAGAGAGTCAGAAATCTGGCAGCTCATAGACGCGCGCGATTGCACGATGCCAACACCCTGCATCAGTTCTTCAGGGATATCGCTGACGAAGAAAGCTGGATCAAGTGAGTTGGAGACATATATATTTGTTGCGGTGTTAAATACGAGGGTGGGTCAATAATTCCTTAGAAAAAAGCATTAAAACAGTTTTTATTTTTGTATTTTTTTTTTATTTCTCAACATAATCTCCTTGGAGCTCAATACACGTGGTTAGACGTTTCTCAATTTTTTTTAAACCGTCAGAAAAATAAGTTTGCGGAAGGTCCTCAAAATAAGCATTTGTCCGATCGATGACTTCTTCATTTGAAAAAAAACGTTGTCCACTCAGCCATTTTTTTAAGTTTGGGAAAAGGAAAAAGTCACTGGGGGCTAAATCTGGCGAATACGGTGGGTGGTCGACCAATTCGAACTTCAATTCTTCAATTTTAGCCATTGATCGTAAACATGTGTGAACACGGGCATTGTCCTGATGAAAGAGGATTTTTTTCCTGTTTAAATGAGGCCGCTTTTCTTCAATTTTGTTTTTTAGCTGGTCCAATAAAGATGCATAATAATCCCCTGTTATTGTTTTTCCTTTTTCCAAATAGTCAACGAAAATAATTCCACGTGCATCCCAAAATACAGTAACCATAACCTTACCAGCTGATTTTACGGTTTTCGCCTTCTTTGGACATGGTTCGCCTTTCGCAATCCACTGCTTTGACTGTTCTTTCGTCTCGGGAGTATAGTGGTGTATCCATGTTTCATCTACAGTCACAAAGCGACGAAAAAATTCATCCGGATTGCGTTGCATGAGCGACAACAGGGCTTTAGAGGCCACCACCCTATTGCGTTTATTGTCGACTGTGAGCAAACGCGGCACCCATCTTGCAGAAATTTTTTTCATGCCCAATTTGTCATGTAAAATAGATATGACGCTACCTTTTGAGATCCCTGTAACCTCAATTATCTCATTCAACTTTAATCTTCGGTCACTTAACACCATATCGTGGATTTTATTGATCATTTCTGGTGTAGTCACCTCTACAGGACGTCCTGAGCGTGGTTCATCCTTTGTTGATGTACGACCACATTTAAATTCATTTAACCAGTTATAAATAGTTGCAAGTGAAGGAGCAGATATGCCGTGAACTAAATCCAACTCATTTTTTATTTCCTTTGCTGTTAACCCTTTTATATTAAAATGTTTAATAACAGCTCTAAACTCAATTTCCTCCATTTTTGTAAACAAATGTACGAGAAACACACAACAACCCGACCAATCTAATTGAAGCTTCGCAGCATACTGAATCGGTAGTGCCGCTGCATGAAAACAAACCGCTTACACTACTAGTCGCGCCACCTGTCGGCTTTTCTAAGGACTTATTGACCCACCCTCGTACATTATATGGAAATATTGTTTTATTCTTATTTTATAATCGGCTCATGTGTGTTATTAACTATTTGTCTATTTTAGGGAAAAAAAACTCCTAGTGGGATCTGACGATTACGGCCGTGATTTGACCGGAGTACAGAACCTCAAGAAAAAACATAAGAGGTTGGAAGCTGAACTTGCATCGCACGAGCCTGCTATTCAAGCTGTTCAGGTTAGATTTATTTAATTAATTATATGAGTAATTTGTGGTCTATAACTATTTATAAAAGTGACTGTAAAAAACAAATTTTTGCTCACTTTCATGACCATGTCAGATTGCCTGTCGGTGGGACAAGGTATTTCTGTCGATTAATTGTATTGTTTTATTTTTCCATCTCTAGGAAGCCGGTGAAAAGTTGATGGATGTGTCGAATCTCGGCGTACCGGAGATTGAGCAGCGTCTCAAGGCCCTAAACCAAGCGTGGGCCGAACTGAAGGGACTCGCTCACACCAGGGGACAAAAGCTGGATGAGAGCAACACTTATCAACAATTCCTCGCTAAGGTTGAAGAAGAAGAAGCATGGATAAGGTCAGCCGAATACGTTACATAGGATCGTTCCACCTGTACCCTCAGAAACTGCAAAGCTTTTATCATCTGTTGGGGAATGAAATCCATGACTTTATTTCGAAGCATAAATCATTATCAATCTGATGTACTAGTGCCAGTATTTTTTTTAATGAACGCCCTGGCACATTTGTTTTTATAGTAAACTTACCTAAAATCAAATAACTTAAATTATTTGTCTTCAGTAAACAAATATCTAATTGATTTCGTTTTAATTTTGCTACTAGTGAGAAGCAACAGCTCCTCTCGGTTGAAGACTATGGAGATACAATGGCTGCTGTCCAAGGTCTACTGAAGAAGCACGATGCCTTTGAAACCGACTTGGCCGCTCACAAGGATCGTTGCGGCGATATCTGCACGGCCGGTTCTCAGCTGGTCACCGACAAGAACCATCATGCTGATAGTATCATGCAAAGATGTCAGCAATTGCAGGTAATGATGAAATCATTTGTAGTTAATTCTTTATGATTATATGTATGATACAATTCATTGTCTGATTCGGTTCCGGCAATTGTAATTTTGTTTCTTTTTTTAATTCTGTTTTCATTTTGTAGGCAAAGCTTGAGCAACTCTCCAGCCTGGGAGCAGCTCGTAAGACTGCATTGGTGGACAACTCGGCATACTTGCAGTTCATGTGGAAAGCTGACGTTGTCGAATCTTGGATTGCCGACAAAGAGACTCACGTCAGGAGCGAAGAGTTCGGTAGAGATCTCTCCACCGTGCAAACCTTGCTCACCAAACAAGACACTTTCGATGCCGGTCTGACCGCATTTGAGCATGAAGGTATCCAGAACATCACCTCCCTAAAAGATCAACTGGTCGCTGCCAATCACGATCAGACTCCCGCAATCAAGAAGAGGCACCAAGATGTCATCGCCAGGTATGCTAATCACTTCATTATATATGTATATTGAAATATGCTACTACTGTGTTTTTACATTGTCAAGCGTAATGAACTGCCTGAAACTTTGACTGTGGTAATGTATAGTAAATCGTAACAATGTCTCTCTTCAGATGGCAGAAACTTTTGGGTGATTCGGATGAACGCAAGCAACGTCTATTGCAATTGCAAGAACAGTTCCGTCAAATTGAAGATCTTTATTTGACCTTTGCCAAGAAGGCTTCCGCTTTCAACTCTTGGTTTGAGAATGCCGAAGAGGATTTGACCGATCCCGTCAGATGCAATTCTATCGAAGAGATCAGGGCCTTGCGAGAAGCACATGCACAATTCCAGGTATGTAATCTATTTTCTATACATATAATCTTACTGGGTACATCTTCACATTATATACTATGCAAATGAAATTAACATTTAAACATTAATCATCAGTATTAATTATTACAACATAATCCGTGATAATAATGAATGAACACCTCTAATTATGTTTATTATGCATATTCTTGCAATTATAACGTGGTTCAATGTAAAATAAGTTTTCAAACAGATTTGTTAAATGTTTTATTTGTTAAATGTTTTAATGTATATGTATTATTTTTTAATAATTGCAGGCATCGCTATCGTCGGCCCAAGCTGACTTTGAAGCCTTAGCCGCTCTGGACAAGCAGATCAAGTCGTTCAATGTCGGTCCCAATCCCTACACCTGGTTCACAATGGAAGCTCTCGAAGACACCTGGCGCAATCTCAAGAAGATCATCGGTAATTTACTATATCTGTCATTATTATTTTACATATTGATTTAATTAATGCTACATTGCAATGACAGTTATCTATGCCATTTAAGGCATGATGTCAACATAGTAATTACGTAATGTGTGTATTATTTTTAGGCGAACGTGATGTTGAGTTGACAAAGGAAGCCCATCGTCAAGAGGAGAATGACAAGCTTCGTAAGGAGTTTGCCAAGCACGCCAACTTCTTCCATCTGTGGCTCACCGAGACACGGTCAGTATAATTTTCTCTTCCAATCTTTCAGCATTCTAATAAAAATATAATCATCATTTATGATACTTTATTTTATGTATGTGATTTTTCTTTTATTCCGGTATACTGATTATTTGATTATGTTTCAAATCAGTGGAATATAATATGAAACTGAATATCGCAATGAAAAAACATAATTATTATTAATAATTGTATGCACTTGCAATACCATCTATCACCAAAATGGATGGTTGGTTCCTCGATGGAAAGTAAATTTATTTTGTCTTGATGCAGATACCGCATTCTCGGCTGGGATGGGTGAATAGTTTTTATATTTAGCATTGGGTGTTGATTGACCATGTTTGGCTTTATTTAACATTTTTGCAATATTGTTATTAAAAAGTACACTATTACACTGTTAACACATTGTATTCATTGAACAGGCGTTCACAAAGTAGGACTACATTTATGTAAAATCGACTTCTAAAACATTTATTTTTGTTCACTACAATATTTAAGTTATTTATGTTCACCTAACCTAATTTCATTTTCTGATGATGGGTTTATAGACCGAAACAGCTGTTAATATAAATAACTTGAATATCGTAGAACTGACAAAAACTTTATTTTTAAACCATTGTACATAATACCATGAAAACTGATTGATGGCTTCAGTGAAGATCGTCCATGTGTGTTATTCCGTGTACTGTTTTAGGCGATATCACAATATGATGGGAAAGTTTTATAAACTAACATAAACTACGTACTTACTATGAGAAATACAAACACTTCAAAATTATAACTAAACAGTTTGAAGTGCTTGTTATTTCTGATAACAAGTTGTTTTATCAATAATTAACAGTGACAAAAATTATATGTACTTACTACAGTGCGAAATCTTTACGGTGATAGGCGGCGGCGGCTTCGAGAACTACATCCCCTCCTCGTGTTTCAGTACTTTCAATACTTCGAAATCGAAAACCATAGACAAGATACAATACGAGCGCCGCCACCAGGTCTCACGTTAAAGATTTCGCAGTCTAACAACTATGTAAACATAGTGAAATGGCAAAATTTCTTTTAGTTTTCGAGTGAAAAATGTCTGGTTTTGCCATGATAATTTGGTATTTAACAAATTTAATATATTACTGCCAAAAATATATTATTTAATCAGCAATGATTTACAGTTGCGAATTTAAAGAAACAATAACCATGATTGTAATTTGCTTGGCTATATTGTAACATAAAGCACTGTACATGCCAGTGAAAGCTCAAATTTCTAATTTTTTTGTGTGATGGCTTCTTTATTAAATTGTGATCAGCACTAGTAGCTTTGCACTGTAAATTGAAATGGTTTTGAACTGTCCCGATGTTCTAAATTTACAGCACATCCATGATGGAAGGCAGCGGCTCTCTAGAGCAGCAGTTGGAGGCGCTCCGCAAAGCGGCCGGTGAAGTTCGCGCTCGCCGAGGTGATCTCCGCCGTTTGGAGGAGCTGGGAGCGGCCTTGGAGGGCCATCTCATCTTGGATAACCGTTACACCGAGCACAGCACTGTGGGACTGGCCCAGCAATGGGATCAACTAGACCAGCTAGGAATGAGGATGCAGCATAATCTCGAGCAGCAGATCCAGGCCAGGAACCAGAGCGGTATACATTATTTTTGCTATTGATACTAAATAATTCTTCTCTGGTTCTAATATGCAAAGCCAGCCATATACCTTACTTGGTGTAATTCAAAATATCCTTCTGTCACTGTCTATCCATTAAATTCTTTATCCGTAGTACTAAAAGCGAGAGGAAAATAATTAACAGGTAGAGCAATTATTATTTGCACTTTGATATTTTCGACCAGATTGCAGATTTATAATTTTTGCTGTTTATAAAAGATATCATTACCGAACAAGTGGAATTTGTATATATTATTTTTTAATTTCCACAGGTGTGAGTGAAGACGCCCTCAAAGAATTCTCCATGATGTTCAAGCACTTTGACAAGGACAAATCAGGCCGTCTGAACCAGCAAGAGTTCAAGTCTTGTCTCCGAGCCCTCGGTTACGACCTTCCGATGGTGGAAGAAGGACAACCTGACCCCGAATTCGATGCAATCCTGAGTAAGTTAATTGTCTTGTTCTATAGATTTCTATCATAATAATAATTCTGATGTGATATTTCGGCATTTGTAAGAGAACAAAATATTACATAATCCGAGTGGTCAAAAAAGATGATAATACTTATAGTTAATGAATGCACAAGAAGCATTTGGTTATTGAAATTATTTATGATACTAATGTGTTGTGTATTTTATCTCCAGATATTGTGGACCCGAACCGCGATGGGCAAGTGTCATTGCAAGAGTACATGGCTTTCATGATTTCGAAAGAAACAGAGAATGTCCAATCCTCGGAGGAAATCGAGAATGCCTTCCGAGCCATCACCGCCGCAGATCGCCCTTATGTCACCAAAGAAGAGCTTTATGCTGTTAGTATTTATTATCCTTGCCCATTATTAAAACACATTGCGTAATTTATGGGATATCGATTTGTTTCTAACGATTGTTGCGACATAATATTGTTGCGACATAATATTGCTGCGATCCAAAGCAATATTGGAAAGTGAAAGCACCCCATTTTAATGAGTCTTTGCAATGACCATAAACTTCGCTTTATTATAGGTAGATATTTTATATTAGACTTGCTCGTTTACATGCTGGTTCAAGACATATTGTTTGTATTTCATCGCTCATTATATTAATTATTGTGCAGCGGTCGGATGTCTGTTGCCTAGTCAGCGGTACCAAATTCTCCCATTTCAAAATTGACTAATCTTCAATGACTCCTGACATATTCCTGGCAGGAAAGCCTAGTCACGATCCTGATTTGTATTAATCATTACATCTCATCATATGTTTTCACTTAAGGCTTCACTGACATTTTTGTTTTGTAATCATTTCAGAATCTTACGAAGGAAATGGCGGATTACTGCGTGGCACGTATGAAACCGTTCTCAGACACCAAATCGGAGCGTGCAGTTCCGGGGGCCCTCGACTATATCGAGTTCACCAGAACTCTCTTCCAGAATTAACTCTTTTTTCAAAGATGACATTTCACATTCGTTCTGTGCTAACGTTACACATTTTATTCTCCCTTTCACACATTCTTTTTACATGTCCGAATGTCAACAATGATTTCGCATTTATCTCCTATTGACAGATCACTTACAAACATTTAGCTTCTACATATACTTATTTCATATTATGATAGCTATTGAATGTATTTATAAGAACAATTGAATTCTTTTTGGCTCTACCATAGTCTTGATCTTGAACTACATCCTTGAGTAATTGATAGTGTGCGATATTGGACTTCTTAATATATCACAAAGTACAATAAGTATAAAATATTAACATCCTTCAGATGTGTGTCTTTAAATATTTTAAGGTGCCTACTTTTGCTTTTTTATTTATGTTTTTCAGCTGCGTATCAATGTTCTTGCATAAAAATGTTGGATGTCTGTCATGGCTTATAACTTTAAGCCCTATGAATAGACGAGACTTTAAATGACAATGAACGTTTAGACGCACTTGGGGTATTTTAAATTGCCTTAAGCTATGCTTATGGTCATTTTGATATCGCTAGTAATAATCAACACACAAAAAATAGTATAAAGTATGCCTTGTTATTGAAAAACATTCTTTGTAATATTACTTATTTAATTAAAAAGAAAAAATAGTAATTATTAATTTTTTAAACTAAATCAGAGATAATTATTTATTGGACTATTTATGTGGTTTTGAGAATGTTAGTTATATTATAAAAGATGTATCAATTTTAGATATTATTCGAGAAAAAAAATTACTTTTATGTATTTAATTTAATTTAATTAGCAGCAAATTTATTGCATGCACTTTATTTCTGCACCGGAACGAATTCTTTAAATACACCACGGAGAAGGTAAACCCCCGGTTATAGGTTATTTTGTCGCTTTTATCTGCGAGAATCACTATATTGTCTGCAGTTATTAACTATATCTATTTTTTTATTCATTGACAAACAGCATTCATTACTTAGAAGTGTAGGCTTGCACTATAGATTTTATAAAATATTTTTTATCACGCATTTATATTGTCTAGTTATAAGTTACATTTCAATACGAACTTTCCTAAATAATATTGTTATGATCGATATGTCTGTATTATTTTGATTAAAGAGATCCATGGCAGCAATAATATTATTGTTTTTCAAATCTTTGGCTATTTTTTTTGTATTTCTCTTGCCTTAAAAATGTGTACCTAATTCATTCAAACAATTTTTATTATCGCATACTTTGCTTAGGCATATTTTATTGAAGGGAAACTATATTTACTTGCACTCCACCAGTGCATCTCGATTATATTATACCGGTTATTTTATATTTATATATTTTTCAAACTGTTTAACTAATGAATTGAAATTTTCATTTGCTTTCCAATCGACATCACAGCTTTCTCACTCACCAATAAATTGGAAGGCATTTGCAAATTTGAATTTATTAGTTCCAATTTGAAATTGTCAAATTTGAGTTTACTTCAAATAATGAAAACTTTATTACACAACCAGCTACTATTAAGATATAGTATATTATATTGTCATGTTATTGTACGAAAATATGCTTTTATTTGGCTTAATAAAAACCATTTAATTTCAATAAAATATATCTTTTATTTACCATACATTAAAATATTATGTTGTTATCCTTATTATCCAAAATTTCAGTTTATACTGAAATCATTGCTGAAAATCTACATGCCTACAATACAATATTATAATTATGTACAAGTTCAATCATTCATAGTAAATCCTAAATAAGTCAGTGTTTCCTAAAAAGTGTGGGAAAAGCTGCCATGAAGAATACATCTGTCTGTGACAAAATATCCCGAAAAGAAAAGCTAACTTGTCACAAATCAGACATTTTTTAGAAATTGAACACAAAACAGGCAGGAGACAAAATAAATGATTTTAAATATAATTAAAATATCACTCTTCTTAATCAAGCTATTTATTATTAAACACTAATGCTCTCTTCAAATCAGACATTATTGTACGTACGTGGGTAGTAGTTTTTATTATTTTTTATTTTGAAAGTAACATTTGCCAGTAAAATTATTGCTAAATTAAAAAATTTAAATGATGAATTATTTTCATACACATGCATATTATTTAAGAATATCACATCATTTTAGGCGTTATTTAAGTAATTTTTTACGGATTACAAATTAATGACTCATGGACACACCGAATCAAGGGGTGGCTGTTGCAGAGGGACAAATTCAAGAGGCGGCCGAACACATTGCAGAAGTGGGAGTACCCCCTTTCAGACACAAATCATAACACATAGGCACTCATATTAGCTGTGCACATTTACATTAAATTGAATAATGTGCTAATTTTTATGTTGGTTTACTGGAATTATTCTACAGTACAAGGCAAAAGCGATTCACAGTTGTATTAATATTGTTTGCTATCATTGTAGTAAACAATACCCAAGGTGCCACCGCTAATGTCTCACTGAAGAGCCAGCATGACAATAATGTCGGCGAGCCCTGTGATATCTGGCGAAGCGCACCTCATGTGTGAAGACAGATGTCTCGATAGCATACGCGATGTTCGTTCGCCACTCTGAATTCTACAGGCCGCCAGCAGACAAGCCCCAGCGAGTAAACGTTGAAAGTCTTTTCCGAACTCTTTCTTTTTGTCTGAATTAGAAGCCTGCCAGAATCTGCAAATGACACACACACAAAGTTTTTAATGATGGCTTTCAACTACCTCATCTTGATTTTGATTAACGCATTCGCTGCTGAGTACATAATGAGATTTTAATTGCCCCCTTTAAAATGCACATTAATTACATCGATCGGCCGCCTGGTCATTACGCGCCGTGTGCGTCTTCCGTGTCCAAAGTATTAATCTTTAATTGCACAAAAATGACAGTTCTAATAGAAAAAATATTCAGACCAGAATCATTTAGCCTTGATTGTGAGCTTAATTCACCATTAAGAATCCCGTTTAAAAAATAAGCGTTGCCATTTACTTTGACAGCTGTTTAGGGCTATGAATCCATCTTTAGAACAGTCAACTATACTATTATAATACATAGTTATATTTTCAGTTTGTCAGTTCAGTTTCAGTTCAGCTGAGAAATGACTTGACACGCAGGAACTAACAAATTGATTACAACAAAAATCGCTACATGAGCACGCAGCATTAGATAACTTCACCGCCATATAATTTGGTATTATTAGAGTTATTAGGTTAAATAAAACCATTTTTTTTTTTTTAATATAATAGTGGAGTGGGTCGTACAGCTAAGATGGCAATATCAGTAGCACTTTAATTATCAGTATCATTTATCTAAAGACCAATAACTATTGTATCCCATAGTTGCCATGTATACATTCCTTACGCCCAGTCACTCCTCACTCAATAAAATGAGATAAAAAAATTACGTGGATCGTATATAAGTATGCTGCAGGTAGCCCAGTGACAATGTCGCAACACAGACGTGATGAATGTGTGCAGGATCCATCCCCATTGGCACTGCGCACGCCTCTATAAGTTGCTCCATCATGTCCAGTGCTGTGGAGAGCGGTATACGAAATCCTGAAACAAACAATTCACCAATTTCACTCGATGCTGCTTCAATATTGTTTTTATTTACAATATTAACAGGACTTGCAGCGGAATAGTAGACATAACAAATCTGTAAATTGTGGGTTTTAGAAATTTACAGTCTCTATTTTATTTGTCTGCCTCCAGAACAATAGACCCAACGGGGAAAATGAATGGTTGGCAACTAAAAAAATCTATTGAGAAACCTCCACAAGATGCAGCCAAGATTGATGCCCGATTATAGGGCCAAAGTGAATTAAAAATATATACAGTAGAATCTGTAGTTCATGTATTCCAACTATTTTCATGTACTTTATGCAGTACCGTTTCATTTTAGAACATTTTCGTACATTTAATTCTCGGTTTTAGATTTCTTTCAGCAATTTAGGTCTGAAATATTCAAAATTTAATTAATTCATAAGTACTAAAATTTTAAATTTAATTTATTGGAACATTCAATTCAATATAATATGGCAATTATTGAGATGATTTTCACATATGCGCATCTCTATTTGTAGACATGCTGCAGTGTGCAAGACCGAGGTTACACAATGCAATTGTATAAGTTTTTTATTGTTTTTTTTATTTACACCCATTCAAGTTATGTTTGAGCCACAGGACGGATTAATAAATAGGTATTATGTAAAAGCCATCGCCATGGACCACAGTTCTGAAGCAGGGTAGTTTATGGCATGACCGCCATAAAACCCAAGTAAAAAAAACGCGTCGACTGTTCCCAAAAATTGAAAGCATGTTACATTAACGTGACAAACTAAAATTCATATTATGATACGAACGTAAATATTGAAAATAGCATATTCTTTAACACGCGTTTAAGTTTATCCCATATTTTTCCACTCTCTAGTCTGTTATACCACATCAAATAGGGTAAGCCAGTTCCCATTAATTTTGTGTTCCCTGGTTTCAGCAAAGAAAACATTGTCAATTCAAGAGAAAACAAAATATTTTTGAAAAGGTAAAAAAACACATTGACCTAATTGGTCTGATACAATTTGTATGATTTTTTAATAAAAAATAGATTTATGTTTTAAAATTTTCAATACCCAATAGGTATGTATCCTTCAAAATCGTAAAAATGGGGTTTCACTGTATGACATATTATTATTATACATAGAAATTATATTATAATGTTAAGGTGACGCATCAGTGAAACGCCAAATAATGTTCAACTGTACGCGCGACGAAAATTTGTACTTGCTTCGCATTCATTAAGAAAACGTGGAGTCGGACGCACGTCACTTTGCTGCGTGATGGCGACGGGCCAATTAATTCTAAAATCGTGTAAAGATGACTAAAAACTTTACCCATTTACTTTAAAAAGCAAACATGTCAATGAATATATTATTATTGATACTAATAGAATAATAAACAGAACATAAAATGGACGTATGTTGGATTTATATGAGAAATAATATTTCGTTTGACAGGCGTCATTTTCACCCGCGACCCGCAATCCGCACATCGCCTAGCAACGATCTTTTTAGACCGTGCCTCAACTAATGCATGGCCTTAAGTAAATAAGATGGGTCTTGGATGATTTTTACATAGAGGCCCAATATTTCTAGCTATGCCTCTGGTCAAACAGTATAAAGTCGACTCTATGGTAAAATTTTCTTCCCATGTTTTTGGATGTACCATTTCTGGTTTTAATCTAAAATGGTATTAAGTAAACAGATTTTTCTGCATGAAAATTAATGGAGTGATCTAAAAATCTACTTATAAAGTAAAATTTATTACCTATAGTTTTAAATACCCTAAATTCTGACTTAATTATGTTGATAATGTTGTATCTCTGGTTGACACTTTCCAATATTGATTGTATTTGTGAGGTGGTCACAGATTGCCCGCTAAAAATCATCTTTGATGCTAGTTGAATACAAGACAGTATTCGTAGATACACTTGGCTCTCAATTTTTTCTTCAACTTTCTGCCAACATTTAAAGAATCCTGTAAAAACAGAGAGATATAATATATTCAAAGATAATAATATGATCTTTACATTTGACTTAGTATATCTTCAGTAGGTAATATAATGCAGGAATTAGTACAATATTCACTCAAAAAATAATATGTTTTATTTTTATGTTGTTAGTGCCATCTAACAAAGGGTATACTTAACTCCAAATTTGGTAAAGCTATAATATTACTCCATATAGTTTTTGTGATCGAGGTCTTTTGAGACCAAAAACCAAACCGAAACCTAACACAACCTACTGTAACATAAAAAATAAGTAGGTTGTGTTATGTTATGTTTATGTTCTCAAAACACCTTAACCACAATGACGATATGGAGTAGGTACGTATCTACTATAAAATTACCACAAATTCTAATTCTCTCAGATTTTATAAATACATTGTGTATGTACCAAAGAGATTGAAGACCGCGTCTAGGTTTTTATATGTAGAAGAAATTGAAACAAACAAAATTAGTTTACAAAATAAAATACTGAATAAACAATAATTTATTGTTAATGACCTTCATTTACCTTTTTCATCTTTGTAGGCTTGTGATGTCCATTCAAATAGTTGATAAACATGGTTGGCCATGAAAATATCGAAAATATCAACGCTCAAGAAGTATACTGGTAAAGGCTGGTCCATTTTTTTACACAAGTGGAAAATTAATTCAACAGTAGCAGTTTTGACTGTCAAAAATGGAGGAGAATAGTTAATTGGTTTTTCTTCACTAGTATTTTCGACGAAAAGGTACTTGCCCCATTGCGGCATAAGAAAATCAAATAAATCTGTGTCCCATGACACGATTTCATGTATTTGTTGTGAAGGACTGCTTTCAGTAGACATTTTAATTGATAATTAATTCAAAAGAACTCATTCAGAGAACAATCATAAAAATGAAAAGTGTTCTTATTTTGAATTATACCTACCGGAGTATTGGAACAACTAATAAGAAGGTTTTCATTTGGTCCTTGTTTGGTATCTACATACCCACCTACCGAAATGCTTTCTTCAGAGGCTATAAAAATAAAAAAAACTTATTTTTCACTATGATGCGTAAATACTATAATTATTATTTGATGACAGTTTTGATCATGTTATTCTGTCAAAATACATCTTGTTACTTGGGTAATCGCACGCTACTGTGGGTTAATCATTTATTTTTAAATAACATGACTTTATTTTAGCCAAAAACCGTAATTCGCTTTATGATAATTAGGTACCTACAATAGTTTAATTATAAACGCGGCAAAAACTACCCGTGTTTTCAATGTTGGCCCTATTAAAAACTATATAAACCAAAGACCTTTTAAATTTAAGCCTCTTTGATAAGAACCGATTATTTTTTCTATACTAAACGATCCACAAAGACATTGCACGGTGCCTAGCCTAATCTCTTTGACGATCCACAATCGTTTGCAATGATAAATTATTAATGGTTTTTTTTTTAATTTGAAGAACTACTTAAAGGTGGGATTTGAAAGTTAGATATTCTTAAAGAGATTGGCGAACATGTACCTACTTTCTTCTTTATTATTTGATAAGTTATGATAATATTAAATATTGCAAAAAAAGTTATAGTTTACCAACCTCTAAGAAATAATTAAATTCTTTCGCTGAACAGTTTATAGATATAAATAATTTATGCATTAATATAAAAGTCTTGGAAATGATGATCTCCGTCAAAAAGTCACCCCGTTTACCGGTGTTACAATAATTAATCAGCAACATATTTATTTATTTATATTATGGTAACACAGTTGCCATAGATCTAACCTCACCTGCATTTTTAAGAAGCCGATATTTGCAGAAAATCCCGGTAAATAACTAAGTTATCTTTAAGCTATCTATATATTTGTAGAAACGAAATAGTTTTTATATTAGGTGATTATTTGGACCTCTGTTTTTACTATACCATTTGGGCTATGAATGGACTCACCATGTATTATCTGTCAAACAACATAGGAAGCCCATCATAATTTTTCGAGTCAGCGTTGTTTGTATACAAATTCGGCGTTTATGTTGTGTTGTTTTATTATAGTCTTGTAAATGTGATGTATGTTAGTATAATATTGTAGTAGCTTCTATTCGTATATAATGAAGCACTTAGGGGTGTCTCCATTTACGAGATGAAAAGATGCCTAGTTTGTACCTTCCGGTTACACGCGTCAGAATGTTATTTTGATTGGCAATTCTATATAATTTCGTTTTGAACCTTATAAACGTATATAACATTAATGTTGACAATATTAATGTTCATTTAATAATGGTTAATTTGTATCAACACATACATTAATCAGGTAAAAATGGTAGATACAATAATTTGCAAATGAAATAACTTGCATTTCGCAACCTGCTTTATTGGTTGGATGTAGTTTTTGAACTTGGGTAGATATGATTATTCTCATGGTGTATGTTTTTTATTAAATATATACTCACCTCAATTCTCCTTTTTGAATTTTTCTAATTGTTTTTTTATTACTCTGTTAAACTCATCGAAAACCTGGTCGACCTTATGTTATTCAACATTTCCAGGTTTTTATACCTACATGGTTTTATAAACTGCTTAATAAGATTAGTTGGAATAGTTGGTAGAAGATCCATTTCTGAGACCACGTGTACGAGCTAATATCCCGAATCTGGCAAAATTATGTTTATTTTATTATTTACCTAGAGCAAAGTTTCTCGACCTTTTTACACCTGCGGACCGCTGAAAATTGGAGAAACATTTTGCGGACCCGCTAACGCAGAAATAGTAGTGTGAACCATAAATTCACGCCAATATTAAATTTACAGTCACTATTCGCCGTATATGTCATCTGAGCGGAAATCGACTGCGTCTACAATATATACATCTTAAGAAGATCGTAATAATGGGCCAACACAGAGTGGAAGTTTGTATTAACAGATTTTTGTTTTTACGAGAAATGGATGTTGGCCACCTGCTCAACCTACAAGGTCTATACTCTGCAGCCCGATTTCCTAACTATCGTCTCGTGTGGCACCAGACGACATGACGTAATTGTGACTCCAAACACACATTGAAAAACAATATGTGTATTTGCCAGGCCCAGGATTCAAACCCACGTCATTATAAGCTGACGCGTTTACCGCTTGGCCATCGTTGCCGTTCACAATATATTAAGTTTACGAAAAATTAATTTTAAGCCATTATAAAATATCGGAAACCGTGTTAATCGTTTTTGTCATGAGCATACTGCCGCATATCAGTCGCTGACCAAACATGATATCATATTGGTCCAAGGACTGAGGAATTACAATATGAATTATTACTTTCTTTTCAAGCAGGGAAATGATGTTGACCATCAGATATAGCAATTTCATATATAAAATGCATGTACAGTGAAACCCCGATTCTACGGTTTTCAAGGGACCCTAAAAAACGATAAATGTGGGATATATATATATATATATTTTTTTTTAAAAACTCTTCTGGATTTTTTTTCAACAGCTAGAGTTCTAGTTTTCTTCATGGGGGGCATTTTAGTTGCGACTTATAAAAAATTTTGATACGAGATGCGAGGCAAGCCTGAGCGCCAACCGACCTGTGCAAACAAAGCGACCCAGCTGAAAGATCTTTATGCATCATAAACAATTCCACGAAAGCGAAATGATAAATATTCAACAAAAACAGTCAATCGGGATAATATTTTTGATGGGACGGTTAATACGGGAGTATTTCACATTGTTCTTATGGGTTTTTGGCGGGACTTTCAAAAATGAACGATCCGTGCGGGAAAATGATTTATGCGAGAACGGTAGATCGGGGTTCCACTGTAATTTTGTTCATGTTGATTATTTTGTTACTTAATGGCTAAAATGGGTAAGAAATAAAAAAAAAGT
Source organism: Rhyacophila brunnea (assembly GCF_057557595.1). Taxonomy (NCBI): domain Eukaryota; kingdom Metazoa; phylum Arthropoda; class Insecta; order Trichoptera; family Rhyacophilidae; genus Rhyacophila; species Rhyacophila brunnea. The sequence goes on from NW_028232859.1 coordinate 6,794,671, forward strand.
CTGTAGGTAGGTATGTATGTACGATATGTTGAAATATTTTGAGTCATGTGTAGTCAAATTTAAATCAGTACACTCTTCAATCTGGTGAAAGGAAGTCAGTATGGCAGTATGAATAATTATTTTGCTGCTGCATTTCTGGAAAATCATTATCTAATTATCGTGTGTATTCTCCAAAAGCAAACTGTCAGTTATTTATAATAGAGAATATTTAATTCATAATTGATATTGATGGGCTAATAATGTTATTGTGCAATGAAATGCAATTTTAATAATAGTGATCATTATTCATACATAGGGTGTACTAAATTGATAAAGATAAGGTGTATTATACGATTAAGATGGTTTCCATAAAAAATGTGAGGTGTTTTTCAAGTAAACAATGAACAGAATCGTTTAAAACATAATAAATGAAAAAAAGACTTATTTCGCTAAGTACATGTTTATTGTATAATTATTATTGTTTATAAAATGTGCCTTTTATTAATAAATAAATATACAGACAATTCCAAATGTCAATAAGACAGTTGTAAAAAAAAGTTGTATCCAATCAAAAACAATGCTGAATTGATCTCATTTTTCAATAAGGTAAGTTTCCAGCGCACCCTCAAAAATTGCAATTTAAAAGATCACTGATTGGAGAGGGAGTGATGTCTTGAATTGATTTAAGACAATACCGCTCGGCCATTGTGGGTATCACCATATAGATAACTTTTAATTATGTTATTTAGCGTATGAATTAGCAATAGTCCAAGCCATTTGAAAGCAGAGCCCACCAGCATGAGCCAGACCATCTTGAATCGTTTAGTCAAGGTTTCACTGGCAGGAACAGAGTTCAAAAACCAGAAATGCACATAACATCGGGTGACACTTGCGGGAACAAACCGATTTTAATTTAGTTGGAATAATTTTGGTTTCTTTTTCTACAGGCTTCTGTTTAAATTCATCTTGTAAGAAAACTATAAGTAGCATCCACGATGTCGGCGGAAACCGCTACTGAAGATACGGGCGATCAGCAAGTTGGAAATGAGGCCATCAAATCTGAAAACGACACTCCCAAAACTGGGAACGATCAGTCCCAAAATAATGATGCCGACGTTGAAAAGGCAAGACAGGCGGCCAACGTTGAAATGATGGCAATGCTGAAGAGGGGAAAGAAAATCCACCCCAGTGGAAAGACGATCATAGTAAAGAATCTGCCGGCGAGTTCTCTCTTTACCTTTGCTGAGGAGCTGAAAGAACTGCTTGGAAAGTACGGAGAAATCAGTTATGTCAAGTGAGTATTGGAAATTTTGTTAACACTTGATTAAATGTATGCATTAATTTGATTACAGTGGAACCTAGATTTTACATGCCCAAAATTCACGTTTTCCCGCTATATCCATATAGTTTCCCTAGTCCCATTTTATTTTAGTACATTTAATTCCAAGATGTACGTTTTAATTTCCTGTAATTTATGTCTGAAATACATAATATTTAAAATTCAGTTAAAATTTATTATAACATTGAATTATGTATATATAAATGCACAGTAATTATTCAAATACGGTATTTTTTGTCATTCTCTATTTTGGTTTGAATGTTACGGTTGGTAGCATTTTACATTATTTTAAAGTTGTTTTCCGTTAAACACAACAAAAGAAGAATGATGCTGTAAGGTGCATCGAGGGCATACAAAGGTATTTTACTAGCATTGATGACATACAAAACGAAACCTTCAAATCAGTTTATAATTTTGAAAGGGTTTTATATTAATTATAAACAATCCAATAATGTCACCAAATGAATTTGAATGATTTTTCATTTTCCCCCCGATGTTCCCCCCGAATTTGGGGTTTTTTTGTTCTAAAATGTAAAACTGTCGTTTTACTGTACAGTTATTGCACTTAGACATGTAATGGGATTTTCCACACAAGATGCGCTGTACAGTTCTTGCCTAGAGGGACTACGCCATCTTTCGACCATTCCATTTATAATGTGTGTGTAGTGGTATAGAAAAAAATAGTTGAAACAGTGTGAAATAATTATGGCCACTTTTACAAATTCGCATTTCGAACACATATTAATATAATATATTTAATAGAAAAAACCATCACTTTCGATGTTCCTTCTAATCTAATAGTATGGCGTGTTATGTTTCATCTGTGTTGAGATGGCATAGAGTTGCTAACCATACAAAAACTTTCTAGAGGTGGTCATTCAATCACCTAATTAATTCTTAAATTTTTCAATTGTCAACTCGATTGAGCTAATGGGCATTAATCAATTTCTTGTGTTTTTTTTAAATCATATACACCGCACATAGGTTAGAGGGAATACTGATCACTTTCCAATTGTCTCTGAATAATATATATTGCATTTCAGGCGGGGAGGAATATCTGTAGATTATAACACAACACACCCGACCCTCACGGCTTACGTTACCTTCGAAAAAGCCGAATCGTCTGAGCAGGTAAATTGTTTAATCTGCAATAGGTCCTTAAAAAGGTCTTTCTTGCAACATTATACCATACTCTAATGTCATTATAGATCTTCCCAATGCCATATTCTGCATCAACAGATAGAAAATTCACCAAGTATTTAAGAAGGTTAATATCTCAGTAAAATTTTATCAAGACATGTGATCTTCGAATCGTAACAGTATGCAAATATTACCCAGCCAGCGGATGAATTGGATTCATTGATTTATTAACCTGCTTCACACTGGGTGGTTATTAGAGATTATGATCGAGAATTCTCGAGAAATAATCAGAAAATACCAATCAAGATAAATTTTCTGAAATTTTTTGGAAACTCGGAATTTTCTCTAGGTGGTTAAACCGCCCAAGAAAATTTGATATCTCGATTATATTAGCCGAGAGAGCTAAATAAAAGCTTCCAGCTTTGATTCTGAAGAGAAAAAGTTCCTTGGTTAAAAAAAAATTTTAATTGAAAGAGCCAAAAAAAGAACTCAACTTTCATCAGAAATATCGAGATTCAAGATTTCTCGAAATAAAAAAAGTCAAGAAATCACAAGCTCTAGTGGTTTTTAAAGAATACTCCCGCCTGATTTAGCATAGCATATGCGAAAACTGCCAAGCAAGCATTGACGATTTTTCTGTAAATGTTTTAAAAAATTGAATTTTTCTTTTTGTGTTCTCAGTGGTGTGTAATAAGAGATGATAATATCAAGATTTTACATCAAGTAAACAAAAAAAAAAATATATATAATTATTTATTTCGAATAAAGGGATAAAACTAGGTTTGAACTACTAGTGTAAAAACACACTATATGGGCATCCATCATAGAGTGGAGGTTTGTATTAACAAATTTTTGTTTTTACGAGATATTGATGATAGCCACTTGCTATACTAACCTAACCATACTCTGACTCCAAACACACATTGAAAAACAATGTGTATTCGTCAGCCCAGGATTCGAACCTGGGATCTACGACATTATAAACTGATGTTTTAGCCGCTTGACCATCATGGGCTTTTTTTAAAATTTGTAATTGATAAATCACATTTCTTACTTAGTAACAGAAAATTTTTATATGAAATAGTTTTTTTTAAAGACGACAGGCAAAAATATAATTGTATGGTATATTCACGAAATCATGAGAATTTTACAAATATTACAGTGCAGTGTCAAGGATCACTGATAAGGTAATGAATATAATATTAAAATGAAAAAATATATCTGTTTCACATTCTCGTAAAAGCATAGCTGGCATTGTTTGTTTGTAGGTCATGTTTATAATATGAATTATAATCATATTATGTATTGTTTAAATATGAAATATACAATCTTCACACGAAAGTCTTCGCATAAGTAGGGTGGGCTGATATTTCGTGAGGGTAAATACATCTTCTATCATGTTTATAATCCATAGGCATTGGCAGAGAAAGGTACATCGGTCGGGGGTAATCCAATAGACATTGAAGTCTTGAACGCTGGAGTTCACACGGCTGTGGTCACCAATCTGCCCTTCATTATCAGCAATGAGTGCATTCATCAGCTCTTCTCATCGTGTGGCGCCATCAAGGAAATTGTAAAAATACCAGCTCGACCAACAGGTAACCATTATTTCAAATGTGAATTATATGAAAATGTCTTCATTTGTAAACAAAGAAATATCGAGGTGACAGTTTTAAATTCTGCCCTGTTTTGTCAAAAAATCAAAATGAATATTGACTTGAGTCACTAAAGTCGCTCTAGGATAAATTTAATAGGTTACTAAATCTGCTCTACATAGCCGACCAATCAGATGTCGCGATTCAAACCATGGTTTTTAGCATACATTTAAATTTAAAGTCACCACTAGCATCACGTTTTTCATGATTTACTCGAAACTCAAAAAAACCTCCAGAACGGGTTTAGCGACTAAACGACTCATTTATCCTATTTTGATAATTAATATGTTGATTTTTGTTAAAAAAAAAACATTTTTCATTTTATAAAAATACTGGCGGCCTGTTACTTTCTGTCCAATCCCGAATTCGCCTGCGACCACAAAACTGTTAAGAACCCCTGACATAGAGCGTTATGAAATTGCAGCCCTGATACGTTAATTATTATATTATAATACATTGTTGCCTCGATTACATAATTTGTCTGTTTTTCTTCATATAGTATCACAATGTTTTGTTGCTGCGCCGCACCACTATCATGTGATGCAACATTGATGATTTTTTTTCTTGCAGCCTTCGTGGAGTTTGAAGAAGAAGAAGGGCTTGTTAAGGCACTTTCACTGAATCAATCAATCTTGATTAACAACATGGACATCCTGGTTCAGAGGCGCGGTGCTGATCAAATCAAAGTAAACTATCTTGACAATAATTATGTACCTATTTTCCTTTGTGTTGTGGAAACAATATTAAGGCCTTGTCCAGATGGTGCGATTTGATTCGTGCGCATTCCAAGCACATGTGACACATCGAGCTGTCCACATGTAATCGCTGTAAGGCTTCGGCCACATAGGCAGGTGCCTTGCTTGGTGGCTACGTGCTAGGTGACATATCCTAGTGAACGAACGCACACTATTCTATCGCAATGGCCACACTGCACGCTTCGCGCCTCGCTACGTGATTATGAGTCATCTCGTGAGTCTCACGGCGAACGTATTGGTTATTTTAATTGTGTCACCTAGTGATTTTGCCATTGTCTATGGATTTTGCAAGATGGCGGATGTTTCTTCAGTATGACAAACGTCAAACACCGTATATTTTGAGGTTATGAATAATGGCGAATGGGATGAATGCATCCAACAAGTTCAAATTTGAGACTTTCGAAATTTTAAACTTAAATTCTCTCTGAAAAGTAGCTTCCTGGATAGTTTTGAGAGTGACATATCGTTGTTGACTTGAGCGTATCCAAAATGTCAAATGAATTTGTACCTAATCACGTAGCCTGCAATGTGGCAGTAGCGTTTTTAGTAGACAAGCATAGCATCTAGCTCAGGACTAGCGAAACACCTGCCTATGTGGCCGAAGCCTAACTTATCGCGTGAAGTCGAGGTACAGGTGATCTCATTTAGCTGTCCACATGCACTCGCGTCGTATTGCGGCGAGACACGTTATCTGGACAAGCTCTAATAAATGTATTACCATTAATTTTAGGTAAAAATAATGAAATGCTGAAATGTTATTTTTTTTTTGCCATGTTCAATCGTAGGATGATAATGTGGGCCTCCAAAGATTGGATGTTGTATTAACAGATTTTTGTTTTTACGGGAAATGGATGATAGTCACTTCCTCAACCTATTAGGTCCATTCTCTGCGTTCAAACACAAAATGTGAATTTGCCAGACCCGGGACCATCAACATTATAATCCTAACATGTACAGCTCAGCCATCGTGGGCATAACAATGGTTTTTTTAATTAGTAGGTACACAAGGTGTTTTTGTTGTGATCGACATTATTAAAACGTATTTGTTTCATATTTCAGAAGGAGAAAGGTCCACGCAACAGTAACAACATGCCACGCGGTAATAAGCGTCCTGTGGGTTTACTGAACAAGCCACGGGGTGGTGGGGGTGGATGGGGAAACCGCGGAGGCAACCGCAACCATGGGGGTGGGGTAGGAGGACAGGGTGGAGGCGGGGGCGTCAGTGGTGGATACGGTGGCTCATGGGACTCTCCGATGCCACCAGCTTTCCAGAATCCTCACTACGGTGGCGGTGGAGGGGGCATGCAGTATGGAAATAACAATTGGGTAAGTTGGAAAAATGTCATGAGTTTGACACACAGTTAGGATGGAGACGAAGATACAATTACGAGCTGTACACTACGGGCGCCAGCATATCATACAGTCCATCAAATTGGGCCACCTTAAATGGCTAGCCATGTACTCATGACAAAGAAACAGATATTTAGGAAGCTGGAACACAAATTAAGACCTGGCAAACCTCATACAAGATGGAGGGATAGTGTCGAGTTGGATTTAAATATCTTTGGCATCCTCAACTGGAGGGAAGCAGCTTTAGGAGGAGTTGAACGGAGGCAGATGCTGGAGGAGGTCAAGACCCATATAGGGTTGTAGAGCCAGGAAGAAGAAGAAATTAGTGTATAATAACTTATGAACAATTAAATTTTCCATGTAAAATCATTGTATAACGATACAGTAACAAAGGGTAAATTATTTCCACTCCTAGGTAGAGCTTTTTACAATAATTGGTTATTAACTACTGACTCAACCCATTGCATCCATATGCTGGATTCAAATATTGATTGAAAAAACAACACGTGAATTTGTTCCAGTTACAGATTCGAATCTGTTATCTATGTAACACATAACCATTTTAGCCTCTTCTCCACTGTGGGCGTATAAAACAGACATCACTCGGACTATTTTAAATAGGAAAGATTCAGTCGAGTTAGTTAGCCAATCATCTAACATCTCTTACAACCATTGATATACTACTATGAATCATATGCTTCTTAAAATGACGCCCGATTTTCAGCGACTCGGCCAGTGTTAAAACTTACTGTTTTAATATCAGCGGACTTAACTCGATATAAGCTCACTTAATAATTGTCTCGAAAACGACCTGGCAATAATTATGAGTAAGCCCGATCTAGCTTGCATCTTACTCTAACTAATAGTCAGCGCATGACGTCTTGCTCTGTCCGCTCAGACATGAATTTTTGGTAGCTTGCAAGCTTCGGGTTGCAGACACCCTTAGGGTCACTATTCCAAGAACGCAAACTTAGTTTTACAGCCAGGGCAATACGGGTGAAATTCGGGAATCCATGTTAACGGTCTTAACGCATTATACCTACAAGGAAATATAAGACGATATTCGTAATATCTCCTTTTGTGGTACATTTTTAAAATGACACTTGTATGGGAACTCCTCATCTAGTAGTATATCAATGCTTCCAACATAACTTTTATATCTTAATTTATATTCCTACCAATTCTTGTTACAGGGCAACGGCAATTTTGCTCGTGACGGCATGAGTGATAATGAGAGGGCTTACAAACGAAGGAAACAAAATGACTGGATATGGCAATACTGAATTTAAATCTCCAGATCTCGGGAGTTAATTTATATTCAGCATTCCTAGAACATTGAACTTTTTAAGTAATAAGTTTTCTGCTGTCAATATATTATAATTAATATTATTATTGTATTACATACCTACCTAATGGGTTCGTATTTCGTGATTATAGTAATAAGGGAACTTCCATCCATTTCCACTTTTATCCAATTAAAATATTTTTATTTTACTGTCAAAGATGCATGAAAAATAATTTTGGCCACAGATAAAATGAATTGATTGTTTACCATTATCATTCTTAGATCTAGGAGAGGGTGCGTCTTATTTCATTTAAAGGATTTGTAAGATGGAACTGACCGCCATATCCAATATAAGGCTATGACAAATTATTGCATAATTGTTGCTGTGGAATTAATTAATTTAACTTTTGAGTAGAAATAGATGTATATTATTATTATATACCATGTCTCTACTCTGGATCCAAACACACATTGAAAAACAACATGAATTGAAATGACCCATGGAATTATAAGTCGTCGCGGAAAAAGCCCGGCCATAATGGGTGACATAAAAAAATATTTCATATATAAGATTACACCTCTTGTAGATGAAATTACGGGATGGAAGTTTTAAAAAATTACATTAATGTACAGTTTAAGTTGTCTTGCGGAAACATTTTTTTAATAAAACGACAAAAGATTTCATGAAATTGAAATACATACAATAGTAGCGTTGTGAAAACTTCACTTTATACAATATGTGCTGTTGTATTATTACACTATAAGTTTTTTTTTTGAATAAAGAATAAATGATCAAAATTACATCTTATTATTTTAGGAATTTTTTTTTGTTTGACGCCCTAGGTATACACAATATTTTATAACTGAAACCTGTCTACATGTTACACTCAACATCTGGTACTCCCAAAATTCTTGGTTTGTAGAATGAATCAGCTGTTCTGTGACAAAAGGTCCTTTATGCTTGCAATGGTTGACATTGATTGACTACTTATCCAAGGAAAATATCAATTTCGACAGAAATGTCAGATATAATATGGGTAATATAGTGTGTACTATTTATGTCGGATTCCACAGCCTGCCTCTACTCTTCGCCACTGGTATAATAATATATAAACTTATGTTTTTATGTGAGATGGGAATGGAGAAAAAGTAACACCTGTATTCATATTATCATTTTTATTCAAAATTTCATCGACACAGATTTTATCAAGGCTAAAAATACACCTAATGATAAACATTAATGATACATGGACAAATAAAAAAATAAATTACAATATTTAATACTATCATCACTGCCAATCCTTTCCCAAAAAAAGAGGTAAGTCAAAAATTATCAGAAGGCAAATGAATGTTGAAAATGCATCCTCGGGCGAGGTGTTAAATATTATTGGGAAAAGATTTACTGACCGAATTCCTTTGAAATCCTTTTTTTTTCCTTCAAAATATGTAAATTACATGGTTAAATGATGGTTGCTTAATAATATACATAAATTCATTATATTTTTGATGTGCATATTATTTTATAGACTTTACAAACGTAATAAATTTACTAAATCTATCAGGTTTAAGTGACCATGCCAAGGAAAACACTAAATGCACCGACAAACGAGTGATACAAATAGATTTAACTTTGAAATATGCACATTGCTCAATATTGTTCCCGTTCTAATACGAATTAGGTATTTGGAAAAAAACATGCGGCTAAAACTTATATTATTTGTTTCTTAAGTGATATAATATTTATAAATTATTGGAAACTTGTTTCCACCACTTGTAAAAAAGAATGTATCAATTTCAGTAAAATTTAAGACACTGAATTATATGAAAGCATAGATAAAGCAACTAAGACTACATTTTATAATGTAAGTATCCAGCACAATTTAGGTAGATATGTATGTATATAACATAATATCTACCAAGTAATAATTCTATGAGAACGAGGACAATATTTTACTTAGACAAAGGTATCATTAGGTGTTGCTTCATTTAATTTTCTCTAAAGGCAGAGGTAAACTACTTAGGTCATTATCTAAATCTGCTATGGCGTTTAATATGGGACAGAGGTCTGTGAGGTATGCACGAGGTACGAGGCCCAGCAGCAAGGCCAGTTTGGCCGCGACCGGAGTCTTGTTGGTGTCCATAATGTTTTTGTCTTCATCAGGCATCATCTGGACACACAATTTATCGATAGTTGAAAAATGGCAACATATATAAGTAAAATATTGTTAACCTTTTTACTGCCGGTAGGTGTGTATGTCTGTACCTTGCACGCTGCGAATTTTATTGCAAAAATTAAAATCAATTTACGTTTCAAGTGGTAAAAACTAATTCTGTTTCAATTCTGAGTGTAACGATATTCCAAATATGTTGTGTGTTCAACATATTTGTATATTTAAAATAATTGATTTACAGTAGTGTCTTAGTAAAATCCCGTTTAAAGCGGGACGTCCAAAGGCATCATTTTTGTGTGAGCGGTGTTCCGTTCACGGAAAGTTCGCATCTGAAGACGTCATTGGCAGCCATCCGATTAATTTGATATATAAGGTTAAATTATTTTGCCTCTGCATGCTCTTGCACTACTTACTAGTCACACAACAGCCCGATTTGATCACACATTAATGTGATTTTACATTTAAAAAATATTGGTATGATGGAACTAAGGGTAAAAATTAATAATGTCAAATCAAGCAGTGATTTTTTTAAAATTACAGTGATATTCCATTTATATTGATATATTGGATTATTATTAATCTAGTGACTTACAAAATATAATTGAAATTTTGGCACTTTGAATGTCACATACTTTTAGTTACATGTTTTTTGTATGTGGCTGGGTACTATGCAATAAAATTTTTACACGTGCAAAAGAGAACAAAATGAAAGAAGTACATATAATTTTACCTTATCAGCCACATGCAAATTTATGAGTCCATCAGAATCCACCCGAAACGTGGATAAGCCATCATACCACCTACAATAATAAAAACAATAATCATGATTAACACTCATTGACTCAACCACCTTATAAGGGAATAGGCTACTAATCTAATAAGAAACTATTATAATGGTATTACAGTGAGAGGAATGGCTTGAATACATTATCATCATGTCACGCTGAAATAGTGATTCACCATCTATCTCTCTCTCTCTCTCTCTGTCAGCATGACGTGATGGTAATGTGATTGGGCCATAAGGCATACAAATATGATTTCTGCACTAATTTGTTCATTATATTTGATCTTTGATTTAATAAGTGTGAAAAAGAGGCATTAATTGTCATAATTATACAATACTACAGTAAAACCTCGTTAGTAAAAACACTGATAATTCGAAATTCGCCGTAATTCGAAATTTTCCTGAAAAAAAAGTCCCTTGAACATTATTTTCATATAAAACCATACCTTTAATTCGTAATTCGAAATGATTTCAGAGTCCCTGGCATACAAAAATATTCAATAAATCGTAATAAAGTACACTATTTCATGAGCCAGTCATTAAAAATTTTGAGACTTCTTAAAAAATCAAAAATTACTTATTTTAAGGTAATAAAAATAATCCTGACATTTTATGACCCAATTCGGTAGGCACATCTATGATCGGAAACAAAATTAATGAAAATCAAAATACATTTACATCATACATTTCATAATTCGTAATTCGAATTTTTTTTCGATTTTCGGTCCCATGGAATTCGTATTAACGAGGTTTTACTGTACAATAGAGCATTGAAATTTATTATACGATAATCGATTGACTTTATTAAACATTTTAATTTCAAATCAAGATCAACCGTTAATACAGTAAAACCTCATTAATAAGAACACAGATAGATAATTCGAAATTTTCGCAAAAAAAAGTCCCTTGAACATTATTTTCATATAAAACCATACCTTTAATTCGAATTTCGTAATTCGAAATGATTTCAGAGTCCTGGCATACAAAAATATTAATAAAACATAATTAAGTTCACTATTTCATGAGCAAGTCATTGAAAATTGTGACAGATTTTTCTTAAAACATAAATTAGTTATTTTAAGAAGTTAGTATAAATAATCTTGACATTTTATGACCCATTAAGAGCCCGATGAACAGGAACAAGGTCATTCATAGTTCATTCAGAGAATGATCTCAGAGTTGAAAGGACGTCATTTTAATTCAGTCTAACCTCAAAAACCTCTAACCATCGGGGATTTATTTTAAGAAACGCAATAATTATTAATTACAATTCTCGGGCGAATGAATATTATTATTATTATTCCCTTCAAACATAACATGTATGCGACGAATACAGGGCTGTCAAAATAATATCAATCTAATTTTACGTTTTAAAAAGTTACAAATTTAAAGTTAAAAATAGCTTACTGAACAGATGGAATAATTACATAATTCCAAGCGTCAAACGGCATACAACATTTTTCTAAAATAATTATGAAAAGACTGGCAGATTATGTTATGTTATTTTTGTATTGTTCTTATTTTTTTGCTTATCAAAATATTTCACATATTATCTGATAATGTGTATTTTGGATATTCGTAATATGTATCTTGTCTCATTAAAATTGATATTAAGTTGATATAGCATAAGAAAATCTGTAAATCATTAAAATGTTAATTTTTTTATAGTTTTTAATTAAACCTGTACAATTACATATTAGATATAAACACTGTTGTACTATGTAACTTTTATAATATCAGATATCCTTACGTGAGATGGGCAAGATAAAAAATAAAACTGTAGGATGTCTGCAAAAGATTAAACAAAACCCATCTCATTGGATACCCGAATGGTAAGCAACTGTATCTATATATTATATTTTTCCGCCAAATTGCACACAATTAAAAACACATCATAAAAATAAGTAATTAGTCTTCGACAGCCCTGGTCGGTAACTTTGCTATCTTCTCAGCGACGCTAGCTTTGAATAAAAAAATGTGTGGGTGTCTCTACGTTAATAATAATTTTTTATATAAATTATTTCTTGCAGTGGCTTTACTTACCAACAATAATTATTGTACCTACCTATTTTTATAAAAGTAAAATTGCGTTACTTGTTTGTAAAAGTGTCAGACTAAATTAATTAAACTAATCGGGTAAGTAATAAAAAGTCATTAATTGAGTTAGCAGTAGTAACCAAGTAAATGGTAGAATTCCATTTTAAAAGAAATGAAAATATAATTAATTATATTTTCATTTCTTTTAATAAAAAGTCACTTTCTTTTTATAATAAACAGACATCACTATATTACACTTTTTTTTTAAAATATGCATTAGAATTAAACAATGTGTACCTATTTTTTTAATAATTATGTAATAGGTCTTACACATTCAAAATAAATACTATTCAATAATAATGTTTTTTGGATAGCACATGAAATAAAAATGTAGGTAGATATGTATTTCTACATCCTTCGTATGTTTAGCTCTCGGACAATTTCTGGTTAAAACGTTATTAATATATTATTAAGTTTATATCGTGGCTATCCATCATATTGGTTACAATATTTCCCACCAAACAGATGATTAACAAATTGAATTTAGTAACATTTACGTATATTAGAAGATATCATTTTTTGGTCACCCCATATTTTATTCACGTTGACAGTGTTATGTTATGACTGTTATGAGAGATCATTATTTACTTTAGACCAAAGCATTGTCGGCGACCTTTGAATATTACCAGTAGAGCAACAATTCCGGACCACATGTAAAAAAACCATATTTTCAATTCTCAAGGGCAATTCTGTAGAGCGTCCCCTTAACACACACGGAATCTGAAATTTCGTAGGCACATCTATGATCGTAAATGAAATTTCAAAATTTTAATATTTTTCCCCCATAAATTTCATATTTCGTAATTTTGTTTAATTAAGTCCCGTGGAATTTGTATTAACGAGGTTTTACTGTAAGCCCTATAAATATTTTAGATTCTATTTGTTGGAATTAAATACACGCTTAATATTAAACATTGATAAAGTGTACTGCCATCAATGTTAGTACAATTTTCATAATAATAGCTTTAAAATAATGAAGGCATCTTACAATTCCTGTTCCTCGAAGGTTTCTTTAAGTTTCCATAATTTATATTTCCAAAACATAAACAGAACTTTAAGGCCAGAAAGTCCACGAATACGCCATCTGACACTGCAAATAACATAACATTTTTTAATTCATACGTTTTGATATTAAATGAATGTTTTACACAATTATTATTATTCAACCATATCCGATCCTAATATGGGCCTCCACAGAGTAGAGGTTTGTATTGACAGATTTTGTTTTTACGATAAACGGATGTCAGCCACTTGGTCAACCTATTGGGTCCATACTCTGACTCATACACAAATTTAAAAACAATATTGTGTACTTGCCAGACCCAGGATTCGAACCTGGGACCCACGACGTTATAGGCCAACGCTTAAGCCGCGCGGCCATCGAAGGTGCTACATAATTAAACGACTTAATATTCCTCAGAAATATTAAATAAACCTCATTATTCATTCAGGATCAGATAACGGCTTAGGCAAACTAGACACCTAGGGACAATATTAAACAATAAAATACTTTTTTTTATTATGAAAGCCTCTGACCATGAATTATAATTCCGTATCAATAAAAAATATTTTACAATTGATTGCAAACAGAAAAAAGTAAATTTATTGTGGGGTACAAATTTGAGATTATATCTAGGGGCGCATATCCCCTAAATTGAGGACTGTATAATATATTAATGTAATATTTATTGTTAACTCACATAATGGAAGAGTCCTCTGGCCTTTTTACAATGCTTAGGATCTCAAAATTGACATAGGCGAATTTTATATGACCAATTGTTCTCAGCAACGCAATTTGCTTCACGTAATGGTAAATTCCTCTGCAATCATTCAAATGATTAAATGTCCATACAAAATGACCACTACTCAATGTGTAATAGATTTTTTACTTTACAAAGACACACCTACACTCTCTCTGGCAGATGTATTAACAAAACTCAAAGCAAAAATATTTTCTAATTGCTCTTAACATGCAGTCAGCGGAGTGGCGATGCGGCTTCGTGAGATAAAAATACTTCACACTATTTTTTAGTTGATTTAGAAAATTACTTTTTTCGTTCCCAAGTAGAGTATTAGGGTCTCCACAGAGTGGTGGTTATAATAATAGACTTTTTATGAGAAACTGTTGTTGGGCATTCGCTCAACTTATTGGTTACCTCGGTGGTGAATCAAGACACGTTAAAATAAAAAAAAATATTTTACCCAATGTCCACATCCTTGGACACAAGCATTCTGGCGCTACTATAGAGCATAACTATTGTGTAATTAGAAATATAATAAATGAAAATGTCATTGCATATTTCGATTTTAACAGATTCCTACAGTAGAGAGAATTAATTTTAATGAATGCTAGATTTAGTGTTAATACATATAGATTATAGATAACGATGAATTTAGAAGTCTCTGATTGTATCGCTATGGTTGTTTAATTAGTGTATGATCTACTCTCAGAAATGTGCCATTGTACAATGTACAATTCCATTTTGACAAGATTTTGTAGGTACATATTGTGGAGAATGGAGGTTTGTATTGACAGATTTTTGATTTTGGAGAAATGGACGTTAGTCATTTGCTCAACCTATTTGGTCCATACTGTGACTGCCAAACACATATTGAGAAACAATATGTGTATTTGCCAGACCCCGGATTCTAACCTGAGACTCAACATTATAGGCTGACGTGTTCGTCGCTAAACATATATCAAATGAAATAAAAACAATACATTAAAAATACTTACACAGATTTTGTTCCCCTAATATTGTTTATAAAAACCAGATCCGGGTGGTATATAGAATAGTCGAGTGGTTTGATAAAAAGACGTGGCAACTGCAATATACATAAGCAAATACTAAAATTATACCAAGAGACAGACCAAAGTAATAAAATATGTAATAACACAAAAATGCGATAGGATACCAAAATTACTGTGTTATATTCAAATACTAATTATTATCGAGGCGTCATTAACAATATAATAAAATTATGAAATTGTGCAAACGGTACAATATGAATTGAATACGCTTGAGTCTCTTTTTACTCAGTAGATGCGTCCCACAGGATACCACATAAAAAGACTTCCGCATTTTTCCACATTTCTTAGAGGCGTCGTGTGGTGTCCATATTGTCCAGCTAAGGGCCGAAGGAAGAAGAAAGCAAATTATTTTTAATACTTCCTTCACACTTGAATAATAAACCCCTAAACCGGTTTTGTCCAATTTTGACCAACGTGATCATGCATGTCATAAAATGAAACCAGTGTTGAAAATAAATATGGAAAAAGTACTTAAAATGAATTAACACAATAATTTTATCTTTTGACCATGTCTGATCCTAATAGGACGATATGGGCCACCACAGAGTAGAGGTTTGTATTAACAGATTTTAGTTTCTTTACGAGAAATGGATGTTGGCCACTTGCTCTACCTATTAGGTCTATACTCCGACTCCAACGCAAATTGAAAAACAATGTATGTATTTGCCAGACACAGGATTCGAACCTGAGACCCAGACATTATAAGCCGACACTTAAAACGCTCGGCCATCGTGGACGTCAACACAATAATTAGGGTTTGTTATTTCCCTCAATATCATGTCTTTCTATCAAGGAGTAACATAATTACCTCAGCAGTAAGAAATTCCTGCATTTTCACCAGTTGCTCCATGCTGGCTCCTCCACGATTGTCATCTTCGCTTGCATTCATGTTTGATGGAGAACTCGATAGACCATCACTTAGCACAAAAGCCTTTTTTTCATACTCTGACAGAGCTAATATATGTGAGTCCTATTGTAAAAGAATAAGCAAGAATTAAAATGAGCAAGCGTCAAATAATGGGGTAACATACGATATTTTATAAATAATGAAATATCAGTATTTCAATTATAAACATCTGCGGTCTTTGGCCAATTTTGTGGAAAATTGGTAATTTCGAGATAGGTATACGGTTTTACCAAGTTTTGTGAACTTTCACTTGGTCAATCCAAACTATTTGTATATAATTTACCATTGCAGTTTTATATCTCGGTTTACAAGTAGAAACTAAAGGCTCAATTCTTCTATTGAAAAATATAAATTTTTGCACTACTTATCTTAAATTGACAAAAGACCAGGTACGGTAAATTAACTTTTTCCTTAGGAGTATATTATGAGCAGTCTAAGGCACAATGCACACTAAAATTCGACTCAACATCGACATAGCCATAAATCATAACTGCCAGCACTTTTGTAAGTCTCTCCAACCCACATAGCCGTGATGTGACCTCGTGTCAAAACAGATAAACGTCATTGTAAATCAGTTGACAAAGAAACAGTGATTTGTATTGGCGTTTAAGAATACAAGATAGGTGGAAATATTGGGCACATTATCAGTTGAAAATATACCAATGCAGTGTTCCAATTGTTGGAAAGGATATTTTTTAATGGGGGGATT
The DNA here is from genome assembly GCF_057557595.1 of Rhyacophila brunnea. Classification (NCBI taxonomy): domain Eukaryota; kingdom Metazoa; phylum Arthropoda; class Insecta; order Trichoptera; family Rhyacophilidae; genus Rhyacophila; species Rhyacophila brunnea. The sequence continues at coordinate 6,811,654 of NW_028232859.1, forward strand.
AAAAAAAATGTCATTTCATTATGATCATTGCCATTAATTGACATTTTTGATCTCTTGTAATCTGACACTGGCAGGCCCCAGCAGTCGCATGGCAATTATGTGTTTTGTGAATGCCAACTAAAACACATCCGACAAACTCTACGTGTTACAGTCAAAATGAGTTTGTATGTGCGACTTGCCTAAGTGTGAACGATATATAGTTGAGTAACAGTAAACAATGTTTTTACGATGAATGATTGTTAGCTATTCACCTTATCTATTGGGATATATCACTCGATTAAAAACAGATTAAAAAACGTGTGAAAACTGGCAGATGTGAGATTTAAGCCAACGGGTGCTCTATCAACTACCTAGGTCACCATACCATGACTGCAAAATTGCCTAGTTATAACTCACATTTTAAAGTTTTGTCATTCTTTAGTTAATAATGGCATGTGTTTTTAAATACATCAATCTATGCAAAGAAAAATAATTGGGTATCACTTTAAACCATCTACAAATCATTTAAAAAGATCACTATCGCTTCTGTCCTGGCAGTGAAACCTTTCTAACCAATCAGGAATCCGTATTTTTCACACTGTCATGGCAGATTTCACATCTTAGGATAGAGACTGAATGAATTTTATATATATATTTAAAAATAATGCAAATAGACGGTGTCACTCGTTAATACATATTCACAGCGAACGTTATTTTTTTTGTAATTATGAAAAATAGTGCTCTAGTGGTTTTTTGCACTCCGCTGAAATTTCATTTCATGTACACTCGGGTCACCACTTTGAAGATTTGTATTGTGGATTGACATTGTGTATTTGTTTGCTGGTTTACGCAAGCATAATGGTAGAAGTATAGGAGTGACATTAAAATAATTGAATAATATAAATTTGAGATCAGTTCCTGTGTCGCAGATTTATGTGCAGACAAAGCTTGGTTCCCACAGAACTCGTTAGTTGCCACACCTCAAAACATATTTTTTAGAGAATATGTGAGTTACAACTCTGGGCGACTCAATCGATTAATAAAAATACAATTATTTTAAAAGTAATAATCGAAAATCAGTAAAAAAAAAAAATACAAATTTGCATACTTTTTGGCATTTTTCTGATGAAAAATTGATATAGGCATCATTATTGAATATATTTGTTGAGCTGCTAATATCGCCTGGATACTTTTGCCATATGATCATGTCATCAGCGGTGAAACTCAGAGGTTTTGCTACGAGGTCCACATCTCTCTTATATGAAGGATAATCTTTAGTCTCATTGATTATCTTTTCAAAGGATCTGCTCGGTGAAAAGCGTTCATTGTCGACAGACAAAGTGTTAATTCTGTCTTTGAGTGATGGACGTGAATAAGACAGGCACCGTTTATTTATGACATCTCTCCAGTCATCAAACAGTGAAGTCGTGCACTGCGATGACTCCTCAGCAAATGAATCGGGATGGCATTTTGTCAATGATGTGCAGTTTGAAACACTCCTCAGGCCGAGAAACTGAAATTGAAAAAAAAAACATAATTTAACATAAAAAATAAAATAATTATTTTGGTGCTTCAAGTTTTATGTATGACAGATGCAATTGTTGTGATTGTTCATCTAAATATTTTAAATAATAATGTTTGCCGTATTTGGCTCTGTATGTACAATAATTATTGAAGCAATGGCTGTGGCAGTTATAGCTATGTTTGAAGTATAATGTGAATGTTTTGGTGTTGATACATATCAATTATATTTGACCAAAATGGGCAATAGCAATAAATAAAACAATCTGCATTTGTCTTTTGGAGAAGCTTTTCTTCAATGTCTTTGCTTTCGACCGATTTACAGGAATTTTCACAGAGGATATACCTAGTTGATATCCCGCAATTCGCCACCACAATACAGATTTAATCGACACATGAATAAGTTTTGCAAGCTGTTGTAAACTTTACTTGACGACATGCAAAACCTATGCGTTTGTATATTCGCATCAGGCTCGTATAGAATGGAATTTTTAATAATTCGCCACACAAGACAAAACCAATTCATTAAAAAAATATTTGAAAAATGGCTCCTTACTTATTTCACATTATTTAATGTAACAATCAAAATAAACGTACGCTACACCAACTTATACTAGGTATGTAAGACATTTAAAAATTATTGTATAATTCTTTTTCATGAAAACTAAACATGATGGAGGCAATCGCAATAATGACCGGTGCTAGTGGTATAAACAATCTTGCTCCCGTGTCCTAACAGAACCTATTGAAGAAACCCAGGCACAAATACATATGGCGTGAAGTCCACGTTGTTTGTTTCTGGGTTACAATAGATTGTGTTATGTTTTAGAATTCAGTTAGAAGATGGCAATGCAGAAATTCTAGCGACCTTCATTGCGTCTCATTTGGTTCTGTCATCGATAGCTCGCATTGAAAACACGATTAGCTTACTTTAATTCTTTAACATATACAAGAGTTTGGGTATTTTGAGTAAAAAGAATTTATTTTGGGAAAACTTTAAAGATGGTTGTCGTAATGACAGTAATTTTATAGATATTGTCATTCAATTTTATCGTGTTAATTCATGCGCTCGTTGATAAAAACCAATGTTTCGCGTGGAACGTCTGTCACCATATTATTATAATTTCAATCAATTCGGCGACTTTTAAGGTTATGAATCGTAATTATGTATGTAGTTCAATATTATTAAAAATAATAGTAACGACAGTAGGGGAGATATAAGTGAAGATAAACAAAATAAATGCCAATATGGATTAAAAATAACTAGGAAAATACTTTGTAAGAAAAATACCAGATACACACAATAAAAGATTATTAGTTAGATTTGGAATTTCGCCATTCCTTTCTGTCACTTATTATAAAATGCAATGTAAAACATATTACATCTAACTAGTGATATTTTCTGCACATAATAAAGAAGACTTCAATAAAGTTCTTTAATTATTGCCGAAAGGTATGGTGTATATAATTTGAAACAGACATTATATAAAATAAGAAACTACCTCTTCTAGAAACAAGGATCGTTTCTGTATTTTTGCATCAAACATTGACGATGGTTGTCGTGATGACACAATCGCATTAAATGGCACCAACTTACTTGATACCACCCTCAAGCAAATAGCCATATTTAAAGCGTTTATTGTGATAAATAACGTGGAAATATACCGATTTCTAACTTCGAAAAAAATATTCTACAACCCGAGCCATGACCTTTATCAAACTAGTCATAGACAAAAAGAATAAATGATTACGAGCATAGCTAATATGAACACCAGTGTTGCCATATTTTGAAAGTGGAATTATAGTATCCTCTTGAGACCCGAGATAGAACCAGTCATGAGAAAAAATATTTGTGCATTTTTCTGTTCAATAAATATTATTAAGATCACAAAAAAAAATTAAAATATTTTTTTTACTATATATTAACTAAAATCCACTACGTGCACGTGAGTGCATCTCAGGTCACAATAGAGTACAATATTGGATACAGTACAAACAATGAAATGAAAGAAAAACAATGTGATATCCATATAATGATACAATTTTATTAGAAAAATAATACAATAATCATAATAATATAATGGTGATTGGATAATTATATTTATTTAGATTAAAAATATAGTACAATAACGGTCAAAACCCTAAAATACTACACATTAATTAACGCGCACTTCAGGGAATAGGTTTAGGGACAACCATTCTTTGCTTTAGAAGTAGATCTGTGTTTACTCGGTGTGTTATGGAAGCTAATGGTGAAGAGTTTCTTGGATGACCTTGTATCGATGATGATAATGATGGCTAAATGACTTTCATACCAAATCGTAGGGTTTGCAAGTCTGATTTTCCATGACTATGAAGTATTCCAATCACAGTGAATATTTTCTTGCCTATAAGTTTGCATGTACAATGAGCAAACTATTTCATGTCCATGTCCAACAAGTCCATGTCCACAGTGGTCAAAGATCCTCACAGTTTACATGCTTGATGTCCTGTGAAAGCAAACACACCACTGTGAAGATTAATGCGGCTCATCGACTTGTAATCAGTATTTTACAACAGCTGACTGAGTGATGCATATCGTTCTTCGTCTTCTTTGAATCATAACACGTATTGGCCTGAAATAACGAATCGGTGAGGTTGAAGCTGGTAAAAAAGTCATATGTGTAGACGTACAAGGGCAGTTGTTGTGAAGCCAAAGTAACATCACAGCGTTGCATTGAGATTGTATCGTATCTTCATCAGATAGGTAGGATTCACTTCCCCACATGGAGAATAATTTATAGAGCAATTGGAGTCCAGCACCCAATAAACCATATATGGCCATGAACTGAACTCTTCAGCTCAGCATCATTCGTCTTATTAGGCTCAGCGTACTGAAACAATAGAAAATACAATACTATGAATTAATCGATACATTTATTCCTATTTATTAAGTATTCAACACCAGGAATATAAATACTAATGGCCAATAGTATTAATCACTAGGTATATTAAGTATATTAATTATTCTGTCCATCGAATCCTCAATATGGAGATCACAAAGCCCTTTCATCACAAACTGTATCAATTTAATTGGTACTTAATTGATTTTTTAGCAGTGCATGCACTTGCCTAATAAAATGATAAGTTTGATATTTATGACTAAATGATAAAGTAATATAATATGAGCATTGATACCTTATGGTTTCATAAGCCAGGATAGGATCCTGGATTGTGATTTTGAAGGATGTATCTCAGCCTCTAGCAGTGAGTAAAGTTCACTGGTTCTCCAGAATAAAGTCATCATCTGGGCCCAGGAGATGAATGTGAACATCATTACTGTCGTCAGGGTTATATCCTCCACCAACTTCGACATCATTATCATTCAAAATATCACCAATATGCTGGCTATTCAAGGATTCGTCTAAATGTAAACAAAAAACATAACCTCAATAAATCAGATATACTAATGTCAAAATATATCACTCTAGACCTGAGTTACTCATGTGTGTACCGAATTTTGAAACTATGATTATAATATTTTACAAAAGTGTAAAGATAATTTAAAGTATACGGAATATTACTATGATTCATTGTGAAACTAAATACATCATTGGTTTTTAATATAAATAAATATTAATATTTAATTAAAAGCACTTACTTGTCAGAGTTGACTTTTTAGCCGCCATTTTTGTCTTGTGCAAATATCCATAACTTCAAAGTCAAAATAACAATTTATTTTAAAACTACATAGGCTAGTGTTTTGCTCTAGTGGTAGAAAAATATACTATCTATACCACTGTAGTCAAATGCGGTTCAAGTATCCATTCAAATCATTACTAAAAAATATTTAAATAACGTCCACATATGTGTACCTCAGGACGCAAGAGGTTCTAAAGAGCCTCCAAAACTATAGTATTTGGGGATAAAATATTTATACGCGTTGTCATCTGTTGAAAATGTATAGGTTTTTTGTTTCTCAGAAAAAAAAATAACGGAGAATTTAATAGGCAGGTTCCCAATTTTTCATAGTGGGCTCGTTTTTTTTAGGAAAAATATTTCGCGGGCCGCAGGTTCCCAATTTTTCATAGTCAGCTCGTTTTTTTTAGGAAAAATATTTCGCCGCGGGCCGCAGATTTCCAAATTTTCAGAAACGACTCGATTGCAAAATGGCAAATGCGAAATTATAGTACTTTTATATTAAATTATAGTACGATATTCAAAATTCTAGTATTTTGGGCGTACTATACTTATTTTATATCGTACATAGTACGCGGACCAAAATTATAGTACAAATACTATAATTATAGTACGGTTGGCAACACTGATGAACATTGACCATAATTGACAATATAGAGGCAATGACATTAATATGGACGAATCATCTGGAAAAGAAAATGACACTCACTTTATTGTCGGGTCTGCCGAATGGCATAATCTGTTCTAACGCCATCACAATAAAGGTGATATTGCTATAAATTCCTGTTGGGTCTGCCGAATGGCTCGGTTCGAACGGGTTCGCTCAAATGAACATTGACATTAGAAACACTGCTTTAACGCCATTACAATAAAGGTCATATTGCCATAAATTCCCGATGCGTGATATCGCATAATGGAAATTGCGTAACGTCTACCTATACATGCGAATGCGCGAATTTACTTGCTAGCTACTGTATTGAGTGCGTCGTCCATTAATAATGTCATTGTATAGAGGTGACAATTTTTTCGACAAACCTATGCATTTTCTAGATAATAGCGGCCCAGTGTTGCCAACCGTACTATAATTATAGTATTTGTACTATAATTTTCGTCTGCGTACTATGTACGATATAAAACAGGTATAGTACGCCCAAAATACTATAATTTTGAGAAATCGGAAAAAAAGTTGCTAATAGAAGAAAAACAATGCCAAAATAATCCGTGAGAAATTATTTATGAAAGGAGTTTTACCTACCAATAAAACTCTTATTATTCATGTTGACTTTGAAGTCCTTGAGATAGGGTTTGCTCTTTCTTCTTCGCGTGAGGATATATTCTACTAATTTATTTTCCCTTTTCTTGTCGTTGGTCGTTCCTGTTTTTATTTACTGGTCATACCCGCGCGTAAATTTTTTATGTATGTAATTTGGGATTCTTTTGTCTTCATTATGATATGACTCAAGGAACCAGGTAGAAGTTACCTGGACTTCAAAGTCAACATGAATAATAAGAGTTTTATTGGTAGATAAAACTCCTTTCATTATTCGAATTTGACTTTGAAGTCCTTGAGATATCTGTTTGTTATCACCTGGTGTTGGGTATGCCAAATTCCTGTATGTGACAATGATTCATTGACGAGGTAAAAGACCATCGTGACTTTCCATGTATATGGTTGAATAGAGAAGTTAATGGGTTCTTTTCCCCTTCTGATGGTGGTGTATCAATCGTTCTCTGGTAGTTGTCGTGAAATGTTGACTCACTACGCCAGATACCTCTCTTTAAGATTATCATTGGGTATATGTACAGTTTAAGGAAGTCACCACTGAGCGGACACTGCCTGGTGGTTCTTGTACCCCTGCTTCCAACAGTACTGACCTTATCCAATTCCCTATAACTGTCCTGGTGGCTGGTTTTGGTGATCCTCTTGAAGATATAAATAATTCCGAAATATCCCTACCTTCCCCTCTCCTAGGGTTTGACATGCAGACGAGTTTCCGTAACCAGAATAATACTGGGTCGATGTTTTGACACGTGGAAGCGCTTAGCTTCCATTCCGATTGACGATGCTTGGCGGTATTTGTATTTGCGCCAAACATTGGCCATACAATTATGTAGTCACGTTTTTCCACCAATCCATTGTCTACTATTAGTAGTGAGGCCATGAACCCTTCGTCCCGATGCGAGAAGGTAGGCGTAGGTAGCTGTCCTGCGAGAGGTTTCGAATAGGTTGTACTCCACCGGTGTTGTTTTCCTAAGATGATCTACCACTCGTCCTGGATCCCAAACCGGTGGTTTGACGGGTTTCGTTTTATGTACCGAAATTGCCTGTAACATATTGTGTTGTACTACCACGTTGATGCTAATATCTACAATGATAATCGGTTTGCAAAAAGTGGTTATGGCTGACTTATGCACCAGGATGGTGTTGTACGACAAACCCTCTTTGTTGTGCATGTTGCCTAGGTATCTGGCCAATTCCATTCGTTGAGGGCTATTATGATCCATTAGGTTCTTGTTACTCATGTCATTGTCTTCCATTTGTTCCAAGCTGGTTTGTAAGTTTTTAGAGTCGAAGGCCGCCATCTGAAAGTAAGGAGTGCCCTTTCTTCCACCATTCAATTTGATGTTATTTCCACCCCACCCGAAATTAGCCATAGTTGAAGGAACAGGTCCTGGGTCCTTGGAGGTGGACGGTTGGTCTCCATACCTACTAGTGTCGTATGTAGGTGCGGCATTGTATAAGGAGGTACTATCGCCCTTTTTCGTAAGTCCACTCCCCAAAAGCATTATTTCCAGCTCGGTGCCACTAGTAAGTACTTCCCTTTTTCTGAGTTCAGGTGCGCTAGGACTCGTGAAATTAAGTTTGGTGGGGGAAATATTCACGCCAATCTGAAGTCATACACTCGGCTGAAGGCGTCGTGAAACAGCGCGCCACTGTCTGTAACGTCTCGTGACACATACGTTGCAATGACATGTGCTGTTTCGCTTGCGAATAAATCCACCTCGGGAACAGAAACAGGGGGGTGGTTGCGGTGTTGATGAGGTGCCATTCGGGAATGAGTTGTCTGCGGGAGAGATGATCTGCCACGCAGTTGTGTATAATGTAGTAAACATGATGTTGGCTAGACTGGTAAATACTAGTGTCTGTCGGCATAGGTTTAGGAGGGTGACAGATTTTGTGCCGCCCTCGTTGTTGATGTATGGCACCACTGTTTTGTTGTCTGTCTGCAGAAGCAGATCTGATCCTATGATTGATTGTACCTGAGATTGAATTGCAAACATTTCCTTCCTGTTGGAATGCCATGCCATGGTAACTGGTCTTGTTCCCACGTACCTGATAGGTGGTGTTCATTCAGTTGGGCTCCCTAGCCTGTGTCAGCTGCGTCTGTCATCAGGAAGTGATTGATGTGTGTCAACTCTGAGGAGCCTATCACCTGGAGCCACCACATGATGTCCTGTTAGGCCTGTGGTGGGATTGTCGTCTATTGGCGAGAATGGGACCTCGACAATATTAATGACTGGAGCTTTGTAGCCGTCGGCAATGCAACCTTCCTCGTGGAGGTAGGATGCGAAGTTAAGTCGCCCCAGAAGGGATTGAACATGTGTCTGCCTGAGGGACCAACTGCCTTTTTGTACCCGCGTTGTGTCAAATCTGAGGATCCTTTCGCCTAGGGCCACCACATGATGTCCTGTTGGGCCTGTGGTGGGATTGTCATCAATTAGCGAGGATGGGACCTCGGCCATATTGATGACTGGAGCGTTGTAGCCGTCGGCAATACAACCTTCCTCGTGGAGGTAGGATGTGAAGTTGAGTCGCCCCAGAAGGGATTGGATATGTGCCTGTCTGAGGGACCAACTGCCTTTTTGTACCTGCGTTATGTCAACTCTGAGGATCCTATCGCCTAGAGCCACCACGTGATGTCCCGTTGGGCCTGTGGTGGGATTGTCATCAATTGGCGAGGATGGGACCTCGGCCATATTGATGACTGGAGCGTTGTAGCCGTCGGCAATGCAACCTTCCTCGTGGAGGTAGGATGTGAAGTTGAGTCGCCCCAGAAGGGATTGGATATGTGCCTGTCTGAGGGACCAACTGCCTTTTTGTACCTGCATTAGCAGATGGTGACGGAGTGCTACACAATTCTCCGGCGACAGGAACCTCCGCTTGGTGTGTGTGTCCTACGTGATGTCCAGGGACCCTCATTGTTGGCTTGGGTTCAGACAGGATCTTTTAATATTTATTAACCACCCTAAAGACTGTAGGAAGGTTATCCTGTATTCCACCTGAACCGAGACTGTTTCTCGTATTGGTTGGCTACTAAAAAGTCGTCTAGGTTAGTGAATATTCTCAGCCATTCTTTCGTAGGCGTTCGGCGACCCAATTGGTCAGGGATGCCAACATGAATTGTACGTGAATAAAACGTGAATTGTAGGAGCTCCCCTTGATAGGCTAGTCGAACAAATCGACGATGTTGAGAAGCCATTGGTACCTGGAGGGACGCCTGGCTTAGATCTATTATTACTAGCCAGTCTTCTGTTTGTAAGACGGCTGCAACCTCGTAATGGTGAATTAGTTTGAATGGCTTTGGCTGTAGGAACGCATTCAAACGCTTTCGGTTGAAAACAGGGCATAGAGCCCCGTCTTTTTTCTTGATCAGAAACAGGGTTGAGAGAAAAACTGGGGGTTTGACCCGCTTCTTCTAGAACCCCTGAGTTCTTTAAGTCCTCGATCTCGAGAGTGACCTCTGCTGATTGTTGCGTTTTAAAATCTTTCCGTAAAAGTAAAGAAGGACTTACCAATAGTGGTATCCGCACAAAAGGTATGCGGGCTACGGCTATTATTTTTTACCAATGTTGGGGGGGGGGGTACACTACGCCATCCAGACTCCACGAAAGTCTCTTAGGCGGTCCCCAATGTTATTGGTCGTCCAGATGCGGTCACCTTCGCTTAGAGTACGGATCCCTGGTGGAGCCCGTACCTCCGATGGAGAACTCCCTTCCCACAGGACGTCACCCCTTGGGAGTACCCCGGCCATAATTTGAGTTCGAGGGCCTTCCGGGCTTTAAGCTCGGAGGAATCCTTGATAGTGCCTCCCGAGTGAAGGTATCCTTCCGGTAAGGATCTGAGTCATGTTCTCGCAAATTTTATTATGTGTTGTCCCCAAAACCCCCTTCGATTTTTTGGTACAGGCTCATCGCTGTTATGATTTTTTGAGGATTGGTTGCCCAATCCACTAACCCTTGCATACGCTTTCAGAAGCTGTCCCGATGGGAAAACATCGCATTCTGGAGGGCCGCGATGGTCCTCTTCGTCAGATGGTTAGCTGATGACGAGTGGTCGCACCGACGCAACTTGTCATTTAGATCTAACTCTACGACCGTAGGGGCAAGAATTGTTTTTTGGGCATTGTGGCACTCCTTGCTGGTCCCCCTGCTGAAATAAGGTACGTAACGAGGATACCTCAAACATTAGCACCTTAATCGACGCTCGTACCTACGTTGAACTTTTCCTCCTGTAGCAGTTCTGCTTCGCCGTCTGTTGTCCATTGCTTTTAGAATATCCTCCTCACGGTAATTCAGATGTTGCGCCATAATCACTGATCACTTAACGTTCACTTAACTATCACTTAACGTTCGTCCAAGATAATTTTTTTGATAATTAGAAACGTCAAATCATAGGCTACATCTGAAACTGTCAAAAGGCAAATCCATAATGAAGACAAAAGAATCCCAAATTACATACATAAAAAATTTACGCGCGGGTATGACCAGTAAATAAAAACAGGAACGACCAACGACAAGAAAAGGGAAAATAAATTAGTAGAATATATCCTCACGCGAAGAAGAAAGAGCAAACCCTATCTCAAGGACTTCAAAGTCAAATTCGAATAATTACTTATTGTATCATTTTTCTGAATAAATACAATTTATTTATTATTTAGGTGCACAGGTTAACACGTTTAGTGGGGTACCTATAAAATACAACATGAAAAAATTGAATATTATTTACATCTTTAATAATGCTTGATCTCTACAATAATTTACATTAAAAATTCATAAAACAGACAGCTGATGTTTTTGGTCTACAGCTGATAGTGTCGAGGTAGGGAGTAAAGTTGTCAGTTCATATGGAAAAAATACAATAGCATTAATAGTAATAGCAACACTTGAAAATTGAAATGTCAATTTGTCAGAAATTATGACAAACCCGTCGATCGAAAAACTTTTCTGTGCGTTACCGGTGCTTTTCTAATAATACAATTAACAATTAATAATCTGGTTATTTATCCAGGTGTAATCTATTTTTGCGTTATGTTATCAAACTATGATGGGTCCCGCGTATACGGTCAACAAGCGTGTGCGATGTAAACTCAATAATATTTTCACCTAATAACGCATGTCATCAACATGTGAAAACAACACCATTACAAAGAACTCACTAAAGCAACACATTTTCAACTGTTCTGTAATTTGTATCGACTGAGACATATACAGAATAAGATGGTTTTGAACGCTGCAGTTCAGGCTTTTAGGTAAGTGCCCTTAGACTTTTTTCCATGTATGTTTACCACCTGGAATCATCCTGGGATTACCGAATTACCTTGCATCATGTTAATTCATCCTACCATATGAGCTGTATTTGATTTTCAATAAATGTACATACATTATTTACTCTATAATTGTCAAACAAATACTTCAAAATGAATCCGATATTCACATTTTTAAATGTACCTACAAATCAAAATTATTCAATGTTATACAATTCATACCGAGGGGGCGTATTTTATCCCCTTTACTTATGCTATACTCACCGAGTATACCCACTACATACCCAGTTGAGGCACTATGGGAACGCGTTGGGCATTCATTAGCAAATACTCAATAGGTACTATGATTATTTAATGATCATCTTGACTTGTGAAGAAATTAATTGCGACTATTTATTAACCATGTAAATTAATTTATAGTGAAGATACAGTGTTCCATATCATTGAAAAAAATCAGAATAAATGTATGCTACACTTTGTTATACCATGTTAGACAATTTAAAAGTAACTATTGTATGTCATAAAAACTAAACATCATAACAGAAGCAAGCGTAACAATTGCTTGTGGCAATAGGTGAATTTTTCCATGAACAATCTTGCTACAGTTTCTTAACACAACTGTGCGGGCGCACCACCTTGCCCCTTGCAGTGGGTTTTGTGCCATAAGTTTTCATTTGTTTCTGGGTTACAGTAGATTGTTTTATATCTCAATTAGAGATGGTAATGAATAAATTTCGGCGACCGCTAAGTATTGTTTTCATATCATTTGTTTCTGTCATCGGTAGCTCGGATTGAATTGTGTTTGTTATTACGGGTTGTTTTTCAAGCTTTTTTTGACAATATGGAGTACTGTGTCTTTACTTGATTTATTTGTTTTTCTTCGTCGTGTCAGGTCTTCAATGTGCATAGGGTTTCGCCCCAGAAGTTAGCAAAGGCAATACTATTTTCTTCAACTTGTAGAATCTCATTGAAATTGTATTTTAGTGGTCATGCCTTGTGTGAAAATAGAAATTCCTTGCTTTGTATTTGGTCGCACTTGCAGGCTTGCTTACCAGAGACCCCCCATTTCTCATCTTCTCAACATACTGTGTTGACTCTTGAGTGCGCCCTGCCATGATTCTTAATATATTTAAGGCTTTTCATGGGTGATTCGTCTTGTTGATTCTTCTCAACACAACATGTACTTTCGCAACAAAAATCCCAATTATCAGAATTTATCGTGTACAGCTAGCCGCTGAGGCCAACAGTGCTGTGTCATAGTATTATCCGATAGGTTAACTTTGGAAGAACATTTATTATTCCAAATCGGCGAAATATTTAAATATTTTCAGACAATGAATGAAGGAATGATAGTACTGTCCAACAAGAAGATTTAGGCAATAGCCTGAAGTCGCTGTCGTCGACTAAATAGGAGGAGCATGTTAGTTCACAATTTTAACACATAGCCAAGAAGATCTTGTCGCACAGTAGTTACCAAATTCGTCACACAGCGAACTCAAAATAAATGCTTCTAAAAATGGGACTGAAGATTATTATCTCTCATTGTCCGCACTGCCAACAGTAACACAAAGTGTAATTTAATAAACACAGTGACAACACGAGACTGTCACCAGCCATGGCTAGCGTAACTTTGTGCGTTCATATTTGAATTAGGTACAGCACTACCAAATTATTGATGTGTATATACTCTTAATGGTGACCTTTCTATTGGATATTTTACTATAATCCTTGCTTTAAATTGTATAAAAATTTCTACCGCTATAGGGTAGTAAAATATAAAACTATCCGCAATTATTTCATGCATTGTAAACAGAACATAGTGCGTTTTTGAGAAGAGAACTATAAGCGTTGCACATTTAACCAATGTGTGGGTTTATCTTATTTTTTAAAGAATTTTGGTTATTCCAACTCCATTTATCAGGGTTTTATTATCATTATCAGTTTCATAATATGATTATTAGAATACGGCGTGAATGAATCGAGATATTTTCAAACAATCACATGATGTTTTTATTATTAAAATCTAATTGAATCGAGTCAATTTATTCATTCTGTACATATATCTGACTCTTTTACGCAGATGTAGTCGCACGTTATCTCCAGTTATGAATTTCGATAATGCTGTGGGATTTAAAGTTCATATTATAAATTGATGGATGTAATAATTTTGTAGGCAAGCGGAGGAGTTGAAGCAGAAGGTGGTGCAAGGCATCGGAACGATACCTACTCCTTCGGATCAGACCCTCATTTTAGCACAGCTGCAGAAGGTATTCACCCCTATTATATTGTATTGTACTGTTTTATTCATTGAGACACTTTTAAAATAAATTCGCATAGGTTTCGGTTTTACCAAGTATGGTAATGAAATAAATAGTTGATACCATATTGCAACATTTATTCTTGTTTCTGTAATATTATAATATTGTTTTCTTCAATTTCAGGCTTACAAGAGTATTTTGCTGATGGATTTGGATTATGGTCTTGATAAAAAAGTTGAACAAGATCTTTGGAATCTAGGATTTAAAAATCAAATCGAAACTTTGCAAAATAATGCCAAAGATAAGAAGGTATGTAAATAATAGGTTCAATCAATCAATACATTAATTTCTATCACCCACAGTAGGATTATTAATTTTAGTTCTACCTTTTTTATGATAACCGCCGACGATGTTTGAAAATATGTATTAACAATAATTATTACAACAAATTCTGAATAATTTTCAACTTTTATGACATACTTATTTTTACTTTTAATAATATCAATAACTTTTTCTTTATAAACTAAACAAGTAAATTATAAAAGATTTGTAAATTTTTTTTCATTGCTTACAATCTTTATGTTGTTTTTTTGTAAAATGTATCATTGTTTTTAATCCAACAAATCAAATAGAGTAGAAATAGATTACTCAAAAATAACAATAAATGTTGATGACTCCTGAAGATGCAGTTGTGTGGACATTAAGATAAGACACGTTTTCATTTATACCAACACTATGATATCATTCTTAGAATATTGTGTCATATATGGAGCGTGGAGATAGGATAGGAGTGCGGAGAGCATGAGACTGGAGGAATGCAGGGTCGTGGGTAGTTTGACAATACCTCTAAAACCTCAGTTACCTGTCCGGTTACTTCACTCATTCGTGTATGTTCCTGTATTAATAAAAGACATAAAAATGGAATTATTTGATATCTCGGATTTGAGCGCCACTCTATGAAATGCATAGAGACAATATTGATAAAAGGTCATTTAAATAAAACGCGTGTAAAGAACTTTAACAGATGTATAATTAATATATATATAAAATTTACTTGCGGGCGACAGTGTATAAAGGTGTAAATTAGTCAAATCAATTACGAGCGCCTAACGTAATATAATATTCAGACAATTTTAGAATAAAAATCAAATGCTAGTTCGGTGGACCGTAACGTAAAGGAAGTAACAATAAATACCAAATACACATATGCTCTTCAGCTTCTTCGCTGTCCTCGATTCCTTCCAGGACGGAATCGAGGAGTGCGTCTTCAAACGTGTCGGGACCATGGGGTTCCTTCGATCTCCTGGCCTGTGGGGGACGTCCTTCGGTTGGCCATAATCAACGTCTCCAAAACGTCAGGAAATCGAAGCCATGGGCCCCGGTTCCATTGGCTCGGAACTTAAGAGAGACGTCTGCTTCGTTTGAACGATGAAAACTGAGAGACCGACTCCCGCTCCGCCTTCATATTAAAAAGCCGCTTTCTTGTTTAGCGCCAGAAATAGTTTACGAACTCCTTGAAACTAACGTGGTGCGCACGCGTATTCAGGTTGTCCTTTGCCATTTTGTTGCCATATGAATTACAGTGTGTCATGTGTAAATAACATGACAATTGATAATGCAATGCATTATAATATATTGTCTCTCATGTCAGCAATGCATTATATAAATAGAGAAATGTTGGAGGGGGATGTTTTCGAATCCAAATTTAGGTGAATGGAAGATTACGTCTTCTTCCACTTCGTCAGTACCCCATGACTGAAGATCGTCACCCGTTTTTTTGGCTGTCGAACAGCCTTATCAACGAATTGGACCCCTTCCTCCGACATTCATGCAAAGTTGCATTCATGAATAATGGATGCATTTATTTGGGGCATCGAATGTTTGCTTTAATATTCTGATGCAGCATGTCGAAAGACAAAACACCACGGACTACAAAAATGGACACTAGCGATTCTAATATGACTGTTAGGTCGCACATATTCGATAACCACTTCTAAATGTGACAGCTCACAATATTTCGTAAATGTGCACACTCAGTAATACCTGTTGGCCAGGTGTTTATCGCTAGACTCAAAGTGTGACGTGTCTGGGTATGAGAAATTTACCTAGAAAAAGGATCAATCAATCCAATACTTTCTGAGGGTGGTTTTGAGATTTTGTAACATTGGGGTTTACACGAGGTTAGGTTGTTAATACTTTATAGCATTAATATTATTGACTGCCTGATGCAAATTGATTTTAGGATTAAAACTAATTATCTAAAGACGTAGTTATAATGTTATAATATGTGATATGTTTTCAGAATCCGAAAAGAGCAGAGAATCAAACAATGCTGTCATGGGTACTCCAATCTGCTACCGGCTTCTACGTCTGCCTCTTACATCAAATATGCAGTGCATTTAAACTGATCCTGCCGTTCAGGTAATACTCAACTATTTATTAATGCCGATCGTAATATAATTTAATGATGTAATGTCCATGTACTAACCAAGAATTTTGTATATTTATGATACATTCATATACAGTACTTTCAGATGAATGAATGTACGAAATTTAAATCGTGTAACCTTTCCATTTTATCACTGTATCGGTGTGAAGATCCTATATTTCTATTTATCGATTGTGAGTGACGATATGTATACATGTTAACGAGCAAAAACTGCTGTCACATGCAACAAATTTGGAAGCGAACGGCAGGATTTCACTTATGTGTGCTGTTCAAAAAGTAACATAGGGACATAGAGTCCATATTATTTTACAGTGCACCAATCACTTCTAATGCTAGTAGGTACACACGACCACCACACAGTCTGATGTAGGGGATCCCGGACAATTTTTGATACCTATAAATCCCTGGATTAGTAAACATAATCCCGAAACCTTTGGGATTGATTTTTTTATCAATCACAATCAATTAGTATGTGTACAAACTTATGTTAGTGAAGTGTATGTACCTGCACATGTCACAGGGGGAAATGCCGGATGCTCACGAATAATAAATAACAAATTTTTGATTTTGTCATACGCAATCGTAAGAACATCAGAAAAATAATAAATTCATTAATTTAACCAGCTAGACGCCACTGACGTTCTGGTACGCGAACGGCGTCTAACCGCCAGTGCCACGGACGTGCAGGCAGGCACTTCTACGCCGAATTTTATGAATGTTATCTTTTCTTAGATAAACAAAAAAAAACTGTTTTACTTTAACATTATTACCTATATTACAACAATATTTACTCCACTAAACTCATGTATTTCCACGATTGAACGTACACAATGTTAACATTAAATGTCTTAAATAGTATAAATTATAGTCGACATTTTTGACCGATTTTATCAATGCTATTTGTATAAATAAAAAAAAATATTAACTATCGAAAAAAACGCCAATCCCGTGACCAGTCTCGTGATCCTGGGATCGTCAAATTGGGATCAAAATTTTGGCTCAGGATTGGATTCCCTGGTCTGATGGTCAGTTTTAGATCACGAGAGAGTGATCAATGTCGACCATAATGAAATATCATTTCCGATTAAGAAATATCTTTCCAGCAATAATTGGCTTGTTGTGCATTGGTATATTTCTAATTGCTTATTAATGTACCCAATATTTCCGCTCTTTATCTTATTTCTTAAACACTGAGACAGAATCACTGTTTCTTTGTCTAATGCACAATAATTGTTAATCATTTTGATGAGAGTTTTTTCCGTGTCATGTGCGAGTGAGTAAATGCAACGTTAATGGCAGTTCTGATTTATGACCATGTTGTGTCAAGTAAAATAAAATTTCAGTGTGCGTATAATAATGTATTAGTTCACATCTCCCACTGATGCATTATTATGTTAGTTACAGTGTTAACGTTACAATTCTATTCTGATTTATTTTCAGGTGCAATATTCTGAATCCCGTGGGTGATATCGAGTCTCTTGTGGCATGCAGACCACCTCAGCCGGCTTCGTGTTGGTACATCTGCCAACACTGCCTCGTACACTTGGGGGATCTGGCACGTTATAGCAGACAGCCGAGGCATGCGGATTCCTTTTATAGGTAAATTCTTTTTTATTAATTTGTCTCAATTCAACCAATCATTCTGGAATTGATATCAAATGTTGTAATTTAAAAAGTTCATATGATTCCCTCTACATGTATATAGTACAAGCTCTTTATCTGAAACAGTCTTATTTTAATCTACAATAATTTTCAATTGGCAATATTAACGGTTTTGAGATATATAAACCCATTGTCAATACTGTTTATCACAAATTAGACAGTAGAACATAAAATATAGCTCTACTCGAATATTGAAATTGAGAGAGGGTAAGGGTAATTTTAGATACATACTCATACCAAAATAAATCTAAAACAAATTATTATTTTGTCATAAAAATATCCTCTCATCGACACTTCTACATTTTTTTCCATTGGCTTTACAATCCAATATGAATCTGGGTACCTCTATAAGTATTATAAGTATTAGGTGCATGCTTTGGGTCCATTGGATCTATTGAATCGATTTACATCCACAATTTTAGAAGCAAACATTCTTCTATTAGCGAACGTGATATATTTAATGTAATGTACAGTCAATTCCACTTACCCATCTCTTTTTGACGAATTTCATAAAGGCAATAGGCGTTGAATTGTCATTCGTGTTGTATTAAAGGCAAGCCCTGAGCGTGTCTCCCAGCAATGGCCAGCCTTACAACCAGCTGGGGTTGCTGCGTGCTGCGAGAGGTGATCGACTGGGGGCGGCGTATTACCATGCCAGGGGTCTGGCCGTCGGTGGCCCTTTTCCACCCGCCGCAAATAACCTGGCTAGAACATTGGCAGCAGCATCATCCATTACTGACAGGTCAGTCACTGTCTCAAGTATTTAATTAGGTAAAAACCGAATATTTAATTAACTGGTTATCAACCCGGGATGTATGTTATAAATAGGGGCCGGATTTGTATGCAACAAAAAACATGGTTATATGCATGCACGTATGCACTTAAAATCAATAAAATATGCACTAAAACCGAAGAAATATGCAGTTAAAAATTGACATTTTTTGTGAGAAATAATTATAAATATCCACTTCACCCAATATTACCGACAAAAAATCGAATAACTAGTTAATAAATTTTTAACATAATACGATATCAGAACAAAAAACAAAAACAAAGAATATAAAGTTAATCAATTACAATTTTCAAAATAGTTTTTTCACAAGTACATACAAATAATTGAATAATAAATGCAATGTAAACCAAACACAACTTAAAAACAAAAACGACACACTACTATTCCTAAATACTATTTTCTGTTTTTTGCCCGAAAAAAAAATACATTATTTTTTTCAATATTATGCTCTGGCATTAAATTTTTCTGCATATGCATCTGTCAGCAGCGGCGGCTCCTCTAACACCATGCATGTGCGCTGCACTGCTTTTTCCTAAACATCACTCAATGTGCAACAATGCTATTCATAAGTCATCACTCGTTTATCGCAATTTAATCCATGTAAATTTATACCAAAAGCATATACTCAGTAAACAGTCACCGAATTCGTGCGCTCGTCGGAACGCACAAATATGGATTTTAGTTTGCCGTTCATATTACATTGGGTAATAACAGTTCAAGCCGACACGTGAAAACGATAAATAACTCATGAATACACAAAATTTTATGACCATTAGGGACGCAGCTCAAAAGTTACGCGGAAAAATGTAGTATTTAAATCTCATATAAATTCATTGAAAATAGGCTGATATTGAATACAAATTGATTATCAACATAAATATTTTAGATCAATCCTTTATTCAATATAATATTGAATATAATTTATAAAAAATTTAAATCTTAGTTACCATGTTCTTTCTCATAGTGAGTGAATATGTATAACATGATGTCATATTTTTAACAATGCAGGCATTTTGCTGGAGTTTTATTGCTTTTTGTAGACGAAGAAACTGACGATTTGTCGAGAGTCGAAAAATACGTACCTACCTATTCAAAACAATCGATAGTTTTGTTTTTTTAATATTTTCTTCAAATATTATTTCTTACATACAATTCAGTATGATTTCTGCGGTCGTCGTTATAGTCGGCTTTTTTAGGTGTTTTGTCACGTTATTTCGATAGTTTTGTTCATAAAAATAAATTCATAACAATATATATACTTATTGTTTAATCAGGGAAGTGTATGTGTTTTAAAATGATAAATTTTGAATAAAAGATTTATAATACTTAATACTTATAATTATAGTTCAATCAGTGAAGTGTATGTGTTTTAAAATGATGTCGGTAAACGTAGACTTTATCAATAATAATAATAAGAGTCAGAATAAAAAAAGGATGGTCCGATGACATCTGTGGAAATTGAAAAGTGTTTTTCAACCATTAAAAGAATTAAATCGTCTTTCAGAAATACTTACCATGAATCAGGACTGACTTAACATGTCTACCTGTGGTAAGCATTGAGAAAAAACTTTTACAAACAGTTCAAGACTTTAATGAGAAGTGATTGAGGTGTTCGCTAAACAGAAACAACGCTGAATTGATATGCTTTTTAAATAAGGTAAGAAAATTTTGAGTGCACCCCCAATGAAAGCAATTTTGGAAACCACCGGCCGCCACTGTCTGTCAGTATTTTGTTTATATGCGGAAAACTACCTCTCAACGCAAACTTTAAATAATAGTACCCGAGTTGACTTCACTTTTTCTACTGATAAATCCACAGCTCGGAGATGGCATTAAAAATGCAAGTGCAGCTAAACTATCTTCCTTCCTAACTTAGTTATATTTCGATAAAATAATTAAAAAAAACTAAAATTATACATTCAAAAGCTCTAAAATATGCATTTATTTATGAAATATGCACTTATGTCTCAAATATGCTCTAACGTCTCAAATATGCATTTATATGCACAATAAAATTTTATTTTTGGATTCTGTGTCTTTCAAAACAGATTTCTGTGCAACTCTCATAGCTGTGCATACACCCTAACAAAACATGCACTAGCATATAAATCCGGGCCCTAGTTATAAATATTGACACAATATTATTAAGTAAAAAGATGAACAGCGACAAATATTAAACAATGTCAATACAATGTAAACATTTTTTGCTGACAAGGAATCATCTGTATGTCAAGAAATTAGCGTTTTGACCACCTGTCAAAAATGGCATCCATCTAACATTCCAAAATTTGTCATAAAACAGATAACATCAATAATTAAAATGATACTCTTATTGTCTACTTGGATTTAGTCTATGTTGATCAAGAATTCATTTTTTTTTTAAATCACTAGAAAACCGTTAAAGAAACATAAAAAATCATGTTACGTATATTTTTTTAAACAGGTCTGCAGAGAATGATGTTAAATCTCCAATAAAGGGAATTCTATCTTTATCAGGACTTGATAATTCTATTTCAACAGCTCGATTGAGCACTCACACGTATATAAACAGCTACATTGCCATCCACCATCGCTTGCAATCGGGTGAAAAGCTTCAAGAAGCCGAGGAACTGGTATCTGGACTGAGCTCAACTCTCACTGCACTGGTTGCTACGGATGAGTTTGATGCTGATACCATTATAAAGGTTACATATTTGATTCTAATCATAGTGGATATTAAGTAGGCAGTTACTGTCTTTGAAATTTTGAATTGATTCCTTTCAAACGAAATTCATAATAATTATATAATTTTACTAATTAAAATAATTTTATTCAAGACGAGATAACTTAGTTAATTTGCTTAATTATTGGTTATGAGCTACTCACCCAGTAAGCGAAAGATATGCATTTGAATCCTACTGTGTCCAAGATTGTTCTGATAGTAAAGTTTTTGAGGCTTTTCTAAATATACAATTTTTTTACTTGTAGATGTGTTGCCTCGATTTGTATGCAGTTTACTCTATTACCGATGGCCACAAACTAGACGTGTCTGCTCTCACAGAAGACGAGCGAAAGGTGTTGAACCTGTCCATGGAACTGGTTGCCGGCACTCTTGCCGCTTTGTTACTGCCTGCTCACACTAGAGACTCACAGGAGATGTTGCCGTACCCTGCTCTGCCGGCTGGTAAGCATTTTATAAATATATTTACTCATTACCTACCTCTATTGAATCTCCAAATACAACGTTCTTACTCTGTTGAGTAAGATAAACAGCAGGCGATATTAAGAATGTAATGGTTATATCAAACACTGGGCAGGATTCGAACCTGCATCTATTGTATTCCGGCCAATAATAATGTAAAGGCAAAACAGTCCAGTAGAGATGCGTACTATAACTTCAATTTTATAGCTACCATCTTTCAATTGCAATATAATTGTACAAAATGTGTTGTCCTAAAACGTGTTCAGAAAGGGAAAAGCTCTTCAAGTCGGTTCAACTAGCCAACGGCCTATCGGACCGTCCGACCCGGTTGCCACAAAGGCCAATTTTGTTGCATTTAGAAAATAAAATGTGAAGATCCTTCACATTGGCAGTTTTGTATAAATTTTTGTTACTTTTACAATTTTTAATTTTGCCTCAATGTGATCCTCTCTGCCGTGGACACTTTTAAAGTCATGTAAATTCAGCTTACAAGCACACGAGAGAGTGCATGGCGACCTTAGTCTTGGGTAACTACTCCTGAGACATTCCCCGTCATAAAAAAATAATACTTCACCTCCAAACGTAGCGTTCCATGATACGCCCGATTAAGACCTGGTGTGTTGCGGGGCTTGTGGTTTGGTGGGCTCATTAACTTCAGTGTATTTTTTCTACTTCTATTTCTACGGCTATCAATTCAACCATGCTATAAAAGCTGTACAATCGCCATCAAGTGTTGTAATACTAAAAGTTCATAATACATACACTCTAAATATATATGTATATATATATATATATATATGTACAGTAGGCGCTCGGTATTCTGTCACCCATATTTTTTCACCTATGCCGGATTGTCGGAAATGCCGAATTATCAGGCACCGAACTGCCGAGCGAACCGTTCTCCGCTCTGTAATCCGGCAGTTTAATGTGAAACCTACCGGATTATAGAGCAGGAGAGCTGAGTTGGAAAATGCCGGACTATTGGACGTGCCGGATTGGTGAATGCCGGATTACCGAGCGTCTACTGTTTATTATATAAAACATATATTATCGACAAATCACTGTTGTAATATAAAAAATCTTAAGTATCCCTTTAGTTCTAGTTCAAACTCTTCGATTCAAAAGAAATATAAAACGTATTAAATACATTTTTAATTTCCAGTCAAAGTTCTGATGGAGTGGATTCGGTTGCATTCAGATGTCCTGAAGGAACCGTCATTTGTTTCTCGCTTACAACTGTGGCCTGGACTCTGCACTCTTCTCAATAGTCTACAAGAGTCTATCAAGGACTTTTCAGCAGAAGACTGTAAGCACACATTACACAGAGTATCTTACAGTAAAACCTCGTTAGTAAGAACACTGATAATTCGAAATTCGCTGTAATTCGAAATTTTCCCGAAAAAAAAGTCCGTTGAACATTATTCTCATATATATACCTTTAATTCGAATTTCGTAATTCGAAATGATTTCAGAGTCCCTGGCATATAAAAATATTCAATAAATCGTAATAAAGTACACTATTTCATGAGCCAGTCATTGAAAATTGTGACAGACTTTTCTTAAAACATCAAAAATTACTTATTTTATGATGATAATTAAAATAATCCTGACATTTTATGACCCAATTCCGTAGGCACATCAGTTATGATCAGAAACGAAATAATTGAAAATCAAAAATTTTTTTTTTCAAAATTGTTATGTTTTTCCCCCATACATTTCGTAATTCGAATTTTTTTTCGTTTTTGCGGTCCCATGGAATTCGTATTAACGAGGTTTTACTGTATTACCTATTTCTTCTTACTCGATGGTTGTTTATTCAAGTGACTTAGGGAAATCTGTAACTAATAGTAAATTAACTAAAAACTGGAATTCATTGTGCATTTTCAAAGGAGGATTTTAAAGTTCATTAGAATATCAGTTTTTTTCATCTCAAAATTGATCTCCAAAAATAACACTAGCAATTTAAGATCTTTCATGCTCTTAATCTTAATGTACTTACGGCTTTATTGTTTTAAGAATTGCAACTTTCTATTATGAATAGACTCAAAAGGTAGGGTCGGGCCTGGGAGATTTGATAATTTAGGTACAGTATCTGTATGCACTTAGTCTTTTTCAGCAAAATTGCACTATTACGGGCTAGAACAGGCATGTTTAATGTCAGTCGCGGGATGGATTTTGGTTGATCGCACTAAAAAACTTATTCATTCGGTAGTAATATATGTAATATGATTTTATTGAGATTTTCAAGAGAAAGCAATAACTATTCCTATTTTTGTTTCCTTAATCGGCTTATGTGAATGTCATTAACAGTGAGGAAGCCCACGTGACCTCGTCGTATTACTTGAGTCATATTTGTACACACAAGACCTGCTACACGAGTGAGAGAAAGAGAATATGTAACTCTTCATGCTTAGTCCTCTTACTGTCGCACAATAGGCATAGTAGAATAACAATTTAATTGTTGGTGCAATTAGGGCCCAAAAGAAAACCAAGACTTATAATGGAAAGCGTAGTAGATCACAGACTACATATGTACATATGTTGGACATGCCTAGCATAGAGTGATGAATGATAATTTCAAAACATAAGGTGTAGATAGTGTGCGTTTCAATTTTTCAACACTGATGGAGTTAAGTACAGGCGGACCTCGACTTTCGAACGTTTGACTTTTGCACAATTCGCAAAATCGTTTTTTTAAAACGTCGCGGTGTGGGGTAAAGATATCCCCCTCGCTTGCTCACAAACAAGTGTATTTCTTGCATCACTTGCATCCTGCTCACACCTGTCACTTTGCTTGTGAGCTAGCTAGGATATGTTTAGTGAGTGAGAAACGGAAAAACTGCAGTGTTGCTACGAATAAAAAGAAATCAAGGACTCATAAACTTCACACGATCGAGACAAATGACAAACGAGGGAAATTATTAGACGTTCTGATAGCGGTGAATCTTTTGCATCAATCAGACGTTCGTATGATACAAACAGGTCTACGATATGTTGTGATAATTGTGGAAATATATCTTTAAAGATTGTTTCCAAAAGACACGGCACGGCATAGATATGGATGAAATGGAAAAATCTTTGTCATCATGGATCTATGACCAACATCAAAAAGATATCCCTCTGAGTATTTCAATTATTCAAGCGAAGGCTCTTAGTTTGCACAAAGATTGGAAGGCTAGATTAAAAGAAGATTCGAACACGATTTTTCAAGCAAGTAACGGTTGGTTTAACAATTTTAAAATGAGGTTTTCTTTTCATAATATTAAATTCACTTGAGAATCGGCTGATGCGGATAAAGATGCTGCAAAAGAATTTATTTCCTCATTATCCAAAATTATTGAAGATGGAGAATCCTCTAGCCAAATATTTAATGTAGATGAAACAGGTTTATTTTAGAAAAAATGCCTAGTCGTACATTCTTATCCAAGGAAGAATCAGTTGCCCCTGGGCATAAACCTTCTACTTTCTAAAAACCGATTGACATTGCTTCTTGGTGGAAACTTAGCTGGTGATTTAAAATTGATGCCAATGTTAATTTATTAACCAGAAAATCCCAGAGCATTGAAAGGGAAAGATAAAGAATTGCTTCCAGTCATTTGGTAATCAAATAAAAAAAGCCTGGGTTACTGCGTTAATATTTAAAGATTGGTTTACTTTACATTTCGTGCCAGCAGTTAAGTAATATTGTAAAGTTAATAATTTACCATTTAAAATAAGAAAAAGAAGAGTGGAGAACAGTTAACTCTTGATAACTTTTTAAGGGAAACACCCGCAAACCCCACTTAAATATGTTTCTTAAACATCGTATATTTACTTGATAAATAAATATTTTAAAATACTTACAGTTTTTTTTTTTTACTTCCCTCTACTTTCGAACATTTAACATTCGCACACACTTTCAGGAACCAATTATGTGCAAAAGTCGAGGTCCTCCTGTAGTTTATATTTATAGCTTATCATGTTATACCTTAATTGCTGTTTTTTTTCCTGTTTTTATGATAGTTTAGTATCAAATTTGAAAACTTCTACATGGGCATCAAAATTTAATTTTCAGTCTAATGCTGAATTATGAGTATTGACAAATTAGGGTGATGATAATATTATGATGGTATATTTTAATACATTTTCAGATGACACCATCCCATTGCCGGAAGACGAGGAGCTGCAAGGATATCTGCCCATAGATTTAGCTTTTTCTAAGCTCAAGTATACCAACTGTGCATCATCACCGTTGTTTACCACTAATAATTCTGTGAGTCTTCTCAAATCGGCTGAAGGCCTGTCGAAAGAGGAAATTGTCGTGAATTTGGAAAAGGAATATGCATTGAAAAAAAAACATGGCAGGTTTTTTACAGCTGAGATTGAAAAATTAAAAAAGGAAAAAAGTTTTATCGATTCCCTGAGAGCTCACCGATTGATAGAGCTCGGAGAGTGGTTGGCTCTACATCAGAAAGATAATGGAGTCGAGTATATCAGTGTTAGGTTAGTGATACATAATATTTTATCTACTTCGTAACAATATTTTATTTATCGGTTGAAGTACTTATATTTCTATATCTACTTATATTGATCATGATATTCTTTTAACTAAACTGTGTGCAGTAGGCGGATCTATTAATTTTGTAAATTTTTTCAAATCTTATTTTTCGCATCATTGTCAATATGTCGAGTACGCTGGGTGTGCATCTGAAGTCTTTCAAACTCTTTCAGGTGTTCCCCAAGGATCAAATCTTGGACCAATTATGTTCCTCATATTTGTCAATGATATAGTTAAAGCCATGGATGGAGTAGAATTTTTACTTTTTGCGGATGATTTGAAATTATATGCACCAATTCGCAATGAGTTGGACTGTTGCATGTTACAGAGAAATCTCTGTTCAATTGAAAGTTGGTCAAAAAAGAATAAATTAGAATTTAATACTGACAAATGCTTTTGTATTACTTTTTCTAGGTCAAGAACTCCGATTAAATGCAATTATATTATGTCAAAAAATTCTTTAAAACGTCAATCTGAGGCGAAAGATCTTGGGATAATTTTTGATTCTTCATTATCCTTTCACTCGCATATAACTTCCACGGCTCTACGTGCGAGTAAGCTTGTAGGATTCATCATGCGACAATCCAAACCATTCAAGAATCCTAATGTATTACGTACACTCTACGTCTCATTAGTGCGTAGCATTCTTGAATATGGGTCGATTATCTGGTGTCCTTATGAGGTTTCCTATAAGCTTATTTTAGAACGCGTCCAGAAGAAATTTCTTCGATGTCTTTATTTTAAAACATTTAACTATTTTCCTTTCGATAATTCGTCAGATGATTATTTTCCGACTGCCTTTCTACAAGGCATGCTTACTTTTCACTCTCTTGAATCTCGTCGGTCTCTTCTGCTGTTGAAACACTTTTGCCTGTTATCGCGAGGGATGGTTTCCAATCCCGGTGTCCTAATGAATTTGAATTTCCATGCGCCTGTCAATTACCTACGTGGTCGCAGTCATGATTTATTCTGGATTGGAACCGTTTCCTCGCGTCAAGCCTATCAGGCACCATTAGCGAGGGGTGCAAGACTAGTAAATGCGCTCCCTAAAGACATAGACATTTTCAATGATGTACTTTGCATTTTATTTTTGAAACTATTTTTCTGTATAAAATTGTATATTTTCCGTTCTCAAAAATTATATTTTTCTGTATTAAATTATACTTAAGTATGTTTTGATTTTTTTTTTTTTTTTGTTATTATTGTTATTATATATATATTTCTTTTTCTATATTCTCTTCTCTCTTGTGAGGGTAATGTTTGACTTATAATGTAAATCTCATGTTGTGTACGTCTTGAATTTAGATTTGTTATGTCCACAATGTTTTGTATTCTTAAATAAATAAATAAATAAATATTATTATAAATCATGTAAAATTGAATATATTTACAGTGACACCAATGGGGCTAAAAAGTTCACTCCGATTCAAAACACTCTTGAATCTAATCCTGATTTACTCAAAGCAATTGAAGAGTTGTCATTGCTTCGCGAAAAAAGACTTCATGAAAATATTGAACAGGACTTAAAAATTTCTGAAGCTTCATCATCCAACCGTGACGGTATAATGCATCATTTTGTCTATTATTTCTGTATCGTTCTCTGTGATTGCAACATACACTATAAGTATTATTCTGATGGCTGTCTGAGAAATTCAAATTAGGAATAATATGTATATCCATGGAATGAAATTGGGCTTCTTTTGTTTTCATTAGTGAAAGAAATATGATTTGCATTTTCGGAATGCCTTACTTATTGTCTTATTGTGTGTTGTGTAGCAAAAACTGTGTAAGTAGTGTTGATTGTAAATAGAGTACCTAAATCTATATTCATTATTCTTTTTCTTTACGTAATGAAAGTACTTTTTTTTACAGATGATAACTTGAGTGATACGGAATTGAAAATTGGACAGCAATCAGGGTCTGATAAATTGCTTGGTGAACAGCTTAAGTTGAAAGAATCATGTATCCCTCCGCCCATTGTTATATCTGAAGCAGACTTTAAAGAAAAAGGTGACTATCTAAATATATGACATTTAGACAATGTACCTACAACAATCTACCTTGATTTAAAAAATCCTGGGTGGAATTAATTCTTAGTGAAATTAGAACAATTTTCATTGTTGTTTCAGTTCGTGAGAAACGTGCAGGTATTTTAAAACCCCAAGGTTCTTTGGAACGAGCGTGGGGAGAGAAGGCTCTCTCACGAGGGATTCGCGTCGAAACTACTTCTCCAGAACGTGATTCCTCAGCAGGCGATTATACAATAGACACCGCCGATAATCAGGTATATTTTTGAATTACCACGAAAAAGATGCTAGTTTTATAAACACCACAAAAAGTTGCAATGTCGATAATTTTATGGATCTCAACATTGATATATGGAACAAACATGGTCCCTGATATCCAGCTGTTTAGTGCTAAATAAAAAAAGTCCTGGGTAAATGTGCCGCAGAGGTGGTCATGAGATTTTACAACTTTCTTTTTAGACCAAACCAAACCTAACCTAATCTTCTAACCTACCCCAACCTAATATTACCTCATATAATCTTAGTTTGTGATAATGGTGCATCAAAATGTATGAAAATCTCAAATTTTCAATTAACGATTATTGGATCGAAAAGCCAATGCGCCGACAGAAAAGGGTATTTATTATAATTGTCTACGTGGAATAAACTGTTTTCGTGAAAAAAAAAATTATAAAAGCTCATGGCCACCTCTGCGGCACAATTACCAAGTCCTGGAGTATTAATTATTTATAATACTTCAGCTACATACCTCCCTTCTCATCTTGTTTTAAGAATATAGCCATGTAGTCTGTGTATCAACATAAGCTGAGTTTGAATGACCAAATTGGGTAAAGTGCTGGAAGGAGCAAAGACTGTAATTATTCCTACAATTTGGACTGCTTAATTGTTTGTTTCGAATTTAACTCCCAATTTATGTGGTATGAATATACATATTTATGTTCTCGATTTGTTTCCCAAGTTAAAAATAACAACAACATGATTTTCTATATTGCCGGAGTGCAGACTCGGTGCGCTCCTGCTTCTCTACACTACTGCTGTATAATATCTTATGTTATGCTCTATTGATTAATGGGTTATTTTCAAAATTCACTGTTACCAGGATACGGGCAGCAGTTCATCGACGGTATCTCAAGACGGAGCCATATGCACGGATATTAGTTCTCTGTTGGACCCGCTTACTCCAAAAGATAAAGAAGAACTGTCTTTAAAAAGAGAGGGAAGGAAATCCAGGACTAACGTTGCAATGCAGGCCATCATGAAAAAGCAAGAGGAGTCTGGGAAACAGGTGTGGACTGTGTTATACTTATTGATGTGCAGAATTTTATTTTACTCACATTTTTATCCATATTAAAAACATTAATCTAATACCAACTATATATTTCCAGGTCAAATTTCTTACTCCTGTTACTACACCGGAAATCTATTCGAACCAGATTTCTCCTCTCGGCGTAAAAGATATCGGTGATAAGAAGAAGATCATTCAACCGAAAGCCATCAAGTCACTTAATTTTCTGCCAACCGACCGAAAGACCGGCGGCATACTCTCGCTTAAAGATAAATCTGCTGGTTATCCTCACCTCGTCAATACGGAAATTCCTGCCTCGAGTGAAATGTCCAAGACCGAAGTGACATCAATTGAACAAATGCAGGCCGGCTCGGAAGAGCCTGCTAAAACTTCCCCGGCTGCTAAATCACATGATAAATCGCACGATTTAAAGGTTAATTCGTCCGGTCAGCCAGTTCCCAAGTATCAATCCAGTCCGAGTAAGAATCAAACTATGAAAGGCTATGATGTTGAGAAAAATTTCAACGATAGTGTGATGATGTTAAACCACCCATTCTATATTCCTTGGAGTGATGGTTCCTCGATCGTTCGTCCCCCCTATCAAGGAGATGGACCTTTGGCTCTTGATGACTTTCAAATGAATCGCAGCCTAGGCGTGTTCAGTCAACAGAATCCAGGAAATCAAATCAAACCTGCATATTATGCTCCTTTCAACGTACCGGATAATCATCACGGTGGGATCACTCTGCCTGTGGTAAATCCGAAAGAGATTGACGTTCGTTCGGTCGCATTGCAGAAGCAGAAGACGGCACAACACGGGATGTCCGGCGACACGATGACTCCAATGCCTGATCATTACATGAATCACCGAGATCCCAACGCCGCCGGACATAACTATTGGTACAATAATATGTCTCCATCCGGAGCCAATAATCCTCTGCAGGCTGCTCCGCAGAGAGACAATCAGACCAATTCACTCAGAACCAATAATCTACCGCCAAGATTGGCCAATCTATACAAGAACAAGAATGGCAGTCAAGAATATGGAGTCAGGATGCACGATCAAACAGGACCCTCCTTCCGATACGGCTCAATGCAGGATAACAGAAATGCACCTCCCTCGTTGCAAAATGTCCCTTTGAATTCTAACAAAACTCAAGCGTCATGGGTGGCAGGATCCGCCGCCCCGCACGCACCCAACTCTTGGTGGAAACCAGCCACCGGTGAAATAGTCGCCGATCCCGGCTACGATGCTAACTACCAACACAATTTTAATCCTGAACAGCACTACCCGCCCAACTACTATGGCCAACATTCGCCCTCGCGGTTGATCGATCAGAGATCTCATTTAGATTACCGAGAGCAAACAAATTCACCCAACTACGGGCAGCAGAACAGGAATGCAAATATCAGTACAGGAAGCGCTCAGATGAATTCCAGATTCAATATTCCTTTCGATAAACAGCTGCATCAGAACGCTCAATATCCACAGCAGCCCTCCAACTATTACAATTCTCCTGCAAATAATTTCTCGGGAGCTTACAATCAGTCGTCGGGAGGTTACGGCAATCAGAATTCCTACAGTCCCATCATGTATCCTCAGTTTACAAGTAAATTCGGCTTTCCGCAGCAGCAGCAAGGGGGGATTTCTAAGCAGCCTCCCTCTCATATTGGCAATGCAGATTATGGTAACAACCCGTACGTTTCGAGAAACATCGATCGCTTTGGAGCGATGTCAAATAATGAATCAGCGAGTTCCGACATGTTCAGCGAAACCGGCCATCAATTAACCAGAGACTTGCAACATGCTCTGCCCGCCGACACCGCCAACCTCCTATCCGCCAGCATTCCGGAATTTGTACCTAAACATCTCGGTTTGGATGCTGTCGGGGCCTCGTCCAACAGTTTTGAAGCCCCTATAACCAATACTCAAACTGATACTAAAAAGATAGTCGATAAAGATTCGTTTTCGGTAAGTATACTTATTCATGCCACTAAAACTGTTAATTACATAAGTTTTATTTTACACTAATGCCTCGCTCTACGGCCGAGATATGTTCCTGGAATGTTGACTGTGAAGCTAAATGCCATATAACGAATCACTTATTTCCATACAATTTCCATCACTCCAGGACTCATCACTCCTAGCATTTTATTTATTTCGAAGTCATATTACTTCCTTTACAATAATAAATAAATTATTTATAGTGAAAAATAAGATAACGCTTTTGATAAATCTTTGCGGCCATCAGCCGATAAGATGTTGTAATGTTTCATTTTATGATGCAGGTTGTTATTGTTCTGCATCCGTTCAAAAAATTTCCATGTCAAATTGTTGATTTGCTCGAATTTTTTTATGGTTCTACAAACATAATACATAGGTATGTATTTTTATCTCACTGTATATTTTTGTGAACTATTATTTGATGTATTTAATACTTTGGACGCTGAAGACGCACCTGGCGCGTAATAACCAGGCGGCCGATCGATGTAATTAACGTGCATTTTAAAGGTGGTAATTAAAAAGTCATTATCTAGTCAGCAGTGAATGAAAAAATTGGGTTGTAAATCAAAATCATTACACCATGATTAAAAAAAGACCATTGTAGCAAAAAGCTGTATAGTAGGTGTATTAACAAAATGAATGATTGTCTCACATTCTTTAGTTTTTATTCACAATACAAATTGCTTTTGACGAAAAATGTTAAATGTTTTCACTTATTTTATTATCCAGTCATTATCGCTTTTGTCTCAAAATTTAATTTAATTTAATCTTCTGCTATTTTGTTTTTTTACAGTTCAATGAACCAGTCGCATCCGGTAATCCGATCGGCAACACCTACTCTCTGTTCAGCGGCACTCCGCAAAGCTGGGTAGCCGGCGTTCCTACCACCTCAGCCGGAAACCTTCCACAACAGGTGCGCAGTGCAGTTATTGTATTTCAACAGATGATTGAAATTTATTTTAATTTATGTTAAAAATAGTACACCAACATTTCACATTCAGTGACATAGCTACCGCATTGAAAGAGTATCCATAGCATTGGAGTCCAGCCGGAAAAGAGACCCAAAATCCTAGATAAAAAATTGAAAGGAAAGCTTAAAAAAAGCCCTCGACATTGATTTTGGACAGATTTTTTTAAGTCAGGAGAGGACCCTCGCATAAAGTGCCCTAACCTAACCTAACCATACCATGCCTCTCATCACAGTATTAATGTAAATATTGTTCAATATGTACATGGGGATTTATATTTATTTATTATTTACACATTTTTATTTATTTTTGTAATCAAAGACAACTGAATATCACATAATAATCTATATTTCCTTGATATATTTTCAGAGTTTGTGGTCTGGCCCGGGTCCTTCACCATTGGAAAGACTCCTTGAGCAGCAAAAGCAGTTCAAATTTTCAGGAAATGAATGACAGACTCCCTCCAATCGAACCCTCGACGGTTCTGTGTTCTACCCCAATTCAGTTCTCAGCGAATTGTTTTACAATGCGAAAAAATAAATGAAACAGATGCGGAGATATCTTGTAACTTATAGAGTTCGTTTTCAAAGCATCATCGTAATTCCATTGCGGCTTTACAAAATTATCGATTGACATAGAAATGTTTCATATGTTTGACTGGAAAGCATTTTTCCATGTTTGGAAGGTTCAGCTTGACGGCTGGTGTAATTTTTGAATCAAATTACCACCGAAGTAACTTGGAATCAATGAAACATTTGAATCAAGCTACATACTAAAATTACTATAGACTGACCCTTTGCTTCGGTGAAGGAGAACTCCGTTTAAATGTGAGTGGAGTGTAATGTTGTCATCATAGCCAGTAAGACTTATTGCAAGTACCTTTTATGATGTTACCATTGTTACCAATGCATATTTGTTGCTCTTTTGTCGTCAATACTATTTTTTTTAATTTATAAACATCCACAAGTTATAAATAATGATTCCATGTTTAAATCAAAATAGTGTTATATATTCATTTCTCTAAATTTAATGTATTACATATTTATGTGTCTTTCTTTTAGTTTTCTTAACAAGCGTAGTGCCTAATAATTTTATGATTTATGACCAAACCACTATTTTTGGCTTTTCAGTCACATTTATTTGATGTGTATCAGTTATGAAACTTTTAGCCAGAATGGAATATTTTGATAAGCATTTAACAATATATTATGTTAAAAATATTTTTATTAACATTTAGTTAGTTGTTAATTATATGGCTTGATTCTATTTCGCTCAGTGCCACATTATTTTTAAGGGTTTAAGAAATTTCATCCACCCTCCTGGTCGGAGAAAATGACATTTCTGACATTAATATTTTATGTTTGATAAAATTAAAACGGTCAACATATACATAATATGAAAACCGATTGCTTAAGTATCTTATGATGGATTCCAAGACAATAATGGTTTGAACAGGCCATAATTCCTTTTTTTCCTCTCTTGTTTTTTTTAGATTAGTGTTATAGTTTTTTTTTTAAAGTTAAGCCTTTTTATTTAAAAAAAAAAAACCTGTTAATAATTTTAAGGCAACATTTAATTTTTTGCAGTATGTAGTTAGGAAACATAATGTATGTAGTATGATAATGGACTATATAATAGTACAGACTTTAAGCTAAGAGGATTATAATTATTTTTACTAGTTGATTCAGATTGATATTACTAGAGTGGATTGACCAAATCATATTAAAAAAAGTAATCTTATGTAGGCACCGATGTTGTAGTCTTGTAATAAACATTCAAAATTATATAGTTTTTCATACCCTTTCAGTGTTTTAAATGCATTTAAAGATGTATCTTTTATTGTTATATCTTAAATGTAATCAATTTAAAGTGAATGATATATACATTAATGTCTAATCCTACTTCCATAGTCTTAGAGTATGAATAATTTCACTAATGAAATTAATTGATTTCATAAGCAATGTATGTACATATTACATTTTTGCTTCATGTGTGAATGTCAGACTTATGTTAGGTACTTTATTTCATGGAATCCTAAATTAAAAAGTATTTCGTTTAAAAAAAATTTAATGACACTGAATACTACTGTCATACTTCATCGGGCAAGAAGTTTTAGTCGAACTGTCATTCTCGATCACCAGCCAGTCAGTATATATTGTAATTTTTTTTTTCCATATTTTTTACTTGTTTGGCTGTGAACCAAATATTCATTATGTTCATTCAGATTTGTAAATATTATAATATTATTTCCACTGAAGGCGTTTTGAAAGAGTACTGAGCAACTTAAAATATTATGTTGGTATCTGTCTAGTCTTGTTTTACTTTTTAACATAGGTTTATACCAAACTGTTACATTGTTATTTGTGCCCGCAGAACACGTCCTGCCTCTAAATCTGCTGATAAGGCCGGAATGAGTTTTTTTCAATGTATTGTGATTCAGAGCATCAATGGGTCCAGTTTATGGGTAACAACCATTCCTCATAAAGAAATATGTGTTAAGATGACATCGCTGGTATTGTTAATAATTATTATTGATTGTTGCTTTCGGTTGTACTAAAATAAAAATAATAAGGTTAAAAAACAGGGAAACATTAAAGAAACTGGCTACAATAATGATATATTTTATTAAACATTAATATTGTTTTATGTGTACAAGCTGAATTCAAGTAATTGTATCAGTTTCCAAATAATTGAATATGTAATTTTATTGCATCTGAATTATTCTCTACAATTAAGAAATAATAAACATTATATTATGAAGGCGTACTATAATAGTTTGATTTAAAATATACCATGCACAATCCAACATCCTGGTAAATTCAATATTCAGAAGTATTTATTATCTTGCAATTTTAAAACAACAGAATAATTGTTACTCCTTCCTGAGGAGCTTTGATGTATGACATATATATTTATTATATTTAACACCGGCAAATATCTAAATAACATTAGGAAATCTTGGAATGGAGCTCCCATTCTCGTTTACATGTAAAATAGATAGATACATTTTATAATATTAAACCTGCTTAGAATACACAGAATCCATTCACACGGAATTGTCTCACTAATAATTTATGCAATACCTACATATTATGGCATTTGATTTCCAATAATAAATATAAACATTAATTAAATAGAATTTAATGAGAAGTAAAATTTTTAATGAGCGAAAAGAGGGTCATGATAAATTCAGTGCTTAGAAAACATAATATGTAACAATCGATAGATTTTAGAAGGAAACTTCTTATCACCCAATATTGCAAATCTTCAATATGAAGCAAATTAAGTTTTCCATGTCAAAGTAATCAGTCTTAATAAATTATAATACCTACCTGAAAATTGTCAAATGTTTTCCTTCGAACAAGTAAAAAGTGTATCAAACATAGTCTACAATTCATACCATCGAGGGTCATCAATTAAATTAGTTAAAATATTAAATAAATAAACATCACATCTACAAATTATCATCCTATACGGAAAACAAACATTTTCGAAATAACATACTGTTAAAGTTACGATCATAAATGGACGTAGGTGACTGAACATTATATTAATAATTATTATACCTACACTACTTTTATTCCTATATTTTAAATACGTCATATTTATTATAAATACTTATTATACTGTCTATGTTACATCTTTTCTTATAAATCAATCATGTCTTTCGCGTTCAATGATTTTTTTTAAATCAAATTAATAATTATTATTGATGTAATTGCGGCAGGCAACACTTTATAAGTAAAGAAGTAACATAATTATGTCGAACAAAATGAATCATCAAATTCATTTTGTGTTTCTTTGGAGGCAGTATAAGATGGAATCTTTTCAAGACGCATACACAAACCGACTCTTAGGCACTTGGCTAATCATTTCTCTAAGGCAGACAGATTTCTTTTGTGGGAAACACATTTTTCATGTCAAGCATACTATTTTATAACTGGTCAGTAACAAATTAGTTGAATAGCTTAAGTACTATGGTAAATACAAAAGAACACCCTAACTTATCAACTCATCAACCACCGAGTTTCATTCGTTTCTAATGTTATATTTCCCAATTATAATATTATATATTGCAATTATTGCTTCATACCAAAGTTAAGTAGTAATTTGCAGCAGGTGGCACAGTATTAAATGAATTGATAGGTGAATTACCATTTTTTATTCTAAGAGAAGTAATTATATATGAGCTACCGCAGAGTGAACGTTATCTTAATAGATCTTTGCCAATTACCCCATAATATCGGCTCCATGCTATGACATACAAATTGAACCATAAAACTTCAGATCGTCTACCACTACCCCACCATGGGGTGATACAAAGGGGTGAATGTTTTTACACCCTTGCCAAGCACTGAGGTTAGTGTTTTTGAATACCGCGAACAGGTCCACGTGCTGGCACTTTTGTATCTTACATTTAAGCAATAAAAAAATAAATGTAACATACAATATTTAAGCGATGACCAAATTTCGTACCTGCATTTATTTTGATTTATTTATTAGTTGCAAAATAATATTTTCATCAATCTTCGTTCTCGTGAAAACAATTTTTATCAATCGACTAGCTTCTTTTGGTCAATAGTTGATAACACTATGCTGAAACTTGTTTCATTTGAGATTTGACAAGAGTTCACAAACTGCTCAAAATGTTTTATTTGGTAAGGCATTTAGATTAAGGACTATTATCTATTAATGAGAATGGCATACGATAATGTGAAAAATGTTCAATTCCCCACACAAAGATTACTTTTTGAAGTGTTCCACTTACACAACAATAGTGATATATAATTAGTATTGTAAATTGGAAAGATGTTCCTAGCACTACACACTATTAAATCATTTAATTAGACTGCTCAGGTTATAGAATTTGTGTCATTTATATAAGGTTTTAAGACCAAATTTTATCATGTGACAACCTGAGAACTGAGCATC
Source organism: Rhyacophila brunnea (assembly GCF_057557595.1). Taxonomy (NCBI): domain Eukaryota; kingdom Metazoa; phylum Arthropoda; class Insecta; order Trichoptera; family Rhyacophilidae; genus Rhyacophila; species Rhyacophila brunnea. The sequence continues at coordinate 6,849,474 of NW_028232859.1, forward strand.
CCCTTTAATCAACAACACGTTATCACGGCACATAACAATCAACTCACATAAAAAACTATGATACATTGTAAATACGATTGACTACTGATATTCATTAATATAAGGATCATTAATAATACATTGTGTGTCCCTGAAGAAGGAGATCTATAATAATATATAATATTTAAAAGGTGATAGGTACATATATTAACATTGGGTAAATATAATACAAAAATGTATATTGACATGCTTACAACATAGTCGGAGAATTATTATAAATCAAGATTAGTCAAAGTGGAATCACTATCTTACCATATTCTGGTGAAATAAATTAATCTTCAAAGAGATTCAGCATTTACTTGGTGATAATAGATAAATTCTATTGAATTAATAAATGAATCAGTATACCAACATGCTGCTCTCCAAATTTGGAAATAAGCTCATCAAAGTACAAAAAAATACTTCATCATATTATAGCAGCAGCGCCTGTACACATACATGGATTTACTTGCATCAATAGTGTGTATTTTAAACAGAACTATCTCGATAATAACTGTTTACACGTAAAAGTGCTGACTGTCTAGCCAATCTCATTCTTCAAGAGTAAGCGAGACGTGATGTTGTCACTATATGGTACTATTTGACAGGTCGTGAAAATTGGTTAACCCCAAAACGAGTCTGATGTAAATGAATTTTTTTACCGGTACGTTCGCCACTACCGTTCTACTGCGTAGGCGCAGATACCACACAGTCTAATTGTTGCGTGAAAATTCAGAAGTTTCTGAACTTTTTTGATACATGCATGCAATCTTGCAATTTGCACGATTGTACACATTACACATGTATGTTTTTGTTATGGCCACAATAATGCGTACTGTCAGCAGTAAATTCATAAACATGTAAACAGAACTCATTCAAGACAACTTATACAAGTAGGTCATACATACTAAGATATAATTCATCTTCGCTAGTTTTGCTTGGTAATTATTATATACCTAAAAATGTACTTGACTTCTCTTGGTATTCAACCGAATATCAAATATTATTATATATATAATATGTATATGACTTTACTACTAAATCAGTAATCAGTTTGACTTGTGTACTGAAACCAACAATGAAATGCAGATTGATCATACTATTGACTTTTGAAATATTCATATAGAAAATAGTACCAAGATCGTCATAGATTCAATTTTAAATGCAATTCTGATTTACATTTAAATACAACAAACTAAATAACGTATACAAAAAGACTAATATTGCTTTTGCTTGAAAGTGTGTGTGTGGGGGGTGGTTATCTTAACCTACTTTCTATAAGGAACAGGCATCACCCGTTTTCCAAAACCATAAACAGCATGTCAAATTGACCACCAGTGAGATCCGATAACTTGAACATCCCACAGTCATTCCGCTAGTACTCCACTGTGGGCACATAATTTTTGTAGTGTGGTAATATAGATACATAAACAATTAATTACACATTCAATAGATACATATTATTTAATAGTTGAACAACCAGTATGCTCCAAATTACTTGCCACAGAAATTTAAAATACAGCTACAATTTTCCAATATACTTAGTGTATGACATTATACATAAATACGTTTACGGTTAATTCAAAATTCGTAATATTAAATAATTTCAGAGTCCCGCCCCAAGTAAACTATTCGATAAATCAAAATACATACCAGGTTATAAAAGAAATAAAAACGCTCACTTTCAATTTTAGTAGCACTCACTAAAAAAAATATTCGCCAACCATCATTATCACAATTGGAAGTTTTGATTGGTTCGCTGAAAGATATTATGCATTATTGTAGGTACTGGTAAGTCTTAAGATTTTCTAGCGTTGATATGTGCATTATATTACATATTAGTTGCAAATCGATTGTGAACATTACAGCACACATTGTGAAACATTATTAAATTTATTATTTTGAGACATCAATACAGATTATTTGTGGTTGTAATGGTAAAGTTGTACGAAGGGAAAATCGAGTGCGTGGCAACACTGACTTTGGCACGAAAAATTCTTGGCACTATTGTTCTTCAAACATTTGAGAAATAATAAACAAACGGAGTAGCTAGTAATGCATAAACACAAAATGGCCTCATTTGGAAATTATTTCTCAAATTAATTTGTACAATTATGTATTGTTTTAAAAAGGTACACAGTGTAGGTTTAAAATTAATAACAATTGTTATTGATCAGCTCCGAAACAATGTTCATATTACATATTTTTTAAATACTTAATTAAATTACATAAAAGAAATGAAGATAATTTAGCAAGACATATAAGTCCTAAATATATTATTAATCGCTAGCAATTTAAGGGGTGAAGTCAGCGCTTGAAATGGAAAAATTAACGAACCGGAGCGCTCGACAATTTTCTTAGGTATTAAGTTAGTTATCAAATTTTATGTGTATTTTATAAAAATAGTGAGTTAGATTTTTTTGTTATATGATATATCTAAGTCAGACAGTCAAATTATATTTTCAACAAGACAGCGATAATTTTACCGATTTCACGAACCGGAACGGCGCTCCGGTACACTCCGGTCCATTTCGAGCCCTGGGTGAAGTAAGAAATACAGTCTCACTTCAATAATAATGTAATATACCAAATTCAATATAGTTAAAAGAAAGCGAGAGGGTGACTTTGGATAAGTTTTAGTTTATCATAATTGAGATTATAGATCATCAGGAGTGTTTATATAAAGATTCACAGACATAAATAATACTATGGTAGCATTTCCTAAAATAAACAATTCTTTTAATCAGTAAATGACAATATTAGGATATAGAGATGGTATAAAAAACAACTTTCATAATATAGGAGTCATTAAATATTGGAGTGGCTTTTCCACACCACCAGCACCACTCCACATTAAGGTTCAAGTCTAGTCTACTAATCATTGACATTCATGCAATTTTATCGATCTAAAGCACAGTCTATATCATGAAAAAAAAATGAGATACAGTACAGATCAAATTTTTGAGATAATCATAGATTCAAGAATCTAATCGTCATTCACCACTACAACTGGATAACTACTTCAATTTCAAAGTTAAATTGTAAACTCAGAACAGTGCGTACAACTGGATTGCTTTAGGTTTAGATATCATGGCAATATTTAGTTATCAAATAAATGTTTATAAGGAATCGTGGGGTTGCTAACAAAAGTTGGTAAGACGATAATTTAGGTGTTTAGAGTTAACAACGGATTATGTATCAATATATAAATGTGTGCTAGAAAAAAAAATTCAAGGTCATTCGATACGTAGAACATGACCATTATAAAGCACAAAAAAATTATGCCGTCAAACTTTCAAATTGCAATTATTAATCCATAACATGATTTCGAGACTTACCAACTTTTAGCAGTAACCCCCACCCCACGTTATCTAAACTTTAACAGTAATAAATTGGATATCTCAAAATATAAGCGTCAGTAAAGTAGCTGCTGATTCCTAGTTGTAGAGTTCAAAATGTACAAAAGAGAAGGAAATGATGTGTCACATTCGATAGTATTCTCAAAAGCAGCATGAATCAAGTTACTCAGTTGTATTGTGGTGATGAAAAACACTCATTACAGTTATCAAAAATAAAGAAAAGGGTGGCTGACCATTTACGTTGTCACACCCAAAGTAGTACACAATAAAATAATATGGCACTCTCGGTAGTTAAACCATCCATTTGAAGCTGTTGGCAAATGTTGTGGCTCCAAATAATCATTCAAATCTGTGATTACAAGGAGAATGCTGTCACTGTCAAAAAGTGTATAGTATTTCCTTTAAATAGTAAATCTATGTAAAAATTTCACGTAGAAATAACAGGCTGCATTGAAAAAACCAAAACCAAAAAAGCTTCTTACATAATAGTTGTCTATAAAATTTTGCTATGGTTCAACTTAAATATAAATAATCAAATCAGTTGATTTCACAGATATACAATATAGCAGTGGCGAAGGGTGGAGGTAAGCTGTTAAGATCCGCCATAAATAGTGCACCTTAAACATGGTCAGTCAAACGTGTATGTTTTTATTGAAATAAGACTACAATTTACAGATGGTATTGGTTAGTTTTTAAAAATAAATTAAACCCTGCCTAAAACAAACCATAATAGTATTTGTATATTTTAGGCGATACGATAAAATTGTGCACACTTTTTCATACATACTTATTTGTTTTCGTTGGATTAAGAATACATATTACACATATTATTGGTTCATTTTTTTAAATTCCATAAGCCCTGCCTACGCCAAACTATAATAGATAAGAATTATTATTCTATCTATAAAATATCCAAAGTTATGTTTGATTTAATTGCATAATTTTAGATATTTTATAGATAGATGAGTATTTTTTTACTATTATCTATTATTGCTTGGTTTTCGCAGGGTTTAATTGAATTTTGAAAACTAACCAATACCATCTGTAAATTGTAGTCTTATTTCAATAAAAACATATACATTTGACTGACAAAGTTTAGTGTGCACTATTTATGGCGGATTTTAACAGCCTACCTCCACCCTTCGCCACTGCAATATAGTCAAAAAGCTGACATACTTAAAAATGGTATGAGATAATAATAATGTAATGGTTGATTAAAAATATTCTCTTCACGTTTGCCGTTCAATACGAAAGCTGTACATGTACTCCTGATCTACAAGAAATTTACTCTTTTTCTTTATCACTGGTAACTGGGCCTGAAAGAAACCAAACAATTGTGGTTAGTTGGTATACATAAAATATAAAAGGGTACTGCACAAATGATTCACAGATATAGCAAATGAATTTGACCTACCCCATATCCTTGTGAAAAGCCTCCCAGCTTTGAATTCAATTGAAATGGGACCCCATCTATTCCGCACCATGAGCCGAGAGTCTGAGTCCTGACAAGAGCGGGTCGCTGCATTCCTCTTGGGGCAGGTCGTGGTGGTATCGGTGCCCGGGGCGCAGGCCTTGAAGGCTGCAGACTATATGAAAGACTCAATTGCTCGTAGTCATTTGATGCGTCTTCTGGTAGCTTTTGGTTCTGGATTGTTAACATCATCAATTTTATATTTGGGTATCGTTAATATAATATTATGTATAATAGAGCAGGTATCAGTATGCTTGCGCAATATATTTGATTAACGCCATCTAGAGAGCAAATTTGTCTTAGCTACACAGTGAATCTAAGAATTTTATGTTATTAAAGGACTGACAAAAAACCTAAAAGATTTATCAAAAGCAACAATGTTCTTATTAAAAAATCATACAAATTGGTGCATATGTCGATGTGTTCTTTCAACGGTCTGAGACTATTTGAATAAAAAACACTTAAATAATAAAACATACAAAATATGTAAACAATAAGAATAAAGATTTCTGCTGAAATGTAGAATGGCAATCAATAACCTTTGAGTAATGCAGATGTGACTATAAATATAAATTCACACGTGTGTCTGCAATACATTTCAATGATTGCCATGCATTTGATTAAATTTGTAATTTAAAAATTTAGATTTCGAGAAATAAAAACATAAAACCGGGAATTAAATGTACTCAAATATAACGGGATTGCAGAAACTACACACAAATAGAGTGAGAGTATGAATTCCGGGCATGTGAAATCGGGGTTCCACTGTGCATTTAAAAAAATAAATGTGCTGTGTGACAATACATATTTTCAAATATTATATTGCAGCCTCCATGGTGAAAAGGTTGGCGACCTCTGTAATAGAGCATTAATTAATCAATAAGTGAAGACTAGAGACTTCATATTTTAGAAGCATAATGTAAAAAATATAAGATATACAAAAATATGATTTTGAAAGTAATTGGAAATGTACCTTTTTCCCAGGTGATGGACTTCCATTTTCGTGTAGGTTTAGACTGTTTAGCTCTGCAACGAGTGCAGAAGTTTTTGGAGGTCTCTCTGGAGGTACTCGAACCATTCTGTTAATTTTAAAAATATCAATCTGTAATTTCATACCTTTCAAATCCCATGTGTAGTTTTTACGTTCACTTACTCATGTCAATTGAATAGTAATCACAATATAATTATCGCAGAACGATAGGTAAACGTTATCAACAGTTTCGCTATAACGTATTTATGATGGCTAAAAGTGTTTCATAACATGTCGTCGCTATATGATTGGTTTATCGAATATCCGTTTTTGTCGAAATCGACCTTTCAATGCAAAATATTTTTTTGTATCTAAATGGATCAGAACCATCCTTTTCTTTAAATTGCTTTGTAATATTTGCATATGCTGTAAAAAGAACAATTTAAATACCTCCATGTATTTAAATATAGGATAATGAAATTTGTTTTTCGTCTCCTGAACATTTGACATTTGGTCTATTCGACAAACCGATCCTACAGCGACGATGTGTTATTATTTTTGTTAAAGCCAACCAAAAGAAAAAGAGATCATTTAATTTTCTTTTCACCTTCCCATTCCTGTATCAAGACTTAAGCCACAAGCTAGATAACTCAGAAGTTCATAGCCAACATCAGATAAATTTGGCTTTATTACTTTTTTATTATCAGTAAATAATAGCTAAAATGGGAAAAAATCTTATCGAAATACCTTTTACTAACGTCCGTTACAACATTTTCATAGTTCGTATTACTGCCGTTCACATTCAATTTAGCTATGTCGGGATGCAGTCTAGGCGAGGAGAGAATAGCCGCCGCGTGTACGGGTGAAGGCCCATTTGAAGTGCCGCCAACCTTAAAGCATAGCACCATTCCACTAATTTCCCTGGAATAAACAAAGGATATCCACTTAATAAAACAGACAATAAATTGAGAATAATGGAATCCATCCAAAACATTTAGAGTGAAGAAAATGCGTCCAACATATTGTAAAGGCGATTAATATTGGATGCAACACATACCATCAGAAGCTATGCAATGTTTACATAACTTAATTCTGAGTAAGACCGCTGTTAAGTTCGCGAAAATATCCAATCTTATTTATAGAAGAAATATTATCGTCTGTATAAAATACTAATTACAAGAGATGACCAATATTTTATTAATATACAACAACTTTTCATTTTTCTTTTAAATTGACTCGACCATCTGTTGTGGATCTTGGCGACCTCCCCCGAAGAGGTTTCTGAATAGTTTTTTATTACGAGAAATGGTTTTTAGCCATTCGCTCAACATATTAAGTCCATCATGTTCTGGATTCAAAAATCATTAAAAAAATAATATTTGAACACAAATCTCTAACTGTTGAATGACCAATAAAACATTTGAGGAGATGAGGATTAATGGGATCCAAGTGCATTAGTAACCAATTTGAGTAAATCGATTTCAAAGATAAACTATATGCACTGTTTATAACATTCTGTAAATGATGTTTTGTTTAGGTCAAAAAATATTTACATTAATTAATTTGTGTTTTTAATGTATGATGGGGTACAAGTCAGGTTAAAACATTCAAATTAGATAGGTGTCTATGAAAATAATAATAATACTTTATACACATCAGTTCGTGGAAGTAGTCCAATGTTATGAATAAAATGCTCATATATGTCACTTGTTCTTTTTTAAACCTGTACCCCTCAATTTAAAACCCCTTGAATTTCTCTGGATGGAATTACGGTATGCTGATGGATAATATCCCCTTTCCATACATCTTAGTATGAGGTTTGTCCATAAAATAAGGTCTCCAAGGCGCTGGAGTCGCGAGGAACGCTTTAACGCAAGATCCGGCAACACTGGCTTGTAGCTTGGTTCCCCGCCTACAAATCCCCACTACTCCGAGCTGTCTACGACGGATAGTCTTGGTTTGGTAGCCGCTCGCGATGGAGCTTTCACTCGTCGCTACTGCCAGGTTTGAATTACATTCAGTTATTCGTTTTTTATGTGCTACGCTAGGACTACGCCTATAGAAATTTATCGAGAGTTCTGTGAAGTGTATGGACAAGTGTATGAACATCAAAAACGTGCGAAAATGGTGCAGAGTTTAAAAACGGACATAGAGACATTTATAATGAGCAGCGTGCTGGACAGCCATCGGTTTCGGAAGAAACGATTGCAAAAGTGGAGAGGGTAATGCTTGAAGATCGACGGGTGACGATTCAAGATCTGTGCAAATTGACCCCTGATGTCAGTAAGACTACTAAGATTTTGACAAAACATTTGCATTATCACAAGGTGTGTGCAAGCTGGGTCCCCAAAATGCTCACCGAAGATCACCAACGGCAATGAGTTGAACACAGAAGAGGGTGAGGAATTCTTGGATTCAATTGTCACTTGCGACGAAACCCGGATACATTACATGACACCAGAGACAAAAGAACAGTCCCGTCAGTGGCGGCATTCAGGATCGCCGAAGCTGCGAAAAGTTAAACAAACATTGTCTGCCGGCAAAGTGATGGCGACTGTGTTTTGGGATAGGAAGGGTATAGAAGAACCTTCGCCGTGCAATTCAAAACAAAAGAAGGGGCATGCTGACGAAGGGAGTGCGTTTTCATCAGGACAACGCTCGGCCCCACACCGCCCGTGCAACTACCGACCTCATCAACCAATTTGGGACGTCACACACCCCCCCTACAGCCCGGACCTAGCACCAAGTGATTATCATCTCTTTCCTGCGTTGAAGTCACACCTGGGTGGGACAAATTTCAGGACCGACGAGGAGTTGAAAGAAGAGGTTGTCTGCTACCTGCATACTACGGCGGGAGAGTTCTATGCCACGGGTATACAAAAAATGCTACACCGCATACAAAAATGCATCGATCGCAACGGGGATTATGTAGAAAAATAGTAGAAAGTCCAAGCTTTCCAACAATGTATAATTGATTGCAAATAAACGTGTTTTTCTTATTGTCGTATTTTACGGACCACCCTCGTATAATAGTATGTGTAGTTACATAACACAACATTAATTATTGTAGGTAAGAGTTTAGAATGCAATTAGAAGATTCACTCTTACCCAGCATACTGGAATCCTTCAGGAGCCTTCTTCAGGCGGCTGCAAAGGATGATATCAGTGATCGGCGGTGTCTGTATACCACCTTGAACACCCTCATTAAGCTTGGAGAGGAGGAAGCACAGTTTTCTCTTGCGCCAAGCCCTCGCACCAGTATCATGTGTGAGAGCAGCGTAGCTGTAGCCGCGGGGAGGGGGGTCGCTTGATGCCACCACGCGGATTGATGACACCGCCATCCCGGGAGAGAATTCTGAAATAACAGATAATGGTAAACATGAATATAAATTAGATGACATCCAGAAAAATACAAAACTAAACGTCTACAGCCATGCAATCATTCCTAACCTTAGTTTAAGGAAACCTTGAAATATTTTATAATACCCGGGGAACACCTACGTGTTGAAATGTTTAAGTTCGACAGCACTGGTTAGAAGTAAACATTTTCTACCTATATCATTTGTAATTATTTTGTGATAATTTAAGTGTCTCACTCTGTCAACATTTTCATACATCTTCTCCCTGTCTCCCTCTCTACTATTGATGAACTAAGCTCCTCATAAACAATGTTTTTATTTTTTGATTGTCTATGTTGCCTAAGGTTATTATTAGAGACCGGATTATATGCAACATAAAAAGCTTGAAATATGCATTAAAATATGCATGAAAAATGCTTAAAATATGCATGAAAAGTGTCAAAATATGCAACATTAAATAATAACAAAATAGTAATGTTTAGTTTTTTTATTTCAAAATCAACATACAATTAGTAAGCATCGACGATAATAATTATTAATTAACAATTATTTAACATTTTGTTACTCTTGCAAACGTTAGCAATCAGGTACTGTTCCAAATGTTCGGTAGTAAGATTGTGTCTTCGATCACTCAAAATATCTTTATAAGTGGAAAAGGACCGATCCACATCCACTGAGGTAACTGGGCAGTATTTGAATTTGGGTGCTATGTTAGCACTTATTGTTTCTGGCAAAAGTTCATCCGTCCCATTAATGGTACCTACACATTAAACTTTGCACAAATGAATAAAAAAAAAAACTAAACTGATGCAATGAGCGCATCAACAATAGCATGCGTAATTTAATTGCCTAGTACGAGGAGTGCTGCAGTACGCGAGCGCGACGCAGAACGGTATCGTCCATCCTTCTCTCGCGTGACTCTGTGTTTTACTTGGCTTCGTAATATTATCCTACCATTCCTACCCAAAACAATAGACAAGCAGCTGCTAAGTGCGCTCTAAGAGCCGTGCGACTAATAGGTTTGACCAGCTACAACTTATACTACACAATATTGTAAATATAGCGAAAATATGCATCACTAGATTTTAGGTAAAATATGCAATAACCGGTGAGAATGGGCTAAATATGCAAATGCATATAATAAGGTCTCTAGTTATTATAGTAGGTAATAGCATCCTATCCCTATTATAATTGAATATACATAATTTGAAAACACATCAGATATAGATTCGTCCGACATAAATAGTGCACACTAAACATTGTCAGTCATGCTTATTTGTTTTCATTGAACTAATAATATAAATTGCAGATAGTATTAGTTAGTTTTAAAATACAATTAAATCCTGTCTAGACCAAACCATAAAAGTAGAGGTAGGCTGTGGAGATTTGATAAAAATAATGCAACTTTGTCAGTAGTAGGTACTTATTTGTTTTCATTGAACTGAAAATACAAATTGCAGACGGTTGTTAAAATTCGATTAAGCCGTGCGAAAACCAAACCATCATAAATATTCTTCTACCTATAACACATCTAAAATTATGTAAGGGTGGATTTAATGGCATAATTTTAGATATTTTATAGATAGAAGAATATTTTTTATGTAATATCTATTCGAGGGCTTAGTGTCAAACAACACTATCTACAAAAGTGCAACTTTACAGGAGAGCCAAAAATCGTTATTTTAGATTCTTGTAACTCAACAAGGGAAATGTTTATTTAAAAGCTAATGTTAATATTTTATAATTTATTGTGTATTGTACATTTATCTTGCTTATGATGATGTTAAAATTTATAGGGATAGTTTAAAAAAAATATGAAAACAAGGGTAACTTATGTAGTTAGCGTTAAACTTTACTGACGATTTAATAAGAAATTAGAAAAGGTTGACATAACGTTGTTTGACTATCATGTAGCCGTAAATGTAAAATAACGTTGTCTGACTTTAAGCACTCGTATTATGGTTTGCTTTAGGTAAGTACTTAGTTCGCAAAAATTAAAAAACGTCTCGAATGCATTTATGATTACCTTTTTATTTAGCAGCTCATAAAAACCTAAAAAATGGTCGCAAATCTGATTCTGAATGAGAATAATTATCAATTGGATGATTATGAAAAGGAACCGACAACGAAGAAAATTATGGTCACAGTAGTTCTGTATGCTATGCAAAGAGTTTCGTGTGACATTAATTTAGAATAATGTATGCATTGAGTACATACGTTCTAAAATGACCGCAAGGCAAAAAATTACATCTTCTAACAGCGCACATGCTTTGCTAATAGAGTAAATTACGATTTTAACAATACAATTTTCGATAACCAGGTGAATGTACCGTTTTCGAATGTTTGTAGAAAAACAAAAATTTTATGTCCGAGCGAGTTCGCGTTAAACAATCAAAATCACAAAACGATAAATAATTCGTCTTGTGTATGAATCAGTCATACAATCGTCATTCGATTGTAGTTACAAGAAGCAGTAATTGAACACCATCGACTCGCGTGCGTAAAAATACGTAGACCGTAATATCAAATCATTAGATAATGTCATGATAGTTCTTGAGAATTTCACGGAATTTAGTTGAAGTTGTAACGGGTGATGATCATCGGAAATCACCGTATGGTCTTTTGTACTCCAAGTCTAAAAACGATGGTATGAAGTCTGCAAAGAATGGACAGTATGGTGGAGAACAGGCCAATGGCACGAACGCAAATGCGCAATAATCACACCTATTACAGTGTATGGAGAGTTAATTTTGTACACTATAAACAATTAGTAATGTATAATTAATTACATACACGTTAGCAGAATAAAACAATTCTGTAAAGACATGGACTCAGCTTTGTATCAACGAGCAATATAAAAATGTAGAAAGAGGTTCATTTATCAACCACATTCATCAGTATCGATCTGTTAACTAAATAATGAAATTTATTTGACGGATCCGGATGTTTATGAGAACGCTTGTTTACGAGAGTAATTATTAATCTATTATTCATGTGCTGCAACCATTGGTAAGTATATATGTATGGATGTATGTCAGCAGAGATTCTTTTTACTAGGATTACATGGCAGACATTCTTTCAATTAATTAGTTGCATATTTAGGTGCATTGTATATGCACCGGATGCAAAAATACTTGTATAAATATTAATAGAAAACCTGTGTCAATTAGAGCCAGCCGCGGCATTCAAATCTGCGACCCGCGGAATAAGAGTACATCTTAGCATATATGTTTTAACTTCTCTACATACTATAGGACCTATAGGTATTTATATATACACTAGTGCACACACCAGCAAAAATTAAATGGCTATAAAGTAGTTTTACTAATGTTATTTCTGTTTATTTTGGCACAAATTCTGCCAATCTCAATGTTACGTTATGAAATTTTAGATATTATTCAAGTCAAGAAAAAATAAATAAAAATGATATTTTACTGGCAAGAGAAACTGATTAGATCCAGATGTTTCATCATTTTTTTTCTGAGAATCTGTCAGATTTAAATTTGAAGCATGATACCTACAAGCGATATCGTAATTTTATGAATTTTGAATACCGGCACTTTCAAAACTTATTTTAATGCCCGTAGTGACACATTGACTATCAGTTCTAACCTTTATAAATCAACGTAATAATAATATTCCTTGTATTATGAAAAATGAACTTTCACCGCATTACACAAATGTATTATTCTACCTATCATAACATTCGAAATTAGAACCAAAATGCGGTTATCCATCTATAAATATATCCAATGGCAATTTGATAAAAATAAGTACATAATAACCTGTAGTACGTTGGCACATAGATAATTATTACATTTTTTTAAAATCTCACGTTAGAATATCTTCATTGGGAGATAATAATTCCAAACGCAAATATTATTCATTATACATTTTGATTACCGCCTTTCTCTCGAGAACAAAATGTTCGACACAGCTACCTATTTGCCTGTTCAAAAACCTGTTCACGGATCTCACGGATTGACCAGCGACTGCTAAGCAAAATGTAATAAATGTTGGATTTTCCGAATATGTCTATTCAAAAATTATTCAATTTAATTCAAGAGCGGAAACTACGCAGGTTTTACCCCATAAACTAATATACTATACACTATTTTACCCTTAGGAAAAATATATGACACTACTTGATATTGTTCTGTGATAGAATTTAATATGACACACGATGAGATGAACGTAAGTAGAGGTATTATCGGTTATCGTGATATGAAAAGCAATATGCTACCAATTTCCAATGTCTAGTGTACGATAATAGTACGATAGTAGTACCAAGTACGATAATAGTAGTGATATCCTAAAATAAGCGCAGGAAATTGAGTGTTGTCAAAATAATATGTAGTCGAATCATAATATTAATTCATGAGGAAATTTCAAGCCCATTTTTTGGCGTTCGCATTTACTCATCCAAACAAATGACAAGCCGCCCAGACATCATAAATAAGTAATGTAATTTTACTATATGTACAATCAGCCGTAAAATGACTGTACAACCGATGTGGATCTTGGTCACATCACTAAAGGTTAATAAACATTAAAAAAAAAAAAACGAGAAATGGGGTTCTAATCTTCTTTGCTTATTTAAGTATAGCGTATACCTACAACAATTTAAAATCGAAGATTGAAGAAATACTGTTTTCATTGTCAGTGACGTTTTCTAGGCAAATCGTATGCGAATACGTTAAATACCTACATACCTTTAATTGTTTATTATAGGTTATCTTGAACAGACAAACGCAATAAAAATCTTGATAAAATGGCATACACGTCATCTACTGACGACTAGATTAAAGATCAATCATCATTAGACTATTAGACGATTAGAGCATTTCCATGAAACATAATATTCTCAAGTATGTGGAGGTCTCCTTGTGAAAATTTTATCCGCCATAGAGTATTACGATAGTTGTAACAAAAGTTAGTTGACAAGATTTTTTTATGTTTCGGTTACTCTCTGAAGATTTCGGTACTTTATAACAAAAGAGGAAACACCGGAAAACCGAGTTTCTAGGAAAATCGCCACTGCTTTCTAAAGTTGTAATATTTGTATCCGTTCCTAAGTGGTGCTTCTAAGCTTCTGACCTGCTTACCCCCACGGGACGTCACTGCACATTATAAAGAGAATAGTTGAATAGTATTATGGACTGCTTTACAGAAAGCGATATCAAGATGGTCAGATTATAGCTGGTTGTTTGGCCTTTTATCGTTATCGACATCTTATCACTTATTTCGTATTAAGATGTCATAAGTGAATTTATCATTTATATTAATTACCCTATCTATATTATAACATGTAACATGTTATTGACATTTTGACTCGCATTCGAGAAAGAGACGAAGTATTAGGTACCTATAAGATAATATGCAAACAAAATATAAACGTGTCAAAGATTCCATCATAGAATACTAATATGATAGAAGAAACGTTTTTTTACCGCAAAATTGCGTTCAGCGATGCGGCGCATTTTTGACTTGCGAGTTTGTTGACAAGCGGGGGTGATAGGGGAGCGAAATAAGAGGCGGCACAAGTTCGAAAATAAATATTTTTTAATGATTTTATTGAAAAATACATGTTATTTAATTACATTAACTGAATTGTATGATGAAATAAATGAAGTAACTGTGTTCGTTGCACTCCGCCAATGAGCGGCACTTACCACAGGGGCGGGCAGTGAGTGAATTATAATAAAGAATATGAGATTAACAAACATTAAAAGAAAAAAAACACTTAGTCTCATAAGTTTGTTTCATGAACAGTAAAAAAGTGAACTGCGGCGCAATTCTCTTCCGTGTTATTACATTTTTTTTTCTCAATATAAACTGTGCTTCCGTGCTCCACCATCCATCCACATCATATATATTTGAACGTTTTAAGTCGCTTCACGTGATGACTCGGAATTTTATATACTTATGTAATACTTAGGTCAAATTTGTCAATTTGTATGATTTTTTTTTTTTTTTTTAGAATTATTAATAACCATGCCCTTGCTTTTTCGTACAAGGTGGTTGTTAGTAATTTTGAACAATCACAAACACCCAGGCTTTGAGAAAAACACATAAATGTTTTTGTCATGACCGGGAATCGAACCCAGAACTCATGATTATTTTGATGACAATAAAATAACTATTTAAACTTTGGTTTGATATCCTTCATATTTCCACTTTTTTATTATTTGGGGTTGGGGAGCGGCAATTTTGAGCTGGCACCCAGGCGGCAGTCACCGTAGGTGCGTGCGGCCCTGGGTTTGTTAATAAGCAAAATTGCCGCAAACAGATTGAGACCTATCCATAAGAGACCCTACAACACAAACAAAGACCCCTCAAATCAATCCGCCCCGCACCCTACATACTCCATTACATCCACAAAAATGCACCGTTTGGCGCTGTTTACACACTGGTGGCATCATCAGATGTTATTTATTTAAAAATAAGGCATGAGCTCACGTTACGGTCAGTGAAGATCGTTACCAGACCAAAATCAATGATTTTGAAAATATTCATGTCATTGATCCGGACGAGTTGTGGTGTCAACAGGGTGGCGATACGTGCCCGGCAACAATCGACTTATTGGGATCAAAATTTGGCGATAAATTGATTTCGAGAAATGGAAATTATTCGTCTTCAAGGTCGTGCGACTTGACACCCCTGGAATATTTCCTGTGGGGCCAAAACCAGTAATAATTGACGCCATATATGCCAATATTGTTCGTGTTATTCGTGATACACGGCCTGCACAGCTCGAAAAAGTGACGTCCGGGATGCACTTCGCCAAGAACAGCCGCGGTGGCCATGTGCTTGAAATCATTTTCAAATGAGCCATGTATTGATCTTTTGAATACCTACATATATATATATTTTAAAGTTATATTTAGTGTTTTTTTTTACAATTTTAAGTTCTATCGTGCAATACATAATATAATATGAATTTACATTAGTCATTATCTTTTGTTATTCAATTATACTTAATGTGTTTTATAGATAAACATGACGCATTTTTATCCTTTGGTATTTTGGCAAAACTGTAGAAAAACAAATTCAGATTTTTTAGATATTACCTAAGTATGTGTCGTAGTAATTGGTTGTTTTATCTTTTAACTAAGTGTGAGAACTATCCACGACATAAAGAAATGGCACAGTTATGTACGTATTTAATACAACAGTTATTTGAAACGAATAATAAAGAGAAATGTAACATTGACAATGCATAGCGATCATTTAAGCCCACTATTATGCAATCAACAGGGCGCGGCATTGTATATTTGGCGTATATCTACGGCGAAATTTTAATAGTATTGAGCACCTATTTCCATGCAAGTTATGTTCCTAAAATTCAACTTGGAAACAAGCTGAGGAAAATGGTATTACCTTTACCAACTTCTGGAAAGAGATACTCTAGCGGCCATTGATGTACTAAATAACTACAGGCAGCAGAATAATAATATTGCAATTTGCTACTAATAATTAATCAGATACAAACATAACAGCATGGCACGGAAGATAGAATTGAATATGGAACTTCGCAACATGGAGGTTTAATATTAATCGAAAACCAATCAATATATTATTAAGTGAAGTAATGTTGATATATTGCATGGAAAACATAACTAAGTAAAACCGGTATTATAACAAGTTATTAAACCATGCCTCAAGACGAGAGTGCTATTACAACACACGTGTAATGTGACCTAAAGAAATGAATGCAAGTATCTACCTACCTACATATTTTACGAGGCACCATTGCCAAGAGTTTACAGCTGATAAAGTAGACCAGTTGATTAAGTATTCCTTACAAGGTTGATGAAAGGCTTGTAGTAGTTTACATACTGCCAGAATTTAAAAGAGAAAGAAGGCAGAACACTACAGAATAGTCTCAATAATCATTCCCACTATTAATGTAGTACCTATTGGAGAAATAAAAGTAGGTGTAGGTATATTTAAAAAAAAAAATATCATAAGTTATGGTTATGAGTGTTATGTTATGGCATTTGATTTTTTGGTTATTCCTCATTCTTTCCTAGGCGTTTCGGGTTCGTTGCAAAGGCCATTTTCTCGAAATGCCAATGCTGAAGAAAGCAGGAGGAAGAATACACAGTGACAGCCTAAAAATAAAGTATAATAACTATTAACCATGAAAGTCATGGTTAAAACCCAGTTGAAGGAAAATGCTCAAACAATATTAAATTCAAATTGCGAAACTCATTAAAAATTCGTGCCAAAACATCGGAGACGTGCTTCTTATAATATGGTTAATTACAACCAACTAACCTTCCAAAGCAAAATGAGTGCAACTTCCGATCTTTGGGGTTTTTTGCAGAAAAAACCAAATGTTTTGAACGAATAAAATAACCTTGCGTAGGTAGAAATGTCTATCGTTTCCTTATTAACATTTTATTAGTCACCTTATTGCCAGGTCTAAAATAATCCGAATCTATAACGAAATATTTCGATCGTTAACTCAGTGATTCCCAACCCGTTTCCGCGAGAACTCGCAAAAGCTTTCGATAAAAGTAAAGTTTAGCTTGATTAGATATCTCGTCATAGATATTATTGCAGTAACAACCTAGTTAACGAGATTTCTACTTGTGAGGCGATAAAGGAATAAAGGTTGAGAAACATCTAATGCATTGTTTCTTTTGTTTTTGTCAAAGCATTTAAAATTCGCATGCTAACGTTATACATAATTACAAAAAGGTAGTATTAATACCAATGAGGTTTGATTTTTTCGCTACGCTCGTGGAAACGTTCCTACAAATGAAAATCGTACATTGACCACATTCAGTTTGGGCAACCCCGATATATAATCTCATTGGCTGATAACCACTTGATACCAATAGCACGCTGACCAATGAATGGCTCCGAATGCGTTTTGAACTGATGGAAATTGAGTACGCATCAAAGCTATTTGAATCTAAACGCCTCTCATATATGGTAAGGTAGATCAATGATTGATAGGTAGGTACAGTAAAAACGAAACAATAATGCGGTCGGTCGATAATGTGCGTGAGTATAGGGACTAGGGAGCCGTAATAAATGCCTGGCAGCCGATGACCGCGTATACGTACTTATACAATCGACGAACCGCATCATTGTTTCGTTTTTACTGTACTATTGATTCGATGTTGTTAAGTGTGTATCATTTTATCATTAAGCTTCCCAATTCGATTCGGACAATGTAGCATTATGTGGAAATATGTAAAGATAAATCGTGTAGGTATAGGAAATAAATATTCAATTAAGATTTTCAATTATTATTTACAGGTTATGCGTTGCTTAGAGGCAGACAATTCCAAGGGACTGGCAAAAATAAGGAAGAAAAGAAAAAAATGTGAATTATTATTCCTACAACTTTGACTGAAGATTCCGTGGAGATGACATTGTTTTCGCCTGCGGCGTTTAACTAATGGCTGTTTGTGGACGTAAATAGCACTTATTTTTTTAAGCTTTTCTTTACATTTATTCGTTTAAATATGATATTATAGACGTATAAATAGGAATAACGTCGTGTAAGCGGAAATGAATTTATGTACAATTTGATACAAAAAAAATACTACGGGGCGGCATTGTGATATGTGACAATCCGGAAAGGTTTGGAATCACTGATACACATTCACTACATAAGGTAAAATAAATTATTATAAAACCGACACGTACGGTAGTCGTACGCCAAAGAATGGACGTTTATTGGGCAAATTGATTAACACATAGTGATATAAGACATGTAAGGCCACAAAACAAGACGTAGGTATAATATTGACAATTTGAGCCCACTATTTTGGTACAAGTATACTGGTAGCTGCAGATAAAAAATGTCTCGTCAATCCAGGTTCCAATATGAATTAGTAAGAATATTGTATCTCTGATATTTTAACCTATAGTATGCGTGATATGTAATCAGTATCTCGCAGTCAGAGTACCCAGAATACACTTTTAATTAGGGTGACCATATTTTCTTAACTACAATAAAGAACAAACCCAGTAGTAAAATATGACGTTTAAGTATAAAAATATTTATTCTTTAGAATACCTACAAAATTTTACCTGATTCCCTTAAGGCGAAGTCTTCACTGAGCCTTTTTTAAAGAGGCACCTAGCGGAAAAATACGAAGATTGCAATTTGAGACATTTTTTTGATAATTTACAATTTCAACTGTATTAATGAATAAATATGTATCTGAAAACATTAAAAATAAAAATATTTTTTATTTTAAGTCAAAGACAAACTTACAATTGTAAAAAATGTAATAAAATGTGAATTTGTTCTATCGGACCGCACCCTATTATTACATATATTTTATGGTCATATTTATTATTAAAATTTAGTTTATTAAGTTTTCTAAGCATCACCTAAGCGATTTTTGACTAATTCATAGTTTTAATATTTTTTATATCTATTTTAAAAAACATCGATTTTTATAAAAAAATATAAATGTGTATAACTTGAAATCCTTTTTATTTATATCAAATCAATTATTTTTATAAATATAAATAAAATATTTAATATTAATATAAGTAAAAAGGATTTCAAGTTATACACATTTATATTTTTTATAAAAATCGATGTTTTTTAAAATAGATATAAAAAATATTAAAACTATGAATTTGTCAAAAATCGCTTAGGTGATGCTTAGAAAACTTAATAAACTAAATTTTAATAATAAATATGACTATAAAATATATGTAATAATAGGGTGCGGACCGATAGAACAAATTCACATTTTATTACATTTTTTACAATTGTAAGTTTGTCTTTGACTTAAAATAAAAAATATTTTTATTTTTAATGTTTTCAGATACATATTTATTCATTAATACAGTTGAAATTGTAAATTATCAAAAAATGTCTCAAATTGCAAGCTCCGTATTTTTCCGCTAGGTGCCTCTTTAAAAAAGGCTCAGTGAAGACTTCGCCTTAAGTATCTACTGTCTTTTTTCAGACAGGACGTGTATTGGTAACATATTATTGTTATCTATTACTACCACAATATTGACTCTCACAACAGTCCCAATTCATAATATAGAAGGGTTAGTTGATTGGCATGGTGACATATAGATTGAACCATAAATAAAATAATTACAAGATTTCTTTTATTTTGTTAACTGTCAATTCATGGTGGACCTGCATTGTATAGTTTTTATTTAATAAAACGCATTTTTTTGTAGTACTTATTCCACTTTTAATCAATAGATTAGGACCGGTTTCGTCCGCCTCAGTGGAAAATGTCCCACATGGGACTGAGGCGGACGAAACCGGTCCTAATCTATTGATTAAAAGTGGAATAAGTACTAAAAAAAATGCGTTTTATTAAATAAAAACAACAATACAATGCAGCAGTTCCACCATGAATTGACAGTTAACAAAATAAAAGAAATTCAATTCTACTAAACGGTCCACATGCTCAGCGTACATCAAAATGGTACTAAATACTATTTTATGTAATAAAAATACTTTATGCAGTCATCAAATGTTTAAAATAAATATAAAGGATAATAAGGCTTCAAATTTATGTAAATAGATTATCTACAACGTTTAAGGAATGTCCAGGATCATGCTTTGAAAATAGCATAAAAGCTCCATTTTGACGTACGCTGAGCATGCCCCCCCTTAAAGATGGCTAAAAGTATTTAAAAAATGCATCGACATCGTATTCTGATATATTCTAAAAGTTTCAAATGTCTAGCTAGTCGGTAAGTTAGTTTAACTCTATTTGTACCGGACAAATAAGAATACGACCTAAGAAAAATGTTGTAATAATGAGATATTCCACGAAAAAGAATAGTGGACACAGTATACTTGAACTGCACTTATTGAGTAGGTAAGAAGGAAAACGGCTTCACTCAATTGCTCAAATTAGACCAAACTACTTTATTATTTTTAATTTAAACAATGGTCAAAGTAGATTAGTGATCAGTACAATTTACTAGTCTAATAATATAATAAAACTTATACTGTACCCAAAAACCTCACAAAACTGCCGTTATTTTTATAACTCAATATATATGGGAGAATAGCCATTTTGCTTTTGATTTTTTCTTTGATAAAATGTAGTGAAATTACGGCTTAGCCACTATTTGTAATGGTATAATTAGCCGATCATTCCTTCCGTTGTTGATGTCTTAATGAAACGAAATTCTCCCTGCAACTAGGTACTTGTAGAAATCTATATAATTCTCATAACTAGAAATAATTTTCCGAGGTTATCTACTCAAACGTAGTGTAGTGGTTCAGTATGTACGAGGGGCACCCGCCTGCTTGTCGCTAAACGCTGACATTTCTTGGCCAAACTCAGCGCAGGAAGTAATCCGAGGGAGTCAAAGCAACACTATACGGTAGATGTTTTAGCTCCTAAAGCCCACGCCGGCAGTTTTATCCTTCGTCGACATGTGCACCGGCGAGTTCTCGAAATGGAGCAAAATGTAGACGTAAACTTTTCACGACGTTTCTCCTTGATATGTGCAAATCCCTTCTGTTGATTGTATTGTGCTATTTGTGCAGTATGTACTACTCCAGGAGCAAAATTCATTTTTTCCCTAGAAGACAGTTTCCATAACCTTAGCAAATTTCTCCACCTCGCA
Source organism: Rhyacophila brunnea (assembly GCF_057557595.1). NCBI lineage: Eukaryota > Metazoa > Arthropoda > Insecta > Trichoptera > Rhyacophilidae > Rhyacophila > Rhyacophila brunnea. Next base: position 6,871,239 of record NW_028232859.1, read on the forward strand.
CTTTTAAGGGTGGGAGAAGTCTTGTACTTCCACTGTATATAATGCATTTTTGACTCAGGGTGTCTGTAATATAGCAAACATGGGTATGTTTCATTTCCAGTTACCAAGCGGTTTTAAAAATATCGGGTACTCTGTTAGCAGAACCGAAGTTATCCTGGTGGCATTGATTGAAATGTTTTCAGGATTCAATACTTCAACACCATACCCACACACCAATCTCGACATGTATAATATTTTGCAAATTATTTTACACAATCCTCCCTCACTACACTGCACAAAAGTTACCTTTATAGAGTTAAGAGAGCAAACATAAACTACTAACATGCGTTCATTAATTGGACGTATTTATTACATATTTTTTAGCAGGCTCACGAGGACCCACTTGCAATGTTTGAAAACACCCAGAGTTGCTTCAATGCGCTCATTATTAGAAATAGAAAATAATGAACGCCTTATGTAGTTCAAGTAAACAGCAACTGTGCACGGGTTTTTAAAACTGATTTGATGAAGTTTTTAAATGAGAAAATAAATAATAAAGGAAAGTAGTATGTTTCTGGGAAAAAACGAGACTCTAAAATTAGGGAAAGTCCTATATAAGTAATAAATAAAGGACGTATGGTCACCGTAATTACAGTACATAATATGTACAAACACAGATGAGTGTAATATTAGGTAGGTACCTCATAGTTCATGCTGTAAATTCTTGGATGTGTATAATTAACATCACGGATTTAAGTATGTACCTACAAATGTATGTAGAAATTGTGGATCGAGATTTACGGAGCAATGGATACAGAGAGACTAATAATATGGACTGTGGTTAAATTGAACGCTGTATCATTTAATTAAAGTATGGGACTGGTTATGAATGAATTTCTCGTTTTCAATTAGCCATCATTGCAATGTAAAGTCGGGGATTGGTTACTACTTAAGTTTAAATTCGACAATGCGACTAGACTTATTCAACTTTCTTTAGCTTTAGAATTTAGATCGTAATCTTTCCAAAACAGTCTAGCAGTAGCTAGTAACGTCAAATATTTAGATTATCTCAATTAGAAAGGTTTAAATTCGTCAACCTACATCGCCTCACTACTTAGAGGTAGCGGATTCAAATCCCGCGACATGCACACGTTATTTGTAAACAACTCACTGTTAATATACAATTCAATTTAATTTATTACTTAGTTTTTGTAAATTCACACAATTTCTGCAAACAATTGAATTGACACTATAAACAGATGCATGTACACATCACCATCATCATCATTTGGCGGGTCTTCGCTTCCTTCAAAAACTTCCTCACTCCTGGAAGATCCAGCGCCAACACCCTCAAACACATATATTTTTAAAATGTTGACAGTGCTCACATACTTTGAACAACGTATCTACCGTCATCATCCAGATAGTCCAAAAAAATGAAGATTAGCTTCCTGGTTTCCCGTCCATAAACATAGAAAATAATTGAGAGAACAAATCAGCAAACCAAACTTACGCAGCCTAAGGTTTAGGTATCGATTGCTACGAAGACATGTCATTTTGAAAAATGCACTCTTTGCTATGTCCCACCTGGTTAGGATTTTTGGTATCCTGTCAGTAGGCATTTACTCGATGCGGTCCGCCCATCGTAATCTCTGCGTCTTGCAGATTTTACCAATGGTTTGATATTCCATCAATATGTCCAGCTCGTGATATTTTTTCTTCTGTAGGCCCCATTATATAAAGTTGGTTCAAAGATTCTCCGTAATATTTTTTTTTCAAAGACTGATAAAAACTTATTTCTAGGCACCGTGTTTCACAACCATAGTCTTTATGGTCTTATAACTCTTATAGGTATATAGAGTTTGCACTTTGCTTCTTCGTCCCAGTACTTTCGACCACAGCAGTCGCTTGCAGCCGTACATGCATATGTTGCCACATTTCTAAATTAACTAAATCATAAGAATTTTTTTCTCAAAATCTGAAAAAATATAGATTTTAATATATTATCTACTTTGGTAGTTACTACTGGAAAAAAATAATCAAACTATCATAATATTATAATGATTTCGCCAATCTCGGGATCGCGAATAACTAATCCAGAAATTACACGCAAGTTTTGTTCAGGATGTTATACCTAATCCCTAGAAATAGTACCTACATCAGTATATTTCTCACGGAAGCTACCGAATCAATTGATCTTTCACTCTGCATTTCACTCTCCCACTATAACATGAATTACCGTCACATCGACTGTCTTATCAATAGTATGAGAATTTAATGCAACATTTCTTAAAGGTTATTAGCCATGATGCACATATCTTCCCACGATCCGGGACTACAGTATGTTACGGACACGTAAGAGTCTGTAATAAGTACTTAGTGTGATTAAATTTAACGTAATTTTTGTCACGATTAAGTATAACCTGGCGTCGGGTTAATGTAGTAGGTATAATATAACTACAAAATAGAAGAAGCAGTGGAATAGTGGGATCTCATCAATATTACGGTACAAACGATAATATTGAATCACGTTAATATTATATAAAATGATGTCGTTGTTATTTTTAACTTTAAAAAATCTAGAATTAACATAAATGCATAAAAGTGCGAAGGAAGCGATTAGTCAGTCCAATTCCGAAGTCATTGTGGGAAAATGTACTGCTGTTTTACTTTTGAATCGATAAACGTTATCAGTGTCGTTTTTTTTTTTTAAACAAAATGTGATTTGGAAAAAGGTAATAACGGTTTTTAAAAATATTACGTTCCTACCAACAAATTATGTATGCACATTGATAATTCCCTACAATCGCCCCCTCCCAAGGAAGTATGGTATTATAGTGCTAGAACGTAGTGGTCGGGCGGGCGGTGGCGCGGCAGCGACGTGCGTAACTCAAACGTATAACCGTATGTGAAATATGTTCGTAGAGAGTGGCTTTTTTGGGCATTTCACATACGTTTATACGTTTGAGTTGTACACACCGCTGCCCGCCCGACCACTGTGGCCAAGCGCATAGGTACATACATGACTGAGTAATGTATTCTACAGAGGGAGTCGTAATTTCTGTTATATTATATGTCACATATGAATATAAATTTTAATGTTAAATAGATGGATATATTTTGTGCAAGGAACCGAAATGTACAGTGTTAGAGCTTGCGTCCACTACGACTACCAGCCGCTAAATACACGTCGCAACGGCTGGTGAGCGCGAGCTTTCATTCTGTAAAAATTGTCATTCAAGTCGATGTACCTACGTACTAAAATATATAATATGTCACAGATAGTACGGATACTGACATGAGAGACGTGTAATATAGATGCAATAAATACAAAGTTCGTGTAACGGTACGCTGACTGTATTATCTTCCAGAATCCAAAGACGTAGTACCGGGAATGGGACGACTGGCCTCCGGACAATTGGACGCCGCACTGTCGTAGACACGTGTAGACGAGGTATTTTAATCAGTTTCTATCTACTACTTAGTAGTTTGAATTCATTTTACTCTTAACATAATGTATTCTTTATCGCGGATTGAGAATTACCATGCCTAAGGCTTTATATTAAATAAAAAACTCTTTTTTCGTTGGAACGTAAACATATGCACGGTTAAATCATTGTTTACGTCTGCATATTTACATTCTTACCAACTATTAAATCATAATATGATCATTGAAGTATAAATAATAATATAAAATATTTTTTACCTAACGTATATTTATTTTCGAATTCCGTGGCGTCCAGTTGTCCGGTGCCAAATCGTCCTAGACCAAAGTACCCGCTCAATATGAAGACAACCAAAAATAATAAAGTTTGTCAAAATGCCGAACAATTAAGTTAATCAAGTGTTGGTAACGGAGCTCACTTTTAAATTACATGTAGGTACGCAGTAGAGGCTACAATGCAAGTTTAGATGGTCGTGACAACCCTTTGACCTCGTCGTTTTAAGAAAAGAAAAAAGTGTTCAGACCTGTTATTCTCCAATCAAAACCAATGAAATGATGGGATATTAAGTTAGAATAACTATTTTATCGTGTCAGCGACTTACGAATCACCTCTGTGTGATCCGCTGCGACGAACTTTATGAAGTTGTTTCTCATTTTGATTTTATAGCTAGTTGACACAGGTGATAAAAACCTAGGTATAATGATTTCGCAGTGGTAAATATCGATAACACTATCTAACAATTGTGTACTTGGTTTAACATATTTTCGTATTATTAACACGTATAAAAGTTCCTGATAAAAGAGTATCACCTGCCCACCTTTCAGTAAGTAAATGGATTAGGTAACGGTTTGACGAGTCTCCAAGAGGTATTCTTGTCAAATTAGAAATAGAAAGACCAGCTCGCGATTACAAAACTAATTAATAGATGTCCTGGTTAGTATTGAGAAATGCCCCAGAAAAAGAGAACACTATAATGTTCAAAGATAACAGCGGGATGCCTGCGCTATCAGTCTTTGATGGGTTAGATGGTTAAAAGGATCTACTGATTAGTAGATGACTAGCAAAGCGGTTCTCAAACAGCAATCTCTTTATAATAAGAATTTTCGAGAAGGGAGAAGAAAATGTGAATCTCGAATCTCGAGGCATTCTTATTTCTCAAAAAATCGTCAATGATCTCAAAAATTCGAGAAACTGTAACTAGGAAAAAATAACAAAAGGAATTTGAAACGGAAAAAGGAACTCTAAAATTCTGAGGAAAAAAAGCAATTGCCTTTGAATCAGAACGGAATACATATCTTATTCGTCAGTAAACATTGTATTGGACAAGAAAAGCTAAAAAGAATTTTCGAAACTCACCAGTGATTTTTTGTACGCAAGAAAAACTTAAAAAATCGTTCAAATTTGATGTCAGGCGGATTCGTCCAGCAAAAAAATTGGCCCAGATGAATAAAAAAAAGGAAATATGTAGAAATATTTTTCGAGAAATCAATAAACCAATCTCGAAATTCTCGAAAAAAATCTTGAATTCATCAATCTTCGAATCTCAAGGAAGTAACAAAAAAAATCGGAAAATCGAACCTACTTAGTTAAGTATTGCTAGTATAATACGTTATTACTTATTAGGGATCCTTCATAAATATTATACTTAACGAAAAAATGACATGAGTGCACAGACAGCGATGTCACCCATTTTGAGGGTAACTGCGTTAACCTAAATTCCCACAAAACAATGGCCTACTGTTGTGTAAATTCGCAAATGGTGAAATAACAAACACCACTACTTTTAAATTTGAAACGCAGACGAAATAAACAGAAAAAAATAGCGAGCGATAAACGATGGGCTGGCCGGAAACACTGACAGCTGGTGTCAAACAATTTATTTAGCCAACCCTTTTACGGTTCCCTCGCTTTATTGTTCTGTGATAATATGATTAAGTAGGTATTAAAATTTATGAATTCTTAAAACTATTGGACAATGGAATTATTTGGAGAAACAAACTGTTTTAGGAATGAATACTTAGGTTCTGGCATGGTGATCGAAGAACGAGTATTTGAACGCCGCAAATAAATGTGAAAGCCAGTTGCCATGGACAAGATTTTGAAATCGAGGGAATTTGTTGTTTCTGGTAACTGTTTGTTTCCTTAATAAATAAAAAAAAATAAAAAATATTTTGTGACTGGCCATAAAACCGAAAGCACACAAAGCGCGCCAACTGTCTTCTAAGACTGAATACGTGTTTCATTTAAGGGACAAACTTTAATGCATATTATGATACAGACGCAACTATTGAAAATAACATATTTTTCAGTAAAAAAAATATTGATTGATTTCGTCTCAATTAGATAGGACGCATGTAGCTTAGCTGGTAGGCACACCGGTGCGTCGTATTTTTTACAAAAATATTTTTTATAGTGGCTATATATTTCTCTGAAGTGTTTTCAAATTATCTATGTTCAATAAAGAATGTTACATTGTCAAATCTTGTGAATTATTCGTTGAAAAATAGTTTGGTCCATATTTCTCCACACGTATATGTGCTGCGGTTGATTAAAAATAAACTTTTATTTGGATTATATTTTACTATTAACATCAAAATTAAATATTAATAATTAATTATATTGATAATTAAAATAAAGAACTTTGCATAAATTGCTTGCAGAAATAAATTTCAACAATGTTAATAAAACATTATAGCTATATTTGCGTCGCGTGCTCACGCGCGACGCAGAAACGGAGAAATACTGAAATCTGACTGTCTGATCCGCAGTACCGATTAGGCTTCCATTTGCGAGCACCGCTGCCCGCGCCCTCCTTCGCCGACTCGAGAATATTATATTGAAATCGGTACTGTGCAAAATCAAGTACCTACCGCGGTGTATGCTAATATTATTGGACATTGGATGTATCGATGCGCGGGCGAGCTGATTACACGCTTAATAATATTGATATTTTCATATAATATACATAATTTATGTATAGTATAATATTACATTTGTCTCAATTTGCTTGGGGGTGCTGCAGTATCGCAGTGCATATGGACGAGCCGCCACTATGTAGGTATATCACACTTAAAAAAACTTTACATAATAATATATACTGGGAAACTTTCATCGATATATTCAACTAAAACAAATTATTCCTGAGATGGTTGCAAACCACTGCCTGCCAACTTACTTGTATGTAAGAGTGTTTTTAATTTTAAAGCTCAGGCAGGAAACGAATGAAAATAATAAGGATGTTTGCAAACATAATTTTCGCAAAGAGGACTGGTCTGTGTATTCATTTCTTTAGTCTTTAGGGTCAATTAATAATGAACTGGGTGCCTTTATTTTTCTCTTCTGTAACTTTGAAGTCCACAACTACTTATATATCTATCTACCTATACTGTTTACCGACCACACTGTGTATTGTTTGTTTACATATTGTCAGTTGGGAGAACTCAAATTTTAATACTTTGTTTTATATTCATGTTTTTTTTTTATTGTTGTGTAACACAAAAATTGGAAGACGCCGGTCAGCCAGCGAACGCAAATTACCTTACTGTGAGAAACAAGGTGATCAGTCTGATCACAGTGATCAGGTGATCACTGACCACAAAACATGAATATATAATTACAATTCTGTCATAAATATGTATGAACCTGCACAGTATTATCTTTATTAAAAACTTGTGTAGTTGGCATTTACTGGTTAAAAAAAAAGGTCTTTAGTCTGTTTCGATATTACACAAACTGGCACCAAATTTTGCATCTTGTCACAATCATAATATCACTTTAGATACCTACCTAATGAATAATATTACTTCAATGATAAAAAAATTAAATTCATTTCATCATTCATTCAATAAAACAATGGATGAAAAATTAGTGACTAAGTAGTGAATATTGGTGACTGACATTTAGTTAAAAACTTTTACTAACCACGACTAAAAACTAAAGGACGCTTACAAATTAAATTATCGAGTCTACAATATGCTAGGGTCGCCAACTGTCTCGGTTAGGTATATTTCGCCGTATCACAGTTTACCGTGAGCTATTTATAATACCGGCAACAGATGGTGTATAATATTGAGATAACATGAAATAAAGTACATATTGAAATACGCAATATAAACCACCCGAATACATCATATTTCCGTTCACTGTGAATTATGATCATGGCCCCCACAAGTGGGGGTCTGACAGGGCTTTAGCCTGAGGGCCCGGGCTTAGGGGGGCCCGGCGTGGCGGGTCGACCAGTTACGAGAGAAAAATACAAACCAAAAATTCGCTCGAATAGTAAAAAAAAGTCAAGGAATATTTACATTTAAAATACATGGCTGTGCGATGCAATTTGGTGTGATATGATTAAATGATAATTCACGTATAGAATTTTAGTTTAGTCCTGGCGAAGGGTTGCATGTTACCTGGCTGCTACAAAGGGAGGTCGCAATAAGTGCTTCATAATAATAAATGGTGAATGCCGAAACCTCAATAAGTCAACTGGATTTTTTTTTTAAATTGCTGAAAATACACAGAAAAACCTTAACTCTGGGTTACGCGGAAACCATTTGAGGAACACTACAGCTGTCGAAAAGCATACTGCCCTTAACCTTGGCGATAGGTAGAGGGGCCCGCTTCAGGATGTGGGGGGCCATGATTATGATACGGCCAACTGCATACGTACAACAAGTTGGCCGGGATTATCTCGTAAAAGAAGTATTTGTCAAGAATCCCGATAAAAGCCGAAAAATGTTACAAACCTAAACCGGGAGGATAAATTTTTAATAGCAAATTCAACTGGTGGATGAAAATGTATGGCTTTTATAATACTGTTGGAATATGTTCACGGAACTATTTATATGTCAACTTTTCCTCATATTATGTAGTATTATGTTTGAACTGTATGCCGATCATTAATCGACAGATAACAATAAATTTCACATTGCCAGTACGATATATTATTAGTAGGTACGAGGGTGGGTCAATAAGTCCTTAGAAAAGCCGACAGGTGGCGCGACTAGTACTGTAAGCGGTTTGTTTTCATGCAGCGGCACTACCGATTCAGTATGCTGCGAAGTTTCAATCAGATTGGTCGGGTTGTTGTTTTTTATTTTCGTACATTTAAAAAAAAAATTGCTTGTTTACAAAAATGGAGAAAATTGAGTTTAGAGCTGTTATTAAACATTTTAATATAAAAGGGTTAACAGCAAAGGAAATAAAAAATGAGTTGGATTTAGTTCACGGCATATCTGCTCCTTCACTTGCAACTATTTATAACTGGTTAAAAGAATTTAAACGTGGTCGTACATCAACAAAGGATGAACCACGCTCAGGACGTCCTGTAGACGTGACTACACCAGAAATGATCAATAAAATCCACGATATGGTGTTAAGTGACCGAAGATTAAAGTTGAGTGAGATAATTGAGGTTACAGGGATCTCAAAAGGTAGCGTCATTTCTATTTTACATGACAAATTGGGCATGAAAAAAGTTTCTGCAAGATGGGTGCCGCGTTTGCTCACAGTCGACAATAAACGCAATAGGGTGGTGGCCTCTAAAGCCCTGTTGTCGCTCATGCAACGCAATCCGGATGAATTTTTTCGTCGCTTTGTGACCGTAGATGAAACATCGATACACCACTATACTTCCGAGACGAAAGAACAGTCAAAGCAGTGGATTGCGAAAGGCGAACCATGTCCAAAGAAGGCGAAAACCGTAAAATCAGCTGGTAAGGTTATGGCTACTGTATTTTGGGATGCACGTGGAATTATTTTCGTTGACTATTTGGAAAAAGGAAAAACAATAACAGGGGATTATTATGCATTTTTATTGGACCAGCTAAAAAACGAAATTGAAGAAAAACGGCCTCATTTAAACAGGAAAAAAATCCTCTTTCATCAGGACAATGCCCGTGTTCACACATGTTTACGATCAATGGCTAAAATTGAAGAATTGAAGTTCGAATTGGTCGACCACCCACCGTATTCGCCAGATTTAGCCCCCAGTGACTTTTTCCTTTTCCCAAATTTAAAAAAATGGCTAAGTGGACAACGTTTTTTTTCAAATGATGAAGTCATCGATCGGACAAATGCTTATTTTGAGGACCTTCCGAAAACTTATTTTTCTGACGGTTTAAAAAAAATTGAGAAACGTCTAACCAAGTGTATTGAGCTCCAAGGAGATTATGTTGAGAAATAAAAAAAAATTACAAAAATAAAAACTGTTTTAATGCTTTTTTCTAAGGAATTATTGACCCACCCTCGTATATTAACATTGAACGGTTTGTTATAAAAAATTGAAATAAGGTGGCCAATATTTTCTAGACTTCTCTTTTCAAGAAATTTTATAACTACGACGCTGACGCTGGAGATCAATAATTATTATGCCCAGGCTGTAAATAAATTTAGTAGAGTCCTAGAAATAAAACGAAAGCATACATAATTCGTCTGAATAATTACCTAATTGATGATTTTTTTTCCTTACTAAGAATTAGGTAGGAATATGACGTCGGTGTCTTCAATCAAAAGATCTTGGTGCAAAAACTTATTTCGTGAAGAGTGAACGCAGACAAGATAGGCAGTGACGTCCCGTAGGGGTAGGCAGATTGAGCGTCGCTTGGGGGCGACAATTACTCTAAGGGCGGCAAATCGAGGAAAATCATTTGGAATATATAGAAATAGCTAACTAAACTTAGTAATAACGAAAATATCTTTCCATTAAAAAATTCAACTCACTGGTTTTGTCGGGTTCGCGATATCTTGTTTACTTCCGTTGCCCTTCGACGTCCTTGGTGACCAGAAACGACACGTGCAGATTTGCGAATGATTCGTCTGATATTTTGTTAGTAATGTATCCATACAACACATTTCTTAGATATTTGACTCATGAAAGGATGATAAAAATAATGTGTAAAAAAGTGAGGCGGCATTTTGGCGCTGCCTAGGGGCGGCATTTTATCTAGGGACGTCACTGCCGGTAGGTATTGAATACAACTTTACTATAGATTGAATACAGTGACTAATGAGTCAATAATTTAACCACTAATTCAAATCTTTATCTTTGTTACTTATTTGCAACGATAGTGGATAGATGTAGGTGTTTACCACAAAACGGCTCCTTGTCTGAGTCAATAATAGCGCGGTCTAGAAAGGATCCTACTAGGTATTTGTTTTTTTTTTTAACTCTGGAAAGTCAACATTGAAAAGCGACAGCTCAAAACTTTCGTTATTGCTCTGTAAATGAGGATCTTCTAAAACGCAATCTATGAATTAATAATCAGTGGGATAAGGCAGGCCATGCGCATATTTTTTGTATTCGCAATCAGACTGTTATAATATTACTAGGTATGTCTGTTGTATTTATCTAATCTGTTATAATATAAAATTTAATAAAAAATCTATATAGGTATATAGAATAGATAATAGTTGTTATATCTGCGTTAGAGGTCCGCAAAATATTTCTCCTATTTTCACCGGTTCGTAGGTATAAAAAGGTTGGGAAGAGCACAACATACATATATAATAAAATAATGTACTTACTTCAAGTAAAAACATACCAATTTAATGGTGATAACGATAACTCTAGGCGATGGGGTATCTACTTAGCAGTGGCGAAGGGTGGAGATAGGCTGTGAAGATCCGAGAAAGAAATGCATAATAAACTTTGTCAGTCATACTTGAACTAAAAACAAAACCGGTTTGTTTTTTTATATGTATTCAATGACTGTCCCCAACCCTGTCTGAACAAACCATGATAGAAGAATATTTTTAAACTATGTACTTAATATCTATCGTGGTTTGGTTTAGGCAAGACTTAATCGAATTTTAAAAACCATCTGCAAGTTGTATTCTTAGTAAACAAATAAGTATGACTGACAAAGCATACATCATTTTTGTTGGATCTCCACAGCCTATCTCCACCCTTCGCCACTGCTACTTAGTAATGAAATATTTTATTAATTTTTCATATTATTATATATTTTCCAGGAAAGCTGCAATGTTATGAAACCAAAAAGAATAACAAAAGATGGATTCATAAGATTGTTTGATAATACCTAATAACATTAATATCTTTTCCTGAGAGATAATCTAGCAATGTAGGTAAATAAGACAAATCTAATGGCCAGTCCAGACAATGGTTTAATTAATATAATAGGTACAACTTTCAAATGTGAAATGAGTTTGTCAAGCTCCGTAAGCCACAACGCCACAACTTTTTGCAAAACAATCAACGCACTTCGTCTAGGGGTGCCTCATATGGCGTGCTATTATAATTATCACTGTAATAGGTATAATCCCTCAAGAAGGTAGTCAGTGGATTTACTGATTATATAATATCAAGTGAGAGTGCTAAGGAAGTGATGTTTGTATTAATTTGTCCGGCTGAACACTAAAATTAATAGATTCTCTCCTTTCTGAGTTACTGCTCATGAATTGTTTCATCGTTCCAAGCAGTGTATTAACTTGCCATACTTTTTAATATTTTCTTGTTTGTAAATACGTGTATTTTAATATTATTATACTGTTATCTTAATTATTTTATTTGACTGATCAGGAAGTCGTTTATAGACCAAAAGGGGAAAAGAGGGTCAGGAAACCTGGGTTGATTGAGATCTCTGAGACTGAGGCAGTTTGCAGCAAACTGTGGGGATTGGAGTTGTCTCTTATAGGTGGCTAATGCCGGGTCCACACTGGCAACAAGTTGCTGGCAACCTCTTTAGATTTTACGATAATTATCGTATAGTTTCTTAAGCAATTATGATAATTATCGTAAAATTTAATGAGGTTGACAGCAACTTGTTGCCAGTGTGGACACGGCATAAGACTCACCTTGAATAATAGTGCCAACAATGAATGAATTATTTGTTGTGTATGTTCTATAATTTCCCAATGTAATAGTGAAAAGTTGTTTTTCTCTCTTTAAAAAATAAATAGCTTGTCATCGGTCACCCGCTGAAAAAATAAAATCACTCACCCTCAGACTTGGAGAGGCACAGATAGCGGCACGTCTTTTTAAACATGATGGACTGTCTCCAAAGATCAGCATCAGAGTCTTCGTCATAGGTCTTCATGACTGGCCAGAATCCAGCGGGACACTTGTTGGCGTGTTCCACCACAGCTATGTCAGTGATGGGTCTCTCGTCAGGCAGTGTTTCACTCAACGTTCCCATCACCCCGCCGAGGTGTGGCTCCATGTAGAACTTGGTCGTTGTCTTTGAGCTCGACATAGTTATTATGAGTTTCACCAATACTATATAATATAACTCAGTGCTCCAATTATCAACCACTTATTTTATATTAAGATTTTCTTTATCACACAAGTTTCAAGAAAATGTGTAAGTAATGGATCTAGATCAGAATTTTTTTATTTAATGATGGATGAAAGTTGGCATGAAATAAAACATGATATAGGTATACTCCAAAGGGCTACGATACACGTTGCTGCAATTTATAGCAAATTTAAGTGAACTGTTGTGATTCTTACTTGATTCAAATTGGATACATTTAGAATCAAGTAAAACCTGCGTTGACGCATTGCGGACTGTGTTGATTTGCAGCAGTTTCTTAGCCCTTACATATTATTTATTATTGGAAGAAGGAAATGAGGTCAAAGAATCTTGTATACAAAAGCAATAATTATTAGGCACATGATAACATTGTGATGTGATTTTAATTTGGTTTCTGTAGTATGTATGAATGTTTTGTTTAATAATATATAATACTTAGAATTGTAGACACACGTCATGGCTTGGTGCACAAACTAAGTGCTGCACAGTAACGACGGTCTATTAATGAATGAGAGGTATCTGTGATGAGACTTAATAGATTCCCCGTGTGCATTAGACATGCGATATTAAAACGAAAGACATGGTGCTATTCTATTATTAAAATAATATTACAGATTGATAGCTTCAATCAGTGATGCCAACCGTACTATAATTATAGTACAATACTATAATTTTGATTTCGCGAAAAATGTAAAATACTATAATTTTACACCAAATATACCAAATTACTATAATTTTAAAGGATTCAAGACGAAAAATGTTCGTGTACTACTTATATGTTTTTCAGAAATACTATAATTTTTACGCCTTTGTACTATAATCACCATAGAAAAATATGGCAACACTGGCTTCAATGGAATTCTTCAACATTGGCTGGCAGGATTACAGGTATTAAATTTTCGTAACAGTTAGTTAGGTAACCTGCCATAGCATTATATTAGTCAAAATATCACATTATAAAAATAACTATCAAAATTAATCGATAACTAGGTATATTATTCAGGTATAATAAGTATATATTAAAATTAATACCCCTTGACACTGACCAGTGGCGCACCCAGGGGGAGGGGGGGGGTAGGCAAGGGGCCCTGGCACCCCCCAAAATTATCAGAATGATTTTAAACAATGAAATTGAAAGCCGATAAACTATACTTTTGGGCTAAGACAAATAAAAACACGGCAAAAAAATGATTTGTAATTCTCCAGCACCTTTTTCAGAAAAATTTCTTAGATTTTAATTTCTAACACAAAAATTTCGAAACACTAATGTCAGGTTTTTTTAGAAACCAAGAAACCCAATCCCTAATGGAACTGTCAAAAAATTCTCGGTGTCCACCCGAATTCCGGAGTGGTGTAGGTAATGGCTGGGGAGGGCTGACAGGGCTCTAGCCTGGGGGCCCGGGCTGTGGGGGGCCCGGCGTGTCGGGTTGACCAGATAAGTGAGATAAACACACATCATGCATTAGCTTTAACAATAAAAAAAGCGCTATTATACTTCATAGCCATGAACATTTTCAATTATGTAATTATGCAATATATTTTTTGATTATTATGTGCCAACACTCGACAGCTCCATTATTAAAGTAGATGTATCAAAAATCGCCAATAATTCACTGTATGAGTACCCTTAATTTGAACTAAAACACAATTTGAAAAACGTTAATGTAGTGTTTTACACTGCTTTTAATGTTCGCGGTAGGTAGGGGGCCCGCCAAATATCCTATCCTAAGGGCCCGTTTCAGGATGTGGGGACCATGGTATAGGTACACCGAGTGCAATAGACACAAGGCCGATAAACGAGAAATTAGGGTTTAAAGAAGAAAAAGATCCTATGGGACTAATTTACATTATCCTCCTTAGCCCCCCCCCCCAATATTAAATCCTGGGTGCGCCACTGACACTGACCGTGTCAATCTAAATTGATTGTTCATCTAAATTTTACACAATGCTGCCGAGTATTAAAAATGATCACATTGCAATGAAATTATTGTGTTCGTCGACAATTTCCTTACATTATAGAAGTTAATTCGTCAACCTGTAAGTACAGAAAAATGGTAAATTTTCAATAAATCTGTGTCAAAATTTGCTTTCAGGGTATATTAGTATGAATTTGCAAATGGGTAAGTACTTAAGTATATTTAATTATCTCAATCAATTAAAACAGCCTCGACCGTCGTCACCCACCGGTCGCGATCCTTCACTTATGCATGCTATCTACCCACGATTCTTCAGAATAGGACATTTCTTTAATTATTTATGTATGAAAGTAGCACGTCATAATCATTCACGCAAGAAACGTAATAATTGTCAATACCTATTGTATTGCAGACTCCCATGAAGCACTAAAAAACAATAGTCATGTGAACAACCTTTTGTTTCTTCTCAGACCGTTTAATGCGTCAAGAAAACGCATTAAACCATATTAAAATACGTTAATCACTTGGCACATTTGTTATTAGACCGGTCAAAACATAAAAACAGTCAGACGATTTCAAAATCATATATTTTCTACCGGTCATCGTAAGCGCGACGTTCGAAAAATGAAACGCCGACTATTCTTTGTTGACTGGAATCACTAGAAATCACAAAAACGTCCACCAAGGTGCACAAACTAGCAAATAATTTATTCGCGTTAACTGATAATTTCTCGATAGCCACACGTATGCCCCAGGATGTAAATAAAGTCAGTCACGGCATAATATTATTAAAACTGAGGCATAATAAAAAGTCGTGACACAATAACAATCACAAACACAACGCACACTCCGCCTAGCCAGCCTAGCCAGCCTGAAAGTAAAATAATATTTTGACAGCAAGAAATCACTAGTGTTGCCATAACTGTCCACACTAAAAAAATATATATATATATGGCGAAATACGTTGTATTATTCGTCAATACAAGAATTTGCAAATGGTGATACTTAAATCGGTGATCTTTGGGTTTTACCAATTGCGTTCGGAAAATACCTACGTATTTAAAAAAAAATAGATCGATCAGCATGTAAGTGGGTAGATGGATAATATAAATAATGATAGCGAAAGTTATTCCTAAACAGAGATTTATATTAATTAAAATAATTATCTTTTTATCTGTAACACTAATAATTACCAAAGAGATTGGACGGTGCCTAGTCTTCTATCTTGATTATATTTATTTGATATTATATTATGAGTGCTCTACTTCCTTATTTTCTAAATGAGCCAATACCTTATCTACAGTGACGTCCCAAGATAAAATGCCGCCCCTAGCCAGTCCCGAAATGCCGCCTCATTATTTTATACTTACAGTATTTTTATCATCCTTTCATGAGTCGAATATCTAAAAAATGTGTTGTATGGATACATTACTAACAAAATATCAGACTAATTATTCGCAAATCTGCACGTGTCGTTTCTGGTCATCAAGGGCAACGGAAGTAAACTAGATATGGCGGACCCGATAAAACCAGTGAACTGATTTTTTTAATGGAAAGATATTTTCGATATACCCACGATGACTGCGCGGCTTATGCGTCGGCCTATAGGCCTATAAAAATTCCAAATGATTCTCCTTGATTTGCCGCCCTTCGAGTAAATGCCGCCCCCAAGCGACGCTCAATCTGCCTACCCCCACGGGACGTTACTGCTTATCTACCACTGTTAATATCATAGAACACCATCCATACCAAAGAGATTGAAAGACCCAATCTCTTTGATCCATACTCAAGAAAAAAGCTAATAATAGGTTTCTGTATTTTATGACTATTTTCACGATCTAGACTAGCATCATAGTAAAATGGCTAATTTAAATAATTACAGCACCAAAAATCTAAAGCAATAAAATTTATTGAGTAGGTATTATGACGTGTAAATAACAATTTGAGTTACCTACTGCAGTTGGCAGTGTATCCATCCAATTAGAATACCTTTCAGCCAAGTCTCAATGATAAAAATTATTGATAAATCAAAATAATATTATCATACTTACCTAAGCTAAATTTCAATATGAAGTCATTAGGAAAATTAAAAATTATAAAGCCACCCACCATAAGCCACAGATATATTTTCAAATAAGGATATTTTGTATAAGACACAGATATGTTTTCAATTCAGTGCTGCGATTAATTCCCAGGGTATTTTAAAAATGTACTAATTCCATGCATCTTAATTCAACGGGCTGATGTATTGTCACAAGTTTCAAAATTTTAACACAGCACTGCAAGTGTTGGTTAATGTTTTTGTTGAATACTGGATAATGAATTTGTGTATGATAATATTATATTATGTGTAACATCTTTCGGCAGATTGAAAAAGCATGCGCTGAATTCAGCCCAAGCATTAACGAATCTATGATCAAATTAATTATTGTTGATGGAATTGACAAGCTTGTTCTCACCATTTGGAACGAGTGAGCGATTTCATATAACTCAGTTCAAGCCACAATGACAATGGTAGCTGCAAAGAATTGTAATTTTTAAGAATGCTGAGTTGTCTCACCGATATGGGAAAATCGCAGCACCACAAATACCACAAAAAAAAGACTGGTTAAAACGCAAATAATCTCAATCGTCCTATAGTGTAGAAGTTGAAACCTGGACTTTCAGAAAATTCAATAGACATACAAATGTCTCTATACTGGAAGATCTTGGCAGCATCATAGAACGTCTCTCGGCTAACTGCAAGAGATTCAATGCTTCCGTCACGTGTTAAGAAGAGATCTGAGTAGCCTGGAGAGAAGAGTGATCTCTAAGGGAGGAGGTCACAAAAGTGTGTCTTCTAGATGGAGTGACTGAATTAACGATAACGAAAGGCAACAAGATTAGCACAGGATCGCTCCAGATAGGAGATTGTTGACAATGCTTGTAAATTCACTGATCATCATCAGTAATGAGGCAAAAGATATTATGTAGAAGTATAATGAATTTTTAATCAGCAGTGAGACGTAGTTGCTAGGTTTTTTAATGTTGAATTGTATACTAAAGGTATTGTGAATCAAAAAACGTTTGAATACTAATCTAATAAGTTGTAGGTAGTTATGTCGTCGCTGTAGGATTGGTTTGTCGAATAGACCAAATGTTCAGGAGACGAAAAACAAATTTCATAATCCTATATTTAAATATATGGAGATAATTAGATTGTTATTTTTACAGCATATGAATGATGTATTCATTACCATTACAAAGTAATTTAAAGAGAAGGATGGTTCTAATCCATTTAGATACAAAAAAACATTCAGCATTAAAACGTCGATTTTGACAAAAACGGATATTCGACAAACCAATCCTATAGCGACGGGTATCTAGTGTTCTTTTATATCATGATGCATTTTCTTGTTAGGATGTCAACAAGTAATGGCTTGCTTCGTCTCATCATTTAAATGTCATGACATTTATAAAAGTTTATTTGGAGTGAACCATTTAATCTAGCTAAATATCAAAGTGTTCCCCCATAGCTTTAGACAAGCATTGAATTTGTAAGGGGAAGTTGAGATTTTTAAAATCTGTGGTATTACGTTGCATGCTGTTTCATTGGTATGTATGTTTAGTTTATACAATACTAAAAGAATCTCAGACTTCAGCTGATTGCTGTCCGCTGGTACGTCCACGATGGCCGAAGTGGTAACGTGTCAGCGTATGTTGTGGGTTCGAATTCCAGGTATGGCAAATTCACATACTGTCTTTCAACGTGAGTTTGGATACAGAGAATGGACCCCAACAGGTTGAACAAGATGCTAAGATACATTTCTCGTAAAAACAAAAAAAAAACTGTTTACAACCTCTACTCCATGGTGGTCCATTATGATCAAACATGGTGATATATCATGTTACATAGTCGACTTGAATTATTGTATATAATATCTCAGGGTTGACAAACTTTTGACACTGAAGATCCCAATACAAGTACATAACACAGTTTAGATTTCTTTCGAGTCAGATTTTAGTTGTCTCTCCCAAAATAAAAAAACTATCCAAATTTGAATGCTATTAGTAGTAATATTTAACACTTCCATAACTTCAACGAGTTTATTTTTAAATTGGAAAACAAATTAAATCAACCTAAATAATATGTGAAAAATGTTTAATTTTTGGTAATAGAAAATACTGGTTTTATTTTTATATTCAATATTTCTTAAAGCCTCATGCATATACACAAACCCATGGCAGCGATTTGCTGACCCCATGTACTTAACCATTGTCAGTGATCATCCTGCCCCAAGATAGATTTTTTTACATTGATCATTTGCTATCCATTGATCTGCCATACATCCACTAGATATTGAATGAAACCAATATGTTAATCTACTTATCTGTGGGCAGGGCCAGATTTATCATACAGCAAAAGGGGTCCCAATGCTTGAAAAATAAATTGAAAAACATCTTACTCCAAGCCAATCTTGACGTAACTTGGTATTTTCATTAAAATATGTCATGAAAATCAACACAAAAGAATACGGTGCCGGAAGAAATGTTAAGAATTCAACACATTGCAAGTGCAGAGCTAAACGTTCAAGTGTTTATTTTTGGAGAAACAATGATGCAGTTTAGAATACTACAAACTTCACTGTTAGGTGTGTTTTGTCCAAAAATAAACACTTACAACCTTGTAAGTACTAGGCTCGCGAAATATAATTGGTGGGAGAATCAAAAATTTTGAGGAAGTATTATATTTTTTACAATTTGAGCATGCATAATACAGTAAGCAAATAAATATTATTGTGAACAAAATTATATTTATAACAAGTTTTGGGAGCCCCAATAAGTATTAGCCCAGAATCCAGTGGTGAAGGGTGGAGGTAAGCTGTTAAGATCCGATATAAATAGTGCACACTGAACTTTGTCACATATTTGTTTTTATTGAACTAAGACAAACTGCAGATTGTTGCTTAGATTTTTAAATTCATGAAGCCCTGCCTAACCAAACCATAATAATAGTTTGGTTTCATTGATTTTTAAAAACTAACCAATACCTACCCTCTGCAATTTGTATTCTTGGTTCAATGAAAAAAATTAAGTATGACTAACAAAGTTAACTGTGCACCTCCACCCTTCGCCACTGCCAAAATATTTTCAAGTGTAAATCCAGCCCTGTTATCCATCAGTCACCAGCACACGTGGAATAATTATACCGCATTGGTTCAGAAGTAAAAGTAAATGAAAAAATAAAAATGAATTCCTAATAAATTTATTCAATTACAGTACTAAAATCAAATTTTCAATACAGAATAATATATTACAGCTACACATAAATTATAAATATTGTTTGTTTAATTATTCAATCATTGTAGATTAACAAGTAACGATTATATTTTGTCATTAAATTTCTCTTAAACTAATAAAATTTTAGTGACTATTCTTCATGTCATTCCATTAGATTTGAAATCTCTCCACTGGTTTTGACTTTCTCTGTCTCCCCCTTTTAACCATCATCAATCTAAGAAAAACGAATGAAACAAGTTTAAAAATATGCATTTATTTTTACTGCGTAAACAAAGATAATGAAAACATACATGTCATTTCTATACTATTCACAACAGGGAATGAATATACATATGGTATCGAAAATCATTAGGCAAGGTTGATTGCTATGAGCCATCAACTATTAAATCCAGTCTATTGATATATTATTAATGTAGTTCTTTAAAACGGAAATGGAATGAAAAATACCACGCTTACAGTTAACATAATAAAGAATCCATGTACATTCATATTTGTGTGACCGTAACCAAACAATTCCTATGATTGTGATATTAAAATATTATTTCTAAAGTATATTTCATTTATTATGATTAGTTCAAATTATTATGAGTTTCTCAACAGCTTTGTAAAGCTGCTTACTTTAAATGTACAACACATTACTGACACCACAGAAATTGATTTTTGACT
Organism: Rhyacophila brunnea; assembly: GCF_057557595.1. Lineage (NCBI taxonomy): Eukaryota > Metazoa > Arthropoda > Insecta > Trichoptera > Rhyacophilidae > Rhyacophila > Rhyacophila brunnea. Next base: position 6,891,795 of record NW_028232859.1, read on the forward strand.
CGCAACTCATTTAAATGCGGAAGGAAGCGTAGGATAAGAAGTAAACTACAAAGTTTACATAGGACAATCAACAACAAGGATGAAAAGTTCAATGATTTACGTATTGCAAACATGTAAATTCTCCCATGAAGATCGATATTTCATAAAAAAAAAATTGTCAATCATCCTTCGGTTATATTGATTTCATTGATAAGGAATAACAACATGTAACCTTTGCAGTGTTATCCTTTTAACCTAGGCTTCAATATTTATATCTTTGGTCTATGTAGCAATAAATTGACAAAACAAAATATTATGTTTCTACGATAGTTCACTTCTATAAATCAGAAAGACCTTGCCAAAATAACTTTGATATGCTCAAGTAAAACCAATGCCATATTATATGTATCATAAGAAAAAAGATCAGAAGGCTGGCAATAGGAAAATACAAAATATATGACATCAACAACAAATTATTTTAACAAATACTTTAATTGCTAGTATAACTTAAATGTTAAATAAAACTCTTGTGGACAGTTTAAACAAAACAGGTAACTGATACCGTGTTGATAACCAAAAGATCTAGGTGATTGTATTGTACTTAAAGTAAGTAGTACACATTGTAATTTTATAAAATTACTCTATTTGTTCTCTTGTTACCATAGGTGCAAAAGTGCTATTTTTATTTATACTATAATAAACAATGTATATTGGAAACAATAACTAGATACATACAATGAAATTGTAGTGCAATCTATTTTGCTTACATATTGTACCATTTTAATTCTAGCTAGGATTATGGACAGTGCACGTAAACATGTACCTATTTTAAATTATAGATTTTACAAATTTGTATCCATTTTATGAAAATAAAAAGTTAGGGTTTTAATAGTTTAAACTGTACACAAAAGAATTGTTTACATTTTATGCCGAGCGAATCCTTGAATTCGATCTGAAAACAAAACCTCTCACACCAAAACACTCGAGCCATTCGCAGATTCACACAACTTTTTAATTTTTTCGATCCGGACAAAAAAACTGCAAGTCATTTTGTTACGGGTTAGTTCATGTGATTGATATCAATATCAAATGAGTAATAGTTATTATATCATAAATAAAATAAAAACTGAATAGTAAAAAAAAATATTTTGTATTTATAATATTAAATGTTCAGCACTTTTTAAGTTGAAATTTCACTGCTGTCATTTTAGACGTACTCATACAGGTAGATCTTGTTCCCTGTACTGTTAAGTCCTCATTGCTTTTTCTGAAGCATACACAATCTATTCCTTACAATATTATCTGCCGCATCCGATAGGTAAGATGATATAATTTAAACAGATGAAATGATAGGGTCATTATTAAATTAAACACCATAATAGATTGTGAAAACAAATTGAAATGCCTCTATCCACATTACAATTAAACAGATATATTATGACAGGTATTGATTGCCCTTGACAAATACATCATAGAATTAAAATTGTCAGACAAAAGATACAAACATACGGATTGATAAAAGAAATGTCCAAATAGAAAAATTGAGGTTTATTGTACAACATCTTTTTGGCTACGTGTTAAAACTGTGAACTAACATGCTCTGCCCATTTTTACCCGGAATTCTATTATAAATTAACAAGCTCCTCCCATTTAGTAGACAGCAGCGCCTAGAAGCGTAGCCAAGAAGATGTTGTCGAACAATAGTTAAAACACTTTGCTGAATAAAAATTATTCACTGTGTATGTGCAAGACAAATTAATAATTGGTTAAACTGTCATAAAATTTCGCAATATTAATATATAAGCACTGTTCAAAAATCATTTCTCAAAGCGGCGAGACGATATTCATAGATTGCTTACGGTTCAGTGTTTAAATAACCGGAATCAATACAGGGAACAAAGATATCATTAATAATATTGCCTAACGTTTCCCGTTGTTATAGGTGACTCCTCGGAGCGGAGCCTTGAATGTGGAAGCTGCTTGCTGCTGGATCTGATACGCCAGAGGGTGGATTTTAAAGCCATACAGCCTGAAATAGAGAACATTGCAGATAATACATAATTCACACCCAAGAACATGTTTATTATGAAAAATTTGAACATTCAAGAAACGAGTTTCTTTAAATCAACAGTTTTGAATCGTTTTATTGCCTTAGCGGCATTAACAATATGGCAGCCTGTTTTGACTTATTGTATGCATGATACTCCTGTTACTAGCAGATATTTGTGGTTTGTATAATATTCTATATGATAGTTGTATAAAAAAAATGTTTACACTTGTAATACTCATGTAACATGATATGTCAGTGCAACTCTGACAAAAAATTTCAAAACACAAAAGTGTGATTGTTGCTACAAATCAATCGGCGGTTTAATTTACAGCCTAAGAAATGAAAGTAAACCATTTATTTATATACCGCCTAAATATATTGATAATATTGGAGTGATTCTAATTCTGTTGGGATAATATAACATTCGCCTTGCTTGCACATTTGTGAAGGGAGCATTACGGCCATACACATTATCGTATTTTTGCCTACGGACACCAGTCCTACCAACTGAATGAAGTTACCCATCATTACAATTCTCATGATCCCTTTCACGTTGGGCCAAGTAAGGCGGATCCAAAGATGACGAGCTCTACACCATTGTGTAGAGAGCGACATACGCCTTGTGTATCCATGACCGTGCCATCATGGTATCAATATTACAATAATACTTGTCAACGGTATTGAAACCTTTCTTTGCATATTTTCAATAATTAAAACACATTTTCGCAATGATGTTGTAAGGTTGATACAAGAAGACAGAGAAGACATACCGAGGTACAAATTGATTGAGTGCTCTCTTTGGTCTATACTCCGGGTGGACCATGAACACCATGTGCGGGAATCCAGTGCCAAAGTAGGCTCCGTCCGTGTGATGATAGCGAGATGATTTAGGAGTATATACGTCCATGCACTTTGGACAGTACGATTTTACCATTGCTTCACCGGGAACGTCGGATAGACCTACGAAAAACATTGCTAACATTAATCTCAATGAAATAATCACGTGTTCATCAATTAATTTCAAGCGAATTTTCATGGATTTACATGAGATATCGAACGATGGAGGATAAGTTATAAATATAAAAATTGGATATTTTGACAGTAACTTAAGTGCTAAAAACGTGTAATTAATTATTGAAACTACCTGCACATTATAAATATCCCTGCAATGTTTTTATTCGAAATCTAGTGAAATAGAAACCTCTCCATTTACTGTATGTACATATCTACTGTCCAACAGGATCTTCATGGCTATGTGTTAAAACTGTGAACTAACAAGCTCCTCCCATTTTTAACCGCACTCCGATTGAAGCGCCTTCCGGTTAGCGATGAGTTGTCCACGTGATAAAACTGTGAACTAACAAGCTCCTCCCACTTTTTACCACACTAGCGACTTCTGTTTAATGCCTAGATTTTCTTGTCGGACAGTAGTAACTCATTAGAAGACTCAAATGCAATGATGTAGACGTAACGTAAAAGTAACTAATCATGAGCTCAAATAACTCAATAACTCAAAATAAATAAAATAATGTGATACCTACCATTTTTAAATTATGATTTTTTGTAAATTTTTAAAATACTTTAAAATTAAAAACAGCATAATGTAAATTTAACTTAAAATAATTTATGGTCGCTTAGTGGTTTATTTGTAAAAATGCATGCACCGCAGACAATGTCTAGTATTCTGTTTATTTAATTTCTCAATTGATTATCGATACAAACTAAAAGCATTGCAAATTATTCAAACCAATGGTCCTTTCTAATCGGTAGATAATCAAAGCTTGGTACAATTTTGATTTGGCCGAAACGAGTACACGCCATTCTATGCTATATTTCCGTTTACAGTACGCATTTACTTGACAACCACATATTCAAAAGACTCCGCTGGGTGGGACAGAAAGAATAACCACACCAGCATCGAATCGCTTAACATCGACAATGTTAAAGGGATGACAATGAGCTAGGATACCATGATTACGGTGGCTGGACAGAGTAAGAATCGGCCTCTAGTCTTTCAGCATGTTCAACTGGTGTTCCAGGGCAAGGTAAATATATGGTGGAGAGCAATGTTGTAGGTTATTGGAGCCCACACCGGATTTTAGTGCCTAGAGAAGTCACTTGTTATACGTTATGCGTCCAGCAATCGGCTACAAATTGGCTACATAAAGTATAAGTGTGATCAACCTAAACACGCTTGTTCACATAATACTCTGATGAACAAATTACATCAATTTTGCACCAAGATCTGTTAAATTGTACAACTTTTTCAATAGAGGCAAACATATTTAATTAGCGATAAATATTATTAAATAATTTACCTAATGGTAGCATGGGTTGTGATTCGCAGTATACTCTAGGACAGTGGCCAAATTCACCTGAATGGTATTTTTCCATCATTTGTCCAATTCCTCTGAAAAATTAATAAAAAAGTTCAAATTAAAAAAATATATTTCAACCAATGTTGGCAACAAAAACAATTCAGAAAAATTTTCCTATTACAATATGTATGCACTGTGGTCGACGTTGTGCAAATTTTATTATGTATGAAGGTCCTAAGGTAACATTTATTAATTAATGACTTCCATCTGTAGTTTTTTTATTAATAGAACATTAATTCTAAAAACTATGTTTGGCCGGTAATGAATGTTAGGTTCAACGTAAAACAAATTAAATACACATATGAATCAATTTCAAGAAATACCAAGTCACCATACGTATTGTGTATAGATATTTTTTGGAGAACCAAACTGACAGCGCAAATGGACGCCTTAACAATTAGCTGTCAAGTGACCTTTGTGAAATTTTGAATGAATTATAAATGTCAAACGAATCAGTACACATGTCGAACATATACCACAGAAGATAATAAAAAAAATCGGTGTGTGTACTTATGTACGCGCGTTAGAAGTTATACTTCTTTGACGTAACAAAACAAAAACAAAACTCGTGATAAACTAAATTATTCGACTAGCTCTTAATTATTTTGTTAAATTACACATTCAAGAAAAAGGACCGCTTTTTGGAACGCCGTTGGTTTATTTCTATACACTTGTAACTTATATTACTAAATTATATAATTATTTATCGTTGTTTTTATTTTTAAAGTAACAACTGCCACTACGACGTTTAATAGTTTGTTTACATAAGGAATTGCAAATGGCCGACAATAATAAATTCGCTGCCTAGCAACGGAACAATTCTAAACTATAATATTATACTGTATAATCGTCACGATTGCAGTATCATTCTGTGGCGTAATGGTTGTGCGTTCGGCTGATAACCGAACAATCGTTGGTTCGAATCCAATCGACTGTTTTTTTGTGTGTTACATGTCACACGCCAAAAATACACTGATCTGATTTTCCAAACGCGCCTAAAAAAGTATAACTTTTAAAATTGTTTTGTTTACAACATGGTATGGAAAGGACCATATTCGGCATAACATGGAAATAAATGAATAATAAAAAAACACACAAAGAGCATGTGTAATGAATGATACATGCATGTCATTAAACTGCAGAAACACCAATTCCCTGAACACTGTTTCTTGGCGAGTGGATAACCAATGGATAAATAATACTGTCATACAGTGGTAACCAGAAAGCACTAAACGGCGACACGGCAGCCCAAATTCATGCAAATCTCACTGAGTGCAGCCGATGAGATTTTATTTCGCAATTTATATTGGAGATACCGTTATGCATCATAGTCAAAGATTGCTCACTGTGTTTGGTCACTCACAAAGTTAGCTGTATAATATAATCTTATATATAATTTTACATTGAAAAAAATAATTAAGCCTGAAATGCGCACAGGTATGTCTTTCGCACGGTTTGAACAGAACATTATTTGAAGTCTATGACAGATGAACAAAACAATAATAAATAATTACAATTTGCAATACGTCTTTTAAGTATATAACGAAAAGGCAAATTAAAATAATTCAAAATTGACCTACTACTTTTTCAGGCCTAAGGCCACCAATGAACACACCCAAAAGATAACCCACTTCTTATTATTTTTGTGTTCCCTGAGAGAAACAGAAATGACTTTAGATACAACTGACTGTTCATTAGACGATATCAAAAGTGTTATAATGAGCTATCATTTTCACTTCTAAGCAGAAGCATATTATGGTTCTCCACGATTTTTTAATGAAAAATTGTTGGGAGGAATTCATCCAACCCATTGTGGCCCTGCTCTGGATTGAGTTCACATTGAAAAAATATGAGAATTAATCAGACACAGGGTTATAAACCCATGACCTATAGGGTAACGCTGACACTACAACGTGGATACTATAGTTACTTGGCATAAAAATCATCAGCTGTAGCAGCTCTTTAGTGTATTGGCAGTTTACAATGAAAGGATAAATGTTGTCAAAAGAAATAATATAATTGCGCATAAGGAGTTAGTCACTTACTTATTAGTGAGAATGTATCGGGCATGTATAAGGCCATACAACATTTCTGAAGCTTGTTCTATTAAGTCCGATTGATTGGGATTATCATCTAAGTCATCATCTGTAAAAATAATATTCGGAAAGATTATTTAAATGCAATAAATTTCATTCGATGTACTAGGGTTCGAAATCCGGGATTTCAATCAATTTGTTGATCCCGAAATTCTGGAATCTAAAATTCGGTAATTGTGCCGCAGATGCCGCATCTTTTATATATATTTTTAACAAAAAAATTTTATTCCATGTTAACAATAAATATTAAATACACTTTTCTGTCGGCGCAGATGCTTTTCAATCCAAAAATTGTTAATTTAAAGTTTTCATACATTCTGATGTATCATTATCACAAACTAATATTATATTAGGTTGGGGTAGGTTAAGTTTGGTCTAATGAGAATGTTATAAAATCTCATGCGGGCATCTGCGGCATATTTACCTAAAATTCTTTTGTGCCTGTACCTAATTTAAAATGCTTGAGAACCGAAATTTACAATTCCGATATCCCAGAATCGATTTCTATATATTTTTGTTAAATAAACAATATAAAAAGTGCCTGTTTACTAAATAAAAAATAATATTAAAATCTACATAAATTACAAACGAAGCCAGCATAATTTTATTTTTATGACAAAATAATGTCAACCTCCTCATATGTAAGATTTTACGGTAAATTCTTGTTTTTATTTCTTCGTATGTACAATTTGGAAGATTTATTGTTTCTTCAATGTAGACGATTGATGGTTTTGAATCAAAACACATTATGTCCAGTAAAAAAATTATTGTGTGAAGTTTCATTTGGCACCAATTGGCCAATACCGGAATTGTAAAATATTAATCCACGAATCCAAGGATTAAGGACTCGGTTAAAGATTGCATTTCCTAGGGCCTGGGCAGTACCACACTTATTAATAGATTGTCTATCCTTCAATGTCAAATTTTCATTTAATTGTGCTGTGCTAAAATGATCTGCAGTAAAGCACTTATGTTCTTTTAACTATCTGAAATGTATTATTTTAGAAAGTTTAAACTTTGCACATTGTCATTAGAGCATAATTTACATTAAAATGTGTATTACATCAGTGTTAGATTAGATTTTACATACTCTGCAGCAGAATGTAAGACCTCAATCACATAATAAACACAGGTGTCATTATCAATAAGTAATGTAGTGAAAATAGGCCAATAAAGGCATCTCACCTGGTTCCAGATCTAGTATCATATCTAATGCTTGCCTATAATGTGGAACTTGCTCATTTAAACCTGTTAGGTTAAACTTGTCTTGTATATAATCTTCATCAACCTGAAACAATAATGCAAAAATGGTGGAGGGTGTGTGACAAACGTCATAATTGATATTATAATATTGATTAAATAAAAAGTATATTAAATACCTCACAGAAGAATTCATTACCGCGCAGCCCACAAAACCAAGAAATCCATGATACCTCCTCCGAGCTGCTCATTTTTCTGCAAAGATAAAAATTTAGTATTGTTTGGGGCAACTTTTGATGGTTGACGGTGAATACTTGCGGGTTTCGGATGGATATTTCGCACCGCTTGAGGCCGTAAAAACACTGGTGATAGCTTTTGATTGAAAATTTAAATTAACTGGACGATTTATATTTCAATAATGCATGTAAAAAGACTACTATTTCGGTAAAACTTCCCACCTTTTCGTTCCCTGATTAGCCACGCTTAACGATACTCCTGAAGAGAGTTACTTATGAAGATAGCTGATAGTCAATCGTGCAATGCCAGAATTGCCAGATGAAACGATGATTGTACCGGAACATGTTTCACAGAATGCACTTTAGCCAACATACGAAATATATATTAGGACTCTCATTTTTGAGAGTTTTCGTTACAATGTACTTATTTCAACTCACTTTACTTTTTGTCACGTACCTACCTTATTTATATAAAACGTTCAAAAAAACGTCATATGGGTAGATAAGATCTATTGTTTGATATTCTATAATAATCTACGTATTATAGATTGTCGCTTGTAGTGTCTGAAAGACCAGATTTTTGACCAGACCTATTTGCACCAAATGCAACTGTTGTTTTGAAAATTAGTTACCTAGATAATTTAATAGTTCTTGGTTCAATGCAATGCTACAACATCGATTACTCAGCAAATCTTCACAATATTAAATTTATAGCCAAAAATTTACTGTATAACTTGTATTATGTATCACATAATAAAAAATGTGCATATGCATAAATATAAAGTTTACAGCAGAGTGCAATTTAGTAATACCAACTTTATTATTTATATCACGGTTACAGTAGAACCAGCTTAACAAATTAATATTCTAAATCCTATCTTGGCTGCACCGCTTTTGACATTTTTACCTAAAATATTTTCTTAATTTAAGGTAATTACTTTTTTTCGCTCATTGAATTTAGTTATATATATCGACTGTAACTTATTTTATGCAACATTAAATTTTACTTCTCGCGGAATACTGAAAGTACGTGCAATATTATAAAAAATGTGGCTTGTGTAAAATTCAGTTTAGTTTTGTCGTGTCGGTTGTAGATTGCTGGTCGATTTCGTTACAAGTGCTGATTTTATTGTTTGCAGATTTATTAAAAAATGTCGCGCTTCAGGGAATGGGATATTCAATGCAAAGTATACGTAGGAAATTTAGGATCGTCTGCATCTAAACATGATCTGGAGAACTCTTTCAGTAAATATGGCCCCTTGAGAAATATTTGGGTCGCAAGAAACCCGCCCGGCTTTGCATTTGTCGAATTTGAAGATCCGAGAGACGCGGAAGATGCGGTTCGTGGCCTTGATGGAACGTAAGTGTTTATTTTAAATTTAAACTAAAATATTTTTCCACATTACGACGTAAGTATGAAATGGTGTCCATTTTAGTTTTCGTCTTGTACCCTATTAGCTACCTACTACCTACTTAGGTATAATTTAATATTTCAATATCTTTTACGTCATAATCTTTATTGTTTAATAATTAAAAGTCGAACCCATTGAAGATTTGTGTTTTTATGTTGTACCTGTATGGTAGGTATTTGTGTGATAATAGTGCCACATATTTTTTTTTGCATTCACTTTTCAAACTATAGAAAATAAAATAGTGGTTATTACCATCAGAGAGCAACCCCTAAACTAGCATTCTCTAGCAATGCCAACCTGTATGTCCCCAATAACTACATGGAAAATGGTAGCTTCAACTGTTTTCTTCTAATGTTAACATCAGTGATACCTATTTGAGCAATAGACATATTCCACTAAATTGATATGGGTATTCTTATAATCCATATTTAATTTTATTGGTAATTGGTGTGGAACTCCTGTCTCATTAAAAAGCTACCGAGTACACTACTGGTATAACAACAATACTGATTGAACATGCTTTATACCAATGTACCTAGACCGTTTACACGTGCATGGGTTTACTGCTGACTACGTATTATCGTGGCTAAACAAGAAAATGAACATAATATAAACTATTCATGTCAAATCTTAATAGCCTACCTCCACCCCTCGCCACTGCAACAGTGTATAAGCTTTCCTCGAAACTATTTTTTAAATATCAATTTTATTGTTCATTCACATCAATTATCATTAAGCATAAATTATGTCAGAGATATATCTGATTGTCGCAGACTGTTTTTGTGCATCTGCCAATATTCACAATATATTGGGTCTAAATACCTTGTAGTTTTTTTTTTTTTTTTTGCCAATTTTGCTCCTAGATTTCTATGATTCTACTGTATCTACAGGAGGTCTACGTTTTAAATATTTAAAAACTAACTTCTCTTGTAGCCTTTCTTGTAGTTGTTGCTTTCTTGTGTCTTCTGGATCCATTCAGACTGCACAGCCCGAGACCGAGCATGATAGGTATCAGTTATAGCTAACCATTGAATATTAATGCTTTGCGTTGACTTCGCAAATAGGCCTGTTCATAGACATCAGAGTCATCATTGAAGGTTGTGATCAAGAAACCTCGTCTTGCGAATTCTCGAGAAATAATCAGAAAAGGCCATTCTCGAATCTTGAGATATTAATTAATTTTCCAAAATTTCATCTCTTACTAAATTAAGTTTCTGAAGAAAATATGATATCTCTGTGATATTGGCCGAAAGAGTTTAAAAAAAGCTCTCGACTTTGATTCCCAATAGAATATAAAATTTCCCGTTAAAGTAATAATTGATAATCAAAAAGCCAATCTCGAATTCTTGAGAAATCGCAAGGGCTATTCATCATTATTGACACTTCGACCCAATATGGATCTTGGGCGTATTCAGGAAACGTCTCCATTCCCCTCTGTCTACTGCGAAAGACATCCGAGTGTGCCCATACAAGTTTCAGTCTCGGCGGCTCTCGTGGTGCAGTGGGTAAGGCGCTGGCCTTCCACCCGAGAGTTCTGGGTTCAATTCCCGGTCATGACAAAAACATGTATGTGTTTTTCTCAAAGCCTGGGTGTTTGTGATTGTTCAAAATTACTAACAACCACCTTGTACGAAAAAGCAAGGACATGGTTATTAATAATTCTAAAAAAAAAAAAAGTTTCAGTCTCAAGTAAAATATGGTTGTAAAATAGATTGAACCTACACTGCATCATACCTTTAAAGTATTGATGCACAAACTGCGGCCCAAAATAAGTACTTCAACACCAATATGTGATTGTATGTCTCGTCTAGTATAAATGTTTCATTATTTTTCAACACTTCTACCTACTGCGGCCCGTGAAAAATTACAAAAAGGTTAAATCGGCCCTTTTTTCAAATGGTTTGTGCACCACTGCTTTAAAGCACTGTTATCCTATTCCGCAGATGTCAAATATTTAATAGCAGATAATAGAGCAAGGATCGAGCTGGTGGTGGCTGACCTCCAATAAGGGATGGCATAAGAAATCAACTCTATACTCTACTCTGAAACCCGTGGTGGCCGCGCGGCTTAAGCGTTGGACTATCACGCCGTGGGTCTCAGATTCTAATCCTGGGTCTGGCAAGTGCACATATTGTTTTTCAATTTGTGTGTGAGTCAGGGTATGGACCTAATAGGTTGAGCAAGTGGCTGACATCCATTTCTCCTAAAAAGCAAAATCTGTTAATACAAACCTCTACTCTGTGGAAGCCCATATGATCCTATTAGGATCGGACATGGTCGGAAAAAAATAAATAAAAAAAATACCTACATTACAATAAGGGTGATATTTGCAAATTTGTGTTCTTGTCTTTAGCTTACCGCTTCGTTGTAACAACGTCTTTTTTGCGCTCTCAGCATTTTTAAAGAATACGTATTATCATTTGTTGGTATTAACAGTCAGTCAACAATGCCAACTAATGACAAATATGTTCAGTGTGAGGATGTGTCGGTTCCTGAGAGAACATTGCTTTTGGTGGAATTATTAATGAAAAAAGTGGAACAGCTGGAAGAAAAAATTAATAATTATTCGTGTTTGTGTCAGTGCGTACGTCTTCCCCCGCTACCGCCTGCCACTCCGCAGTTAAAACCGAAGCCACTAATTGCACCGACGCTAATCGGCGTAATCGACGTTAATGCAGCTGTTAATGAGCCCAAACCACTGACAGCTCAAAAACACTCAAAGACCCGTGCAACAACTATAATAACAAGATCACAAAAAATTGCCGGAGATTTGAAGGACACAACTCGTGCAAAGGAGACTTCAGCGGGAAAGCGAGATGTCACTCCCAAGGCCTCGACGTCTCAGAAATCTGATGGGACACCGGTATCAGCAAATGATGTGTCTCTTGGAAACTCCACTACCGGTGAAGAATGGTCAACGGTAGTGAAGAGGAAGAGGGCAGCCATTGCGATTCGTGGTAGCTTTGGTGGGGCGGTGAGGGGGGCGGAGGTGGTTAAAAATTACCACTTCTACCCCTTTCATCGCGACACCACAGTTGCGAACTTGAACGACTATATTAAAAAAATTACTAATTGTACTGCTGATTTCACAGTAGTTAAACTGAAGTCAAAAGGTGATTACGCTTCATTTAAGGTAGGGATCCCTACTAAGCTAAGTACGTTGGTTTTGAAGGCGGAAAATTGGCCCCGCCATTCATTTATTAAAGAATGGGTTGCCAGGATGGAAACACCACGGCTACCGAGTAGCTGACTTAATAATAACAATAAAAATAAGAATTGCCCTAAGCAATTATTATTCTACTACCAGAATGTTCGGGGCTTGAAAACAAAATCTGTCGATTTTTTGAGCAATGTTTTGGCTGATGACTATGACATCATAGGGTTAACTGAAACATGGCTCAATGATAGTGTTTTTAGTCGTGAATATTTTGGAAGTGAGTACTCAGTCTTTAGGAGGGATCGAGACTCCGGCGCAGGCCACAGGCAGGGTGGGGGTTGTCTTTTGGGGGTTAGAAGTATGGAAGGGTTACAGGCCGAACGTTTCCGTGCTTTGGAGACTCAAAATGAGGACCTTTGGGTGAAACTGACCTACGACGGAGACACTATTTACGTTTGCGTCATTTATTTTCCACCAGCAAGTGACTTGGAGGTGTATAAGTGTTTTATTGAGAGTATGCTATCTAATATCAACTTAATTGGAGATAGAAAGATTATTGTAATGGGAGATTTTAATCTAAACTCAGCACGTAGTGGTAAAAGAGTCAGCGATGACCTTGAATTTCTATCTTCTGTTTTTGGATTTTCTCAGCACAATGATGTCTCTAACTCTAGCAATGGACTTTTGGATAGGGTATTTAGCAATATCGACTTATCGCTTTCACGATGCATATCTCCTCTTGTACGCGAAGATGTGTATCATCCAACTTTAGTTTTTCTGCTCAGGTTTCGGTCGACTCGTCCGCTTCAGACTCCAATTCCCTCTTACAAAACCAACCAATTCGGCGGGTGGAGGTTTGAAGGCGGAAACTTCAAGCTACTTTACTCATTGATGAGTGAAGTGGACTGGAGTGAGTTGCTCGAAATTTGTGATGTGAATGAGGCGGTACAATGTTTTTACAATATTGTGTATAATATTTTTGATCAATGTTTTTCGAGGAAGTCGCCATGTCGTGGTGGAAGGCGATACCCGAGGTGGTTTTCTCGGGAGATTATTGGGGACATTAAGGTCAAGCATAAATATCATACAGTATGGAAGGCTGGGCATGATCAGACTGACTATATCATGTTTAGCATCTATCGTTCGAAAGTGAGACAAGCTGTTCGACGGGCCTATCGAACATATATGGAAACGGTAGGAGATTCCATTCGCGAAAATCCTAAATTGTTTTGGAATTACGTAAAATCGTTAAGAAGAGATGGTGGGTTTACTGATAGGATGAGTTGGAAAGGCGAAGAGGTGACCGGACATGGAGTGGCAGAAGCATTTGCTGGTCATTTCAAGTCTGTCTACGCAAGTAGTATTCCAAATCTGGATGTTGCCTCAACGTCAGGAAAACCGTCATGTGGTGCCCAATCCGTCGATATTTTTTCAATTAATGAGGGCTATGTACTTCAGTTTATTAAAAAACTGAAGAATACTCGCTCTTTGGGACCTGATTATGTTCCTACATTTTTTTTAAAGGGTTGTATTGACTTCGTTAAAGGCCCGCTTTCATATATATTTAATCTCGCAATGGAGACAGGTATCTTCCCGGAAACGTGGAAGATGTCGAAGGTTACTCCAATCCATAAGAGTGGTACAGAGTCATCAGTGGAGAATTACAGGCCGGTAGCTGTTCTCTCTGCACCAGCAAAAGTTCTTGAGATGATTATGCACAACATGATTTATCCAAAAATTGAGTCATTCATAATAAATGAACAGCATGGATTTAGAGCAGGCCGATCAACGGAAACTAACCTGATGGTATTTACCGATTATGTGTCATCGGCTCTGGATAGAGGCCACCAGGTTGACTGTTCTTACAATGACTTCTCGAAAGCATTTGACAAGGTCGATCATGACATCCTGATGGAAAAACTCCAACTTATTGGATTGTCGGATCGATTTTTGAAACTATTCGGGAGTTATTTTAGGAACCGTCAACAATACGTATCGTACGGCCTTTATCAGTCACAGACCTTTTACACATTTTCTGGTGTCCCCCAGGGCTCAAACTTAGGGCCGTTGCTGTTCACGATTTTTATAAATGACATAGCATTGGTAATAAAAAATGCTATGTTTTTGTTGTTCGCTGATGACTTGAAACTCTTTTTGGAAGTTGTCACCTTGGACGATTGTCGTCAGCTCCAACTTGATATAGATAATGTATTAAATTGGGGCAGGCGTAACAAACTAGAATTCAATATTGATAAATGCAATCTTTTATCGTTTACCAGAGCCTCAAAAGTGTTGTTTTTCCAATACTCGATGCATGGCAGAGTTCTGTCACGAATATCATCTGTAAGGGATCTTGGCATTACGTTTGAGAGTAAACTGACATTTATTAGCCATATAGTTACCATTTGTAACAAAGCGCTTAAAATGTTGGGCTTCGTCATGCGTACTTCCCGGGTCTTTTCAGATGTTACGGTATTAAAACTTTTATTTAATTCTTTAGTTCGAAGCAGACTTGAGAGTGGGTCTATTGTTTGGGCACCGCACCAGTTGAAGTATGGCCTTATGGTGGAGAGGGTACAGAAGAAATTCTTGAGACTCCTTTACTTGAGGTTGTATGGATACTATCCGTGGCTTTATCCAACTGACTTTCTCTTAGGCATGCTTACATACTGCAGTCTGCAATTTAGAAGAAATCTTTATTTAGCTACGTATTTTTTTCGACTTATACAAGGTATAAATGAGAACTCTGCCATTCTGGGCAGTGTTGACCTGTGTGTCCCTGATAACTATCTTAGAAATAGAGACCACCAGTTGTTTATTCTCCCAAGGTGCAGAACCAACCTGCCACTGGTAATGCCAATTGGGAGAGTGATAACTATGTTCAACGAAATTGCTTCGGGTGTTGATATATTCCACCTACGTGAGAATGAGTTTAGGTGGATGTTGTTTTATAAAATCTTAAAATAGGGTCTGCTTAGCTCATCCGGTGTACTTCCTTGTACCTATCTAATTCATCTACTGATATATCTCTTTTTTTATGTAATACTGTTATATTTATATATCTTTGTTTCTAAATGTCATGTTGTGAACGTCTTAAACTTATAATTTGTAATGTCCACAATATGTTAAAAAATAAATGAATTGAATTGAATTGAATTGAATTGAATTGAATTGAATTGAATTGAATTGAATTGAATTGAATTGAATTAACCTATTCCGCTAACTTTGATATTGAAATTTTGTATGGACTGTGTCTTCCTGGTATATTTCAATGGGATAACCGGATAACCACTAAAAAATGTGCGACCATTAGTCAATTGAAGTGATATCAATAAAAAGTGTAATATCATGTAGGTAGTAGTTTTTGTGTCATGACTGAATATGTGTCAACAATATTTTAGATGTCAGTATGAGTATTGATTATTGGGGGTTTAAAGCTATTGAAGAGGAAAACTCAACTCCCCACTTCGGCTAAATCAAGGCTTTTTAGTCAGTATCTATCCTGGATAAGTCATCACTTGTCCTATAATGACTCAATGGATCAAACAGGTTCAACCACTGTATGTGGGCAAAATACCTTTATTTTGTTTTACTTGCGATTCACCAGCTTTAGTGATATTTATAATAATGCCATTTGTCTTTTCCAGCCGGGTGTGTGGGTCACGCATTCGTGTTGAAATGTCTTCAGGCAGAGGTCGCCAGGGTCCCCGAGGAGGCAGGGGAGCACCACGTCGCCATTCCAGGTTCAAAAATCCTTTTCCATATCAACTCATAACCTGTAATTTTTAATGCTTTACTAAAACTACCCTACTGTTTTATTATATTACTATAATTATATATTCCCACCTAAACAGGACACATTTTTAATCAATGTAATGTGGCTAAGTACCTACACCCACCTACTATATTATTTGATCTCTATCAATAGCCATTCAGATGTTGGAGGTGAATGTATAATATTCATTTTGGCTACTATTTCAATGTTTTTATATTTACAAACATGTAAATGTTGATTTAATAAACTTGCCTGATGAAGTTTGTAGTTATAATTTGGTCAAAATTTACATGAATTCATTCAATCAATATATTATATTTGTTACACCCAAACATTTAGTCGAGCTCGAGGTAAAAACAAACTATGTGCATATTATGTAACGGAATCGGATTCACAGAATTAAATATGCAATTTTATTGTAAATTCTACATTAGCAAACTATTTTGTACATTCTCAATTGATTCATTATTATTATTATTGTTTGACGGGGTACATTAAAAAAATGATAAAATTTTGTTCATGCAATATAATCCAATGTATGAAATAAAATGCTTATAACTTTTTTTACAAAGTAATAATGTAATATAAAACTACTCCTAACTTTGTATGTTTATTGTATTCTTTTAAATTCCCGGATCATTTGGCCACTTCACATTATTATTAGAAATCCTGCCTTTTCTTCACGTTATTTATTCAAACAAGTTAATTTGATATAGATTCTAAATACTCACTAAAATTAGGCGTTATAATTTATCTCCCCATTTGTTGTTGCGAAAGATATTGCAAAATATTTATGCAGCTTTCTTCACCTCATTTACCAGTGCATAAGGATAATTCTTTTATAATTTAATATCTTATAATGAATTGACTCCTCTGCTATGAATATTTGCAATTTTATCAAATAGGTTAACTAAAAGCACTCGTTCGATAGTTGCTTCCCTTCAGATCGGTGATTCCCAACTTCTTTCACTTGGTGGAAACCTTGAAATATTTTATGTGAAACTGGGGTTTCGCATGTCTTAATAGTTTTGCAAGTTCTCACGGAACCCAGTTAGTAATCACCGCTCTAAAGATTCTACAGGTTCAATATGGAATGGATAATCTGAAGATAATATTTATATCCTCCCGGCTGTAGTATAAATTGTATGAGGGTACAAATTTTATATTTACTCAAATTCATTTGGACGGTTCCTAATTTTTCCACTGTGTCTTGCTTTTGAGGTCCAAATAAAAATTAGAATATTTTTGGGAAAAAATAATATTTCATGTTCTGATGAATAGTTTTGATAACTTTATTTATTATTAAGAAATTACATAGTATTTAGGAAGGGTTTCCAACCAAAGACGTTTTCTATATTAAATACAATATATTATTGAATATGACTTAATGTAGTACATATTATATATCTTTGTTTCAATATTTCTTTTATTTTTGTGTTGTGCACTCCAGCTTTCCATTTTAGTAACGTTTATCAAAGATTTTCCTAATTTGATAATGACATGAATTTCTTGTTACTAATAATTAATTCATCCATAGTGTGTGCATGTGAACAAATTTGAATTTAAATGAGTGAATTCTAATTATTTAATCAACGCTTTTGAGTAGAATTTTACTTTTCACATTTGTGCAAACAGATGCTTGTCGTTATTATTACATCATCGAAAGAATCAAGCGAGTAACATTTTGGAATATAATAATATTATAATATTGGGTAATCTTATTAGCATTATATTCTGAAAATAGTTATTTCAAAATAATTTATTACAGTAATAACTTGATGGTATGCATTTTTGCCGATTGTGTGAATGTCTTGCCATTTGGAAATACTTGGTAGGTATTTATTTGTTAATGTCAATAATAATTTAATCGGGGTGTTTATAATAATTATGTGTACATATTATATATTATATTTATCATATAATTCCTTTATTTTTTATTGTTTTCCTATTTTAATAATATTATCTCCAGACTTGTTATTATAATCAGTTAATTCAGTGATATTGACTTTTAAAAATATTAATAACTTATTATTTAAGCAAATTTCTTTACTATCCTATTGTGAAGCCCTATTTCAATTTTGAGATAAAATCATTTTCTGCTATAATTTTAGTTATCAAATATTTTTTAATGAAATTCAATAAGTCAACAATAGCTATGATTTTTTTT
Organism: Rhyacophila brunnea; assembly: GCF_057557595.1. NCBI lineage: Eukaryota > Metazoa > Arthropoda > Insecta > Trichoptera > Rhyacophilidae > Rhyacophila > Rhyacophila brunnea. The sequence continues at coordinate 6,910,245 of NW_028232859.1, forward strand.
AAATTTGTAATATTTTTATAGAAAGGATAAATAAGTTTCTAATTAAAATTTCAATCTTATCGATTCATGTTACTTTTTTGATTTACTGGAAATTTTTGTTAAATTTGTGAAACGTCTCATCCTGAATGGCATTTACATTACAATGCCAAAAATAGTGACTTATTGTTTTTATTGTCTTGCTTAAAATTGAATTTATTACATTAATCACGCAATATTAATTTTTTGTATGAATGATGCATTGACATCATTATCAATTTAAAGAGAGTTGACGCGAATTTTATTAAATTAGTAGAAGATGGTGGTTTGAATTTGAGCGTCTGTCGACGAGCTGGAATGAAGTTTGAATTTTGTATTTTTCAGATTTCATACACAGCCCAGTGCTCCCATTACAATTCCCCTTAGCTTAAATCCGCCCTGAAACCGTCTCCAGTCAATTGCGACAGGCGTTGCCGGCTGAAAAAAATCACACTTAATCCCGCGCGGCGGCAACGGTAGCATGCTCCGATATCTGGCAAGACTGGACAATTAGCATCAGCTTTAGTCTCTTGTCGTCTCTCTACTGGCCCTGCCACGAAGACACCTTTAAAGGCACTCTTCCCCTTCTGTTTGGAGGGCGACCGCCGCCTGTTTACATTAGCACGTCGCTGCCAGTCAAACAGTTGTTACCAAACACTACTTTATCATTCACCCATCGACCCACAACATCATCGCTCAACCTACTACTTCTAAATTTCCTCCAAATACGAAAGCTCCGGTATGATCCCTTGATTTTGTCATTCAAAATATTTGAGTGTTATTTTATTTAATTAATTTTATTTAAACAATATAATAAATACTGCATGCTCAATTTATTTGATGAATCCTGAATATATTAATTATGGATTAGTTAACAGTAAAGGCAAACAGTAAATGTGATCTTCGGTTTCTATTTATGGCTATTTCTGGGGGTTTCCTCTTCATATACAATATACATATACCAATTCATACATTGTGAAATCTCACGTGGGGCAATCTCTGTATAACAACCATAATGCATATTTCTATCTTGAGATTCACTTCACGTTTTTAAATATTAGGATATTCCTCTTATAAAGAAGTCAAAACTGTGGTCGACGTACTGGAAACTGAATCTGAATTGTGGCCACACCTGCAATACAGAGGAAAGGAAACCTCTAGAAATTATTGGCCAAAAAGTCAATTTGCGTTGAAATACATGAAAGCAATGATTATTTACTTATATAAATTATTAGAATTATTAATGATTGATAATAGTATTTTATTTGCTCCCTTTATATTTATGATAAATGATTAAGGCTAATTTTAATTTGTAAAAGTTTTTTTCTTTATTCATTATTGTAGTTGACCCTTATGTATTCAATTATTCACCAAGACAAGAAATGAGGTCATGTCATTTAATAATGTTTTGACATGTTTTTGATTAATTTTAAATACCAATTTGTCACTTTGGTTGCCTAATGACTAGTCAGTGCATTTAATAGTTCTTGATAAATGTAGTTCAAGTCATTACTTTTTATAAAAATCTCAACATCTTGATATTGGTGAACATACAAACTGTGTTTAATTATTCTTTTAACACATTTTATCATAACCAAACTCCTTTTTAACTTCATAAATTTACAAAAATAATTGCCACCCAAAATTGGTTTTGCAATAAATAAGTAAATTTGTTCATATCGCTATATCAGAATATGAGTTCATTGTTGCAATTTGATGTCTACTTTCCGTTCATCCGTGAAAATATGAAATTTCTGTAAATATCTACCAAAGTTCATAAGAACCTTACATTGATGACAACATCAGTCGGGTGGAGTTTGTTTATGATTTTTGTGAAAACGGGGAAAGATTTTTGTCTATGGTAATTAACAACTTTCTGTTCTTGAAATTTAATAGTCTTTCACCATTCGTCTGATGGATTATGTATGATTTGTTGTAAAATATTTTAATATCCAAAATCCGATCCATAAAAAATACAAAAATATATGCTGCTCATTTTATGAGTGAAATGCACAATAATAATAAGTCTTATTAACGATTCAATAAATTGCCCTTCTAAAGTTCGAAACGACAATACATAATCCACTCACGATTTAATAAATTAACAAAACCTTCATTAAGTAAATTAATCCAATTGCTCTAACAATATACTAATTAATTGTGTTTGGCGGCAGATCTCGTTCTCCGAAGTCAAGGAGTCGTTCCAGGGAGCGCAAAAGCCGGTCCAGTTCCAGGGATAGATATTAAGCCACTCTTTCACCTTCATTCCTAAAACGGCAACATTATCAAATTTTTTTCAAACATTTCTAAGTTAAGGAAACCGATTGATTTTTATTTAGTGATGTTTTGAATAGATGTGATCTCACCTTCAACTGTGCATTCACTAGTATTTAGTTTGAACAGTTCAAATATGTTATGTCAAGTAAATTAATAATCTCGAATTCATTTATTATAATAATGTCAACCTTTTCTTGATAACTCATAATTTTCACATATCTTCGGTATGATAACTCTTATCTCACTCCATTTTGCCATATCACTGCTGCAGTTTTATTTATTTTCCATGACATGGAACCATACATGATTTGAATTGGAATTATCAAATCATAACTACTTTTTTAATCACTAATTATATAAGCTCATTTGTATTATTTCGATGATTTTGTATTGAATAGGTCGATCAATCGATGATGAGTTATGTGAAAATTGCAGCTGAGCTTGTTAGGTTATTTTTTTTATTAAAGGATATCATGTAAAACTGTATAATTTTTTCATTATACTACTAGTGGGTGAATAAGTTTTAAAATATTTCCACACCGAGTCGTTAATATCATTATTACTGATGTTTTTTATATTCCCAGATGAATGGTCACAATATAACAATCAAATTTTGTCATAAGTATGTAAACATAATAAATTCTCGTAATTGACTGTGTATTTTCACTTTGTATGTTGATTACTATAAATAAGAATGATATAATTATTGACAATGTAATATTACTGTATCTCTACATAATGTATTATGAAAGAATGTATCTTTACAATGGAATACATACAGTGTTTGCTTCTCAAAGAAATCTTTTATTTTAATGCAATATCCTCTCCACCGTCGGAGCACAAGAGTGTCAGTAGGCACGCTTGCCTTGGCTCCCCGTTCCTCCTTATTACGAAAGAATAAAATTTGTATCAGATAATTCGACAGACTTTAATGTGTGACATAATATCATTTTATAATCAATTCGGTTCGCCCATTCAAAAATTAATTATGTCACCTCGCCTTGTAATGCGAGAATGCATAGTAGACAGCGGCAAATATATTTTGCCAGCATAGTGCGAACTATTAAGTCACGAAGAAGCCGCATGTCAAATTATAGAATACAACATGTTTAACTTGAGTCTTGTGTTGTGAGGGTATTACCAGGATTGGAAGATATCGTTCCCCACTTGATAAAAACAGGAATATAAAATACATTGACATGGCCATTTTTTCTCATTGTTTTAGAATATTTTTAGTTATATGGCATCAACTGTTATCGTCGACATTATTTATGGGCTGAAATAAGCTTTTTTTGTCATTTTTACCCTCAATATGACTTATAATTTTCCTACCATCATTTTTTAAAACTTTGCATTATTAACACATCTAAATAAATGATTTACAAAAAATAAGAAACATCAAATGCTTTCATGGCTTGGTGAATGAATAGGGAAATGCGAGAGGGGATGTACACCAAGCTGCCACACATCAAGTTGGACTTTTCGCATTCTAGCTTTTGGTCTTTAGTGCCAATAATGTGCCAAAATATTTGTAGGTACATTAAATTTGTAAATCCGTATATATGGATTTGTATTTTTGTCCCTATGAAAGTGTACATTTTTGGATTTGCTGCTTCAAAGACCTAGAGAAAAAAAAGTAGGTTTTCCATTAGGTAAAAAAAATGTCTAAATGAGAACAGGCTTAGATAAATGAGCACCATCTTAAAGAAAGGACAGATAGTCACCAAACCCATCAAGCACGAGAGTACCGAATAGTATCACTCTGCCTCTCTTACCTCAGGAAAGTCTCGCTGAGTAGCTCGGAGAAAGTGTGGATTGGGCATAATATATGTAGGTAAATAGTTTATCTTCAGATCAAGCTGTATTGTCACTACAAATGAATTATTGATGTTGGAAATATGGAAATATTAGTAAATGTCTCTACCAACAGATTTATAATGCTTACTGACAAAAACACTAAAATTACATTGTTGTATAACCTCTTTACAGAAAATCAAATGACAGTAGTACACAATTTAGAGTATTTCAAATATTGAAATACCGGTGGAGATTATAATGATCTGTAAGTTGTTATTCAACCAATCACACAAGTAAGTCCTTAATACTTTGGACGCGGAAGACGCACACGGTGCGTAATGACCAGGCGGCCGATCGATGTAATTAACGTGCATTTTAAAGGGGGCAATTAAAATCTCATTATCTATTCAGCAGCGAAAGCGTTAAGGTACAGTGCGAAAAGTTTACGGTGATGGGCGGCGGCTTGGAGAACTAGACCCCTCCTCTCGCATTTCAGTACTTACAATACTTCAAAATCGAAAACCATAGACAAGATACGACACGAGCGCCGCCATCAGGCCTCACGTTAAAAATTTCGGTCTTTAGCTAACAAATTGAGAATATTTAATCGTGATAAACTAATAACACGCAATATAAATACATACAGTCGAACTCGGTTATTACGATCTTGGACATGGTGAGATCTCAGATGTAATGAGGAAACATTCGTTGACATTGGTATGATTTTCTTCATCACTGTTATAATGAGCAACTTATCGGATATAAGACCCTAAGCAATAAAATCTGATCGGACAGGATGCCGCCGGGGGACGGATTAAGTTTATGACACTAGTTAGGTGTCTAATTGTTGTTTTCGCCGACAATAATAAAAAAGTATCCACGCACATGGTTGAAAAATTTACGGTTTCTGAAGTCCGTAGGTACCTACCAGCGTTCATTACAATAAATAACTTCTTTTATAGTTTATGAAGGCCATGCTTGTTTCGGGGATTTTTATGTTGTTTTTCAGAATTTTATTTTCGACTTTTGTTATGTGACCGCTCATTTAAAAATACCTATTCTCTGATATAACGAGTACCGCTTATAATGAGAAAATTCAGTCGGTCCCATTTTCCTCGTAATAACCAAGTTTGACTGTATATAATAAATCAGATATGGGCGACCCGTGGCCATCAGCCTGTTTTCATGCGGCCGGCCCACTGAATATCATTTTACTCTATCAATAAAAATTTAATGAAAAACATCTCGTAAGAAACTTCTGTTTATATGTATATAAATTGTTTTATCCTTTACATGGCAGCATGTTTCAGTAAATCATTTGCAATAATATTTTTCAAATAATTATCATTATTCGTAACAATCTCCATGATATCAAAATGATCAAGATTATCTTTTATTTCAAAGTGCACATTCTTTTCTTCACCGCTTTCCATCAGCATGTCGTAAAAGTCTCTCGATTGATTACAAAATGTGAAGCTGTCATGTTCTCCCACGAGGATGTACGTTCGGAATTTGGCAGGTTTCAAATGGAAATAGCTGTCGTAATGAGGAGATAGTAATTTTGCCTCCTCGACTGAGAGGTGCAAAGGATCGTTGATAGATGTGCTCACGATTCCGGTCAAGTCGTATACTCCAGATATTAGAATGGCGCCTTTGAAAGTATCACTGGCTATGATAGAATTGATGAACTGTTTGTTTCCTAGTACTTTGGCTATCAGATGTGCACCGGCGGAGTGTCCAGCAAAGAATAGACCTCTGAAAGATTTACAAAAAAATATATGAAAACCCCAACAAAGAGAACATACACAATAAAAAACATTGGTTAAACAAAGCTGTATGTGGGAAAATGATTGCAGATTTTAATACCACATCTCTGTTGAATTCATGTTATTATTTTGATTAATGTGTTTTGGTCTAAGGTAGTGATTTCCAACTTTTTTTGTTTGGCTGAACATTTCATAACTATATTGGAAAATCTTGAACCTACCGATTCACAACTCTACAAATATTTACTGAATATTAGTATTGTAGGAGAAAATTTTGGATTCTTCCATCAAATTTTAAATTAATCATATTTGTTCCGTAATCTGCCACCCCCATATAATGCCTTGCCTTAAGTGACGCATAACTTGCCTGCTGACACGAAATGTCTACCAGCAGGGTTAGTAGTATTTATTAAAAAATAGATAATATGATAATTTTATTACAACTAAATTTCTCAAGATTTATGTTGTCATTAATATGACAACAATAAAATAAAAAATAAAAAATAGATAATATGATAATTTTATTACAACTAAATTTCTCAAGATTTATGTTGTCATTAATATGACAACAATAAAATAAAAAATAAAAAATAGATAATATGATAATTTTATTACAACTAAATTTCTCAAGATTTATGTTGTCATTAATATGACAACAATAAAATAAAAAATAAAAAATAGATAATATGATAATTTTATTACAACTAAATTTCTCAAGATTTATGTTGTCATTAATATGACAACAATAAAATAAAAAATAAAAAATAGATAATATGATAATTTTATTACAACTAAATTTCTCAAGATTTATGTTGTCATTAATATGACAACAATAAAATAAAAAATAAAAAATAGATAATATGATAATTTTATTACAACTAAATTTCTCAAGATTTATGTTGTCATTAATATGACAACAATAAAATAAAAAATAAAAAATAGATAATATGATAATTTTATTACAACTAAATTTCTCAAGATTTATGTTGTCATTAATATGACAACAATAAAATAAAAAATAAAAAATAGATAATATGATAATTTTATTACAACTAAATTTCTCAAGATTTATGTTGTCATTAATATGACAACAATAAAATAAAAAATAAAAAATAGATAATATGATAATTTTATTACAACTAAATTTCTCAAGATTTATGTTGTCATTAATATGACAACAATAAAATAAAAAATAAAAAATAGATAATATGATAATTTTATTACAACTAAATTTCTCAAGATTTATGTTGTCATTAATATGACAACAATAAAATAAAAAATAAAAAATAGATAATATGATAATTTTATTACAACTAAATTTCTCAAGATTTATGTTGTCATTAATATGGCTGCAATAAAAATTCTCTTCAATAGTAACTGGTGTATTGGTTGCTTTGTTTAAACCTAAACAAGCTCAACTTTCAAAGTAAGCACTTCATTGTTTGAATATATGACACTGATTAGTTTTAGCCTGTTATCAAAAAGGTTTTAATAATGAATCCAATGGGTTGAGCAACTTCAAAAAAGCATTTTTAATGTACCTATATCAGCTGCACCAAGTGAAAATTCTATTTATGTCAATAAGTAAAACATTTGGAGATGGTTGCTAAATGTTTCTATGACTAATTATCCGATGCATTCTGTATTGACACGTGTTAATATACTGCTATATAGCCAACGTAGAAGTTCCATTTCGAACAATAAGTGTCTACAATTAATTAATAACTGGTCTTGGAGTAAAAACGGTAGTTTACCAATTATTATCAATGAGCTGATTGATTAAAATAATATTGTGTCTCATTCACAAGTAATTTCATAATTGCTCAACTAGAAAGTTTTGTTCTAATTTCGACATGTTTATAATTAAAAAGAAATATATTTGAATGGTTTACCTTGAATTTTTCTTCTGTGCATATGTGAACACCGCCTGTACTGCCTTTGTAATTTCCTTCACTATTGTTGCCAAGGATACCTTTGGACATAAGTCGTATCCAATAATTATTGTTTTAATTCCGGCTTTGTAAAGTGGACCGGCTGGGTATCGAGATTGCTGCCTGGACAACTCTTGCCAGAATCCGCCGTGGACAAAAGCGAGAATTGGAGCATCTGGAAATCATAAACAGCATCAACATCTAAATAGTTTCATGAAATAAGGGCAAAGGAGTGAATTCTTCGTATCTTAATTCCATTATAATTAAATCGGTTGTTTCAGATTGTCAAACAGTAGGTGAGTTTTTTGAAGTTATACTTCTTTTTGCACGTTTGGGAAATCAGATCAGAGTGTATTTTTGGCGTGTGCCATGTAACACATAATTGAAAAAAAACGCACTCGATTGGATTTGAACCACCGATTGTTCGGTTATCAGCCGAAAGCACTACATTTACGCCACAGTATGATACTGCAATCGTGACGATTATACAGTATAATATTATAGCTTAGAATTGTTCCGTTGCCTAGGCTGCGAATTTATTATTGTCGGCCATTTGCAATTCCTTACGTAAAAAAACGATTAAACGTCAGTTAGTAATATAAGTTAAAGTGTATAGAAATAAACCAACGGTGTTCCAATAAGCGGTCCTTTTTATTGAGTGTGTAATTTAACAAGATAAGTATAAGAGCTAGTCAAAGAATCTAGTTTATCACAAGTTTTGTTTTTGTTTTCTTACGCCAAAGAAGTATAACTTCTAACGTACATTACATAAGTACCCACACCGATTTTTTGTTGAAACAATAACTTCCGACAAGAAATGGACGTATCAAATTCCTATTCCTCAAAAAAAAGTTAGCAACTTCTTGATGGTGTCAATTTTTGAACCAATTCAAACTATAAAGCAGTGGCTTAAGAGGACGTTCTACAGAATTGGCCTTGAGAATTGAAAATATGATTTTTTAACATGTGGTCCATAATATCTGGTCTACTAGTTAATATAAAAAGGTCGTGTCAAAGTTGTTTGTGTTAATAAATTTGCTCTGTGACTGATCCGACTCATATTTCACATTTATTTCATCAGGGCTGTCGAAGACATAAATCATAATATATATTTATAATTTTAAATTTTTATTTATAATATATATTATTTAAGTTTTGTGCATCTAATGCCGGGTCCACACTGGCAACAAGTTAATTTGCTGGCAACCTCGTTAGATTTTACGATAATTATTGTAAAATTTCTTAAGCAATTATGGTAAGTATCGTAAAATTTAATGAGGTTGCCAGCAACTTGTTGCCAGTGTGGAAATGGCTTAATATCCACTGTGGTTCACGTAGTGGCATGGACCTGGGGTTAGCTAATTCAGGAAGTCAACACCCATGATAGAATTTTTTCCAGTTTTGGTTGCATTATATTCCAAAACTCTTCTGTAAAAATCGTTTCCGAGTTTATAAATGGAAATTTCTCGGTGTACATAGTAAACAAACCTACGAATAAAAAAAGACAAAAAGGAACATACTGATTCATCGCAGTAAAATCTGGTAATCAAATTCGCCATTTTGAAAAGCGACGATTTTGCGTAAACAAATATCACGTGGTCTGTACGTGTGCGGCAAACTTCGAATGTGTTTGTAATTTTGTGCAAAGTGCGAATGTAATGTTTTCAAATAATTGATATGGATTAATTATACCATCGTATTATTTTCTCGAAATCATAAACATACTATAATAGTATTTGAGTATCAACCTATGTTCAATTTGAATTGGGTTATAATAATAATATACCTGTATATATATCAATAGTATGTTTGCTACAAAATCCACCCAAGTTATCAGTACGTACTTGCACAGGTTTGATTAAAAACCATTATGAAATTAACATTTAAAAAATATGAATGCTTAATATTATTTTGACAGCCCTGTTTTCTGATCGGCTTCATCTCGCAGGTGTTCATAAAATAATAATAATTCTCCGCGCGGCAGAAATTATCAGTAATAATAATAATATTTCTTGAAATAAAATCTCCGATGATTAGTGATTTTTGCGAAAAGATCGATTTAAATTGACGTAGTTACGACGCCGAGGTCCTTTTTATACTGAATTATATTTGAACGGCGGGCTCTTCAGCGGGCCCTTAAGAACCCTATTCATAGTCATACTGATGATGTAAATAAATGGGCTTTACGTTACATGGAACAATTTAATCTTGAACTTAGATGCGATTTCTTCTAGTGTGTATAAATTACACAGGACGGATTTGATTATTTCCTTTGAATTCATTATTTTCAATACCCACTTGAAAATATTTTTTTCTGAAATTTCGAAATTATCCATTCGGTGGGCATGATAAATGCTATTATGTTATTGTCACATTCACCTTTTTCCGTTCCAAATAATGCATAAGCCTACTTATTCACATAAGAAATAATATGTACTATGCATATGGTCGTAAGTGTGGTTTGTTTCTATATAAATAATATTCATACCATCCGATAGGTCCGTTCCAAGTACATCGAACTTCTCTCCCTCAGAATCACCATAAGGAATGTTTAATTCGTATTGTAAATGGTTCAATACTTCTTTGCTCTCTGTAAAGACATGACTATAGGTATATTAATTATATTAGTTAAAAAATTACACACAGTGGCGAAGACTCCTTGCTGGTGCGATAATATGATAACACAAAAACGATGTTGTTTATTTATATTACATCTCCACTGGAAACATTATTGCGGTCTATTCGACAAGTTTAAAATACACAGAAGCACACGCGATGATGAATTATGCGTTTCTCAAGATAGAAAAAGATTAGAGAATTGCTACCAACCTACTGCAGAAAGCTGTATGTTTGAAAAGAAATATATGTGAATGACAATCTACGGATGATGGTTTTAAAGTTTGATCATAAAGAATTATGCGTTTCTCAAGATAGAAAAAGATAAGCGAATTGCGACCAACCTACCAGAGACAAAAAAACAAGTGAAATACATGTGAATGACAATCTACCGATGATGGTTTTATCCTTTTCCTAGTTTATTCGTCTGCTGTAGTATTGGTGTCTAGTGTTTGAATATGTTTGTCTCACATACTTTTTATAGCACTCATGGTGGCTAAGTTGGTAGAGTCTATGAAGCCATGGGTCGCAGGCAACGTTTCTTCTAGTTGTGCATGTGCACACTTTTAGAAATTTGTCCACATTAATGTTTCCAATCCCTCCGCACATAGACGTTTTGTATAAAGTAGTATGCGATGAGTACCAGATTTTTGATTTTCATGAATATACTGAACATTTACCTACGCATATTATCACATTATTCTATTATTCTTCACAATAATTACATCCTTGTTAAGCAGGTACTTTCTTTTGCAGCATAATAATTTGATGAGTTCATTTATCTATGCAAAAAATGGTAGGTACATAAATATTTGCGCATATATTTTTTTGTACAAAGTTTACTACTGATGAGGTTATGATTCGCATACACAATAGAAAAATTACAGGGAACGTAGGTCGTTTAATCTGTCCTGTGACTGGAAAAATAAAACTGCTTGAATTTTTTACTAACTGTACTGACATAAAAAAATTATGACAAATAATAGGCCATCCATGGACAGAAACCGTATGCGGTTTCGAACCGTGTGCCATACTAAGCTTATCTTTTCTATTCATGGAAATATATTTTCACAAACTATATTATAAGCATCTGATCGTATTCGTTTATACCATACACTTACACTTACAAATTTAGTGAAAATATATTTTCATGAACAAAAATCATAAGTTTAGTATAGCACACGGATCTAAACCGCATACGGTTTCAGTCCATGGATGGCCTCTAAATGTCTTGCAATTTATAAAAAAAGGGGGATTTCAAAATGTGTCTACTGAAAGAATTCATTATGTACACAACTTTCAGCATTGACAATAATTATTATTTGATTGACATATTATTAAGTAAAGTGGATTAAAGAAAATGTGAGATTTGATTGGTATATGGGCATTCACAATACTTCAATGACTGATTAAGATGTAAGAGTAAGTTGACTCACCACGCTCTGTGTGTTCGATGTGGTGTTTCAACACGTCGTCCCGATTTTGAAATCTTTTCGACCACATACTAGGAGAGAATTCTTTTTCTAAATCTAACTTTTTCCTGGACATGGTGGTGCTGGATGTAAATGTCTAAAACAAAATGTATAAATTAATCAGTAGGTACCTAATTAAATTATGTTGTTATGGAAATGTTTTTCAAAAGGATTACAAAATCAACTACAGACTGTTTATAGTGACGATAGAGTAAAGACGTACAATTATCAAAAATGCAAATATAGTTATCACAATTAAATATGTAATTAAAGAGTAATTAAATCATTTATTATTGTTATCATTGTTTCATTGTACAAAGTTATAACTTACAATTTATTACAATATACAATTTGCAGAAATTGACTTTATATGCAAAATTAATTTGATTCCTTTTTTCAAATGTCATTGAAAAAATCATTAGTTGGGATAAATCCACTGCTGAATGTCGATTACCTATAAAATTTACGGGCACTGCACATGGCCCCATTTTGCAATCCATTTTTTGGTTCATCTATATATTATCATTATCATCAGTGGCTTATCAACCCCTCCTCCAAGAAGTTCCTCAATCTCCTCCTATCCTCAGTCAATGTCTTTCAGGTGCCTGCAACGGCCGCTTTAGCATCCATGTTGACACCATCCAACCACCGGAATCTGGGCCTGTAAGTTGACCTCCGACTGTCCGGTCTGGTATCCAGGGTGTCACTCGGCGGCCGGGCACTGTCCATTCTTGCTACATGGCCCGCCTATTGAAGTCTACCAATGAATGCAGAGGTACATTCTTCTTGGAGGAGGTTGTAGAGCTCCAGGTAATGTCGTTTGGCCTATCTATACGTTATGCAAATAGATTAAATGCAATACATTTAACTCGGCCTAACTAATCTGAGGGGTCTCAAGATCAGTCAGCGTTTGGAACTCTATGTTCTTAAAACCGCCACTGTGTATGACTATTTGTTTGTCAGTTATCCACTTGATGAGCGATGTCTCCAGCCCATTTGCAACTACTTCAGAGGTTTGGTGATATCTATCACATTAATAAAACTTCCTCTTATTTGCTCCCTTATAAATTGTTTCCTTTATATTGCTAATGTTAATTTTTTAACTACTTATTACATTAATAAAAAAATAGTTTACATTTTATTATACATATTATATTAATAACGAAAAGGTCGGTGACCTATGATAAAATAACCGATTTTAACCAATACTATATAGATATTAAAATATTTTTTGTCCATTACTATGTTTAAAATGTGTACACTTAACATATGAATTAATTAATAATATGATTTCATTGAAATGTTGAAGGGAAGCATTAACAATACCTATTTTTATTTTCTTAACCAGTTTACGAGAAAGTTGTTTTCCAATGTCTCACGAGGAAGCCAGCGCAGTGGCGAAGACTCCATACTGGGCGATTATTTAAAGCCTACGTTCTTATTAAAAATAATTTCCTATTAACATATTTAAATAATTACTTAATTATTTTATATCCTATAAAAAATATAATTTATAAACTTGGTTAACCAGACTGCACGTACCAATCCCAGTAATACGTAACGAGCTATAACACAAATACAATCTAACAAAGACTTTAACTATCTTGGTATATTCCAAGCATACAACAAATACAAACGATTACAAACGTATTTTAAAAAACACACGCACAATGTCAAAACCTGAGGCTATAGGTATTAAATCTTGACATATTTACAGTGATGTATTTTCGTATTCATTTTTTCGTGCTGGATTTAATGCAAAACGGTTCCTTCGACAAAACACTGAACTACCGAGACACTACAATTTTCTAGCCCAAGTTCGAATCGCGGTTGGGCATTACTTTTTTATATGTATTTTAGTAGAAAATTATTTTCATATTTCGGTAGATACCTACCCGGTTATTCTGGGCTTTAGCCAGTGACGTCCCTAGGCAGTGCCAAAAAGCCACCACAGTATTTTGTAACATCCTTTCATGATTCCAATATCTAAGAAATGTGTTGTATGGATACATTACTAACAAAATATATACCTATCTACCACTAAAACATACAAAATTAAATTTATATATATTTTTCGCTAAGAGTGGGGATTTTTTTGACGTTAGTAATTTAGTGGTTTCTTACATGTCAATTTTGTGATACATTAATTTACTGTCTTGAGGAATTACGACGCACCAGCACTCGAAATGGAGAATTTTACGAACCGGAGCGCTCGGTATTTTTATGAAAATATTAACATAGTTATCTAATTTTATGTGTTTTATAAAAATGAGTGTGTGATTTTTTGTTATATTATGGCCATTCTAGCTCAAATGGTAAAATTATTTTTTCCATGAGACGGAACGACAATGTTGCCGATTTTACGACCCGGAACGGCGTTCCAGTCCATTTCGAGCCCTGCGACGCACTGGTTAATAAGTCAGACTGTAATTATTCTCAAATCTGCACAGGTCATTTCTGGTTACCGAGGACGTCGAAAGAAGTATCTATACTAGACATCGCGAACCCGACAAAAAATTAAACTCCTGTTAAACATTTTATGGTAATTAATACTTTTTGTTTTCGTTATTACTAGTTTAGGTAGGTATTTCTATATATACCAAATGATTCTCCTAGATTTGCCGCCCTTCGAGTAACTGCCGCCCCCAAGCGACGCTCAATCTGCCTACCCCCACGGGACGTCACTGGCTTTAGCCCAGTCTCTGAAATAAATAATTTTTCCTGTGAATCGAACTCATTGCAGGATCTATTAATAATATTGATATGTCCGAAACATCGGATTTCCATATAAAGATCTAAATAAAAATTGGTAATAATATGAAGGTGGGTTTGTCATCTTATGATGGATATAGATGCACTGTTTTGGTGATTATAGACTAAAAATATTTGTACCCATGCAGATGGCAGAAAATCATTGACATTTTTTTCGAGTAGCATTTCGCCGAATGGTTATGTGCACTGATTTGAGATGTGACGTTTATTTGTATACACTATTTATTATTATAATGATCTTCCAATCATGTTAAATTAGACCAGGCCAGGGCAAACTACCTACGACCCGCCAAGTATTTCTGTGGGGCCCGCGAGCTTTGATCGTATTTCTGAAAAGAGTTTACTTTTTTCTGTATTTTAATGCCTTTTTCGCCAAATTCAAAGAACTCGAAAAATGTTGGTTATTTTTGGGTCAACGTACACGAACAAACATTTTCAATTATGATTCTCAATAAAAACTATTTACGATCAAGCTGGATCACTGATGATGAATGAACAAATGTTGAAAAATGTAAAACGTTTCATTCTTATTATTAAGTTGTTGGCTATTAGAGAATCATCTATTTTTTTATGTTGAAATTCCTTTTTCATGATAATAAATAATGTAAGTATCTCTAAAAATAGTATTTTATTTGCGGCCCGCCGTTCATTTCATATTCCTAATGTGGCCCTTCATCCAAAATTGTTGCCGAGGCCTGAATTAGACCATATTTGGCATTGATACGTTGATAATAATGGGTAGGCGACTTACTTATCAACAATTTTTTTATTGATGTTTTTAGCAATTGAATATTGAAACAACACAAATACCTACCTATAGCTATATGACATTATGGAATATCACTGACTTGCGTACCTTATTCGTATTCCGGCATGTACATATTATTTTATAATATCATAATTTAGCCATAAAACTATTTAATTTAATGCTGAAATAAATTATATTCATGATAAAGCCTATAAGAGTGGTAATCCGCCCCTTGGTCACCCTATTAGTGAAGGTTTCAGATCGATAGGTTCATTAACAAAAAAGGGTAGGTTTTTTTTCAAAAACATTGTATGAAGACCAAAATATAATATAATTCAAAATATATTGACACCAATGCAAGTGAAATGCATAATTATTTAATAATTCGTCGCAATGTGGAAAATCACCTATCAACATAGCAGTTATTTCAATGTATCAGTATACCTACTTGTAGCAAATTCACACAGAAATCAACGTTTGGAAAGGTGCATAGAATTATTGGGCTTAGTATTTAGAAACCGCACAATTTTATTGTACAAACTAATTATGCACCACCTACTTAATCCTATGAAAAGTGCGGCCCTGGTAGTCATTAGTATACAATATAATATTCATTTCAACAGAGCCAGGCGAGTAGGTGGGATATTTATATTCTAGAGTCAGTTTAAAACAAGTTTTTAACTATAAAAAACAAGCTATTTTTTTAAAATATTGTGGTTATATTAGTTACCTTTTCACTAATAAAGAAAACTAGAGAATTAACGCCGATGAACACAATATATTATTTTAATTAACCACTGCACATGATAATAATTTAGCAAAAGACAAAAGTATTATTAAATTCCGACTGCCTATTTGCAATATCGATAGGTACCCAATTACTTTGTAGAATTTATGTGATAAAACGATGATAATTTATTATTAATACAGCTTGTGAACGTGTAAACATGTCCTTATGCTGACATTGGTCGAACCGATACTGATAGCTTTTGGACACGTAAATAAATTAATAAATAATGAACTAGGTAGGTACCGAAACCTTATAGCATAATATTATTAAGCTGGGAGTCCACCGGTGAACTCCGTACTTACCGGTAAAACAAAAATTAAATAAATAAAATAAAATTCATAATTCCAAAGGTAAAACAGCGTGTGTGTTGGTTGATATTCGCTCCGGTTTGAGCAGTTGCGATTTGCGACACGCCCGCTTTATTTTATTCCTTTCGCCGGGTGAAAAACCACATTCATAATATCGTCAAACCAGAGTTCGTATAGTCACACAATCGAGATATTTTCACAAACTGGATTTTGACCGGTTAGTCGCGAACGAACCAGCAAAACCATGCCCGGAAAATAATAATTATTGCACGCGCAAACATACTGACAAGTATATTCTAAAAACTATTAGGTGCAACACGCGCGCGCACATGTTTTCCGAATCCGGACCCCCCCAGAAACGGAAAAATACAAATTATTTAGGTAAATGGAATACCTACCTATTAGATCTTCTTCTTCGTCCGGACTTTACGACTGAGGATCGGGACCCGGTTGCTGCCTAACAGCATTTTCAACGGACTGGCCCCATTTCTCTCGGTATTCTCGATATGCAAAGCATTATAGTCACTGGAAGAATGACGGCACTCATAAATTGGTATAACTGGGCCACCCAATGTTTGGCTTAATATTTTGATGCGGTGTATCTAAAAGACTAGACAGCACAGACGACACAAACGGACACTGACAATCCTAATAACTATGGCAGTTAAGCCACGTGCAATTGACAACCATTTGTCGATGCGACAGTCGCAATAACTCATAGGTGAACACTCTTGCAGGTCAGATGTTTACATATTTTCTAACCCGTATGCGATGAACGAGTGGTAGAATATCCGCTTCTGATGCTGTGAATCTCGGGTTCGAGTCCCGCGTCTGGAAAATTTACATGTTGTTTTTCAGTGAGTGTTTGGATTCAGAGCATGGGTACATCACGTTGAGCGGGTACCTAACAAGTATTTATCATAAATAACTTTGCTAAGACCTTCGGGGAGCGTCCACCTAGATCCATATCGTGGATAATATACCTAGGTAGGTAGGTAGGTACTAATTAAAATTATAGATAGGTACTAGATTTAAGATGAAAACAGTGGAAAACGTATAAACCATTTTAAATAAATAAATCAAATGGTTAATAAATGGTTAAATGTAATTTCTGATCTTTTATAATTTTTTCCTATGGCATAATAAAAATATATATATTTTTTATTATTATTATGCACTCCCTTGGTGAATTAATTGTCCTCGCATTGAATTGTGTCCGCGATGATTTGTCCTCATGGTGAAATGTCCCCACGGTTAATTTTATTGTCCTCTTACCACAGAACAGATAATAAATAGAATTCCGATAAGCTATATTCAATAAGCTACATTTTGATGCAAGGTTTTGAATGTGTGAGTGTCCTACGAAAATGAAGCACGTGCAATAGTGTGTGTAATACACCAATATTAAATTGTAGCATAAATCGAGAGTAGTTGTCAGTATTCGACGTGTGACGTATTCTTGACACGTGTTTAAGTTTATTCCGGGTTCTTCCTAACTCGAGATCGGTTACTTGCTAAACCTTAGGTATTTCAGTTCCCATTATTTCCGAGTTCACTGGTCCTTACGTGAATTAGACATGGTGAGTCGGTTACGGAGATTTGTCTGTACTCGTTAAAATTTGGAATACTATTCTAGTTTACAGTCAATTAGATGAGTTACCTACGCAAAAGAATTTTTATAAATTCTAGAATAACGCTGGAATCCTGGAATTCATACGTTGTACCTACCTAGTTAATTGGAGGTTGACGATAAATGAATTTGTTCACTCACAGCATCCTATCTCTATCATGTCGAGAATAAAATAAATTGTGTTTTCTTTTCTGCTCACTGGTGAAAAGCCACCTTTATAATAATCGTCACTCCATATGTAATGCGTAAAATCACAAAATCGTGGTATATTATTGTTTGGCCTTTGGAAATCATTGAATGAATATTAGAAATCATATTATATACACATTTCTATCTATAGTGACGTGGGGGTAGGCAGGTATTGCGTTACATAAAGGGAGGCGAATGAAGGAACGAATACAAATATAGGTACAACTTTCCAAAGAAGTGGGGAATTTCCACGAAGCAGACGATGCGGTCGCTCCATTAGAAAGTATCGACATCATGACCCCCACAAGGGGGGGGTGACAAGACTCTAGCATGGAGGCCCGGCATGGCGGGTTCAACCAGTTAAGTGAGATAAACATACACCACAAATTTGCTCTAATAGTAAAAAGCGATATCTTAATTAAAGAATATTAACATTTTGATTTAACGGTGTGATTATGATTGATATAAGTAATTAAAATTAAAATTAAAATTAATTCACATGCAGAATTTTATTTTACAAATATTTTTAGTGATTTGCTGGACCATTTATACAACATGCGGAAGAGTCACATGTTATTTGGCTACCATAAAAAGAGGTTGCGGTCAGTACTTGTACAGTGCCGACAACTCAATAATTCAAGTGGATTTATTTGAGAATACAAAAAAATGCTAAAATACACGGAATACCCTTAATTTTACGTCACGGTATCTTGGAGTTCCGCGGAATACCATTTGAGGAACATAACTTTACTGTAGAATGTCTGCTAAAGGCAGGGCTCGAAATGGACCGGAACGCACCGGAGCGCCGTTCCGGGTCGTAAAATCGGCAACATTGTCGTTCCGTCTCATGGAAAAAATAATTTTACCATTTGAGCTAGAATGGCCACAATATAACAAAAAATCACATACTTATTTTTTATAAAACACATAAAATTAGATAACTTTGTTAATATTTTCATAAAATTACCGAGCGCTCCGGTTCGTAAAATTCTCCATTTCGAGTGTTGGCTAAAGGGCAGCGCCAAAATGCCGCCCCATTTTTTTATTAGTATTTTTATATCATCCTTTATGGAAGGATCGGGGAATTTCGATTGCCACAAAAATGATGCTTGTGCAAACATTAGTGTTCTCGATATTCTTATACGGAGTCGAGTCGTGGACAAGCAAGGCAAGAGAACGGAAGGCAATTGATGCCTTTGAGATGTGGTGTTGGCGCCGAATGCTTCGCATTTCTTGGACGGAGCACAGGACGAACCAGTCAATCATCCAGGGACTGAAGATAAAGGAACGGCTCTCGACGATATGTCTGAGAAGAATTCTGCAGTTTTTTTGACATATTGTCGGGCGCGGACCGGACAACCTGGAGAGACTGGTAGTTTTGGGTAGCCTCCAGGGAAAGCGAAGCAGAGGAAGAGCGTCTGCGCGATGGAGCGACCAAGTGAAAGAGCTGACTGGGGGCACCATCCATTCTGCCCTGAGAGAAGCGGAAGATCGAGAAGGATGGAAAGTCTTGGTCGCTCAAAGGATGGCGAAATTTAAATGTGGTCACGATCCTCAGCCATGAGTGCACGACCAAGAAGAAGAATGAGTCCAATATCTAATGCCGGGTCCACACTGGCAACTTCGTTAGATTTTACGATAATTATTAAGCAATTATGATAATTATCGTAAAATTTAATGAGGTTGCCATTGTGGACACGGCATTAGATAATATGTGTTATATGGATACATTACTAACAAAATGTCAGACTGTAATTATTCGCAAATCTGCACGTGTCATTTCTAGTCACCAAGGACGTCGAAGGACAACGGTAGTAAACTAGATATCGCGAACCCGACAAAACCAGTGAGATGAATTTTTTAATTGAAATATATTTTCGTTATTAGGTAGGTACTAAGTTTATGTAGCTATTTCTATACGAGTATATTCTAAATGATTCTCTTCGATTTTCCGCCCTTTGAGTAATTGCCACCCTAGGCGACGGTTAATCTGCCTACCCCCACGGGACGTCACTGACGTCACTGTATAATATCTACATGTCGATGGCCTAAATCACGTGAGTAACTTTTTACAAATTGTGCAGGAAGCTAAAAAACTAAATAATTAATATCCCGTAACTGACTGCTAATAGTTCACGCATGTTGTAACTACACAGCATGTCAATAACCCTATAACATAAAAAGTGGTAAAGCAAAGCACATAACGCCTAATATAATGATAACATCCAATAAAATGTGACATATACTTATATACAGATAAACATTCAAATGTGTTATATTACTGTATTCGAAAGTGACATTTTGAAGCTGAATTCAACACACGTCATGCAACATGCTTGACAGCTTAGTGGCAAGATACGGGCTATTACAGGTTTATTTCTGCAATGTTCAGATACGGGAAATTACTAAAATGGCTGTATCATTTTTGTTGAAATAACTGCAGATCCCTACTATATGGGATTTCGCAGGTGATGGGCAGTATTTTTGTTGTTTTAGTAAGTAGTGTGACGCCCCCGTATGGTCCCCATTTGGGTGTGTCTTTGTGTACCTGGAGACGCCCGAATCGGTATCAAAGCCAACAAATAATAACGGCTGATTGCGAAAATAATTAAATAATGTATAATACCACTAATAAATAATATCTGACCGGCAACATTGTCCAAAGAAAAAACACGTATGGCAACGTCGCATTGTGCACAGCTCGCGAGTCCAACGGTTTTTTTTTTTGGCGCTGAGATCGTGACAAGCAGCAAAATCGCGAACGCGTACATTTCGCCATCCGTAGAATAAAATTATAAAAAATGTAACCATATAGTATATATTAACCCCAAATAAACCTCGTCGTTTCCGAAACCATTCCAGTGTGTCAATTATCCACCTTCATCCCAAATACAGACGATAAAAAAGAAAACAAAACAAAAAGTGACAGTTGAAAAATTCACACACACACGCAAAATGGAGGGGAGTGATAGTAGGTACATCAAAAAGTCATTTTCGTCACATATGTAAGATACGGGGTATTGACATTAGACATCGATGTATAATAATTATAACCTGTAACTATGTTGATAGCTGTCTATATTAGGAGAGTCTATACTCTGTAACAGGGGTGGGCACACTTTGTTTTTCTAGGATCGACTAGTTGATAAAATAATTATTTATGGCGATCGACTGATATCACTTATAATTTATTATAATGATCATGCGAGAACAATAAAACCCCATTTTTTAATTGGTAAATATAAAAAATAACGATACAAAAAATCGAATTAACGACAATAATAATATTATAATATTATTATGTCTTTAACTTTTAAAATTTGGTAGGTAGGTACACATTAACTGTAATTTCGACATAGTTACACAATTTACCTGTAGGTAGGTATATTGAATATTAGAAATCTTGTAGTAGCCAAGTAACATGCGACCGTTCGCCAGGAAACTTACGTAAAATGAATTCTATACGTATGTATAGAATTCATGTATATGAATAATTATCATTTAATTACATCAATAATCATATCACATTTAACTGCATCGCACAGCCATGCAAAATGTAAATATCCCTTAAGGTGACGCATCAGTGAAACGCCAAATAATTTTCAACTGTACGGGCGACGAAATTTTGGACTCGCTGCCATTCACTGAGAGAATGTTGACCCAGGAACACGTCACTTTGCTGCGTGATGGCGACGGGTCAATTAATTCTAAAATCGTGTAAAGATGACTAAAAACGTTACCCATTTACTTTAAAAAGAAAACATGTCAATGAATATATTATTATTGTTACTAATAGAACAATAAACAGAACATAAAATGGACGTATGTTGGATTTATATGACAATTAATATTTCGTTTGACAGGCGTCATTTTCACCCGCCACCCGCAATCCGCGAATCGCCTAGCGACGATCTTTTTAGACCGTGCCTCAACTAATGCATGGCCTTAAGGAAAATAGCGCCTTTTTTTACTACCTATTCGAGCAAATTTGTGGTTTGTGTTTTTCTCACTTAACTGGTCGAACCGCTACGCAGGGCTCCCTTCAGGCTAGAGCCCTGTCAGATCCCCCTTGTGGGAGCCATGCCTGCTGGTGTATAATGCAATGATAACTGATAGAAGTGGGTATTGCTTCCTCATTTTTACATAAAGTAATAAACCCAACATGATTCCCAACCATAACAGGAACTCCATAAGTTGTTATCGATACTAGTATATGAATAGGACATCGAGTACGATTAATAAATACGACTTAAATGCATTAAATATATCTTCTCTTTTGGATCGTTCCTTCATTGGAAACTATTAATAATTCTTGTCACTGTATTCAATACATGTCTTTAAAAACCAATCGAATTACATTTATTTTATTAATGTTTTCCTGTAGAATATCTTCCAAGTTTAAGCTCATCACTTGTGTTCTTCGCATGACTGCATTTCTTGATAATGATATGAAAGAAAAGAGAATTATAAGAACTAGTGGATTTTAAGAGCTGGAACGTCGAGTAGTTTTGACTCGTTTGAACAAGAAATGGTACAATAATATATTATTATTATGTCCGCGATCGACCAAAAATACCTTCGCGATCGACGCACTGGCCATCCCTGCTCTATAACGAAACAATACATGGCTTCTGTGCGACTTGTGTTGTGTTATTTCGTCATTTGATATGCAAAAACGATATAAAAATGTAATTTAATACAGCATAATATTATGCATCCAGTGGAGTGCGTTAAGTAGTGGTTAGAGTCGTAGCAAGAAATATTGGCCCCATCTGCAAATGTAAAGGTATAGAAGTTTAGTCGTTTACGAGGGGGGGAGCATTCTAGGGCTATTTATCTATGACTATGTATCAATGCTCCCTTCACAACGGCCCAAGCAAAGCGAATGTTGGTGCTCTTTGGAGCGTGTTGAAATACCGATACTGTGTCGAAATACGGCAAACATTTGCTGCCCATGTGTTGCATAACGCGAATGTTGCTCTACAGCTATACTGTCTACACTCAAACTACAGTGTACATATTCTTCCACACTCTAGATCGGTTGCCTGTTACTCCACCCGTTAGATATTTTAGTTCCCATTATTTCTGAGTTCCCTGGGAGAGTCCTTTAGCTAAATTCAAATAGCTTTGATGCGTACTCAATCTCTACCAGTTCAAAACGCATTCGGAGTCATTATTCATTGGTTATCGTCGTGGTTACATAGATTCCCAAACTTATTTCAGACGTGTCTCGCGAGACATACCTACAACGCATGCATATCTACCTGTAGCGTCGTCTAACAACAAAAGTGTCGCCGTACCTACTCGAATAAGGCATTTGAATAAGTAATATAATATTATGATTTATAATTTTGAAATTTCTGGATATCATTTTCATATGACATAGGTAGGTACTATTTAAATTCAATGTATCTAAACTCAAAGCGATATGTATAATATTAAAAACAGAAAATCGATAATTTAATCTGTTCTGTGCCAATGACCATAATGAAAGGCTTGACACATTTATTTCGAAATTACCGCTTTGGCGGGACCATAGAATAGACTAATAGGTATATCATAAATAAAATGATTATCAACCGCGTGTGCTAGTAATTTCACAAATTTTATATCTGTGTAATTTATATATTTAGTACTCACCTTAAAGTATTTAATTTAAACTTGATCACTTTTACATTATAATATAATATTATACCTGCGATTAGGTATATTCCATTTTATCAAAGAGGTCGCATTATACCCACCACGAGTACTGCCATAGTACTGCTACAACGCCTACAAAATAAATTAAAAAGTGAAAACTGATTAAAATTTGATACTGGCGATAATTTTGCGAACAGTTTTTCGATTCTATTCTGCCTCTCATATATCCATAGACTAAAGTTGCATTTAGTTAGTATATTAGTCTATGCATTTAGTCTATGGTTGCATTTATCCTTGACGTTTTTTTATCTATGGTCGCTTGCTTAGGGCAACACTGTTCTCTGGAAAGCTGTCAATTTCCGTATCCAAAAGACCAAAAATCACTCCGAAATTTATCGCATGCCGCATGGCGTGCTACATTTTATACTAATTGTCTTGGCATTTTTAAACATCCAGTGTTTATATTATTGGATATTTAATTTCTCCGTTGAACGTTAAACAGTTTTGAGTGGGTAGGTTTACCGTATTTAGATAATGACTTCATAAGAATCATATTATTGCTAATGCTACGCTTCTGTTTTCTCAACATGGACGTCTACTTTTTGTCGGACGTATTGGGTACACTATAAATAGCACTTGATTTTCATTCACGTTCCAGAATGTCGCATTACCGAGAATGGGATCTCTCCTGCAAGGTTTACGTAGGAAATTTGGGTTCATCTGCCTCTAAATATGAAATTGAGAGGATCTTTTGCAAATATGGCCCTATTAAGAACGTGTGGGTAGCGAGAAATCCACCCGGATTTGCTTTCGTTGAATTCGAGGACGGAAGAGACGCCGAGGATTCAGTGAGGGGACTTGATGGAACGTGAGTTATAAACCAAATTAATAATATATCCTCGCAATATTTTGAACGTCGTACCTGCCTACCTATATCACGTGTTTGTAGTTTGGTAGTTTGATTTCACGCCATTATGTTTATTTCGTAATATCTTCATTAATTGCTTCTTGGGTAATTATATAGATTGCATGAAGTGGAGTGTTGATATTCTCCATTCTCTTTTAAAATAAAATTAAAAACGGCACTCCATTTTTTTTTTTTTTATTATTTACCCAATATTAGTGATTTTCATGTTGTGAATATATTTTCAATACGTCAACTGTCAGTCAGTTACCTACTGAACTTGTTATAACCATTAATTATAACTAATCGTGGTGGTTGTGACTGGTCCTCCGTCGTCTTTAGCTGTCGGTCGCCATTTTGGAATTCAGCTATCTTTTTGTCATCGAATTATAAGTTGGCGGTTCAAGAAACGATAGTATTTCGGCAAAAATTATAGGACGTGTTGAAAATGTAAGTTTTTTGTTTGTCACATAAACATAACGGGGAATTCGAGAAATTTCAATGCCCTGCTTTATTTAAACACTTCTTACGACCGAAAAATGGTAATCGGCGAATTCAATTAATTCCATTTTTCCATTTAACCTAACCTAACCTAATTCAGAATTGTTATATATTATACGCACGCTCCTTAGATCCGTTTCTGTTTTTTCCTAAGGAAACGCTTGAGTCATAAGTGTGCAAAAGTACAATACCTCCATCTTCAGTCCTCATGCTCTCCAATCTCAAAATCAGCGCTAATTGCGCTCCTTTTTTATGGATTAGGAGCTTAGCTGATGATGGGGAACAACTTAATCTTGTTACATTTTAAGAGCGCCTGTAAAACTACAATGCTTATTGATTTCATAGAATATTATGGTGGGTAAATTACTCCATAATATAATATTAATTATGGAAAATGTGAAAATTATAAAATTGTGTACACGTATCGTCTGTATGGACAGTATCTACCGCAAATGAACCATGTTTTTAATAATACTCTTTTGTTGCATTCTGTTTAAAATGGCAAGATGATTAGTGTATTAAAATGTTAGAGACCGCCAATAGTTTGCTTGTTGATGGGTTTAAAGCAATAGCGGATGATCCATAATATTGAGAGACAAAAATTATTATTTCGAGGTATTGCAGCGATAATATTGTATATTCATATTTATTTAACCCGTGTCTGTACACAGTGGATTGACATTAAATCTATTTTAGGCCATTTAACTTATTTAAACCAAAAAAAATTTGACACCTTTGACAAAATTGCCTCTTAAGGCTTAATTACATTGGCAGACGTGCAGGCCCAACCTGATCCAATAACCGTCGTGGCCAACGTTTTTAAACTATTTGCATTTACAAGCAACGATTCAATCGCGTTGGTCCTTGCTTTTGATTGGTTTAAAATAAAAATAGTGTTGCTATTATTAAAAATATAGGTTGACCGAAAACTAGATATTTCTTGGGTTGGTGGCTACACTGAACGTATTCCCGCGTAATTTTACATAAAAAAAACAGCTGTCAAACCTAGCGAGCATCTGTTTAAATGCCGTTTGACATTTTTCGGCGAGGACTGTGTACTCAGCGCTAGTCCATACATTTTTTTGAGATTTCGCCATCTTGTAGTTGTTGAAATCGAGCAGTAGAATGAACAACCATTTGTGTGGCTCGCGAGCGGGCGCGTATTCGGCTATTTTCGTACGCTTTTGGCAATCTTCGCTTGCTAATGAATGGATCGTACGACGGAATAATAGAAAATTTTCCACTTTTGTCCCGATCGCTCACGATCCTTGAAAACCATAGAGAATAGAGTTTGATAGTCGTGGCAGACGATCGGGCCAGACGCAATCTGCCAATGTAATTTGAGCTTTACACCCTTTTATGGTCATGTCATGTCAAATGGAAATTTAATCTTGCGAGTGTACTTTGTGCTGATATTTAACCCTCGTCCCGCTAACGGCATCTAGAAGTGCCCATGATAGTTAAAGGCTTCTGCCATTCAATGTCCATAGTAATTTAACAAGTCTTGCATTCCTTCGATCGATTGTTTTACACAACTTGAGACATTTGAAAAATATTGGGAGTTTATCTTTGATCCTACCTCTATGAATAAAAAAAAGAAGGAATGAGATTACCTATGTACAAATCATGGCAATCGGAAAGGCCGGCAAATATGGTCAACATTGCGTGACACACAAACACATACGAAGTTGACGCACACGTACAGACCGTGTGATATTTGTTTACGTAAAATCGTTGCTTTCCAGATTGGTTGCCCGTTTTTATACTGCAATGAATCAGTATGTTTCTTCCTTTCTTTTTTTATTCGTTGATCTACCTATTAATATAATAATTCTTTTATATTACCTATATTAATTTTTACGTTATCTGCCGTATGCTGCGCCACGGGGGATTTAAAAGCGCTCGTGCAAAGCAATCAGAAAGTGGCAATAATGATTGTTTTGGATGGAGAAAGTTTTTGGAAGAGGTCAATTAATTAGACTTGCTAATGGTTTTTAGTGCCAAAAATCAGGTATATTGATTTACCTATGTTTTTTTTGTTCAGGCGTTGCTGTGGAACGCGTATTCGTGTAGAGATGTCTTCAGGAAGAACAAGGCGTGATGGTGGCAGAAGGTATAAACTCAGATATAATTTTTTAAACAATTTATTCTGCATAAAATAAATTATTTATGGTATGAATGAAATTATGATCAATTTAGAAATTGCCTGTGTGAGTGTTAGTAATGTTTTTATAAGGAATCATACAAATTATGTTTAAGTATTATATTTGTGTGATTAGAGGATAAAATTTAATGTCTTACCGTAAGTACATGAATGAATTGTAGTTTGAATGAAAGAAACATGCAGTAGGTGTGGCTCCCTTTATGTTCATGGCTTGTTTCGCCTGCACAAGCAGAATATTCTATTTACGCTAGTCTGATGTGCACATATTATACGCCATTAACAAAAAAGTGCCAAGCTTTATATAATATATATATGAATTTCTTTATTCATACATATTCACTACTAATTTTGAGATTCCGTTAGGTATTTTGAATAATATAGGATGATTGTGATGTGAGAATATGTTGATTGAGCTGTTATTTTTACAGGAGTGATACTCCTCGCCGTGTAACCATTTAAAAATGGGATAATATATTTACTTGACATTTCAAACTGGATGTGTTACCAAAAAAATATCTTGGTTTGGTTGATAAATAGAAAAAGTTTTTTAGTATTCAAAATAACAATTTGGCTGTAAGGTGACATAGTCATTTAAAGGCAATTATTATCATGGCATTATTAATTGGACGATTAATTTGCTGTAATTTTTTGGTTTGTTTTTTAGTTAATAGCTAGACAGCCCTATTTATTTGGTGTATTTTACAGATTCAATTAATAGATTGTATCCTGTTCACCAGGTTATTTTTGAACACTAATATATTCACTTTTTAAGCCTGGCAAATTTTGTGATGGAAATGTCATGTAGATATAATATACCAAATATGTACAATTGAGAATGAGTGGTGGAAGGAGTCAATAGACAAAAAAGAAACATGGCACCGTATAATGATTGATTGTGGTGGGTGTTGGGCCGTTTTCAGATGCCAATGGCCTGTCTCCATCATCACCACCACCAACTACATCACAACCACCTCAACCACCAATCTACCACATCTGTTACTCCACAACCGTTTGCCGACCGCAATGGCCATTCGCTCCACCCTTCTTCGACTGACAACTGATTCCGCAAATCGCTCTACCTCTCCGCCAATCGTATCGAATGACACTATTTCGACGATTGGTGTCGCCGTCGATATTGCACCCATTCGCACCTCAACTAGTCTACCCGTTGATTCTGCCGACCGTTCTCTTTCAAATGATACCTATGCTCTTTCAACTAAGGCTAGATTAAATATTCGTCTTGCAAATATCGATTTTGATAACGAAGACGAGTGTGACAATTCGGATCTATCCCGGACAGAAAGAACACCAATCGATTTGAAAACTCATCACTGCGTTCTAAAAAGATTATCGGCTATTTTTGGACCTCTGCAATGGATATTCGACTCTTCATTCAATGGCTTTGGCTGTGATAAGCTCAGGCTAATACTAAGAATAATTTCCTGAACTCATGGATGACATAAGTTTTGGAATATAACCTTGATTGGCTCGATGGGAATCTGTCATTCGTGGATAGGCAGGCACCATAGAAAGCAACGATGAATTCACATGTCGGAATTTATAATGAGGTAATAGGGACTGGTTTTTCTAAATTTTTATAGTCAAAGAACATTGAATAAAGTGTTTAACCGAGTGCATTGAAGAAGTTTTTGGCACCTTTAATTGAGAGCTCGGGCCTGTTATGACGCTGCAACGTGTTGCAATGGTTGGTAGGTGAGCCTAACCGCCAGATATTTGAGTGATGATGACGCCAGATGAGGAGTGATCCCCTCTTGCTCCGTGCCACTTCATACATACCTTACCTCACTTCCTCTTCATATCCAGACTATATATACATAATGTGGACTGCATGTGGTTATGTCTATTCACCAACCAGCTGCTGCAATGTGTTGCAGTGTCAAGCCGTTGTAGTGAACAAGGGCTCTACATTGTCAGTTTAAAAAAATAAATAACCACACCTACTGTGAGGGTACACCACGCTGTGTTTACCTGGTGACACTTTGGCACGTCTTTGTTTGACACATCTCACTTTGCAAATGTTAACTGCGGTGTTTATAATTTTCCTAGAAATTGTGGATATTTTCTATTTTACCACCGCTATTTTTCATACATTTCACTATTAATTATTTCATATGAACCATAAAAAGAACTTTTATATTGTAATATAGTTGTCACCAGTGCACATCAGTGGTGCCTTATTTGGATACGGACAAACAGATAAATTTGCATTATTTGTGGCACACTCTTCATACCGTATCAATGTTAGCTTTGTAACTATTGAGTCTCGCCACTGAGTGAGTAGTATGAAGTTTTAATTTTTAAATCACATTTATTTTTATTATCAATGAAGTGTAGCAGAAACATACCTCATAATATATACAGACAGGCGATGGCATCTGTGTGAGGCGGCCAAGATTCATGCTGAATTGTAGAGCCAATTGAAAAAAAATTAAGTCGATAATATTTATATCTGACACATAGAAGTGTTAAAAAAAAATATGGTCCCCAATTCAGTAGATAAATAAATCCATCAGTAATAACAATTTGGATTTCATTCAGCGATACGATCCTTTCCCTGACGAAGAAGGTGACTTAACCTCAAATTTTTCCTCTGCCTGCTTCTCATCATTTAGAACTTCTCAACACAATGTGGTCTGGTACCTGATCTCATTTTATATATTTTTTTTATACTATTGATAAAAAGCTTACCAAAAGATACCCCACCCTTCCTGTTTCAATTTGCAAACCTAGTTTTTGCCTGTAACTTAAAAGTGATCTTTTAAGTTTAAAAAAATATGTATTTATATCTATAGTATGTACATACTAATTTAACATTCCTTGATAATCATCGTGGTAAAATTTGTCAGTGGTGGTCTGGTATTGGAATCCTTTTGCTTATCTGATTCAACCAATGATTAATTTTTTTCTAGGGTCGGATGCAGCAGTTTTGTCATAGATATTTTAAATGATCGAATTTAAATGTTTCAGAGAGAAAATAATATTAACTATGAGCCATATGCATGGTCATACTTAAATAAGTGAGGTTATGCGTTATGCATTACATGGAATTGGAATGTATCTTGCATATCTCCATATGTTTATATGTATTATAAATATGTCTATGCATACGGTCCTAAGTTACTGTTCTGTTATTGATTAGGTATAAAGCTTGTTAATGAGAAAAATATTTTATCCATTACATAGCAATGGTCTATTTTTATCATTTAACCAAGAGTAAAAAATTTTTGTACTTATTAATTATTGGAATTCACTATTAAAACATGCATATTTCAATGAAAGTTCTTGGTTCTGAAACATTTCAATGTTTTTATTATATGCTAAAATTAATAAGCGGCGATGGTATTGAAAGATTAAAAGTGGAGACATATGAGTTTATTTTCTTTTTGAAAATTAATGCATTTCAAATTATGCAGTGACTTCTGTGAATTGATTTTAAAGTGATCTCTTCGTAGTACCCTTTGATCTCTTCGATTAAATCATTTTTAAGTTAAATTTTTTTTGCTTATATCTAGTTATTTTGCTTATATCTAGTTATTTTTGATTTAATAAAATATATTTTTACAAGACAAACAGTTTATGAAATATTTTATTTAATAAAAAAAAGTAAGGGTAAACCTCTTTTTGTGTTAATTTGATTTATTGTCAAATATTTCTTTTTATGCTAGATTTATATTGAAAAAAAGTGGATAACTTGATTGCAATTCTACATAACATTGCTACTAGGGTGTGCTATCCCGGAATTTTGGGAAACATGGTTGTACGTATTAAGGTGATTCATCAGTGAAACGCCAAATAATTTTCTACCATAGGCGCGACGAAATTTTGCACTCGCTCCCATTCTGAGAGAGCATGTAGAGCTGGAAGGACGTCATTTTGCTTCGTGATGGCGACGGCCGTAATAATTCCTAAATCGTGTAAAGATGACTTAAAACGTTACCCATTTACTTTAAAAAGAAAACATGTCAATGAATATATTATTATTGTCACTGATAAAACAATAAACAGAACATTAAATGGACACATGTTGGATTTATAAGACAAATAATATTTGGTTTGACAGGCCTCATATGCACCCGCGACCCGCAAACCGCGCATCGCCTAGCGACGATCTTTTTAGACCGTGTCTCAACTAATGCATGGCCTTAAGTGCTATTATTATGTGTGTAACAGCAGTCATGTTAATATTCTAACTGTGTAGGATTGCTGATCAGTCATAATATAAAACTATGAAACATCGTTATCTCTAATCATAATCTGAAAGTACTATTAAATATAATTTTATATTTTTCTTTGGCATATATTATTTCTATTATAGGGGTTGTTACAGAGGCTAAAAAAACTTCACACAATTTTTATTCTAGTATTCCAGAAATAATTTCCGTAAAGGGGAAACTTTGTATATGCATAGTGCTACTGCTCAGTATGTAATACAAATCAACACGTCTTACACATGGTGTGCTACGGCTGTCATTTTGGCTGAAATAGTCAAAATCGTCCACCATTTCGAGTGCTTAAAGTCAGACAACGTTAACTACAAAAATGTGTTTTTTTTTTTTTTTTTTTGAGATAACGTTATTTTACATTTCCGGCGACATGATAGTCAAACAACGTTATGTCAATCTTTTCTAATTTCTTATTAAATCGTCAGTAAAGTTTAACGCTAATTACATAAGTTACCCTTGTTATCATATTTTTTAAAAACTATCCCTATAAATTTTAACATCATCATAAGCAAGATAAATGTACAATACACAATAAATTATAAAATATTAACATTAGGTTTTAAATAAACATTTCCCTTGTTAAGTTACAAGAATCTAAAATAACGATTTTTGGCTCTCCTGTAAAGTTGCACTTTTGTAGATAGTGTTGTTCGACACTAAGCCCTCGATTTTAACTGTAATTTTGATAATTCTGTCTGGGATTGCAATCCATATTCTCAACATGATATCAGCCCCTTAGAGTCAAAGAAACCTATCTCAATTTTTAACAATTTTGAGTTACGTATGGTACTCGACATGAAATGACATGTTATGTCAAGTGACAAAAGAAACTTGAAAAACTGGATAAAAGATAGTCAATACATATCTCCTGCAAACACTTTCTTTAATGTCTGTGGAATGTAAATTTACTTGTGTTTGGGGTCTCCTGTAAAGTATAAAGACTCAAAGGGGCCGATATTAAATGTTACAAAAATACATTTAAATGAAAATCAGCCAGAGGGCTGATATGACTTGTGATAGTAATTATTAATATTTTGAGCGGCCTCCTCACTATGTATAAATAATGTGAATACGTGTATTAATTAAGGCGCTAAGTACCAAAATAATAAAAACTGACATTTTTATAGAAAATTGTTCTACATACCAACGCCAATAACTTCAACTATAGTCTAAGTGCCTAAAGCAAGTCAAAAAAATACAGCAAAATAATTAAACCTGTCGACGTTGTAAGTCCTTTGGCGTGTTTTATTTATAATGGTGTAAGTAGCACTGCAGTGGTCAACGGCATTGAATATAAAATAGCTGACGATGGTGTGTTGACACTTGAGAGTTCTTAATCCCTAAAATTATAGAAGCTGCCGTGATTGCTTCACACTGTAATACTACATTTTTCAAAAGGTTTGCTTCATGAAATTTTACTGCAATGACTCGGTATTTTGTAACTACAGGCAATACTACTTTTTGGTACTTAGAGCCTTATTTAATACACGTATTCATGTGAACCTATTTAAGGATAGATTTGGAACAATAGTGTACGGTGTGTAGTAACTATATTGAATATTTTCTTTCCTTGCTGTTATGTTCAGATCTCGCAGTCGAACCCCCCCACGTAGGAGGTCGCCGTCAAGAGGTCGCTCTTATTCTCCGCGAAGAAGTATCTCTAGAGGAAGAGACTGGACCCCGTCACCGCGCGGACGAAGATCCTACTCGAGAGACAGGCGCAGCCGATCCGCCAACAGCAGGGACCGCTACTAGATGTATTTTGTAACGAGGGAGGAACATTGATGGGTTGTCTTGTTGCTAAAAGTGCACCTATAACGTAATGAATTGGTTGTTTTTATTGTCATATTTTGGACGTGGAAGCAGATGATTGGTCATTCATTTATTAATTTAACGTTTTCACTATGTGAAACATAATTTGGTATAGTATCACCAAAAGATGCTTTATTGTATGTATAAGCATTATTGGTAATTTACCGTAGAATGCCTCTATTGATATTATATTTTTATGGTTCCACTGTATATTTAGTTTCCTGTACAATTGTGAGTGAAGAATAAGGGATCAGGCAGTCATTGCGTAAAATAATATTCTGTGGAGCCTGTTATGCACATATTTTTGCTTGAATATTATAAACAGTAAAGCAAAAATATTACGAATCATCAGTTTATGCAGCGCAATTGTTTTTTTTTTTATTGAGTTTAAAGCGTCCACCAATGTTAGTGTGTAACTTTTGGTTAAATTATAATTTTCCATATCTCATTTAATATTTTTAATGTACGGTTAATTTTGTATTATATAATACTATGTATTTCCCTAAATGAATGCAAGAGAATATGTTTGCATTCCTTTCTTTATTGATAAGATGATTGGATGTTAAGATTGAGCTTTGTTTAATATATTATTATAAATTAGTCATTATTCACTTCACTATAACAATTATGTATATATCAATACATAGATGAATAATATGTAATAATTAATAACTTGACCACATTTGGACAAAACAAGGGATTACATTTTTTAAAGAGAGGAAGCATTGTTTCGTAATAATTGTTTAATTGACAGTAACTTTTTACTATGACCTTATCATAAGTTATTAATCAGTATTTAATCTCGGCATTATAAATCGCACCCCCAGTAAAATACTGTAGTAAGTCAAAAATTGGCATTTTGCAGGAGAGCCATTTGAAGTTTCAAATATTCTTTGTAAATACAGGAAAAGTCTGAATGTAAAAATTATTACTCATTTTTATGGAAAAACATGATCTATTTTCAACTGTATTCATCATTTTTCTCTAAAACATATACAAACGGAGATATTTGAATATTTCTGAGTTACGACTGTATTTTATTAGGATATTTGAGAATTTCATGTTAAAATTTGAATCAACTCAATACTTTCTATGTAAATTTCCCTACCATCACTCTAATAATTTCAACTAATTTGTTGGGCACTGTAAAGGAAGGTTTTCAAAATATTAAGTTATGGTACAATCTTTAAAGATTTATTGAAAAAAAAAGAAAAATACAATTATTAGTTCAAAACAACAAAAAAATACTTAATTATTTAATTTAATGGGAAAATAAATTTTTTATATACGATTTTTAATTTTTAAACATCACTTGGAAGAGAAGCAAAAAATCATAATAAAATTCACGATGTTTAGCGGTGCAGAGGAAAGCAAATCCTTCTTTTTAATTGTCGTTATTTTTGGCCACTCTTGATATGCTTTGGATATATTGAGACCATCCATTGGTAACGGTTTGCCTATTTGCTGTTGTCGAACATTCAATTTCCTACATTCTTCATGATAACTGGTTTTAAAAAAAATAATGTATGGATAGTCTCTGTCTACTTTTATAACTTTAATCTTCTGCCACAAAACTTTTTCTCCATTTTCATCCGTGTTGTAATTTTTACCGATTTCATCTGCTAGTTTTTTCATGTTGAGAAAATTATTTGTCGTCATGGGTTTAACTATGTATGGTTGTCCTGTTTTTTTACTTGTTTGTACAATAGTAATCATTTGGCTGGGCACAAATATTGGTCCACTTTTTAGAGCCCTGGTTTTCTGCTGCTTAATTGTAGAATGGACGATATCGCCTTCATTTTGTTTATGCCCGGTGACCAAAAACTTATGAGAGATCGTTGTATTTTTTTTGTGAATTCCCGGTGGCATATAAATACATTGCAGCAATGTATTTATTTTTATTCTGCCCGGCACAATTGTCACTGTAAAAAATAAAATGCTCATTGTGGTGATATTTTTTACATGCATTGTAATCGAGTACACAGCTACCAATTTTATTGGATCCTCATGCAGCTTGACTCTCGTCCCACATGTATCAGTTTGCAATATTTTCAGTGATATTATAGACTGTACGATTGTACATTGCCAAACTTTCGTTTATAATAGAAAGTTGATACATTTCCGCAAGGAAGCGGTAAAACAGCCTGCAAATCATATACAGCTACATTAATGACGCTATTTTGGCCATTAGTTCGGGACTCTGCTACGTCTTTGATCTTTTCATCCCTTGCCTCTTTTTTCCAGGTTGATGTGTCTCATATTTTTCTTGAAGTTGTTTTTTTTCATCTGGTGGTGAAGAATTATTGTATAGGTCGCATTCAACGCACAAATCTTTTTTTAGGCTTAAAGAAGCCAATATTAAATTCGTCATTAAATATAGATGCGTATAATAGTGTTCTTTTCCAAATGGCATATTGCTGTCAGCTTGTTGTTTTTTGTATAACCGATACATTTCAGCAATTGTTAATTTACCATCTAAATACAATTTGGACGTCTGTGCACGCAAATAATGTTACTCGATCACTGGGAAAGACTTAATGTGAGCTCTTATATCATTTTTTTAAACATCACTAATTTTTTTGTGATTTTTGTGATCTCTTTGTTCTGGAATTGGCGTTCCGGAAAGAAGATCTCTTGTTTTCCATGCAGTGGAGCAGTACCTTTCACTCACCCCAAATGTGTTGATAAAGTATTTTTTGCATACTTCTTGTATTTTACTTCCATTTAATTGTTGATAACAAAAATTGTTGCCTCTGCTGCTTCCAGTTTTTTTTGTTTGAATACTTTAGAACAATAATATCCATGCAATTAGTGAGAAAATTACGCTGTATCTCAAGATTTTTCTGTAGTAACAGAGTTACAACAGTATTTTTTTGAAAAGTATTGTTTTAGTTTTTTAGAAAGCTTCTTGTAAAATACTGTCGTAACTTAGTTACAACACTATTTTATTATCTATTCAACAGTTTTCGGAAAGTAATGTACTGTATTAAGTGCTTTCTCTCCGACACTATTTGAGTTTGAGATATGATAGTATTTTATTAAAATAGCAAAAAAAAATACGAATCCAACCACATCCATAACTCGAAAACGCCCATTTCAGACTTACGACAGTATTTTACTGGGGGTGCGAAATATTAAAAATTTTCGTTAGAAAGGAGAGAGTTGGCAAAGAAAGTACAGGTTGTGATTAAGAAATATTTGGAATGGAAATTTTGAACTGATTTTTTTCAATTTCTTGGTAGGATATTTTTTTTTTTTTGCTAAAGAGCCAAAACACCTCAACTTTTGATGTGAATGGAATTTTTTAATCTACCTGTTAATTTTTTTTGCCGTATCTGAATAATAATAAAAAAGAAGTAATTTCGAAATAATGACAATTTCTTGAAAATCTCGGGTATACTCAGGAAATCAAATAATCATTCTCGACTTCACAAGAAAAGAAATATTTTCGATTTCGAGAGTTCTCGAGAAATGAAAAATGTCAAATAATGAGCTCTATTAGAAAGTACACTTTCGTCTCAAGTTGGGTTTATTTTAGTGTGACTTGCTATAAAATAAGATAATGTTACATTTTTGTCAGTGATTTGTAAATTTGAATAGAAATATACTATAAGATAATTTGTGTTATTTGTTATTTCCTGATCATTCTGAAAAATCCTCTGTGAAGACGTACGTGTGAGGTAGGTACATCAAAACAAATGTGAAAGGCTTGGCCAATTGTATGAAGGTTCAGTTATGGTTATAGAAGCATGGGTTGTGTCTGAAATTGAACTACAGAATTAGTAATACTAGCTTTTGTATTAAAAATTTATGTTTCATAACAAAATACAACAAATCTTAGAAAAGAACTATGGCCCAGGAGAGATATTTCGTATTAGATATAATTCTTTAAACCATGGATGATTCATTCTACAGTGGCACCATACCTATGCCAAGGCAATTTGTAGTTGATTGGTAATGATTACTCATTGAAACGGGCATAGCAAATAATACTAATACACATGTGAATTGTCCATGATGCACTGTAAAATAATGATCTACGTTATACCTCAGGAAAAAAATGATATTTATTATTCAATGACTTGGACTGAGTTCATTTCTCCTCAATGACATCAATTCTTTTGAAGATATTCCAGTAAGCCAGGTCGCTACCACCTCCATGACTTCATCACTTGACTTGCACGTTGGCCTTGTCTTGTGGTATGTAATAAGTACATATTTAGGCGGCTATTAGATTATAAAAGATATTTTATCAAAGTTTTTATAGCATTTATTTCATGAGCCATCTTTTATTAAACAAGTAATGTTACACTGCAAATAGGGCTGTTATATTGAAAGAGGGTAACTGTCAAAAATTATCGATACCTACTTGTAAGTATTGGTATCAAATTAATGATGTTTGTCGGTGAAAGAGTTATTTCCAAAAAAATGCAAAATATCAGTATCAGTCGAAAGAAAGTTACTTCTACTTATAGAATCTTATTACCTACACTTTATGAAATCAATTTTATAATGAGCTAAATGCATACAGGTACTGTCGAACAAGATCTTCTTGTCAACGTGTAAGTGATAAACCCCTCCTACTTTTAACCGCACTTCGACTACGACGACTTCCGGTTATCGACGAGTTGTCCACGTGTTAAAATTGTGAAGTAACAAGCCCCTCCTATTTAGTTAATTGCACTTCGACTTCTGGTTATTGCCTAGATCAGAGGGGGGCAAACTGCGGCCCGCCGGGTATTTTTTTGCGGCCCGATATCATTAATTGTACTTCTGATAACGAATAACTTTTTTTATATATTTTTTAAAAAATATTGACAATAGATTAAAATTTGTTTAGCAATAGTACGTGATCCATTTTCAATAGATATTGATAGTGTACCGACAGAGCTACAACTTGAGATTATTGATCTGCAGTGTGACACTGATTTAAGAGAATTGCATCGTCGTGAAGAAATCTCCAAATTTTACAATGCTCTTAATTCAGACAAATTCGACCAACTTAAAGATTATGCAAGAAAAATGTTCGTTATTTTTGGATCAATCTATATATGTGAACAAACATTTTCGATCATGAACCTCAATAAAAATTCTTTACGATCAAATATCTCCGATGCCCATTTACAAGCAGTTTTGATAATTTCTACAAAATTAACACCTGAATTTGAAAAAAATATTCAAAAATGTACAACAGTTTCATTCTTTTCATTATTTTTTTTATAATGTTTATTTTTCATGATAATAAATAGTGTATATTTAAAAATGGTATTTTACTTGCGGCCCGCCACTCATTTTGAATTCTTGAATTTGGCCCTTTAGCCAAAAAGTTTGCCCTCCCCTGGCCTAGATCTTGTCTGACAGTGAGTAGTATGATATATCACAATACACGGCGGTATATTTGTACAATTTCTCTTAGTTTTTATTAAATTGGATGCATAATGGCGGTAACCGTCGAGCGTGTCATCAGCGACTGGCGGATTGAAAGTGACTAACAGCGAACATGCTGGACATGTGCGCCCAGTATGCTAAACATTGCTCAAATATTATCGGCTGTGCTACCTGCTTGGTCTAAAGAGCTACAATATTAATGCCGAATTCCACTGAAAAAAATGTTTTTTTGACTTACACTACCACGGACTAGTGGGTGTAGTCGTTCTTTTCGCTGAATGTTCAATTCGTCAATTTTTGGTTATTTAATATTGAGGTTCCAAAATATTAATTGAAAATGAACAAAAAAAGTATTAGTGCATTTAACTTATACACAAACCTACTCAACACAACACAGCCTAATTTCTCGTTTATCGGTCTTTTGTCTACTGCACTCGGTGTACCTACACCATGGCCCCCACATCCTGAAACGGGCCCTCAGGCTAGGATATTTGGTGGCCCCCCCTACCTACCGCTAATATTAAAGGCAGTGTGAAATACAACATTAAAGTTTTTCAAATTGTGTTTTAGTTCAAATTAAGAGTACTTATACAGTGAATTATTGGCGATTTTTAATACATCTACTTTAATAATGGAGCTGTCAAGTATCAACACATAATAATTAGAAAATATATTGCACAATTATATAATCTAAAATGCTCATGGCCATGAAGTATAATAGCGCCGCAGCCGACTTTTTTTTTACTATTAAAGCTAATTTATGATGTGTGTTTGTCTCAGTTATCTGGTCAACCCGACACGTCGGCGCCCCCACAGCCCGGGCCCCCAGGCTAGAGGCCTGTCAGCCCTCCCCAGCCATGACATACACCACTCCGGAATTCGGGCGGACACCGAGATTTTTTTGACAGTTCCACTAAGGATTGGGTTTTTAAGAAAATCCGACATTAGTGTTTCGAAATTTTTATGTTAGAAATTAAAATCATTTATTTGCCGTGTTTTTATTTGTCTAAGCCTAAAGGTAGGTATAGTTTATTGGCTTTCAATTTCAATGTTTAAAATCATTCTGATAGTTTTCATGTATGGGGGGTGCCAGCGCCCCTTGCCCCCCCCCCTGGGTGCGCCACTGGTCTGGTAGGTCCTTTGGTACATTTGTAAAGATCCTTGTCTTAAATCCTTCTAATTTAACAGATCCCGTCAATATATTTTCATTCTGACCTTGCATTGTTTTATTAAGTTCATGCAGGTGCTCAAATATATTACCAGCTATGTCCGCAAATTTGGCTATTAAGTAAGTAGGCTAAGTATTGTATAATACAGTGGCGGCTCTAGCATATTTTAGTAAGTGGGGTCAGATGGCGTGAA
Source organism: Rhyacophila brunnea (assembly GCF_057557595.1). Taxonomy (NCBI): domain Eukaryota; kingdom Metazoa; phylum Arthropoda; class Insecta; order Trichoptera; family Rhyacophilidae; genus Rhyacophila; species Rhyacophila brunnea. The sequence goes on from NW_028232859.1 coordinate 6,950,574, forward strand.
ATATCATATGAAATACATATTATATGTATACCTAATTAATGTCAATCAAAACGTATATTCTATTTTTATTAATATTTTGAATTCTAACATTAATTGTGTGTACTTAAGTGATTTATTTTGTATAGTAGCTGTTGCTTTAGATTCTATAAATAATTCAAAGAAAACATACCTTTTGTAGCTATTACTTCATCTTCATATGCCTCCTGTGTCCGAAAGAGTCTTATAATTAAATTCTACTCTTCTATTTTTTAGTTTGGCGAACCGGTCAATCACTTTGTTGTTGAAATCAGGAACGGACTTGATGAATTCGTCTTCTATTGATAACATGGAAAGCGCATTCAGCCGTTCCTCACCGATTGTATTTCTTGAAGATGTTTTTATACGTTTCAGCGTCGAAAAACACCTTTCTGATTCTGAAGTCGTCATTGGTATCGTGATAATAATTTCTAAAAGTTTGGTGACTTCAGTAAATATCTCTTCATGTCCATACAGAATTTGTAATTCTGTTCTTAATTTATTTTTAAGTAGAAATGGATAATATTTAACCGCTATATCAAAATCTTTATCGGGAAATTTTTTTGAAAAATCTTTGAAAAATCTCACATCCACCAATCTTGCAGCGGTAAGATGGTCAGTATTTGAAAATCTATCGCTGACATGCACAACAATGACATCGCATGCTTCTTTCATCACGCGCTTCAAATCACTAGCGGAAAAATTTCTTTTACATGTTAAATCAGCGTAGAGGTCTCCCAATTCATCCGTTTTCTCTCTTATTTTTAATATGGCTGCTTTAAAGTGTGTTATAGCTAAGTTTGCTGAAATATTATCTATGGAAACTTTTTGAAGTTTTTGAAATAAAATGTCAACTTCCGGCATAACTTGCGCGAAAAATGAAAGAAGGCAGCAGAATAACCTATCGTATAAAAGATTTAAGAGTCCACATGCTTCACTTAAAGTTACTGCATCCCACCCTGGATCTTCTTGAAATTTAAAAAAACACTCCCGCATCTAATTCAAATTTTCATAAACAGTGTTTATCATACGCCCAGAAAAATTCCACCTTGTTGCGCTAGGTCTTGGCATCCTCTGGTTCACAACATTGTCTAATAAACAGGTGCGTTTCGTGGACACTGAGAAAAATGATGAGAACCCAGAAATATTACCGAAGAATATTTTTAGTTCCTTGTGTGTTTTCGAACACAGTTGCTGCATTACAAGGTTCAATTGATGAGCGTAACAATGCACAAAATGTGCGTATGAGAAATCAACCTTAATCTGTGCCTGCACACCATTTAAATTTCCTTTCATTACTGCCGCCCCATCATAAGTTTGAGCTATCAATTTCTCGCGATTGATTCCACATTCACTCAGTACTAACTTTATTTCTGCTGTCAGGCCACTGGCCGATTTATCCACTAGTTTAGAATACTGCACAAATCGTTCAGTAACAGTCCCAAGTTTAGTAATATACCTTAATATTATAACCAACTGTGCTTTACAAGAAACATCGGTTGTTTCATCCGCTTGGATTGAAACAAAATTCGTGGTAGATATCTCCTCTTTGAGGAGTTCTCTATATAAATCGTACATGCAGTCTAAAAGCTCATTTTGAATTGTTTTTGAAGTCCCTTTAAATGACGGCGAATTTTCGTAATAGTTTTTTAATATTAGATCATCTTCACATAGTAACTGGAACACTGAGCGAAACACTCCCGGCTTCAAGGATTCGGAAGTCTCATCGCGGCCACGGATTCCAATTTCGCACGAACCACAAAGTCTTAACACAGAAATTATTTTTGAAAGTACATATCTATTTTTGTCAACTTCTTGATTATGGCGTTGAATATTACGCCTATATACACTGTCTAATTTTTCAACAATGTTTGATTTACCAAAAAGTTTTAATGTCACAGCATTTTTCATGTGAGACGACGAAGTTTCGTGTGAAGTTAGCCTCTCTGATAAATGTTTTAAATCTGAATAACCAGATTGAGCCCAAACAGTTTCACCACCAAAAATTAAACAAGGAAAACAAAATAGTCTTTTTAAGGATACACTTGCAGTCAACCACGTTTTTTTAGTAAACCATTCCGATTTAAATGTCAATTTTTTTTTTGGTTTCACTAGTTCATACACAATAACTAAATCACTAGGTTGATGAGGCCCTAATCGTTTCACTTCTAGTTTATCTTCAAATGTCAATGTACTGAACTTATATTTCAATAAATAATCCACCTCATTCATCATAGTACCTACTTAATATTATTTATCAAAATTATTTTAGTAACGTGAGATGAAAACTATCTACAAATTTCAAAAATCAAATCTTAATCAAACTTCACAATACTAATAGGGAGTATGTATTAACAAATATAATTTAAAACATATTTAAATAGATGGATGACCGTTAATCACTGACGTCTGACTGGCAAACTAAAACAACTTGTGACATATGTTGTATTATTATAATAATAATAATATGTACGTCAACTTTTACCTAGGTACTAACATTTTTTATGTAGGAGTGGGTATTTCTAGTGGCGACCCTTAGCCAGCACCAATACATGTACAGCGAAACGTGCATATGACGTGCTTAATGCTCTACACAGTCTCATAATTGCATTGCTTGCATAAATATTTGTTTTGATTTGACGGGGTCCATTCCAGACGGTCCCGGCTGCAAGGGAACTCGGAAAGTTCTCAGAACTGTGACCCGACATTATCGTTGTACGTACCTGCTACGTAGGTAGACTGAAGCATTAACAGGGTTGCGCCACGAAACAAGAATTAGGGATGGGTAAACGGTGCAAATAAAATATATACTTAATTAATTTATACAAAATCAATGTATTATGGTAGGAACGTATAACATGAATATCAATTGAATATTGATTATAGAATGATGATGAGGGGACCGGGGTCTGTCCCCTAGGTACCCAAAGGAAGAGCCGCCCCTGGTATAATATACAAAATTATTTGTGTTTTTGTTTTGAAAGCAAAGCACCGCGGCACACCTAGGATCGTCTCACGGCATACTGGTGTGCCGCGGCACACCGGTTGCGTAGCACTGTGTAATTGACGAGTGCTTATAGATTCAAATTTTCCAGAATATCAGGATTGGAAACTACAACGTAATAGCAAAGAAAAATGGGTTAAGAGCAGAAGTGACCTGAGCATCAAGAGAATGAAAGGTGAGCCTTGAAGAAAACTAGTCGGAAAATACTCGCCTGAGAAATTAAATTTAAAAAAATATTTTTCGATTTTTCTCTTTCTTTTACAATGGTAAAGATCACGGTAGAAAGTGCCTACCGGATAAATACGTTTATTATGACAATTTATTCTCTAATGTGAGAAAGTGTCATTTTTTGTTTATTGATTGCTACGAATTTAAAAACCTATCGGACCTACCTACCTAGAGGGCAGTGGTTGTATTATTGGGTTAACAAAACAGCTACATTTCTTCTTAGAAGTTGTAAATAAATTATGAATTTCCTAATTTAATAAAATTACTTGTGGAGTGGGCAAGGTAAATAATATATAAAATTATTTACAAATGAATATTAATAATGATATAATTTATCATTATATTACGATTATAGTATTTCACTTTTATATTAACACTTTTATAATATTAATGGTAAATTTTCATTCGGTTTTTCCCGAGCATATGATAGATATTTATTGTATATTATGACAATCTAACTCTAATCTGGCATCTAACAAAATTGCTTGAGGAGAGGAGTGGGTAAGTTAAACATTATTAACGTACATTACAAATTATTTTTGAATGGTAAATTTTATTATTCTTCTTTTGTTATTATTAAAACCAAAGTGCAATATAATAATTTTATTTTCACCATCAAGTAGCAATTATCACGCCACACTTGCCATGAGGGTAGTACCGGGCAGCTAGTATCTAATTATTTCTATAAATCATAACTACATCTCCCTAGTTGATTAATACAACACGTCATGTAATTACTTGAGAATATTTCAAAAGAAGTAGGTAAGTTTTCACAATAAATATACATGTGGATGAAAATTCCGTTTCGTTTCCACGGCCACAAATCTGAGATCGCCCTCTTTTATAAAATAAAAGGCACTTAAAAGCAAATTGTATGTTGCCAAGGTTCATTGGTCAGATAGAATTCAGAAATGTGTTCGCCATTGGTTGCCACTTAGTTAGGGTATGAAGTGTTGCTATTTATGAAGGGTGGTTTCCGTTACAAAAGTTTTTCGTTTCAGAAAAAATATTTTTGTTTAAAATAGTTGGTGGTATGATTTGAGAATACTTCCACTGATTAAATTTAAGTATATTATGTGCTTGTCTATTTAGGTGTTATCTACCTAGGCCAGGGGTCGGCAAACTCTTGGACCAAAAGAGCCAAATATGAGTATCACAACGGTTAAAAAATTTTTCGAGAGCCATACATATATTTTTATAAATATGATTTATTTCAGTGAATGTTATTGTTTATTTATCAAATGAAGAAGATTTTGCGAATAAAACTAACGCAAATATAAGTTTTTTTATTGTTGGAGTTATAAATATAATTTTAACAGAAAATGAGTTACATACAATTTTCACGCATTCTTTAAAACTAATGTGAACAATGACCTTCCTTGCATTTCTTTGGAGTGTCTGTATGTTTGGTATGTAACTTGTAGTTTTCAATTTTAGGCGTGACTCCAAATTCTCATTGGTTATTTGACTTCTCTAAATGCTATTTATATTGTTCATATTTGAAAATGATTGTTCACATTCATATTATGTAGACTCGAATATGAGCTCGGAAAGCTATACCGGAAAGACCTACTAATTTGAAGCTACATAACTCTTTGCTTGTTAAATCCACAAAAAATCGTGTCAATATGAAATGAAGAAAAATTTAATTTGTCGACTTTTGCAATGGACGGATTTAAAATGACAACAATTATACCTTTTTTTGTAAAAAATGTGAATTGGGAATTTGGCAAAGAGCCGCACTCCAATACCCAAAGAGCCGCATGTGGCTCGCGAGCCGCGGTTTGCCGACCACTGACCTAGGCATATTATTATTGGACAATTTTTAAGAAATGTAATAATTAATTTTAATTATATTCTAGTTACAATATGAATGTCTAACTTTTTGACTTCGCTGGGCCACAATGAGTGAAAACGTAAAATTATCTAATAATATCACATATTATAATATTTAAAAATATATAATCTGTTCATCCCAAAGATGTTGCATACATTGAATGCAGATTATAAATTATTTCCGCAGGTAGGTACCTATCTAAGATAGATTAAGTATAACAAAGCTTGTATGTGGGTATTTTTTTAATATAGGTACTGATATGCTTTTTACTATCTTTTAAAAATGTCTTATCACTCTCTTTTTCCATCTTAATACCTACTTAGTTTGGTATAAGTATTCTGATTGAACATATTATTATTCGCAACACTATCCGCATTGGAGGCGAACTTAGCCTCTGAGGGTCTGACAAGGGGGGGGGGGGGGGGGGGGGGGGGGCTGACAGGGCTTTAGCCTAGGGGCCCGGGCTCAGGAAGGGCCCGGCGTGACGAGTCGACCGATAAGTGAGATAAACACACCACAAATTTGGTCTAATAGTAAAGAAAGTCGCATGCGGCGCTATTTTAGTTCATTAATTATTAATAATTAAAACATTTGATTGTACGATGCAATTTTTAACTGTGTGCCGATACTCGACAACTCCATAATTCAAATGGATGTACATATTAAAAATACAAAAAATCGCTAAAAATACACCTTAATTTTACCGCGTACACCATGGAAAACGCTACTATAGCGCGTCACACTGCCTTTACCTTTAGCGATAGGTAGGGGGCCCGCCAAACATCCTAACCTGGGGGCCCGCTTCAGGATGTGGGGGCCATGGTCTTGAAGATTGGGTAAAGCCAGCAGAGCATCTCCCCACCCGGAGCCAGTCTCGGGTACCGTATATGGAAAGCCCTATACAGAGTGAGAACCATGGTAGGGCGCACTCGAGACAACATGGTGAAGTGGGGGTTCTTCGATGACCAAACCTGCGAGTGCCGTGAAATGCAAAGCATGGAGCACCTTTTTTCATGCAAGGCTTGCCCAGTAAGCTGCAATTTCGACGAGATCCTACAAGCCGAGGAAAATGGTGTTGCCTTCGCCAACTTCTGGAGTGACATTGTAGCTACTGAAGACCCGACATGACGAAGAAGATTATTACTCTGAGGTTTGAACGACATCTTTGCTGTATACGAGGGTAGTCCCAGAAGTACCCGACCTAACAAAGAAAAAACAAAAAAATTGGGAAAAAATATTTTTATTTCTCTACGTAGTCTCCTTTTAGGTCGATACACTTTTCCCAGCGATGTTGAATATCTTCGATACCCTGTTTATAGTGAGAATAGTCAAGCTCCTCAAAATAGCCATTAACCGCAGACTCCACGTCTTCATTGTTGGCAATTTTTTTACCACTGACCCATTTTTTCAAGTTTGCAAACAGAAAATAATCCGAGGGGGTTAAATCTGGTGAATAGGGTGCGTGAGGAAGCAATTTGAACTTTAATTCATTGATTTTGGCCATCGCGATAACGGATGTGTGAACTGATGAATTTTTCCTGATGAAACGAAACTTTCTTTTTCGCCAAATGCGGTTGTTTTTTCTAGATTTCAACACTCAAACGCTGCAATAAGTTTGCATAATACACGCCGTTGATTGATTTTCCTTTCTGAAGATAATCAATGAAAATTCCATCCCAAAAAACTGACGCCATGACCTTGCCTGCAGATGGAACTGTCTTCGCCTTCTTTGGAGCCGATTCTCATTTTTCAGTCGATTGTTTTGACTGTTCTTTCGTCTCAGGTGTGAAATGATGGACCCATGTTTCATCCATGGTTATAAATAGACGCAAAAACTCTGCTTTATTGCTGTTAAACTTCGCCAAACACTCGATTGAAACATCCTCACGATGCTTTTTAGGTACCTGAATAATATATATTTAAAAAAGCTTCATTCGGGCTTGCAGTGCAGAGCAGAAGAATAATATTGGTGGTCACTTTTGAACACCGTTTTGTCGGACCGTTTTCATTTTTTCAAGCGTCACAAGCTTAAAAAGAAAACGTCCAGCCACCCGAATGAAAAATACATGACTTGTGTTTTGGGGGGACAAATTCGCGGTGCTTTTGTAAATAAAACATTTTCTCGATAAAAGGTTGAGTAGCCATAAATAATAAAAAGAAACGTATATCCTTTGACGGGTTTGATTTCGAAAGTTTAAATTTGCAATACCTACCTACCAGCTTAGTACCTTTCATAAACCATTTAATTATTATCCACATGAAAATGAAACAATACACATAAATATTATTTAGATGAACCGCGTCTCACAAAGTAGAGGTTATTGCAACACGAATTATTTAGCTATTCGCTCAATTTATTGAACTGAAATTGATATAAACAACATATCGATGATTCACACCTCGTATCTGACATTCAATATTTTTGATAGGGGGTAGTTAAAATGTTATACATAAACTATTAAATGATAATAAATAAAAACAAAAATATAGTTATATTAAAAATAAACTAAATTATTTTTGCACTAAGCGTATTTTTGTTTTTATTTAATATCATTTAATAGTTTTTGTATAATATTTTAACGACCCTCTGTCAAAAATATTGAATATCAGATACGAGGTGTCCAATGTTTGACCATCAATATTGTGAATTTTCCATAGGTGGAATTCGAACTAGCGGGTGTCAATACACGTCATGCTTAGAGGCAGATGCACTGCCACTGTGCCACTATTCTACCGGGTAGTTTAGGTACTCAACATATTAAAGTAAGGTCACAATATAATATTATAGTTATACATATCAAGGGGCAGTAATCAGTATCCTAAGTATTTTCGATTATTCAAAATTAATCACAATTTCCAGGATGGTCGAGCGGTAACGTATTGGCTTGTAATGTCGTGGGTCGTGGGTTCCAATACCGAGTCCAGCAAATTCACACATTATTTTTCAAAGTGTGTTTGGACCCAGATTATGTAGGTACCTGATAGGTTGAGCAAGTGGCTAACATCCATTTATCGTAAAAACAAAAATCTGTTGATACATAATATTATAGTCTATGGATGCCCATTATAATTAGATCTTCGTAGGGCGAAACGTGCGTAATGTATTGTATATAACATTTTTTTCTAACTAATTACATTTATTTATAAATTTTGATTAATGTTATGTTTAAACATTAGAAATTTTGGGGTTAAAACAACCAAAAATCCTGTGAGGTCATTTATGAAACGGAAAAATAAGTGGAAGGTCGTTAACATTCTTATATAGGTACACACCTCACACCTCACACCTCACAGATATTAAAACTCATTTAGTGCTTAACACTGCGACTGGCGCGTTTGGAGCCGTCGACCATTAGATATAATTAACGTGTAATTAAATGTGGTAATTAAAAGGTTAGCAGTGATTGTGTTAAGAGTAGGTAGATAAACTTTCTCAGGACCTCTTAAAGATATATTATTATTCGTATTCCTTCATTTATTCGCCGCCTTTTAGAACGTGCCGCTCCTATGCAACGCACGACCTACCTACCCCCACCGGACGTCACCGCTAAAAGGCCCTGGTTATACACGTTGTATCTAACTAATTGGCTATATACAGGGTGTTATAATTCTAATGAACAGCCCTATTCTCCCCTGCGAATTCATACGGAATATATAAAAGAGTGCATTTTGTACGACGCTGAGCACTCGGAGGCAATTAGCGACACCTCTATCAACCCCGAGGGGCAAAGCAGAGTTTATTATTGCAGCATCGCTCTTAGTTGCACTAGTGCTGTGTTTATCAGTGTGTGACTTTATCTAATAATGCTGATTACAACGAACAGTTCTTTTCGGGGAAGCGGTCTATTAAAGGGGATGAATGATTATATAACAATGATCGAATCAATCCATTAAAAAATCGTCAGGTAACTAACTATACCTATTCAATTATTATTAAAGTAGCTGCATTGCAGATTCACTTGTAGCTAGGTTCACGTGCATCCTCTGAGATTTATTAACCAAGACCGCAATGAAGCATAAAACGCTTTGAATTAGTTAATTAGAATAAATTAGGACCTGAAAAATAAATTAATTGACAAGGGAAAGATATTTTTTCAGATTGCCATATATTCAAAACCATTTGCGTAATACATTCAACATTTATTATGATCACTTCTGTGTGAAATAGAGTCTGAAATGTATTCGATTTTGATTACATAATATATACTATGTTGAATAAACCACGAGGCAATAATGAATAAAGTATATCATTTATTATTCATATCCGGTTATGTTCAGACTACCAAGTTATAAATTCAACCATTGTATAATCATTCTCAGCATCGATTCTACACACAAGACCACTATCGGCGGTTATTGATGATAGTTGAGGTTCGCACAGCCAAGAGAGGTGCTGTTAAAACATAGCACTTATTCTAACAATTACAACTAATTTATTGTAAAAATTATAATACCTCAATCTAAAATTATGAAAAACTACCCTCGATAGCCGCCGATAGTGGCCGATAGCAGTCTTGTGTATAAAATAGATGCGCTGGAATCGATATAAAATTTTGCTACAGGAGTCCAATTTCGTTAACATAATCTATTGTAAATTATAAATTACAATTATTCCTGCAATAAAAACTCCATCTAAGACCTAAGTATTAGTGTTTGTGAGTAATCTAGTCAGTTAGCATCCCTCGTGTAAGCAAATACAATAAAATTGTTATTATGTAGATGTCCCCAATAACAAATTACTTTATTAGGCACCCCAATAAAATTCCACTTCACTTGAAATCGAAACGCCCTACCATTATACAATATGAATAGGGATGGTAAAAGCTCAATTTTTAATGCGAAGAGGCGATTCCGACCATTCGTAGGTTCATGGTTTAGCAGCGTATTTACTATTTACGGACATGTATTTTATGTAAATAATAAGTAAATGGATAGCTCACTCAGTTGCTAAATCTGCTCTGGAGGTTTTTTGAGTTTCGTGTAAATCACGAACAACTGTTTTGTGCAATTTACGTCGATGCTAGTAGTGGTAACGTTTGTATAGCGATTTAAACGTATGCTAAAATTTGAATCACGACGTTTGATGGGTCGGCTATGTAGAGCGGATTTAGAAACCTGTTATTTATCCTACAGCCGATTTGACAACTCAAGTCAATAATTATTTTGATTTTTTGACGAAACAGGGCGGAATTTAAAACTCGCACCTCGTAAGGCTGGTAAACTTATCTATATATTATAGCACATAGGGTACGTAGATTCAAAAGTAATTTTATTGAAAAATCGTCCAGAGCGGGTTTGACGACTAAGCGACTGATTATAATATTATCTTTTCTACATAACCCAAACACATCCGGTCTATGAAGAAGAGCATATTGGGTGGTTGAGTGTTTTCCATTCTTGAGACATGGCCTGGAGATGATTGTGGAAAGTGTACAATTCCATATACCTTTCTTAATATCTTCCCTTCCTGATCCATCTTCCTGCAAAATTTCATAATTCAAAAGGAGATAAGGAATGAGTTGAATAATTCAGTAACGCGCTTAGTGACGTATATGCCCGACGCGCTGACTGACTACATCAATAATATTATTAACATTTTGGTATACCTAATTTAATAATTATATAACCGGTTTGAACTGATTCTGGCCCCTTTTTAAATTTTCTGGTGAATCGATTGCATCATTTGCGTAAAGAAAAAATTGTCAGTGGTCGAATTAACGAAGCTGAATTATTAGTAAAATGCGCTCGCGAATACAATCAGTTTTATATTTAAAAAATGGTGTTGTTAGATTTTTCTTTTGCACAAAAACCACTGTATTTTGAAAGTATAAAATAAAATATTTTCGCTGCGTAATTATTATTAATTTATCATTTATTCTAAATACGATGTGTAGAGATTGTGGCTTTTTCGATAGTTTAAAAAATATATTATATTATTTAAATAACAATGATTAAACGAACATAGAAAAGCGTCGATGACATATTTACGATATGGTTATCATTATCTTATTGGCTTCACCCCTACCGGCATTAATTTGTGCCAGTGAACCCCCCCCCCCCCCCAATAGTACTCTTGATATAGTCTGTTTAGAGGGAGCTCTTCATCGTCCTCTACAATATTTAGCCTAACCGAATGCCACTAGTTTTTTTTTCCAAATTGAAATCTTTCCTGTGGGCTTAGATATATATATATATATATACTTATATCTAAAATTATTAAGTAATTATGTATGAACTTTTAATAAGAAACTAATGTTATATAGTAACAGTTTTCCTAGTGTGACGAAGGGTAAATATTGTATAATATTATTTTGATTATAATGGTGGCCATTTTGCGTTGTTTGTGGTAATCATCCCTTGCAATCAATCATCACTTGTCTATGGTCGCCGCGCGAAATTCAATTAACACTTTCACGAGAATGAAAATGTGCCATGTCGCGTGAATAACGGTGGCACTTAACCCGTCCACTGACAAATAACAATACACAGTTATATTCATAAGAATAATAATTAATAATATAAAAATAAATGACAACATAAAAGATCCATTAAAACAAATATAATAATTATTAAGGATATTTTTTGTTATTCGAAGAGTCAAAAGATCCTTGACAGATAACTTTTTTTATACCAAAAAATGTTCTTCTTAAATATATGAAATTAAAGTAAAAAGAAACCCGATGGCTGGTACACTGATCGAGTTGCAGGTGCATTTAAAAAGAACTTCACACTTTTACCATGACATTTCACCAAAATTTTTAATTCACCCAATTAGTTAATTACATGATTTACAATTTAGATGATTCTATGTGCAGATATTGTCAAAATATGCCTTAAATTCGTAGGGGTTTTTACCGTGTTCGAATCTAAGAAGATCACATGGACCCCCGTAGTATGAAGCTTGTATTAAAATATTTTTGTTTGTACGAGAAATGGATGTTGGCCACATTGAAGAATAACACGTGGATTTTTGCCAGACTCACGACATTATAGTACAGCACCCAGCAACCTATGCCACGGGTGCCACTAGGTGGCACGCAAAAGGGTTTTTGGTGGCACGCCTCGAAAATGACTATTTATTAAAATTTTCGGTATTTTATAAACTGTAACGAACGTAATATTATATTGTGATGATACACTGGTCGCCGTTTCACGAGCCGATGATTGCGGACACTAATTAATTGAGTCGCTCTTTTAAGTGTTTTCAGTACAACTTTACTACTGTGAGCAAACATTCTCAATAATTATGAAATATATTATAAACCCGTATTGAAATTGTTTAACTGAAGAAAATTCGGAAATGTGCATAAAGTTAAAAACTTCAAACTATGAACCAAATATTGAGGTGTTAGCTTCCAAAATTTTATTGAACTTCAAGGGAGTCGCTAATGTTTAAATATTGTAATTTTTATGTAGCGTGTATTATTATAGTCAAATAAAATTGTCTTACAATAGATTTACTTGTCTTATTTCAGTGGCACGCTGAGTGTCCAGTACTCTGAATTACATGTTTTGTGGCACGCCAATGCATTTGGGTTGCCGACCACTGTTATAAGCCAACACGTTACCGCTTAGCCATCTGACAGTAGCTTAAATGTAAATAATAATATTCTCTTCACTGCCAGCTAAATTTACAATATGTATACTAGTGAATTCCAGGTTCATCTCGTTCTTTTCGGAGATGTGAGAGAAACATTTAAATAGTTAATTTATTATAACTAAGACAGTTGATGGGTTAATGAACAAGGTATGTGAAATATTAGGCGGGTAGGTGTCTATAATAGCTATCCAAAATAATAATATGATAGGTATAAGCTGTGAATTAGGCCTCGCAGCTGAGTGACTCGCGGAAAAGCGACATGGCCCGCGCGCGACAACTAGATTGATAATGTTCGCCGTTTTCCAATGTGTCCACAAGTGCCAGTATTTTATTGTACAGTGTACACGGTCGTTTACAGGAAATGTCAAACTTATGAAAACCCCTTTTATGAACATCTCGTCACTATATTTCTAAATTGTTATAAGTGAAAGATGATTAGGCACCTAGGTATTTTTTTTTCGACGATGTCCGATCCTAATCATAGAATTATGGGCCTCCACTGATTGGAGGTTTGTATTGACAGATTTTGTTTAAGATGTCAGCCACTTGTTCAATCTATTAGGTCCATATTCTGACTCGTACACAAATTGAAAAACTATATGTGTAGGTACTTGCCAGACCCAGTATTCGAGCCTGGGACCCACGACGCTATAGACTAAGCCACGCGGCCATTAGGTATTGGTCACGATTATGATGTTTTCTTGCCTTATTTTTCTTAAATCTTTATTAACAAATTACCGAATACATAACAACGAACAGGGCATTTTGATAATACCTTTAATAAAATTACCAACATAATAAAGATGATAATATACATATTTATGCCAGAGGAACTTTGTCATGACCACAGAACAGATAATAAATAGAATACCGATAGGCTATATTCAATACGCCGCATCTTGATGCAGGGTTTTGAATGTGTGAGTGTCCTACGAAAATGAAGCACGCATTATGCACGTGCAATAGTGTGTGTAATACACCAACATTAAATGAGCGTAAATGCATAAACCGAGAGCAGTTTTCAGTATTCGACGTAAAACGTATTCTTGACACGTGTGTAAGTTTAACCCGGATTCTTCCTTACTCGAGTCGGTTACTTGCTATCGCCTTACCCGTTATGTATTTCAGTTCCCATTATTTCTGAGTTCCCTGGTCATAGCTATTGAAAATTTAATCTCTTAGCTTTTTCAGTAAGAGTACAAAAAAATGGAAAACAGCAAAATACCGTATATATACTACATCTTACGGTTAGTTTTGACGTTGTTGCGTGCCACGCTGTGCGCAAAGCAAGTGCTTGCTATTCACGCCTCTCGCGCCACGCGCGCTTCGCACGGTCACTTGCAGTGTGCTTTGGCCCTAAGATTTCAATTCAGATTTCATTCTACTTGTCACATGAATAGATATTCTACTATTAAAACTTTTCTATAACCTTTTCGAAGTTTATTGCTATTCAGAGTCATTTAATTACATCATCGATCACCGACGGAGTCCCTATCTTAGAACACGTGGGTTTGATACCCTGTCTGACAACACTTAGGTACCCATATGCCGTTTTTTAACTGTGTGTTTAATCCAGCAAAAGGATTTAATGGGTTGGGTGAACGACTAACAACCACTCCTCCTAAAAAAATTACATCTTCTCGATGAACGTCTATACCTATAATATAGAGGAAATGGTAATTTACTATTACAATTACATTGGTTGATAATGTTCATGATAATATATAGAAATCCCACAGTTTGAAAAGGAGCGTCCAACGTTCAATTTGGCGGATTAACGTCACCAAAATATAATATCACGCAGTAATTATCTGAATAATGACACGTATTATCCATTAAAGCTGCGTTTATTAATGAGTTTCCGGTTGTCGGCGCCTCTGACGCGCCGGAACTTCCGCCATATTGCCACGTCACACCGCGCCGGTATTAACTACACCGCGTTTCAATATTATTATGCCACGGCCCGCTCAACCCTTTATTAATGAAACACGGAAATTACATTATGATTATTTTATTATCGAATAAGGGCTGAACAAATTCGGTGACAGAGTATCAATCAAATCGGCGGGCGTTTGAGATTAATTGATTTGACCTTTTGGTGGTGAAACGAAGACTTTGCAATTAAATGCATATTATTAATATCATCATCATAATTTTGGACCATTCCGCTGCTGAATGAAAGCGTCTCCAAGCTGATCTATCTCTACGTTCTGTGCGACGCATTTAATACAATATTTTTTTTTATGAAATGCGTTACCTGGCATTCACTAGAAATGTATAAACTTGAACCATGTGTAAAATACCCTGTTTTATATGGATACATAATATGATTATAGAGTATCCACCTATAGATATTTCAATTATGCTTCGCCTCGAAGCAGATTTGTTGAAAAATATCATGAGTTAAAAAGCAATCAGTCGTACATCAATAATTAATGCTCGACATTTTCATTTATTTGAGTGGAATAAAAATGAGAGGTCTACGTTAGCGCTACGATTGCGTACCAGTATGATCCGCGTAGCAATATTATGAAGACACTATAAAATTTATATTTTGGAAATTATATATTGTCATTTCTGTTTTATAGGAAACTAGCGTTTGTACCCGGCTTCGTTCGTGGCTTTTCCTTGGCGGATGTGCATTTTTACTGTTAAATGTCGCAACCATTCTTAAATAATTATAAATCTTTGTTAAAAAAAATCGGTGTGTGTACTTATGTACGCGTGTTAGAAGTTATACTTCTTTGGCGTAATAAAACAAAAACAAAACTTGTGATAAACTAGATTCTTCAATTAGCTTTTAATCATATTTAAACGATAAAAAAATAAACACACTCAAGAAAAAGGATCGCTTATTGGAACGCCGTTGGTTTATTTCTACACACTTTAACTTATATTACTAAATTATTTATCGTTGTTTTTATTTTTAAAGTAACAACTGCCACAATGACGTTTAATAGTTTGTTTACGTAAGTAATTGCAAATGAACGACAATAATAAATTCGCTGCCTAGCAATGGAACAATTCTAAACTATAATATTATACTGTATAATCGTCACTATTGCAGTATCATTCTGTGGCGTAATGGTTGTGCGTTAGGCTGATAACCGAACAATGGTTGGTTCGAATCCAATCAGGAGTATTTTTTTGTGTGAAAAAAAATGTGATACATGTCACACGCCAAAAATACACGCTGATCTGATTTTCCAAACGCGCATAAAGAAGTATAACTTCAAAAGTTATTTACATATATAATTACTTAACGAAATACAACACTACATAATAAATTCGGTTTCTTTGTTTTTAGAATTAGGTCGATTCCTGCAATATAGAGAATATCGTCATACGCAATCACTCCATTGTAAAACTGTAGATATTATCGGTGAATTAATACATAATTTTAAAATACAGAGTATGTAAAATATGAATCACTCTGCAATACGTCTATGCCTTAGGTAAGTGAACACTGTTTTCGTTTTTATTAATTCCTGAAGAAATGTATTTTAAATATTGTTATGTGTATTATATAGATGAACACTACTTAGGTAAAGACAATAAATTGTTCTAAGATTTCTGTTGTTCAAATTGATTCGTTTTAGTATTGTTTGTATGTTTATTTAGTAGTTACCTACGTATTTTCATAAAACAAAAATACCAACACACTTAAAATAATTCTCCAATGGCTGGCCAATTCTTTATATGAAAATAATATCTTTTTAGAATATTTCAATATGTTAGTTTAATAAGTGTATAAGGAAAAAGAAGTTCTAAATTCTATTTTGTGTTAGTTGTATATTATTAGTTATCATGTTACACGGGCCGTGAATATGCATAATAACTGGAGATGCTGAGAGGTGAAACCTGAGTCGCTAAAAATGATTTAAATTAAATTGTAAATCAATTGGATATGCATATAGAATATGGTTTATGGAATATAGTTTGGGGGGGGGGGTCAGTCGACCTACATGACATTCTTCTTGCCAGTTCTTTTTTTATCATTCGGAGAGCTTATTGGACTAACTCAGGTTAGTGGATTATCAGTCATCTACGAACATCGGTGTGTGAATTTATTTGACCATCTCTAGCGGAATCCAAAATACGCATATTATACTTAATTATAGTATTATACATTACATAAATGTGCATCTGACCATCCTAAATGACCGTGAATTGTTTTGTACAATATTCATTTCTTCATGCACATATGTGTCTTAATTTATATAATATATCCCATAATAATGAGACCATATCACGATTGGATGAAATTAGTGGGCAGGGTACGTGCACCGCATGGATAACGGCGAGGCTTGCGTCAAATCAAGAGCGAAGAAGCGTCCGATGCTTCTATGATACCCATCATGGCCCCCACAAGGTGAGGGGCTGACAGGGCTCTAGCCTGTGGGCCCGGGCTCAGGAGGGGCCCAGCGAGGCAAGTCGACCAGATAAGTGAGATAAACACACATCACAAATTTGATTTTATAGTAAAAAAAAAGTCGCCTGCGCTGCTATTTCCCTTCAACAATATTATTATTTAAAATTACATGGTTGTGCGATACAATTTTTAATACTCGACATCTCCATAATTCAAATGGATGTATTAAAATATACAATAACACACTAAATATACGGATTATTTTTTCCGCGTACACCGTTTAGAAAACGGTACTGTAGAGCGTCATACTGCCTTTATCCTTACCGATAGGTAAGGGGGCCCCCAAAGCTCCATGATATCCATACGATGCCATGTAACTCATAGATAGGCTTCAATGTTATAATGTAATAATTAGGGTTACATGTGAATTGTACATATTACATTAATCACCGTAGCACAGTTGATGTATACTATATACTATATACGGTATACACAGTTGATGTATACTATACGGTCATCTCTATAATAGCACCGAAATGAAAAAAATACGCGCTGTTCGTGGATCATTGCAGACAATAATGTTCCAATTTTATTAGATCCTAACCTAACCTAACAAATAATCCAGTATATCGGCTATTATCAAAATTTGTTTGCCGCTGGCTTCCTGTAAACTGACAATAGCCGTGTTTTATTTAGACGTAAATTTTATCTCAGTACTATACGACCCAAAGAGGCTAGTATACGACCATATATTTCCGATACAACATTTCACGGTGAGGTGTGATACGGCGAACTGCATACGTAAAAATTTCCGGACATGAATATTAGGAGGCCGATACCAACTTTTGGTCGTATTAATATTAATATAAAATCTAATATTATTTTGTATAAATTCCATAATATGTCGTATTATTGAAGTAAAAGATTACATAATATGCAGTATGTTATTTATATTATTATCAGAATAATATGATGGTTGTTATTGAATGTGCTGATCAAGCGCTTCTTGGCTCGTGATAATCACCGTAGAGGGCTCTACGCCGTAGAACATAAAAAGAATTGTCTTACTTTAATGCCAATAAGATTTCAAATACTTTGTACACAGTCATAATAATTATAGGTTTGTTAACTGCTTTAGTTTTTTACACTTAAAAAGAAAATAATTTAATGTTAATTAAGTACATGAAAATAAAAAAAATACTTTTAATTTTATGAAACTTCTAAAATTCACGTTAATTTCCTGTACTGATAGTGAAAAACAGTGTGGTAGTACTTACATACAGTAATTGTGCCTTAGGAAATGTTCCGCCTTACTAAATGAGAAACCTATAGTTTTAAATGAAACAATTTAATTGAAAATTATACTATGATTTCAACAATCTCTAAATATACACTGCTTATTTAGAGATTTTGCCAAAACAATCCAATAATTTTACATACTATGTGTAAGAGAAAATGTAGTTTATAACTTGGGTTTTCATTTCACTAAAATCAAAAACACTGTCTTTCTACTTAGCAGGACAGAATAGGTAGGTATAGTATGATTATTAAATAAATTATGTACCTTAAAAAGGTAAGATTTTTTTGAAAGTTGGATTATAAATTATTTATATCCATTAATATATATATTTTTCTTGTTCATGAAAAATTTGAAAAAAAATTTTGAAAAAAAATCATGAAAAATTTTTAACGTGAAAAAACATGCGTTTGTGGAGTCTTTTTATGCGTTTTTTTAACATGAAAAAATGGCCTAAAAAGACTCCAAAAACGCATGTATTTTTATCGTGAAAAAACATGCGTTTTGGTGTCTTTTTAGGTGTTTTTTTAACATGAAAAATTTTCTTCTTCTTCTTTCACCCTGTCATGACCCAGCATTGGGGTATAAGGCAAGCGCAAGTTCTTGCCACTTCCCTCGATCCATCGCCAACTCTTGCGCCTCCCGCCATTACAGACATGCAGCGCATAGACCGCACCGCTTCAGGGTGAGGGTGGGCCGGACATGACGACGGAACCCTTGAGACCGTGCCACAAGGGTACGAAGTGTCGAACACATGTCCCAGCCACGACGTAAAAAAACGTATATAATACAGCCTCTTAAACAAGATATCCACAGTAAAGCGGACACTTTTGCCAAATTTTTAAACGAAAGATATCTGATAACAATCTGTAAACAATCATCTTTTTTGGAAAAATTAAGCTTACCTACGTAAAATTATATGTAAATATATATAATTTAATATTGAATTAAACACAATATTGTATTTTTTCAATAAACACCTGGCGGTATAGTAATGTTAGCATAATGCAGTCAACATCAGCGCTCGAAATGGAAAATTTTACGAACCGGAGCGCTCGATAATTTTACGAAAATATCAACTATAGTGTACTATACTACATTAATTGTAAATGTGATTTATAAAAATAAGCGTTATTTTTTTATTATATGAAATATCTAGCTCAGACGGTCAAATTAATATTTCCACGAGGCGGAGAGATAATTTTGTGGATTTTATGAACCGGAACGGCGCTCCGGTGCGTTCCGTTCCATTTCGAGCCCTGGTCAATATCAACCAATTCCGCTTGAAACCAATTATCTATTTACGAAAGACTGAAACTTGAATGGGCAGTCTTATGCAGATTCAGACTGTATCGGGCATAGTCGTTATGAAGTCACTCTAGTTTCTAACACACTTCCTACGTACTTCAATATTTTTAACAATATGATGGAATTCATCACGCGATCTTTATTGTTTTTATACATACAAGTCTGATAATTATTTTACACAGATATTCATCAAAAAAGTCCGATATAACCTTTTTGTTGTGAAGAGACGACTAGATAAGTAGATACTATCTCATTCTGTGACGTCACACAGACGAAAAATTCACAAACAAGCCCACTGCAGAGGTTCGCAAAAGCCATTATGGAAATAATGCCTAGTTAAAACGGCGTTAGTCAAATTTACATAACCGTCGAAAAGTGTATACAAATGCTGTCCCCTTTCAGAGAACGGAGCAACCTCCATTCGCCGCGTCTACATAACCCCACTCTCCTCTCCCACCCTCCGCTGCTTTACGGAGTCCTTTTTGCGAGACGGGTTTATAATTTTAGCTCATTGAGGACAGACGACATATTTTTTTAAAGACAGAAATGTCAACCCAAAATAAACTTAAACAAAACTTTAAGCACTAACCTAGCTTAGTACATACTGTACATTACAACGTTTGAAAATGAAACAACGGTTCGTTGAATCAATACTGATCACGACAGCAATATTATCAGATCGAGTCCCAGTGCGCTGGTTTTTTTCAATTTATTGATAATATCTGTATTTGGATGGAGGTCATGACCTTTAGATCCGTTTCACGTGGGACACCTGAGGGCGATTCCGTATTTACACATAATTGTATGGGCGCGTTTAGATGGGTACACACGAGTGTCGCGTTCATTTATATGTAAATGCGGAATCTCGCCACACCTGTATCTAGCCACCGGTGTGTCGAGCGGCTGCATTTACACATACATGAATGGACGCGTTTAGACGGGGACACACAAGTGTCGTGTTCATTTATATGTAAATACGGAATCTTGCCAAAACCTGTGTCCAGCCACCGGTGTGTCGAGCGGCTGCATTTACACATAAATGAATGGACGCGTTTAGACGGGGACACACGAGTGTCGCGTTCATTTATATGTACATGCGACATCTCGACACACCGGTGGCTGGACACAGGTGTGCCGTGTGAAACGTGCATTATCGACGTTTCGCATAATTTGTTTAAACAAATGGGCTACATTCAAAGAAAAATCTCTGGTAAGCGATGATCAGGAAGAAGAAAAATGTCCTGGCTTACGAATCTCAGATACTGGTTTGAGCTCAGCACTCCATCCCTATTTAAAGCAGTGACGGATAGGAAAACATTGCCGACGTCTGATAACAGCTGATATGGTACAAAAAGAAAGATGGATGGTCAAGTCTCTTATTGACATTATCATCATCATTGGCAATGCATTCCGCTGAGGGTTTCGGTTACATCTAATAAACATCTCAATTTCCTCCATTGCCATAGTCCCAGGGATGTTGTATTTATTTCTTCGTACACATTCCATCCACCGCAGTCTAGGTTTCTCGATCCTTCTTTTTATTTCCGGTGGGTCTAGGACGATTTGGCGCCGGGACAACTGGACGCAGCGCAATTCGAAAATAAATAGACGTTAGGTACTTATACGTACTTTAAAAAATATTTAATACTATTATTTATATTTAAATTATTATATTATGATTTAATAGTTGGTGAGGATTTAAATATGCACACGTAAATAATGATTTAATCGGGCATATGTTTAAGTTCCAACGAAAAAAGAGTTTATTTTTATTTTTATGTAAAGCCTTCGGCATGGTAATTCTCAATCCACAATAAAAAAAACATTATGTTTAAACTGATTAAAATTCATCGTTTACGTTCTATTTACGTGTCTACGACAGTGGGGCGTCCAGTTGTCCTATTCTCATATGCTTGTATTTGTAGAGGTTTCGTTTAGCTTTCTTTAAAAGGAGTCTTGATCCTAAGTGTGTCTGTTTACCTTCACAGTGTGACCGTATGCTAATCCTGATAAAAAACAAACTTTAAGCTTTATTTTTTATTTCTCCAGGTTCTTAAAGAGTTAATGTGATTGTCGAAAGCGCGCCGAAATTTGTGTCTATGGCGATGTGTTCGCTTGTTTGTTTATGCATGCTTTTTATTTTTTTTAACGCGACAACACTTTCGAGTGTTAATTGGCTGTTTTTAAAAAGCGAAGTGTTTTTTTTTTTTTTGAAACCCCGAGGCCGTCGCGTAAAAGCTTTTGTTGGCTGTTTTTCTTTTAATTATATAATTTGAATATATTATTTAGGTTGAGAATAAAATTGTTTAGCTTTGATGTGACGAAATGGAATGATAGAAGTGCTTTGAGATAATTTTGCCATTGGTACGTGTAGAGTTTTGTTTTAAAACGTCATCGTTTTTACAATATCACCACAGTCTGGTGATTTTATCTGCAATGTGTTTATTCATTAATAATAATAATTTTTACCTTATAATTGTTTTGATCTAGGTACTTACTAACATACTTGTGTCGTGGTGAATATCAGTATGTCATCAATAAAGGTGATCTTTCTAAATTTTATGTACTTACCTAAATAAGTTTACTTTGCTCTATCACGTCACAGCCTTGAAACATTTTCCCTCGATTCAACAACTATAGGCTGTCAATGATACAGTGCGTAGATTGTTTGTGTATCACCGATTAGGCTGAGATAGGGATGGATTAGGCTAGTTCTGAGAAAATTTAAGACTGAGAGCTAAAAAAATCCCTTTCAGCGAGTTAATCTAAGGATTTTTATAAAATTTCGGTACTATATAAAATAAAGAATATATTATCTGTATCGCTGGTGAATGCAAGAACATATAACAAATATAACTATATAATAATATAGTCTACTTCTTATCTTATCATTTCCTAGTATATAATATTATGTGGATTTATTATACCTACCTAGTATTAATAATACAGTTCGATTTATTATGTCATTCATTATTTTAGAGTATATACTTTTAAAGGAGGGGGGGTGAATTATTACTCTGATTAGGGACCTCAATTGGTTAATACACCCCCACTGGCAATTATCATTATTTGAATGGTGTTTACTATGATTTATTATGTAATCTTCGATGTTGACATCGAAAACCTAAATTAAAAATCCAAAGAATCATAAATAACAAAATTATTCCAGGGTTAGAAAATGAAACAAAGACGAATACAAAATACATGTACCTTTACAATTGGTATAATATTAATTTTTATTTTGCGAAGGAGATGCGAATCTAATAAATATTTCGTGAATTTAGGCAGGCCATCCTAGACGTCGAGCAAACGCCATTCGGATAAATAAATTAGATTTATATAAAAGCCATACTAAACAAGTTAATTTAAAATGCTACGTAGCTTTAAAGAAAAGTCCGCATGTAAAATTTAAGAGCTCATTTATAAATGCAAATGGCGCCTTTACGAAGCTTTTAGAAAGCCCGCGAAAATAATTTTATTCACTGCGAGTCGTCACCTTTTCGGCGTGACGATGTCGCAGGCAACCTTTGACACGGGAGCTGAATGCGACGCTTACGCTATGTCAATTTTGATGATTTCTTTTCCAATCGTATTTACTTACGCTGTGCTGAGCTGACTTCTGAATTATGAGAATCCATGTCACTGTCGAATCATGGGTGTTTACAGGTACGACTGCATTACATACACTCGAGTTTAGCAGCAGACAATTCCTGGTGACAAATGTGATCATGGAAGCGGACAGTGACGTCCCTAGACAATATGCCGCCTCTAGGCAGGGCCAAAATGCCGCCCCATTTTTTTTATCATCCTTTCATGACTCCAATATCTAAGAAGTGTGTTGTATGGATATACTACTAACAAAATATAATTATCACTAAATCTAATTTTATTTAAATGCGATCTCTGCTTCAATAGACAATATTGCGAGTCCACTGTTTCAGATACATTTAAAAATATACCTGACAACTTCCAAAACTCGCGAGTGACTGGCAAAAATATTTTTGGATACATTTTAAATTAGGTTAGTTAAATTTAAACTAGTTAGTTAGTTAAATTAGGTAAGTGTGTACCTACCTATAATACAAATATACCTACTTCGCAAATCTGGAAGTGCCATTGCTGGTCATCAATGATATAACGTCCAAGGACAACGGAAGTAAACTAGACATCGCAAACCCGATAAAATAATTACAGTTCTTTTTAATATTTTATGTTAATTACATTTTATTTCAAACCAGTGAGGTGAGTTTTTTTTAATTTGCCGCCCTTCGAATAACTGCCGCTCTCAAACGACGCTCAATCTTCCTACCCCCACGGGACGTCACTGGAAGCGGAGCTTTACGAAGCTGGGAAAGGTACATATTCCAAATGTCACACAAGAGCACGACACTGTTCCTGTTGTACAACCGGACGGATTTCAGCGTCGTAGTAGCCGATCCTAATATGGTAAACATAATATGTATAGGTACAGCGGCGGCTCTACCTCAAGGGTTCGTAGGGACCATCCCCACATCGTTATGTCAAAAATACAAGTTCGATATTTTTATCACTGTCACGACTCACGATATACATACTTATTTACATGATTAAATTAACTATTTAATTTATTTTATCATACTGGGGAGCGAATCAAATGACCCCATGGTGAGTAAAAACGCTCACTGTACGTCGTTGTTCATAACTGATAATGGTAAATCTATAATAATTATTAATAGGTATTAATTAAGTTAATATTTTTAAGCACGCTTTTTCGATGTGACTAAGGACGACTCAGATAATCATATTATTTATATATAAGTATAATTTGTATAATATGAGAAAGTAGGTAGGTATGTATGTATATTTAATAATTAATGGCTAAACCCCACCACCTAGAAAGTCGGCGAGCCGCCACTGTGTAGGTAATATGGTAAACTATATGACCTTGTGTTTGCCCTATAATATTCAGATGCCAGTGCGTGATTGAAGTAGCCTGGTGAAGGAATAACATAATCAAAGTATCATTTTGATAATCCGAGTAATCTACCTCAGTTGAATTTATGACTGGCTCAATAATATGTTATTTTTTAATTAATATGTATACCTACTAAGACAAACTCAGGTTGTACACCTTCTGCAAGTGTCAGGAATACTCAAAGAATTATGATAATGCAAAGATTATGCAGCATCGCTTAGAGCGACGTTTGTAAATTGATACCGAACATACGCATCTCTTATTTAGTCTTACTTGCATTAGTCCGGTGTGAGTCTGCGAGAGATTGATTAATCTTATTATAAAAATGTACCATTTATAAATGAAAATAACTTCAGTACACGTTGTGGAAATACATGTCAAAAATCTGTAAGTATAAAGTTGATAACATTTTATTGTAACCACAACAGTTTTCCCTGAACTACAAACATCCTGAGAAAATTTAAGGTACGAGTAGTATGTGACTCTGGTTTGGAGAAAGATCGCGCTTTAATATATTAAATCAAAACGACGATTACTCAGCGACATCCCTAGACAAAATGCCGCTCCACATCGATAATCGATATAATAACGGTGCGACCCTTCGATACAGACTAAAATCGTAGACCAGGAGCGGTAGGTGGGACGCTCTGTAAGAGGGGGGTGCATCATTAGTTTCAACGGCCAACGCAACTTCCGTGTATACTGGTTAATAAGGCACACTGTAATTATTCGCAAATCTGCACATGGCGTTTCTGGTCACCAAGGACTCGAAGGGCAACGGAAGTAAACTAGACATCACGAACCCGATAAAAAAAGAATACAATCCTGTTAAACCTAAATTAGTTAATACATTTTGTTTCCAACCAGTGATTTTCTTTAATTGTAGCTATTTTTATATAATATACCAAATGATTCTCCTCATTTGCCGCCTTTTGATTAACTGCCCACCCATAAGACGTCACTGCGTTTACTCACCGTTAAATTCAGAATTCGTTTTCCTGGGGATATCAGTGGCCGACAGATTTGTGTTTTACTCTCTAGGAGTATGTACATAATATTTTAATAACAACTCTATAGAAATGTTAAAAAGAGTAAAACAAAAGAGAACGACTAATAGAATACTAATGTTGGCAACGGTATTCGTAAAAGGTTCGCCGCAATTTCGCAGTGAAACATGGCCACTGGAGCTTTTACACCTCGTTATTGCTGTGTATGTTACATTTGAAATTATTCGCGCGTCCGGTCGACCCAAGTAGTAACTCTCTCGCATGATGGTGCGAAATATCAAACAGAAATCGTTACAATTAATGTTATTTTTGCCTAATAACATACGAGCTTTCAACAACGGTATATTGCATGCAAATTTTAGTATTAACTTTACATTAACTCTATTTGGGTTATGGCATACTAAATTATAGTATGTCTGGCACCGTGTCTGGAAATTTTGTACGTATACAGTTCGCCGTATCACACTTCACCGTGAAATATTGTATCGGAAATAAATCGTCGTAAGTATATTAAAGATCGTCCAACCTCTTTGGGTCTCATAGTACTGAGATAAAATTCATGTGTAAATAAAACACGGTTCATGTCGGTTTACAGAAAGCCAGCGGCAAACAAAGTTTGAAAATAGGTGATATACTGGATTGTTTGTTAGTTTAGGTTTGCATTATTGAATTCATGTATTTTGTCAAAATCGGCGTTGAAAATTGAATTAATGTTCATATTGAATCTAATAAAATTGGTGACCGTATAGTATACGGCCATCTCTTTCCGATAGAAAGCTCACGGCGAACTGTGCTACGGAGAAATGTTTTACGCAGCGCTCGAAATGGACAGGAACGCACCGGAGCGCCGTTGTGGTTCGTGGAATTCCAAAATATACCGTTCCGGCTCGTGGATTCATTTAAAATTGCGTTGCGGTTCGTTAGATTGAGGTATTTATGTGTGAATGTATCTTTTAAAGTTTTTCTCAAAATTAAAAATTAACGAAGTTATGTCATGCCGGGCGTGCAAGGGCTAAAAATAAAATTTATGACATCCCTAAATTTCTTTCAATTTTCTTTTTTGTGTCGATACATCCGTGTCTAAATGCATTGTCTAAACACTCCAAATAATTGCATACTTACATAAAAAAAGTAACTACAGCTGCAAGCTACAAAAGAATTGTGCCTTTGCTGACATTGTTTGAAAACCTTTTGTACTTAAATAACTTAAATTCAATAAAAAATAAAGATGGCACCTACATATTTGTATAATAATTTCTAAAGTATGAAATATCTCAGTACAGTCTCGCTTTTACCTTTGACTGGTATGCATTGCGAATTTACTTACCTACTAATTTATTACTTATATTTTATTGTGAGTGATAAAACTTATTTATTTTCATCGCCATCTAATCGCCGTGTTAATTTTATACCCACGTCTATTTTTGCGGGCAAAATTTTCGGTGGTAAAATTAATATGATAAAGTTTGGTAATTTAAATCGTACAATTCCGCTAAAATCTACTTATTAGTGATAATCGCTTGTTTTTTAAAACATTTTGTATTATTTAAATTTGTTCTCTTGAAATTTGGTTAAACATCTCAGCAGGCGATACCTTTCTATATATTACATATAAGTATATTTTTTGTCGTTGGTATCCAAACTGATTTAACATATAATGCTGTTGACCAGTGGCCACAAGCAGAATTTTTTCGTTTTGAAAATGATTAATATGAGTGGATATTTATAAATTTTATGAAGGTTTAATTACTTATAAGTAAATATAAGTAAAGTACTTCGTGTAAATCTGCTAAAAAAATAAGAATTCACTCCGATAAGCATTTAAGATCGACAATACAGTTGAAACAGGGTTTTCTGATTCAATGTCATTTCGACAATTGACTCGACGTGTTAAAAATATTTATGACGTGTCGTAAACCCTTATTTTTACAATGAGTAATAAATAAATGCACCATTATGCCATTTTCCTACAAAAATGTTTTTGGTATGAAACTATTGAATAGCCTACCGTAATTAGTTTATTTTTAAGGGACGTTTCTATTGTGTTATTACATACGTTGTAACTTGCTACTTTAAAAACATAGAAATAATAGATACCTACTATGCAGAGAACTTTTAGTTAATTTTTGTTTGTAAATTTGTTTTAAAAAAAAAGATCCTCCAATTAAATTTTATTACTATCATAATAATAAATTATTGTTCTGTATTATCATTATTCATCACCGTGGCAATAATAATGACTATAATGAGACTAGGTAAGGACAAACATCACAAATTGAATCGTTTAGTTTAAAATACACTCACAAATTAGGTAGGTACGTGTTCAGTGCGGACAACAAATAATTTTAGATGGTAGTCATAGATTAAATAAATACGGTGGTAAGTTCTTTAATCTGAGGTGGTAAGTGTACGTATATTACAATAATGGTAACCAAAGCATCATCATTGTAACATATATGTCATGGTCTCCACAACGAGGGGCTGAAAGGGCTCTAGCCTGGGAGCCCGTGCTCAGGAGGAGCCCGGCGAGGCGAATCGACCAGATAAGTGAGATAAACACACATCACAAATTTGCTTTAATAGTAAAAAAAAAGAATTTCCTTACAATACTATTATTTATAGTTATGTGGTTATACGAAACAATTCTTAATTGTTTATCAATACTCGACATCTCCATAATTCGTATGGATGTTTTAAAATATACAATAAAACGCTAAATATACAGATTATTGTTACCCCGTACATACTGCCTTTATTCTTAGCGATAAGAAGGGGGCCCCACCAAAGATCCTAGCCTGGGGGCCAGCTTCACGATGTGGGGCCTATGGTATAGGTATATACATACACTACAATATTAGTCCTTATAATGTTGAATATAGGTAGGTACTTACTGATTAATGACAATTTTATATTATTCTATAGGAATCGTGCTTAGCAACTCGAGTTGCACCTTCCGTCATGTTTTATCTTATATAATTAATGATACTTCTTCTTCTACCCTGTCATGTCTTAATATTGGGGCATAGGGCAAGCATTGGCGCCACTTCCCTCGGTCCATCGCCATGAGCCTCCCGCCACGTCAGACCTGCAGCAAATAGGTCGCTTTTGTAGCAACGCTGCAGGGTGAGGGAGAGGCGGCCACGGCGATGGAACCCTTGAGGCTGTGCCACAAGGGTACGAAGTGCCGCACTCTTTGGCGGCATCCGGAATACGTGTCCCAGCCACGTAAATCGTCTCTTCGTGATAACTTCAATCACCGAAGGCTGCTGTGCTCACGAACTCGAGTATTTGTAACGCGGTCGTACCAATGTACCCCTAAGATTCGGCGGAGACATCGATTCTCAAAACTCAAAAGCCGATAATTAATGATACACCATTGGTAATTTAAAATGCTATAATTACGTAGTGTGGTGATGATGGCTTGAAGCTTTTCTTAGAAGTAGGTATGGCCTAATGGCCCTTATGGTGGAGAAGGTCCAAAAGAAATCTTTGAGGATCCTTTGTTTGAAGATGTGTGGATGCCATCCATGGCTTTATCCGATTGATTTATCTTAAGAACGCTTACACACTGTGTTCAACCAAATCGCTTCGGATATTGGTATATTCCTCCTGCGTGAGAACGAGTTTATGTGAACGATTTATAAATTCTTAGTTTGATAACTTCTTAAATAATTAAATGGCGTAGTTAGCTCTATCGGTATACAGATATGTACTGTATAAATTTTGTATTTACTCGTCTCTGTATAGGTACTTACTATTTTTTCTAATAGTTGCTGCATCTATTTCTTTATTTTTAAATACTATTTTAATACTATTTCTTTAATTTTTTTAAAAATATTCTGTGCTCGTCTTGAATCTATAATCTGTAAAATTTGTTATATGTAAATTAATTTTTAATTTGAATCTTTATGGTAGGTATGTGGATATGTTGTTTTTTAAGTTTAATTAATTAACAAACTGAACTATCCCAAATGAGACAGTAATATAAGTTATAAGCAGTGACGAGTGGTGGTAGAAGTAACATGCCTGCTGATTATGGGTGGTAGATAAAGTAAGAGTAAAGAATAATACAATTCTTGACGGTATACTTTGTGGAGACGAGGTTCTTTCGCCTGCGGCGCTGACAATCCTTGCCCACTTGCTCAATATACATCCGCGTAAGAAGTTCAAAGTTTATTGTTGCATTTATACATCCAACGTACGTACGTATGTAAAGAAAAAAATTAAGCATACCGTTTTTTCGGAAAATTATAGAGCGTTCCTGTTCGTGAAATTTTCCATTTCGAGCACTGGTTTTACGTAAAATTTAAATGTAACCATCTGACACCACAAGCGACTTTTCAACATTCATAAAAAATCATAGTTGAATATAAATCCCAGAACATTTATTACTCATATTAATCATTGGTTCGCATTAATTTGATCTTGGATCTCTATTGTTCTGAGAGATCGTCCGTTGACCAAAGAATGTCGATTCAATATGATTCAAGATTTTTTTTATTGTGTGAAAATGTCACTTTTTGGTTTTTCTGTAGCTGAATAAAAAAAATCACGTAAATATTGAAAATTTCCAATACTTTGTAAGGGTAGTGCTATATTATTATGTACTTACTATAAACAACAAACATATATATAATATAATATATTAAGAAACATCCACTTAATTCCCTCCCTCCTTCGGGGATTAGGTCGGTACCGGCTTCTGGCGATCTTATAACAAACATTTGACGGCATTGCAAAAACATATTATGTAATTATGTTTTATTTAAGTAGTGTAATAAATGTCCAAAATTCGGCATAAGGTGTGTAACAAACATTTTACCTGATCTCAAATTACGAGAAACTAGGCATCTGAGTATCAATCTTGGTTGTCATATTTCCAATGTGAAGTAATCGGCAGTATCATTTAAATTCTCTAATGTATTTTATAATAATTATTGTAAACTACGCTTTCTATCATGATCTGTAAAATATAAATCGTTTTCCACCCAAGTTTTTGTGTATTTATTCGCCACCTTTAACATACCTAACATTGTTGTCGTTACTATGGCAATAAATGAGTAGATATTGTGTATGAAACCAATTTATTTATTAGATGACTTGTATACTTTAACACCGCGGTGTGACGTTTCGGACAATCCTATTTATGAGTTTACGAATCAAATTTATACATCGGTACTACCCGCTTGTCCCCTATACATCCTTATTCCAAAACATGGGGCATTTCTATATAGTCCAAAACGTCTGTTTGGATCCCTCGCCCATCATTAATAAATTATGTGTTACATGTCACACGCCAAAAGCTTTTCATCGCTGAGACATAGTATCTATTATTAATTTATATTGAAAATATTTTTCCTGATTCAAGTAAAGCTTGCGATTAATCGACTTTATTCATATTTCAAAATTAGAGTATTCTTGAATCAATAATATATTTTATTTTATCGATATCTCGAAAAGAAATCAATATTATAATCAAGTACCTACTGCCGTGAAATTTAAGAAGTTCTGGATCAGTAAAGAGCTTTTAAGTTTGTTAGTGAAAAAAAATTCACGGAGAAATTTTGCACAGAAATACAATTGAGAGCTTTAAGTTAAGCCATTTAAAAAAATGATATTCCAATTAGAGCTTTCTTTTTCCGTTTCAACTTTTCCTTTTGTTATGTCAAGTAAAAACTTCTGAAATTGTCGGGAATTCTATTCATGATTTGAACTTACAAGATTCACCGGGAGACTGCGATGGTTAGGTCATGTGCACCGTATGAATGATAATGAACCGGCAAAGAGAGTGATGTCCAGCAATCCAATTAGACGTAGAAGAAGAGGGAGGCCAAATATTCGCTGGTTGGATGGAGCTACCAGTGACTGCCGTATTCTGGGGGTACCGAATTGGAAAGCGGCCACACTGGATAGGGACAGGTGGAGGAAGCTATTGGAGGAGGCCAGGACCCACACCGGGTTGTCGCGCCCCTGATGATGATGATCAAGATTTATCTTTTCTGATGATTTCCCGAGAAATCTCATCTTGAGAACTCTAATCACAACCTTTAGTTTCATGTATAAAAATAAACTCACGCCCAATCCTATTAATCAAAATTGTCAACAAACTATTATGCGGAAATCATTATTATAATACATCCGAGTTTCCGTCCACTTGGAGGCAGTGTACGGCATTTAAAATGTTTAAAACGACACTCGGGAGATGTCGCGTTGGCACTTTGCGCTCACTCTTTTTGTGAATGTATGAATACTAATTTTCCGTGCTCCCTGACATGCCTGTCCCGCCGTACTGCTGTAATAAATAGTAAGTCACACACCACAGCTTGTTTGCTCAATACTATTACAATGATTTCCATTTTGAACAGGTAGATTTTGTGTGATTTTGACTGGGTGATTCCTCGTGTGTCAGTTGAAAGGGAAGAGTTTCTCAAAACTCAGTCGACCCCCAGTTGGACCCGTCGGCCATTGCAACCTTCCAAAACCCCTCGCGGCGTCTTACTGCGTGCGAGAATCACAGAAATAAAAACATAGAACTAGTCACATAAAATTCACAGTGGAACTGATAAGGCACCCGCATCCACGAAACAGTGCCTGGTATATGGCTGAAAGACAAATGTTGGCTTATATCACACACGTAAAGTGGGGACTCTTTCAAGTTCCACTGATGCATAGTACGAGGGTGGGTCAATAAGTCCTTAGAAAAGCCGACAGGTAGCGCGACTAGTACTGTAAGCGGTTTGTTTTCATGCAGCGGCACTACCGATTTAGTATGCTGCGAAGTTTCAATCAGATCGGTCGGGTTGTTGTTTTTTATTTTCGTACATTTAAAAAAAAAATTTGCTTGTTTACAAAAATGGAGAAAATTGAGTTTAGAGCTGTTATTAAACATTTTAATATAAAAGGGTTAACAGCAAAGGAAATAAAAAATGAGTTGGATTTAGTTCACGGCATATCTGCTCCTTCACTTGCAACTATTTATAACTGGTTAAATGAATTTAAACGTGGTCGTACATCAACAAAGGATGAACCACGCTCAGGACGTCCTGTAGAGGTGACTACACCAGAAATGATCAATAAAATCCACGATATGGTGTTAAGTGACCGAAGATTAAAGTTGAGTCAGATAATTGAGGTTACAGGGATCTCAAAAGGTAGCGTCATTTCTATTTTACATGACAAATTGGGCATGAAAAAAGTTTCTGCAAGATGGGTGCCGCGTTTGCTCACAGTCGACAATAAACGCAATAGGGTGGTGGCCTCTAAAGCCCTGTTGTCGCTCATGCAACGCAATCCGGATGAATTTTTTCGTCGCTTTGTGACTGTAGATGAAACATGGATACACCACTATACTCCCGAGACGAAAGAACAGTCAAAGCAGTGGATTGCGAAAGGCGAACCATGTCCAAAGAAGGCGAAAACCGTAAAATCAGCTGGTAAGGTTATGGCTACTGTATTTTGGGATGCACGTGGAATTATTTTCGTTGACTATTTGGAAAAGGAAAAACAATAACAGGGGATTATTATGCATCTTTATTGGACCAGCTAAAAAACGAAATTGAAGAAAAACGGCCTCATTTAAACAGGAAAAAAATCCTCTTTCATCAGGACAATGCCCGTGTTCACACATGTTTACGATCAATGGCTAAAATTGAAGAATTGAAGTTCGAATTGGTCGACCACCCACCGTATTCGCCAGATTTAGCCCCCAGTGACTTTTTCCTTTTCCCAAACTTAAAAAAATGGCTAAGTGGACAACGTTTTTTTTCAAATGAAGAAGTCATCGATCGGACAAATGCTTATTTTGAGGACCTTCCGAAAACTTATTTTTCTGACGGTTTAAAAAAAAAATGAGAAACGTCTAACCAAGTGTATTGAGCTCCAAGGAGATTATGTTGAGAAATAAAAAAAAATACAAAAATAAAAACTGTTTTAATGCTTTTTTCTAAGGAATTATTGACCCACCCTCGTATAATAAGTCTTCGTCGACTGGGTACGTGTAGTTTGTTCTGGGACACGTTCGTAAAATAACGGTATACGCTAGCATAACGTGTTTGGAGATGGGGTGGGAAAACTGCGTTCCTGGTTTCGCATTTTTAGGCTTTATGCAGAAAGTATGTACCTATACATACAGTATCACGATAAACGATATAATATATGGAAGCTTAGAACTTTTAGATAATTTTGAATATACTCGTAACTACGAACATTATGATTTTTTTCTGGCATATTGGGTACTCGATATGAACATTAGAATCTGAAAATTGGTAGTTTTGGGTGATCTTCTAGGAAGATGAAGCAGAGGAAAAGTTTCGGCACACTAGGGTGACCACGGAAAGGATTTTACTGGCGGCATACTTTATTATGTCATGAGAAAAGTAGAGAACAGTGGCGGGTAGAGGGTCAGTCAGCTCGCTCGGTAAAGATATATTTACGAGTGCCCACGATATTCAACAGAGTTACATAATAATCATCATTATTTTCTTTTATTATTGCCATAAAACGACACAAAGAAAATACAAAAACTACAACGGTAGGGTATATAAATAAAACAAAATTTCATAAAAAAAATATTTATTTAAAATAATTAAATCATCAAAGTAAAATTGATAAAAATAAATTATTTTAAGCTATATTTATTATGTGGCTCTGTTGCTTTATGTTTTGTGTTTCATACAGATAATTAATTGAATTGTTATAATGCCAAATGATACAACTTAAATAGGTAGGCACCTAATTAACATTAATTTATAGCAAGTTGATTTTATAACAAAGATTTGTAAGTAATAAACTGTATTTATTCTCCATATTATTCCATCATAAAGACATCTAAAATTACGTTTTCTTCTTCTTCTTCTTGAGTGGCCCCATCCCGCTCTCGAACTCTCCCACCATCATCTCCCTGTCTCGCTTTGCCGACTTGAAAGAGGTAGGTCTTGAGTCGAATCCTGCTGGCATCTTCTCTGGTCTTTTCTTTTTCATGTCACTTTCTTTCCTGAATTAAACAAATGCATAAGCAAGGTTATTACAAGGTGTGCTGTATAAAAAGGGGAATATGAAAAATGACCTACGAAAATTATTGTGCTCTTGGAGGTTAGGTATTGAAAAAAGGAAATTTGACGAACAAACGCGTGTGAAAGGAAAATTTTAAGTTACATTAGTGCATCTAATTACTGCTCCATGGATATGTGTATTTTTTAATAATTATGCAGGTAATGTCAAGTTATTTTGTGGCTCACTTGATCAAACATTATTATAACTAATTATACATTTTGTCAACTTTTGTTAGAATAGCAAATAGCATAAAATAAAGATGCTATTGAGGGTAAAAAGGCGTTATGGACGTTATGGAGAAAATTAGTTAAGTATGTTAATTAGATTCTCTCAATGTCATCTTCAGCGTTAGCAAGGGTTATTCTGTGACGAACTTACAACAATTTTATTGGCAGGGTACATTATTTTTAGCACAGTCGCTTCGTAGAGACAGCGTGAAAACTCGAGCATATGCATGACGTAGGAATTCTGTTACCGTTTCCACGCGAACACTACACGGAGAAAGTCACATATTCCACTCCTGACTTAAATGACGCGCGAGACGTGCGTTTAGCGTATTTCTCTTTAGTTTTTAATCACATTTTTCTGGTTTTACTACTTATAGAAAGTTTTTTTGGGCGGAGGATGCGAGCTAAGATGAAAAACACGAATAATAACAGAGAGAATCACAAAAATCTGGCTGGCGAGGGTTTGAAGCAAGAAGTAAATTAAGGGTGATCAAAAACTGCAAAGGTTTTTTTTCTACTGAGGTCAAGTGCAATTCACCAGATACAAAGGAAAATTGAACGTGAGTTAGCTATCACTATCCTTTCGTCAGATAGTGCTGTATGTATTCAATCGATCAGTGATTGCTTCTTACATTACGTATTATAGCCATGTGACTATTATTGAATTATCATTGGCAAATATTTTAAATCGAGTTGATTACCTTTTCTCATTAGGAGCTGGTTCGTTTCTTGGCACTTGGGATGCAATCATTTTGGGAGTATCTCTGAGGGCCAGAGCCCTGGCTGCGTGACCCGCGTGCAACGCATTCCTGTCGAACGCCGCTCTGGCTTCGCGAGGATACGTTGAGTAGAATCTCAGCCAAGATGTGAAGGCTATGTCAATAAAATGATACCAAAATTATTTATGAAAAGGTAGATATAAGTCTACAAATCTTTTAAATTTAATCTAAAACGAATAAAGGACGATATTACATTTTTGTATGTAGATTTTGCGTATATTGACGATTTATAATCAATCAGTTCAAAAGTTGCCATGTCTTCATTATATTGGCCGTAATGTTTTTTTATCTTACCTTTGCAGCCCTTCAGATGCAGCTGATTATCTGCCGCAACCAGTTCTTCGAATGTTTGTTGCAAAGCTGCAGCTGCGGCCTGGTTTGGGTCCAGGCCACCCTTTGGAGCGCGGGCCCCGCCACCGAGAGATGACAGGGAGGTCTCCATTTCTTCTTGATGCAATCTAAAAAATAGACGACATATATGAATAAAATAATGTTTTAAGTTATATACGGTGAGTATAAATATTATAAATTTGTCCTGTAATAAAATTGTCACCTATATACCTAAGACGAATAACGTGATGGAAATTAATATCAGAAATACCAACCTAATTCGTCTTTCTTCAAGTTGTCTGACGAACAATATTTCTGACGGTAGCAACATCATAATGGCTGTTCCCACATTTCCAGCCCGTGCAGTTCTGCCAACTCTGTGAATGGGAAAAATGTTGTATTTAAATTACAATACTTAATTCTATCCATAACGTTGGTAATTAAGTAATATTGTGAAAAGAGATGCTTAAGTCAGGGAAGTGATATTATGTTTACCTGTGAACGTAGTCCGTTGCACTGATAGGGCCGGTGTACTGGACGATGCAGTCTACGTGAGGAAGGTCCAGGCCTCTGGCAGCTACGTCCTAAAATTAAAAATGGACTAGTCAATCATTGATATCTAAATGTGATAAAGAATAACGTTAATTGAATCAAACATTGTCTTCGTATGTTTCTAGATTTTTAATTTGAGCAATGACTCATCCAACACCCTGGATACAAAGAAAAAGGTCAGCTGAATTAATTAAATGAAGAGGAGACGCGTTGGGGCTGCCTGACCAGTCTGGCTTGTAGAGGTTTGTGCTTCTGCGGTCAGTGCCATTGGAGAAAGACGAACATTTTCATAAAATCAATATAAATAATTTTAAATCGGTAAACTAGGTAAAATGGATGTTGGATTCGATAAAAATGCGAATTGCCAACACGAAAATCCAGCTTAGTATGTCTGGCCTCTTAAGATTACAAGACATCAACTATAAAAACATTCCGAGATATTAATCGATCAGTATTAAAACGATTTAGTCTAATGGTCGCTACTTTTAAATACATATTTCAGATCGGGCATGCGTTATAAAAAGATCATTAGTTAAACGCTGCAGTGGCGTACGGTTCAGCCAAATAAAAGAAAACGAATCTGTAGCATCGAGAGTACAGGGTATACTCAGCATATTATCTATTTTGTCAAAACTTAAAATGCTATACCTACATACAGCTCTTGAAATAAAATTTGTCATTCACAGGGTCCATGATAGGTGTGGTTATTATGGTTCTTTATTTGGGGACTAAAAGCATTTACGAAGCATATAATATGTTATAAAATTGAGGCAATTTATGGACGGCGGTTATTCTGATTTTAAGATAAAATTGTACTTATAAAGTTTACAAAAAAAATGATAATTATTAAGTGACATAATATGATAATCAGACCTATTGGCATTACTTATAGGCCATCCATGGACTGAAGCCGTATGCGGTTTAGAACCGTGTGCTATACTAAGCTTATCTTTTCTGTTCTTGGAAATATATTTTCATCAATGACATTATTAATGGACGACGCACTCAATACAGTAGCTAGCAAGCAAATTCGCGCATTCGCATGTATAGGTAGACGTCACGCAATTTCATTATGCGATATAACGCATCGTGAATTTATAGCAATATGACCTTTATTGTAATGGCGTTAGAGCAGTGTTTCTAATGTCAATGTTCATTTGAGCGAACCCGTTCGAACCGAACCATTCGGCAGACCCAACAAAAAGCATCAGGAATTTATAGCAATATCACCTTTATTGTAATGGCGTTAGAACAGATTATGCCATTCGGCAGACCCGACAATAAAGTGAGTGTCATTTTCTTTTCCAGATGATTCGTCCATATTAATGTCATTGATTTTCATGAACAAAAATCATAAGTTTAGTATGGGACACGGATCTAAACCGCATACGGTTTCAGTCCATGGATGACCTTTTAGTTTAAGTGTAATTACTAGACAATTTAATGGCGAATTCTTTATTAAAAGAAACATTGTATTATTTTAATTAATAAGTAATTACAGAGGTAAACTTTTACCTCTCTCTCTACAAGTAAAATAGTCAAGCAAAGACGCGTATTTTTATTTTCATAATCTCGATGTTGGCTGTAATAGTAAATAAATTTGTAGAATTTAATATAATTATATCATTATAAAATATAATTCTACAGAGTGAATTCTACCAAGGTCAATTGATATATCATATACCTATTTGACGTAATTTATTTATCGGACATACTTTAATATAGGTGAGCAATTACTTAATCAAACATGAGCATAATGTATTATGTTCTTTAATTAGTTAAAGTGACGTACTAACGTATCAGATAATATAAGCCCCATCACGTTAGTTCATATAACTCGATAGTTACCTAAATCTAGAGCTTTTTTTGTGATGTAATGCGGTGGAACAGCGTTCCGGCACCTTTTTTGGCGGAATTTTTAATGTTTCAAAAGCAATTAGACGAAACAATGTTCGCGCTTGCATAATTACAATCCATATTTATATAATTCGTCAAAATGGTAAAATTGGCGCTTTTTGATCATTCAAAATACGTTGATCGGTGGTTACTCGGAGGACGACATTCAGCCATAGACACTAACACTAAGAAGAGGAATCGAGACGATTTGCCAGACGAGAATTGGACAAAACTTTCTATAAACTTTTATTCAAATAAGGGTAAGTTTTATGATGTTATTTATAGTTTTATTTTGTACAATTTTAGTTGTATATTTGTATTTGTTTGTTTGTTTAACTTTAGATTTGACAAATTGTCAAAAAAAATGTTTACGCGGTTCGTGGCACAGGAAAAGCTGTCATAAATTTCATATAAATGATATTTGAATTTGATTTTCTTAAGTAAAAAGCTTGACAAAAAGTGAGATCCGGCACCTTTTTTATTATTATAATAAATTTCAAGAGGTAGCCAATAGCAAAACGTTCTCTATATTTGGAAAAAAAACATCGTAACTAAAACAAAGGTAATTTTGAAAACTGTTTGAAAAAGCAGTAAAATTTATCAGGTCCAGGTAATTGTTAGATTGCCGTCACCGTGTAGATAGTGGAGAATTAACACAAAGGAGTAGAGACGTATCTGAGTTCGAATCCCACTCGTGGATACTCATTTACATGGTGCATTGAATTCAGTCGGCGGCAGCAACGTCATAGCAATAATATAATAATATCTACCTACTCATTTATTTCGGCCTTTTGGGACACCATTGTATCATATTCGGAGCGTGTGGCGAGGGGATATTACGGCGCGAGACCATTACATAGTTTATTCTCTCATCATGTATGTATTCTAAATAATTTGAAACATCACAATTATTCGCCATGTTGAATAAGTAAACTATAACACAAGAATGCCAGATTACCTTAACATTGTGGGGCCTCAACAATTATTAATGTGCCGAATTAATTATGGCTTCTAAAGTCGGTATTAGACTATTAAAAATTTTTGATAGTTTAATACGAATACACAAAAAACGTTCATTCATTAAATTAACACGAAGAATCACAAAATGTGAGAATCAATAATTACAAAACTGCGAATAGATTACATACATCGACATCAATAGAGTAAAAGGGTGAATTTTCGTTCCAAGATTAAATAATATGTATAACTTCACAACGTGGCGATACTGGAATGAAGGAAAAAGTAAGAGGATAGCATTACCAATGCATATGGCGTAGATTGAAGCAAATACACGTGTGGATCGAAAAAACAGCATTTAGGTATTTCACCCAACCAGCAGGATTCAAGCCCGGATCTACTGGTTTAAATCCTGATACGCTAGCTTCTACTATACGATGAGACGA
The DNA here is from genome assembly GCF_057557595.1 of Rhyacophila brunnea. NCBI lineage: Eukaryota > Metazoa > Arthropoda > Insecta > Trichoptera > Rhyacophilidae > Rhyacophila > Rhyacophila brunnea. Next base: position 6,990,434 of record NW_028232859.1, read on the forward strand.
TAATACCTATATGCAGGGCTTTTTTTTCCATTTAACGCGGTGGAACGGCGTTCCGGCACCTTTTTTCACGGTTTTATTTCAAAATCAATTAAACGAAAAAATATTTGCGCTTAAGTAATTACAATAATAATTCGTTAAAATGATAAAATAAGGTACAGGTGGAAGCTATTTTGAATGTTGGCGTGTTAGTGTTAGTGAAGTAACCGTATAGTTTAAATAGCAAACATGCGTATGTAACTAGCTTCATACGTATGCTGCGTATTATGATTTTGACAGTTTGACGTTTATCGCATGGCAGCATCTGCGTATATTGTTATTTACGTTTGTTTAGTCAGTTTGTGTTACGATTACGTGTTGTGCAACTATTTTATATATTATTTAGTGCAACCCCAAGTTTAAATATGAAAAAAATTTCCTGTTACTTCTCAACCACCGGCAGCGGCGCCGATTCCGCAAATAAAAAGCTCAAAACAGAAACGATGACAGAAGATATGGAAATATCGGTACATGTAGATGTTCCTGAATCATCTCTAGCTGATCTCGGGGATCAAGGTCGAACTCAAAACGATTGGCCAGACTGCTGGTCATTAGATCAAAAAAACGATTTTTGCTCAAAAAACGAATGGTTGAACGTACACAAAATGAAACTTGGCTGCACAATTTGCAGAAACGTTGGAACTCTTGGAACTGAAACGACAATGGGAATGAAAATATCCAAAGAATGGGCCAATAATGAAATCACGTATTCTGGGAAAGAGAGGAAGCTACAATTGGGGTCACTTCGAAAAAAATTTTTCGATCACAGAGGATCTATTGCACACAAAGCAGCGTTAAAAATCATTTCTGAAGCCAAAAAAAAGCAGATTGAAAATACTTTTTTAAAATCGTTATCTCGCGAAAAAGTAATAACAGCAAACATTTTTCGAACTGCATATAAAGTAGCTAAGGAAAATCAATCATTCAATATGTTTGAAAGTGAAATTAATCTCCAAGAACTAAATGGGATCGAAATGGGTCATATTCTCCATTCCACTAACGCATGTGTTAACATTGTAAATCATATATGTGATGAAATGAGAAAAAATGTTTTCAAAGAAATTGTTCAATCGAAAAATATAATTTCTTTGATAATTGATGAGTCTACCACCATAAGCCAAAAAACCACCCTCATTGTGTATGTTCGATGCTGTGTCGAAAGTGTTGGAATGAATTCACCAATTAATTTGTTTTTGGATTTGATTGAACTTAAAGACGTAACGGCAAAAGGAATATTTGAATCATTACTCCAATCTCTTGATTTATATGGGATGACAGAAGAATATTTAAAAAAATATTTAGTTTCGGTTGCATGCGACGGCGCTGCTGTGATGTTAGGTTCTAAAAATGGAGTGAAAAAATTGCTGACAGAAAAATTTCCTTCAATTATAGTTTGGCATTGTACTAATCACAGATTAGAATTATCAGTAAGTGATGTTGTAAAAAAAATTTCAGGGATCAATAGATTCAAATCATTTATTGATAAACTTTATGTTTTATACCACGCGTCGCCGAAAAATAATAGAGAGTTGCATTTATGTGCAGAATCACTAGGCGTTGAGGTACTGAAAATCGGAAGAGTTTTAAGTACCCGATGGGTGGCATCTAGTTTTCGTTCAGTTTCGGCTGTGTGGAATAATTATGAATCCCTTGTGCGTCATTTTGAAGAAGCGATGAATGACCCTACAAGAGATAAAAATGACAAGTGTACTTACAGTGGCTTAAAGAACAAAATAACATCAACAGCATTTTTATTGGATCTAGCATTGATGTGCGACGCTCTCCAAGAATTGTCGGAACTTAGTTTGGACCTACAAAATCGCAATGTGAACCTTTACATTGCAAATCGAAAAATAAATGAACTCGTTCAAGTTTTTGAAGAAAGAAAACAGAATTTTGGACCCTATTATAAATGTGCTGCAGCTGCTATAAGCAATCTGCATTTTCGTGGAGTTTTACTTCACGAAAAAGTTTCTAAAAATGATCCTCCTATTGATCCGAAAATATTTTATTCCACGTTGAAAACGTCAATTGAAAAAAGGCTGCTAGATAATAAAGATGTTGAGTTTGCACTTTGGGCTCGCGTACTTGACCAAAAATATTGGCCTGAAGACATTGATAATCGGTTGACATTTGGAGAGATGGAAATTAGAAACATTTCGATCAGGCTACAACTAGATGAACGAGAAATGATTCGTGGATTTCGCGAATACATTCTCGAAAAGACATATTCTGAAAAACTCTTGCGTTTGGTATATGCTCTGAATTCTATTCCCATTTCTTCAAGTGAATGTGAACGGGGGTTTTCGCAAATGAATCTTATTATTACCCCAACAAGAGCTTCGTTAAACACTAAAACAGTTTCGGCACTCTTGTTCATCAAACTCGTGGGACCACCCTTGACACTTTTCGATCCTTCAAAATATGTTGATAGGTGGTTACTTAAAGGAAGACATTCGGCCTTAGACTCTAACACTAAGAAAAGGAATCGAGATGATGTATCAGACGAGAATTGGAAAAAACTTTGGAAATCACTCTAAACTTTTATTCAAGTTCATAAATAAATACATTACATATGTATTTACAATTATATTTTAAAGTTAGTCTTATTTAGTCTTATTTGTACAATATATTTCAAATATAATGTATGTATTTTATTGTTTCTGTAGCTTTGTTTTGACTAAAATAAAAAATTATCGTAAAAATCAACCTTTTTTTGTTCGCTTCGTGGCATAGCTCCTTTAAATTTCATTTAAGTGACATTTGAATATAATTTTATTTAGTAAAAAGCTTGACATGAAGTGAGTTCCGGCACCTTTTTTTTTTAAAAAAAGCCCTGCCTATATGTATTTTTAGATTAACAGTCGTTAAAAAATAGTAATGTAACATGGGCGCAAGGGTTCAAGAGATGCCTCCCTGTAGGCAGCAATAATAATTTAGGTACCTGTGTTAATTTAATTAAATTTAACTTAATTTAACTAATTTAATTTAATTCAAAGATTTCTTCTTTAATTATATTTTTGTATGTCGCATGAAGTAAAATTGTATACTTATTCAACAATCTTTATAAATCAGTAAATATAATAATTTTAATGTAACTTTGAAAACCTTGCAGTTGATAAATTAATCGAGCGATATTAGTTCACAGTAGGTACCTATACACTTACGGGGTCAATCAAACGACTGTTATAATAAATAATACCCTGTTTACATGTGCATGGATTTACTGTTGACAGTAAGTATTATCGCGGCCATAACAAGAAAATGTATGGGTAAACATGTATTATCCTGCAGTTGCAAGCATGCTTGCTTGAATCAAAAATGTTTGGAAGTTTCTGAATTTTCATGCGACAGTGGGAGTTTTTTCGATCTGCGCCTGCGCTCTAGAATGATAGTGGCGAACCTGCCGGCAAAAAAAAAGGAACTAAGTATACACATTTTGAGGTTAACCGATTTTCACTACCTGTCAAATAGTAGGTACTATACAATGTCAACATCGCGTCTTGCTTACTCTTGAAGAATGAGATTGGAGAGACAGTCAGCACTTTTACGTGTAAACAGTTATTGTCACGATAGTTTTAAATACGCGCTATTGCTGCCAGTAAATCCATGCAAGTGTACAAGCGCTATTAACCTTGTTTAGAATATAATAAATATACTTAGTTATTTTGTGTTCCCCGTCATCAGCTAAGCTCTTAATCCATAGAAAAGAGGGCAATAAGCGCTCAATTTGAGATTTAAGAGCATGCGGACTGAAGATGGAGGTACTGTTCTTTTGCACACTTATGACTCAAGCGTTTCCTTAGGAAAAAACGGAAACGGATCTAAGGAGTGTGCGTATAACATATCGACTGCCGAGAGGAATTGCAACACAACAATAGTTAACTTATCAGTAGAGAATAAACAATGCAATAGTCATGTAATAATCGATGGAACATTATCCCGTTGCACAATTAAACAAACAATAATTTACAATTAGTTTAATCAAGTAAAGTATATATTGCATTGAGGACGTACTGACACATTATTATCAAAGTTAACCATAACTTTCGATTTCAGGAACAAATTACCCCGCTTACCATACTTTCCATATTATACGTCCTAGGTTATTCCTTTCTTCAGTTTGAAACTCCACGGTGCCCATCGGGCTCAACCGCACAATCAGGCGGCTCTCGTGGTGCAGTGCGTAAGGCGCTGGCCTTCCACCCGAGAGTTCTGACTTCGATCCCGGTGAGGACACAATATTTGTGTTTTTCTCAAAGCCTGGGTGTTTGTGATTGTTCAAAATTACTAACAGCCTCCTTGTACGATAAAGCAAGGACATGGTTATTAATAATTTAAAAGAAAACCGCTCAATCATTTACATACATATAAAACTTAGCTTTTTGAAAGATATTTCATCGTCAATTTTATTTGGGCAACCAAAAGTAATATATTGACCATTATTTTTTAAATGTATAATCACACAAAATACCGAGAAATGCGTATGTAGATTATGTAAATAAAACAACAGACTTCAAACCAGAACTCGAGCCGCCATTTTATTTTCGGGCTGCCAATAGAAGAGGAAGATAATGAACTTGTTATAAATACAATCATACGATTCGAAAATTGATTTGCCTTCAAAATTACTAATACGGAATATCTAGATTCCAAATAGGTTCCCTTTAAGTCTATCTTGATGATTTGGACTGCGGTGGTGATAGCGCCCCGCGAGTCGGCCGGCCTCTGATAGTTCTTTGATTATACGTGCATTGTTAGGGGCTAAGTGTTGACGCATCACAAATCACCATCTCGAAGAGTCGAATGGAAGCCAGAAGTGAAGTGAAGTGAGCGAAACGGCTTCCGACAATGCCAATCATCGTCCCGACTCCCGTCGGATGCCAGCGAGATGCCAGATTCGACGCGTCATCACAAATGTTTACGGATGAATAGGATGATATTTATTTTGACATAGGTACTCGTACCTACGGCATTTAAACTATGAACAAGAAATAATTTACGAACATCACTTGCTTGTCAATTTCTTATTCAACAAAACTTATGTTGTTATTTCACACGTTGAATGACTGCTGTTTTTTGTGTTTATTTCATGTATGTATGTAATAATATAATAAAGAAATGTATAATCCACGATTTTCCCGCCTATTCTACTAAATTAGAAATTTACCAGATGTCTCCTTTTCACATACATAATTATACCTCTGTTATAGATCTTTCTCCAGGCTTCCAGTATGGCAAACGTTAAATTTTGCTACCCAGTTGCACTTGAGAAAGTTTATTATGGACGATAAACCTTATTACATATTTTGTATGTGGTGAATGTATTGAAGGAATAAAAAATGTATTAATTCAATTAACTTTACAATTTTGACTAAACTTGGTACCAACCACTTGCTCTATGACCTATGAGGTTAAATCGATGACCCTTGTCTCTGATATGATATTAAAAATTTTAGCATTGGATATAATATTTGGATCGTTTTGACGATGGGTTTATTAGCATAAAAAACCTGTAAAATAACTAAAATATTGTAAAATTAGCAAACATTTTATTTCGGAACCATTATACCTAATGGAGTTCTACCACGTTAATACCAGCTCAATTAATATGTGTAATTAGTTATTTTTAATAAGAAACAGTTAAACAATTTTAATCTCCTCGATAATAAAATGATGATATAGAAAAAAGGAGTGTGACTGGCCGAATGTCGATCGCCGTGTGACGCCTTCAAAGAACGAAAAATATTATTTTGAAAAGGGAACGCGCGCCCCGAGCGGTTTCCCGCGGTTTTCAAAATATCATTCTGCGATTTTGAAACACATCCACGACCGGCAATTTAAAAAGTCAATGCTTGTGAAAAGAAATAATCAATTCCCAGCTGATATTTTTGCAGTTAATGTCAATTAAAAATAATCTCTGAAACCTGTTATCGAATCGAAGAGGAGTTGGCTATACGGCGGTTTTAATGTAATTTTATGAGATAATTTATTCAAACCTAACCCTAGCTAGGCCTAGAACAAGAACATATTATGGTGAGCTGTGGATTAATGAAATCCACGTGCACAAGCAGACAAATCAAGCACGGTAGTGAGTTCAAAGTTGCGATTATAAATGCCACATTATTCAAAGGCAAACAAAGTCTGACTTTAGAATGGCATATTCAGGGAACTCAGAAATAATGGGAACTGAAATACATAACGGGTAAGGCGATAGCAGGTAACCGACTCGAGTAAGGAAGAATCCGTGTTTAACTTACACACGTGTCAAGAATACGTTTTACGTCGAATACTGAAAACTGCTCTCGGTTTATGCAGTTACGCTCATTTAATGTTGATGTATTACATACACTATTGCACGTGCATGTGTGCTTCATTTTCGTAGGACACTCGCACATTCAAAAGCCTGCATCAACATGCGGCGTATTGAATATAGCATATCGGTATTCTATTTATTATCTGTTCTGTGGGCATATTGTTACTATGACAAGAAACTATATTGATACGTATGTATTCATGTTTATTAGGGTTTGAAGCGGTATGAATCAGGCCAAGATATTCAAATTGAAATACGTTGATATGAAAATAATATCAACATTTTATATACAGGAGTTCATGGAATGTAATCCAAATCCGTAAGTAGATATGTGGTTACGTGAAATCTACTCCTAACTCGTAAACGTATGTCACGTGTACCTACCTCTTTAATCCTTAGTTCCTCAATTATAATCAATTGCAAGTAGATATTAAATTATAAATTTAAAACGGCAAACCGAGGTAAATTGATATTTGGCTACAATAAGCGTTAAAGGTTAGTTGATTTTCCATTAACTAAAATGGATAACGTTTATAAAATAAGCCGTGAGCAATTTCAATGATCTATGGGTGGACCGCAGTGTGTTGAAAAAAACAAAACCGCGGGATATTTTAACCACCGTGTCATCGCTTAACGTTTAAGTAATTTGTTAAACGGAGAAACGGGTTTCGGAATTTCTATAATTTATGGCGTAGAAATATTATTAATCTGATCGATTTCATTCCGACCAATAAAATCGATTCCGATAAATCTACACAGCATAAAAAAATAATTCATAATATTAGCAACCGAATCAAAGATCTGCCAGATTCCGGGAAGGACTATTGTCGCTGGTTTCAATAGAGGAAAAGACAATGTTTTATTCGCGTAACTTCCTAGACGTATATTTTATTTATTATTTAAATATGGTCTATTTATTATCTGTATCTCAATACATACATTTATATACCTTATTATAATTGTATTTACCATGGCAGTCGGTATGGGTTCGAAGAAATAGAAAAAAAGATCGAAAATTAAAATATAATGTGACACTATAATATTATAATGTACAATATTATTATGTAAAAAAAATACAACATACTAAGAATTTACAGTTACTGGGAAATGACAGTCAGTTAGTTATTGTATCAAATAGATAATAATATATTCTTTTTGGGCATAATGTATTTCACGTAATAGTAGGTATGTGGGATTGTATTTTAGTAGGTTTTTTTCCCCTGTGGGTTGAATTTTAAAACCTCTTTGATTTGATAGGATTACGTAAAAAGTACGTACTTCCGTCATAAGTAAATTTAAAGCTGTTCAAAATTAAAATTCTATATGAAATACAACTAATTTCACATCGAGTATATTATATTGACTTGTTTGTTTAACTTAGCCCATTCCTATTTACTAAAAAGAAACAAGTTTGGAATAGTGTTGTAAGTATATTTAATTAGGATGTATTTATAAACCGCATGTAACAGGGACATTATTTAAAAATGCTCTCCTGTGAGGTTGATATTTTCGAACTTCGTACTTTTTTATCAGAACACGACAGACGTGGTCGATAATATTCATTTGTGGAAATTTATATATGTAATAATATATTTTAAATATAAGATTAAAACGAATGTATGGTTTATTCACTGCCTAAACTGCATTAAGCATAACAACATAAGTAACTAACCCATTTTTGGATGGGTTTAACGATTATAATACAACGAAATATAATTAAAACACAAAAAGTTTTGGTAATGATTATTTTATTTATCTACAAAATAAAGTACATATTATGAAGATGATAGGTAATATGTAAAATTATTATAGTAGGATACTATACAATTATTAGAAACTGTAGATATAGACGATTCTGTATTTCTTGTACAATTAGAATTCCACACATCTGACATGATGAAGCGTTTAGTGACGATTCATCTACGAAATATGGTAAGTTTTCTGTAATAGCTTGTTTGCGTTGAAAAAAGCGTCAATTTTCGTGAAGACTGCGCGTAAAATTGCGCGCTCGACCTTTACCGAAATCCACAATGGACCCCCAACAAGAGATTCAAATCGCACTCAATAGACCCACTGATCTTTTTAATTGGGAATGTTGATCTAGCGATGTATTTTATCTCCAGTGGCGGCGTGCGTCGAGTAATAATAGTTGTACCCAGGTTAAAAAATCATACTAAACAAATAATATAGGTACCTACACGAAGACGACACTTCTGTTGCGAATTAGGGGCGGGGGAGGGGGAAGCAAAATATTAACATAGTACACGTTTTCGTTCTATAATGATTATCCGAGTATGAACGTTTGTTTTGTGAATCTTTATGATTAGTGTTCGTGGACAATTCAAAAATGACAGCTGTGGATATGAATAACTGTTTTTTTTTTTTTTGTTAACTGTCAATTCATGGTGGAACTGCATTGTATTGTTGTTTTTATTTAATAAAACGCAATTTTAGTACTTATTCCACTTTTAATCAATAGATTACGACCGGTTTCGTCCGCCTCAGTGGGACATTTTTAAAATTTCAAAATGTCCCACTGAGGCGGACGAAACCGGTCCTAATCTATTGATTAAAAGTGGAATAAGTACTACAAAAAAATGCGTTTTATTAAATAAAAACAACAATATGAATAACTGAAATACAGGGACGGCTCTTGTATAGGAGCAAATGTGCACTGATCTCCCAAATTATTATGTAATAATATGTACGTATTCAAATAACTACATTTATTGTAATAATTAATTATTGTAAAATATCTTTAATTTGTCGCCCGTCCGCTAAGTGCATCCACGTAAGTATTTCTGGCGTATTTTTAACCAGCCGCTGAGCTGGAGATGTGTATACTAAATGTACGTCTTTCATAGTATTTGTTGAATGTTCGAAAGACGACCTGTACCGCCCGAGTGCCCGACCGTAGACGATTTTTTTGCATGCTGCCGAAATGTAACCTCACTGAACGTACAATTTTTACCTTGCTTTGAGCAATGTCCTCCCTCTTAGTGCTTCAAGTATAACCGATAGATGTCGCCATTGACTGGCGCGTTTATAATAATATTATTGTACGTACGTATGAAGTAGGTAAAAGGTTCCCGCGCAGTATTTAAAAATACTAGGTATATTATTATTTCATACGTTATGACGTTATGAGGTAAATGCTCTGTTGTTTGATGTGCCATATTAATATTGAATCAATCAACATATCGATTAGAGTAATATTGTGATAATTAAGTTAGGTACAGCCATCTCACCATACAAATACGATTTTATAATTTTACATTTCAAAATTAAACACTAAATAATTTTAATATAAATAAATCTACAGAAAAGTAAGTCAGTAACATAATACATACAATATACCTACTTATACTTACTATTATTTTTGATGTTGAATGTCTTTCAAATCAGTCCCATTTGGAGTGCAATTTTGGAGTGGAGGTGTACAAAAGTGGCAAATTTTTAATACACGTGATATCCCGTTGGAAAATTAATGATCCATGCCCAGTATTTATAAAAATGATACAACGCGCATATGAGAATGATGTGGGATGACAAATGAGAATTTTACGGCTTTTTCTCAATGACACACGTCTAAAATACTTACATCAGTTACGATTTATGGAAGTTACGAGTGACAAACATGGTAACTATGTCAGCACATATGAAGTGTAATTAGGTACAATAAAAATCGAAAAATGTGTGTACCTATTGCCTTTTGCATCATACTTATCATACCAGAGGCTTGAACTTTGTAACTTTGACAACAAATAAATGCTGTTCGTGAATGTAAGCGTCGTTTAGCATTCGCCTACCTCCACCACGAAGGCTATTGCAGATTTTTTTTCAATACCATGAAAAGAAAAATGCATGTCTTTATTTGCACTCCCTAATTTTATTATCACCGGCCGCCACTGCTGAAATAGTATAGAATAATTAACAACAAAAAAACTTTGTCTCAAAACTATTATTATGGAGTTTTATTATGTGAACATCAGTTGAATTAATAAAAAAAAATGATGCTTTCCCACGACCAAAAATCAATGTCTCAACACCTTTTCAACCATATACCGTGGCGTAACGAATGTAAACCTCTCACTGCTGTACTGGGATTTGTTACTTTGTAAAAAAAACCTACTTTATATGGAGCTTTTTAAGTTTTTTTTAAGTTGGGAGCATTTAAGAGATTTTTTTGCTTAGCAGTGTCGACTAAAATATTATGATCGAAAGTTGTGTAATTTTCGATATTCAGACTTGAATATAAATAACAAAACTTTATATCACACGTCGATACTGATATTACAATACTATGTTTATTAGAGATTTTGATTCTTGGGAGGGATAAATTTACATAACTCGAAACACCTCAGAAAACTTACCAATTAATACTATTGTTGAGAAATATTTGCACCGAGCGGGACTTGAAACTGCATCCACCCATTCTTGGTAAGATTCTGAAGTGTTCCAAATTAAGTATGTTGTCCGATAACGATTTGTATATTCTAAAATCTCGTGTAATACGCATTAATTAAAAAAAATACAAAAAATAATAAAATAGCGCGCTCCACTGGAAAATCACCGTGAGACCAATAAAGTATGAACGCATAAAATCTTCCATTAATTCGTAAATATTCAAATTCACGCAATGATACTCCGAAATTGGGCGTGAACTTTTTTTTATCATTTGATAATAAGAGCTCTATAAATTTGGTTTAACTAAACTGAGAAGGCTTATGCATTTATATACTTTTTTGTTATTTTTATTACATACTATGTAGACTCCAGTAAGGATTGCAATTCCGAATGAAAATACCATAGTCGGTATTTCGGTATTTCAAATTGAATATAGATACACTAATAAAATATAGATAGAAAAATCTCTTTGAAATATCAATATTACAGAGAAAAAAATATATAAATAGGTACATATATGTAAACCGTTAAAAATGGGTTAAAGTAAGATATATTAGAGATGCTAATATCCACAAATACCTAGTAGTTGAACTATTGGCACTTTCTTCTTCGAACGATCTTTCAATAAATTTATATTATGAAGTTATTATTGTACTTTTTACACAAATTAATTTCTTTAGTTTTATCCCGTAAGCAGTAAAACTAAACACAAAATTGCTCACTTTTTTGTTGAAAAAAAATCTCCATTATTGTATAAGCTACTCTTTAGTAGATAAACATAAAAATAATTACAAGATAAAAAGAACTTTTATATAATAAGTACAACGTTTTTAAATTTTCTGTTGAATCATATAAACTTGACTTGACTAGCTTAAACGATCAAAAAAAATTGTACTTGATAGAAATAATACTGAAATGTCATTTTGACATGTCATATTGATTTCCATAGTAACGCACGTATATATTAATAATTTAGTAGCTAGGACCCCAGACCCCTCTAGCAACCATTAATGGTGTCGAAATAACTTTTCATACAAAACATAATTAACTGAAAATTAATTCAATTCTACTTAAAGATGGCTAAAAGTATTAAAAAAATGCATTGGCATCGTGTTCTGATATATTCTAAAAGTTTCAAATGTCTAGATAGTCGGGAAGTTAGTTAAAAATCGATTGCAAGATTTATACCGGACAAAGAACCACCGAACAAATAAGAATACGAGCTAAGAAAAACGTTGTAATAAAATAGGCACGAGTCAATTATGATTATAGTATACAATTATTACTTCATCACTGTTAAACCTTTTATGGCTTCTTCAAGCTGCTTCCACTTCTCTCGGTCCTGTGCATTGCGTTGCCACGTACTTCCGCAGAACTTTCATTTCATCGATCTAGCGGCCTCTAGGTCTACCTTGCGGACGTTTTCTACTTCTTGGATAACACTGGATGACTAGATTTGTCCAACGATTGTCTCTTCTTTGAGCTATGTGTCCAGCCCATCTCCATTTAAGGCTTTTAATAAACTCTATTACATCGCAAACCCTTGTCTGTTTCCTTATCCACTCATTCCTCTTCTTGTCCTTTCGCGTTATGGCCAGCATGCACCTCTCCATACCACGTTGTACTACTCTAAGTTTCTGGATCTCTTTTTTACTTAGGGTCCATGTTTCACACGCATATGTGATCACAGGAAGCACACACTGGTTGAACACTTTGCGCTTTAGGCACAGTGGAAGGTCACTTTTGAAGACATTATTCAGGCGGCCAAAAGCACTCCAGCCTAGCTTAACTCTGCGAACAATTTCATCAAATATGCATCCATCTATAGACACTTGTTGTCCCAGATAGATGTAGCTTTTCACCTGTTCGAGCTGAGTGCTATTGACGAGGATCTCTTTTTGGCCCGTAAAGCAGTTGAACATGACTTTCGTCTTTGTTACATTGTTTCCACTTACGATACCGTATTGTCTGATTTTTAAAATCGGTATTTCGGTATCGAAAAATACTGAGATATCGGTATTGCAATCCCTAAACCCTAGTTCTATACGACACCATCGCGTATTTAAGATCTTGAATTAATAATAGCAATCCGATGTGGAAGTTTAAAAAAAATTGCATGTGCCATAAAATCGATTCAACGTTTCGGGATTATTTTAATTCTATACGGAAACATTTGGGCTGTGTTCTTGTGAATCAGTACACAGTGGCATCACTTATTATTGGTATTGTTTGCTGGCATAGAAACAATTTTAATACACCCGAGAATCGCATGTGAGGCTACTGTATAGGTACAGTGATTTATCTATACATAATTTTAAATTATGATGAAACGAAATAAATTAAAAAAACACACTTATACACAAACCCATACTTAAAAAAGGGTATTAAATTAAAATGAAAAATTGTTAAAAAAAAAATGCAAACACCATTATCATAGAACAGGACCGTGACCCAAATTGGGTCCTACACAACGTTAATATTATGATTTTATTTGCGTAGGTACAGTCAAAAATGTTTGATTTTATTCAAACATTTCATTGCCCGACAAGCGAATGTGGTAGATGTTTGAATAAATAATACAATTTATACTATTGGTGATCTGATTCTGATTCACGGAATTTGAGATGGAATGTAACCGAAGTTCGAAAGCCGCATGACGCTTTCTTCGATTCGCTCCGATTCGAGATTCTCAAAATCGGACAATAACATATCGTTGCACTTGTTTGCCAAAGCACAGACATATTATAGAAATGGAAACTAAACGTATTACATGACGATAAATTACAGGTCGTGATCGAGAAATATCACCTCAAGAATTTCCCGAGACATAATCGGAAAAGCTGAATCTCGATTCTCGAAAAAAAAAAATATTGAATGTTTTCGAGAATTCTGGAATCTCGAGAAATGAAAAAAATCCACAAATCGCAAGCTCTAATTATAACTAGGCCACAGAGCTGGTACAATAACGAGAGATTCATTTGAACTTTTTGTATTACAATACTTACCTAATGGCGATTTCGAAAGTTTTTAGCGACGTTGAATTAGTAGAAGTAGAATAAATGTAAAATTATATTTATTTACATAAAACATTGAAACAACTTTTGAAAAGTTTGTATATGTATAGGAACCGATGTATCTTGGTTTGGACTGGGCATTATTATAATATAAGTGAGTTGAGATTCGACACCTTAAATGTAAATGTACAGAACACATAATATATCGAATAACAGTAGAAGCCAGTGGCGAAGGGTGGAGATGGGCTGTTAAGACTCGACATAATAGTTCACAATAAACTGTCAGTCATGCGTATTCGTTGTCATTGAACAAGTCTACAACTTAAAGATGGTGTTGGTTAGTTTAAAAAAATAAATGAAACCCTGCCTAAACCAAACCATAATAGTTTTGGTATATTTTGGGCGATACGACAAAATTGTGCACACTTTTTCATTCATACTTATTTGTTTTCGTTGGATTAAGAATACATATTACACATATTATTATTGTTGGTTATTTTTTTTAATTCAATAAGGCCCTGCCTGAATCAAACTATAATAGATAAAAATATTATTCTATCTATAAAATATCCAAAGTTATGTATGATTTAATTGCATAATTTTAGTTATAGATAGACGAGTATTTTTTGACTATTATCTATTATGGCTTGGTTTCGCAGGATTTAATTGAATTATAAAAAACTAACCAACAGTATCTGTAAATTGTAGTCTTATTTCAATGAAAACAAATAAGTATGATTGATGACAAATTTTAGTGTGTACTATTTATGGCAGATCTTAACAGCCTACCTCCACCCTTCGCCACTGGTAGAAGCAGTGATACGGAAGAAGTAGAGCACACTAAAGACAGATCTAGAAGCCGCTGGATTGAGAACGTGACCGAGAGAGAAATGGCACCAGTTTCGAGGGGCAGTGGATTGGATTGATCCTGATGATTTACAGTTGGCATAACATCATAGACGCAAGAAGCTCTCCGCTTCAATATAATAAATACATTGCTATTCAAATAATAATAAAAGAAATATTTATCTTCGCAGGGTGCCTTTGGCAGTTCGAGTTAAGCAGCGGGGGTCACGATCGGTAGCGAGTCCATTTTGGGGGCAGGATCGCGTGATCGGATACCCGATCGGTTGACTAAACGCGATTTAAAACAAATCGATTAATATTAATTGAATCGATAAATTTTATTCGCCGGCCGCGCTGATTGAGTGCCCACTGTCGCCGATGTCTATACAATGTGTATGCACCAGAATACCAACACATCATCGATACGGTAACACAACAAAGAGGGCTATGATCGGACATCGTATGTGAATAATTAATCAGCTGTGTAGTTATATAAACTAGGTACTAATAATTAAATATGACAATAATTGATTCAAATTCTACGAGTGAGGCCAGAGTAATATTGGTAAAAAAGAAAATGAAACATGTGAATACTTTTTCTTAGATCTATGTAATAAATTGTTTTTTGTGTTCACGTCGGGTCAAATTATGCATTCGGTGAGATATACCTACGATTGACCTCATGGCCTCCACAAGGAGGAAGGCTGACAGGGCTCTAGCCTAGGGGCCCCGCGTGGCGGGTCAACCAGATAAGTGAGATAAACACACATCACAAATTTGCGCAAACAGTGAAAAAGTCGCCTACGGCGCTATTGAATAACATATTATATGGTTGTGCGATTCTGTGTCGATATTCAACAACTCCGTAATTAGAGCGTTAAAAATACTATAATTCACTATAATTATGGTGCTTTGAGTTATCCAATCTCCACCTGCCATGTATATGCAGCCACAGTAATTTAATCTCGATCACCATTTGGAAAACGCTACTTTAGAGCGCCACACAGCCTTTAACCTTAGCGATAGGGGTGAGGGCGCCAAAGATTTTAGCCTGTGGGCCCACTTCAGGATGTGGGGGCCATGATTGACCTTCATGAAATGAGAGTATAAATTTTAAATTCTTTCTTAATATTATAATATAATTAATCTTTCTTAGTCACGTGACATAAACTCGAAATCAAGTCGTCGCTCGCTTTTAATAAAGCGAAGATGCCCACACATTGCATGTGCGACGGGAGACTCTTATGTTAGAAACACATTACCATCACGTCACGTAAGCTTAGAGTAAGCATCTGCCAAAATGTATCTGGACCACACTTTATAAACATACCACATAAGCGTGAAGTTGGATAGTTTTGACAGAAAATATGACGTAGCGATGCCGAGCGAGAGAAAACGATGCAGTAGGTTATTATGTAAGTCGGTAATAAAAACAGTAAATTAATTCAATTTTCCCTATGCAATTCATGCACAGTTGAAGAAATCGCAATTTGAGTAATTTCAATATTAAGTTGTTCCACTATAAATAGGTCAGCTTACGCGTATAACGCCATACCACTTATCTGACGCGTGATAGAATGTCTCTTTACTACAAGTTTACACGTTTTTACATGTGACCTCACGTATTTTTTATTTTAATGGTTTGGAAGAAAGCTACAAATGACAGGTAATTGACACAATATTTTTGTATGTTGTGAGTTTCTATTACTGAATGTTCTGATGGTTGATAGCACACGAGCTCACGTGACGCGATGGTAATGTGTTTTTTAAGATTAGAGTCACCACACGCGACATTGACTAAACTTGTGACAAGTAACAGGTGAGGTGTTCATTGCAGGCATGGTTTGGACCTGGGGATTGGATGTGGAGACATGCGGTGTTCTACACGCGCATTACTCCGGCGGAGTAATAATGATGTATACGGGGAATGGACAGTATATTATTATAAACTTTTCACAAAAATCGAACGGTTAAAGCGATATACCTATCTAAAAAATAAAACGTCACATGCAAATACAAAGTAAATTAATATAGGTGCCTATTCCATTTAGTTATTGGCCGCTGTCATCTAATGAAAACATCTGTAAGTACACTAATCATGATAAGAGTCCTTTGCGAGCAGTCAAGAGTGAAACGTCACAGTACGACGGCGGGTCATATAAGTCAAGCGGTGGGTCGCGGCCCGCGGCAGTACATTAATAGAATTGGCCAGTATATTAAACGTGAGCGCTGATATATTTTGGAAAACGTATTTAAACACTAAATGAATAAATTCCCGTTTAGCACCGTGGATCAAAGATTAGTACGCAGCGCTCCTGGTGAGAGGGTGGCTGGTTCGAGTCCCGCCTGCGGCGCTATTTTCCTTAATGATTATTATTGTCATTGTTATTGATTAAAAATATGTGGCTGTGCGATATAATTTGATGTGATTGATGACTGATATAATTAAATGATAATTCACGCGTAGAATTTTATTTCATAATTATTTTAAGTGTGTTTCCTTTCTTAGACTTACAAAATGGCTTTTTATCCAATTTGGCGAAGGGTTCCATGTTACTTGGGTACCACAAAAGCAGGTCGCCATCAGTGTTTCATAATGTTATGCTGAGTGCTAACAACTCAATAAATCAACGGGATTTATATAAAAATCGCTAAAAATACACGGAATACATTTAACCCAGGGGTTCCGTGGAAACCACTTGGGGAACACTACTAACTGTAGAAAATCACACTGCCCTTAACCTTAGCGATAAGCAGGGGGCCCGCCTCAGGATGTGGGGGCCGTGTCGGGATATGTATATAAACCTACCTGCCTATTGTATGTTGGAGAAGAAATGGTGATTTATCTAGTAAATACATACGAAGAAGATTTTTTTATTGCGACTATCCCCGACTGTAAAAACTGTGCAATAATGTAAATTATACCCAATTTAATACTGAAGCCACAGCGGTTCCCAATCGGAAATCGTTCGGCAGGTTTTCGAATATCGGTGCATCGTTTTGTTAAACATTAGCAATAAATAATTCCATTATTAAAAAAAAGAAGTATGTATGATTGTCGAACACGCATGCTGGCCTGGTGAATTAAATCATTTTGAGATCAAAATTACGATTATCGGCTCTCTCTTTCTTATTAATTGTTCATAAAATGTTGAATCGTAATGTAATAAAATTAAACGGAAGCATCGATGGCATGTGCTTGGTAGTAATAAATAATCTGTAATTATTAGCTTCGGAAGGTGCATTTTAAAGATAAACCATTTGTGTCCATGGTGGTTTCTGAAGTTGTTTTTTTTCTATAATTTTCGTGTTATTGCTGTTGACAGCTGTTTCAGGCTATAAGCATACTAACCGAACGGTCCAAAGATAAGTAAAGTTAAATACATATTAACTAAACGGCGAAACTTTACTCTCGGTTTTAATAATATCGTTTGTGGAGACCGGGGGTGTTCTCAGAAACGAATTTGGTTCGTCGCTTGTATGTTATGGCAGTAGTTTAGTGAGGTTTCACTTAAATTCTATTAATTTAGTACCACAGAACAGATTAATAAATATAATTCAGATAGGCTATAGCCCCCCCCCCCCATACACTACAATTTGAAGCAGGGTTTTGAGTGTGTGTGTCCTACGAAAATGAAACACACATTATAGACGTGCAATAGTGTGTGTTGCAACCTTCAATTACAAAAATATTGAATGAGCTTCAGTGCATAAACTGAGAGCAGTTGTCAGAACGAAGGACAAGCTTAGAATGACGTATTCTTGACACTTGTTTAAGTTTATCCCATATTCTTCCATACTCGAGATCGGTTGCCTGTTAGTCCACACCCGTTAGGTATTTCAGTTCCCATTAATTCAGTGTTCCCTGTTTAGTATCTATTTGTAAATATAAAAAGTGACAAATTGAGGGGCGGGAGGTGAGGAAGCATAAGTTCATACATAGTATTTTTATTTCAGTCATAGTTTATATTATAGTGTTACCTCTTATATCTTTTTTAATTGACGCAGGAAAATAAAATATAAAAAAAGGATTCTAAAAACAAATTAAGATAAACAAGTTGAGAGATCTTTGCTCACTGAATTCGTTAAAATAATAGTCATCATCATAGAAGAGGATTGTTTTATTGCTAAATATGGCAGTGTCAATCTAATACCTATATTATAGAAAGTTGTGATAATGAGCCCATACTTCAAATAATGAAATGTTTAAAGTAGAAAACTACAATTATTATTGTAAAAAAAATTCTCAACTTGATTCTTTTCTTTTTTTTTTCGACCATGTCCGATCCTAATAGGATCATATGGGCCTCCACAGAGTAGAGATTTGTATTGACAGATTTTGTTTTTTACGAGAAATGGATGTCAGCCACTTGCTCAACCTATTAGGTCCATACCCTCCATACACACACAAATTGAAAAACAATATGTGTACTTGCCAGACCCAGGATTCAACCATGGGTCCCACGGCGTTATAGTCCAACGCTTAAGTCGCGCGGACACCGTGGGCGGTAACAACCACCAATAACAAAATGAAAGAATTTATAATGATTCAAAATAAAGAGGTATCAGAGATGGTAATCGATATGTAAAATTCATTCTTATAAGGCAAGAGAGCTACTTACAGTGCATAGAAGTACACCGGACTTGGCCTGCCTGAAGGTTTTGAAGACTTCCGTTCTGGTTTTCTGGTCCATGGAGCCGTGCAACTGGAAAAACTCCACATTCACAAACGCCTTGTCAGTCCGCACTTTTTCTTCATATTTCACCAACGACATACCGTCATACTCGTACTGGTATTCGTCACCACTTTCAACTTTTTCGTCAACTGCCTCCTCCTTCATCTTTGCCATCTCCAATGCTTTCAAAAACTTTCCAACCTTTTTCCTCTTTTCTTTTTTCGGTGTTTTTACTTGCACTTTAGGAACTGATATTTCTTCATCAGAATTTTCATTCCCACTTTCGTTTTGATTTTTCTTGTCCTCATCATCATAAGCACCCAAGCCTTGGTGTGATTCATCATCCACAGACATGTTTGAATCTTTCTTTTGCTTTTTCACTTTATTTTTAGGATCACTTTTTTCTTCAGATTTCATCTTTTTGGGTGCTTTTCCAGTAAGCACCCTAGAAAGTAGTTCACAATGATAGTCTATTAAATCTTGAGTACCCATGAATATCAACATTTTACCACTACCTTTTTTGACGCATCTTTCAATGATAAGTGCACTCAGAGTAACCAATCGGAGTTTCATAGGAGTGACAATATAAATTTGAGTGACAGATGCCGGTATAACCATTTCATCTTGTGCGATAGCTTGACTGACTGCATTCTGGAATGGGTTAGAATGTGTTCCAACTTCTGTAATAAAATCTGTATCTGTTGGCGCCGTCGGCACTTGTACTTTTGGATCGTTTTTGGTCGCAACAAAGTAGTCATAATCTGAATCTGAACCTTCAATTGTTTGTTTCTTGGATTTCTTCTTTTTAGGGTTTTCCTCTTTTTTAGGTGATAACTTTTCTGTTTTTGTGGGTGAAGATTTTGATTTCTTTGGAGAAGTGATTCCACCGAATGCTTTTAATCCTAATAAACAGAATTTTGTATCAGGGTATGGTTCTAGAATTAATGATAATAACACTGAAAATGTGTGGAGCTAGTCGCTGAAATTGAGAAAATGCGGCATCACAAAAAAGTAAATATAAGAACATTGGTAATTTCTGCTACTGGCATAGTTCCACATACACAAATGCAACATCTGGAGGAGTTGAAGATTGTTCGCCTGATGGTGGGAATTCAAAAAGCTTCTGGATACATATAACACCACCTGGAAATTCATTCATCCTATCATGGGATAACCCGTATTTATTACGATAAATGACAAGATTGTGAGGAATGAAGAATATGAAAATTATTGAGGTAGGTAATACATACATAAATATACGTAATACCAACCTCACGTATGTAACTGTTACTATGCACTATTTATGTACTATGTAAGTTTTTATCACCCTAACAAGGTTTTACTGAAACAGTATGAAATTCATCATCCATCTGGTCATTATTTATACTAACGATGAGGAATGTAAATTAAATTGTAAAATCTATTTCTTTATAATATTTTGATTAGAGTAGAAAATACCTTTGTACGGATTGCCGGATGTTTTGGCTGCTATCTTCTCATCTTCCTTGTCACTGCTATCACTATCATCACTTTCTT
The DNA here is from genome assembly GCF_057557595.1 of Rhyacophila brunnea. Lineage (NCBI taxonomy): Eukaryota > Metazoa > Arthropoda > Insecta > Trichoptera > Rhyacophilidae > Rhyacophila > Rhyacophila brunnea. Next base: position 7,011,265 of record NW_028232859.1, read on the forward strand.
CTTCATTCTCTTCACTTCCATCATCATCACTTTCATTGCTTTCACTGTCATCTTCATTTGAAGATTTATTTTCATTGTCAGATTCTTCTTGTGGCACAATTTCCAACTCATTATCAGTCTCATTTTGTTCTTCTTCAACCTTAATTTCTATTTCATCCTCCTCTTTAACCGGTTTGGCGATAGAGTCTGCAATAACTGTTGATCTCCCATCAGATGAGTCGATGAAGACTGGATCTTCCATTGTTAAGCCAGCGAGTGTTTCTACAGCCTAAAATCAATAAAAACAGAACAATGAGGCATTTCGGATAACCGGGAATTCACTTTAATATTCTAAAAATTTTGTATTTATAACAATATTGGTTAAGGTAATTGGATTGAATTGTTGTATGCCCTAACAAAAGATGTTTATGTAAAAATATTGACACCTGAAATTGTACAACATTATCTAGTAATAAGTAAACATACTTTTGTTAAAGTAGCAGACAGTAAAACAGTCTGTCTTCTCTGTGATTGAAAGACGTTAGTCATTTCATGCAGATGCTGTGGTTCGATTTTTTCTGGTGATAAATCCTTAGGTGTCTTTTTCACATCTTCTTTAGACTGTTCTTCCCCATCAAACCGTACATGACTTCTGTCCATGGTTTTTCTAATAATAGCCATTGGGTCATAACCAGATGCTGCTTTATGAGATTCTAAAGCTTGGACAATGCTGAAAAATTGAAACGGTAGTGACAATAACAATTTTGATAGATAATAATATAACATCACCATGTTGTCTCATCGTTATTGTATATGGAAAACATCTTACTAATGATATACTTTACCACTCATAATATTTTTAATAGGAATAAACTGATATTTCGACTAATTTAGTTTTGAATTTGGAGTTGATGTAAAAATGATTTAATATTCTTGATGTAATTTTATGATAATACCATGGGGACCAGATTACTCACCTAGATACATCTCGTTCATAACCCATGTCTAATAATCTGTCAGCTTCATCCAGAACAAGGCATCTAAAAAAAATCAATTCTTCAATTTTATTTATGGGCTAATCAGGGACTGTTGCAGAAGGTCGAGTTCTACGGTGTGAACAAAGATTGAAATGCAATTCATTCAATTAAAATTGGAAGACTGCATTGGTTATGTCATGTGTACTGTTTGACGAGAATGAACAGGTTAACAGAGTAATATTGTCAAGCAATCTAATAGAACGTAGGAGTAGAGGCAGGCTAAACACTGGATGCAGCCACAATGGATAGGGAGAGGCCGAAAGAGTGGTTGAAGGAAGTCATGACCCACTACATGTTGCCATACTCCTGCTGATAATTTTTCTTCTTCTATCACCCTGTCACGACCCAGCATTAGGGTATAGGGCAAGCACAAGTTTGCGCCACTGCCCTCGATCCATAGTCAAACATTAGCCAAACAAATAATAATTAAGTAGGTAAAATTAAATTAATCATACAAAATAATCGCATTTTGTAAGGTGAGATGGGACTTACAAACCTTTGGCAGTACTATGTTTGTTGTTGTTTTCTTAAAGGGTCTATACTCTATGACTTTGGATGACAGAATCAGATATTAAGTAGATAAACTCTAATAAACGCTTACCTGGTACTATTGAATTTCAGCGACGCTGTATGTTGTAAGTGGTCACAAATTCTTCCCGGAGTACCAATCAAAATATTGAATCCTTTTCTTATGCGGTTCTTTTCAGCTTTTCTACTTTCTCCGCCAATTAGATATCCTGGTACTATCCATGTAAAAGGCTGTTAGAAAAACAACGCTTTTAGTTAAGGTTGTACCTTTATAAAAAGACCTTCATTTTACATATTGTACAATATTTTACAAGCGTAGTGAATAAAATACTTACATAAACTAATTTAACGAATAGCTCATAAGTTTGTAAAGCCAGTTCTCTTGTTGGTACAATAACTAAGGCTTTCAGCCCATCTTGCCTGTTTATTTTAGGCCTTATGGCTTGTAGTGCTTCGACAATCGGTAAGGCATATGCAAGAGTCTTACCAGAGCCTGTCTGGGACCTGAAATAAAATTATAGAATATTAAGTAATTTTCCTTCTCTAAAATACAGAAAGAAATTTGATGTGAAAATATAGGAACTGTGAGCATTCTATTATAATATGTTAATACATTGGCTTCCGTTGAAGAATGCAATTTTCTTTAAGTAATGACTACATTGTGTCATTCTATATTAACAAAGGGCTGGAAATTTTTTAGAGCCTTTAAAATTTGTCTGCAGTTTAAATTATAATACAGTGGAACCCTGATTTTACACGTTCGGAATCCACATTTTCCCCGATTTGTCTGTAGTTTTTGCAATTCCGTTTTATTATAGTATAGTAAAACCTTGGATTGTGAGTATAATTCATTTCAGATACGTGTTTGTAATCCAAAGCACTCGTATAGCAAGTTTCTAAGACCCAAGACGAAAGACGTGTTGTGCCTACGACAACTGAAGTGGGGAGTAAGATTATGTTAATGCACGTGTTTGAACATGTACTGAACTGAAAAAAAATGGGTTTCGTTCCGATAAAGATAGCGGTTTTTCCGATTTTCAGTTCAGTTCTGGTTGGAAGCCCTGATTACAATAAAAAATCCAATTTAATTTAACACATTCGATTGAATGCATGGCAATCATTGAAGTGAATTGCAGACGCGCTTGTGCTTTTCAATTTGTTCACATATTATATGCAGTGTCCAAGGCGAAAGGTTGCACACAACAATTGGAGGGCGATCTTTTATTTTAGTCAATTAGGGCTTATTTTTCATTGTCATTCTGCATTTCGGCTCGAATGTTATAGTTGTTTAGTTCTTCATGCTTACGTGATTTGCACATTTTGTTTTTAAGTTTTTTCTTTATTTAAACCTGTTCGTCTCAGCGAAAAAAAACATTGTCAGTCAGAAAAGCAACATTCTCGAAAAGATGAAAGTACACGTTGATGTTGAAAAGGTGCCAGAATACTTTTTTTTGTTAGTCTCTTCAAAAACGTAAAATAAGGTCACGTTAACTGAACAGATGGAGCATTAAGTAAAGATATAGCACTAAATCCTTTGCCGAATACATTATCCTTATTTTTGAATTACGAACAAGCTGATGATGTAGGAAGTGTTCCGCGTATTCAGTTATTAACTGATGCTCCGGGCATTTCATAATTGTTGTTAATAATTACTGGAAAGCTTCCGCAGGTCACTGTAACATTAATGAATTTTTGAAGTGGCATTACAGATTTGAGAGAAAAAATATTTCAATAACTATCTAAGTACTACTTATCTGGAAAATTATATCGTCGTCAATACAGCAGGAAAACTTATCTTCAATTTCGCAAATTTTACAGGAGACAAAAAACGAGTTTTCTAAAAAAATATAAAACTGAGAAATATAGTCAGCACACTGTCTCCGCCACAGCGATCTGCCAACTTGCGTGGTATTGCAATAAAATTAAAAACATCACTTGGTAAGTATTGCAAATATGAATAAATGCGTTCCGCGTTGAAAATAAACATGTGTTTTTATAGAAAAATGTGCCAATGATACAAGAGATTGCAAAAAATAAGAAAAGTTATTTTTACCAAAATATTGCAAGTTCTTGCAATGTTAAATAAATCTAACATTAAAACGTGTCAATTTCATAAATTTCTACATACTGACTCTATGAAAATATGTCAAATAAAACATGGTAATGGCAAATAACCTTTTATAACTTTCTTTTTAAATCAAGCACAACATAACCTAACCTAACCTAATCAACCCCAACCTAACCTTAGTTTGTGATAATGATGTATCGAAATGTATGAAAATATCAAACTTTAAATTAACAATTAATTATTGGATCGAAAGCATCTCGGCCGCTGTTTTCGCAAAAAAAAAATGATACTAACCTTACTAAGACATCTCGACCTTTTAAAATGACAGGTGTCGCTTTCTGTTGAACGACTGTCAACTGTTTCAGTCCTAGATTTTTTTCCAAATTTGAAATAGTAAAACTGTGAATATTCAAATCTTCGAAATTCTTTCCCGAAAAAACTTTTTCATTGATTGGCTTCACGTGCCTTTGTCCAATCTTTGGAATTTCAGGATTGTTTCTGAACAATGCAGAAACTTGAGCGTAAGGTGATTTTTTTATTTTGCCGTCGTTGATTTCCGAGGTATGTTTGTCATTTTTGCGGAAGCTGTCTGTTTTATTGTTATGCTTGAAAGGTTTCTTAGACCTTTCATATTTTTGATAGTTTTCTTTACGTAGCCGTCTATTTTCTTCTGTAATATCAAATGATACAACATTGTCTTCAGTAATATGAGTACTTTTAGGTGCTTCAGGTGTAAAATTGTCTTTCTTGTTGAATTCTGTATTCTTGGAAAACTGTGGCAGACTTTCCTTAACAATTGTTTTTAAGGCTACGTCTTGCGGTTCATTCTTGGTATTCAATAACGAAAATTGTGATCCTTTTGCAGTATTTACTTGAGGTGTTCGCTTTCTAGCAATAGTTTTGCCCACAAATGCTGGTTTATTGACAAAACTATAACTGGAAGTGCCACTTGCGGGCTTATTCTTGACATTTTTGTTGTTATTACCACCTGGGATGGTCTGTAAACAAACAGAAAGTATGAATTAAAATATCAATAATCGAGCAAACAGTGCTTTAAAATTTGGATAATTATTGTATACCTTTTTAGGTTTTTTATCTACAGATGAAATATTCAGTTGTAAATCCATTTCTTGTAAGAAATGTACATATCAACCTCAAATGTCACTATTTTCACGTGCAATTTTAGAGGTTATTGGAACGTCAGATTTGATAGAACGCAGTGTGGCTGTTGAAAAAATTAAAATTGTGTCGTCGGAAAAATTACAAATTTTGTGATAATGGTGATAGCTTAACATAGATAATAATTATTTGTTATGTATGTATGTTTGTTGTAAAGTTATTTTAAATTGTAATTTATTTTTATGTTTTATTATAGGAATATTTAATTAATATGCACTTTTCTAATTCGGTTTCGCATTTTGATTTTTTAAGATTTTTTTTATTGACTTGGGGAAAATCCTTTGATCTAAACAGTGTCTCCCAAAATGAGTGATGCGGCTCTCTAGGGGGCACTGGAGCAATCCAAAAGGGCGGCAGTAGCCTTGGAAGCACTTTGGGATGTTGAATATAAATAAGTTGGCGGTGGAAGTAAAAAGAATTCACAATATTTTTTTGCAAAACGGTTACATGTCATGTTAAATTCATAGGCAATGACAGACTCTCCAGTCCGTAATATTAAACGTTATTTATTTATGGTGAATTGAAATAGAAAGTTTTACGAACTGGAGCGCTCGATATTTATTTTCCGAGTTGGTTAATGTGTGTTTTTTTGTTGTTGTTATATTATGTTTAGGTATCTTGAACAGACCTATTTTGTTAAATAAAAGTTTTTAAACTACTGACATGCACTTCAACGTATATCTACTGAAGTTTGGGGTAGGAAAGGTTGTTCCGCATTGTGTATAGTATCTACGAAATAAATTGTCAAAAATTGTAGCGTAGTCGGTAGGTACTTATTATCATTTCTTCCTTTATATCATGGCTCGAAATGGACCGAAGTGTACCGTAGCGCAGTTCCGATTCATGAAATCCCCGAAATTACCGTTCCGTCTCGTTGAAAAAATAATTTGACCATCTGAGATAGGTAGGCCATATAACATAAAATCTAACACACTTATTTCATAAAATATACATACTTAAAAATATGGTTAATATTTTCGGAAAATTATCGAGCGCTCCGGTTCGTAAAATTTTCCATTTCAAGCGCTGTTTATATGCCGTCATTAGGTACGCAGTGCTTGGTCTGCTCATCTCCAGACGACTGTTCTGTTCCTACTTATGAAGAATGTAGGTATAATTTACGTACGTTTAATTGGTTAATTTATTAATAACGCAATATAATATTCACATCACCTGAAGTAGGTACGCGTAAGACGAAACACAGGACGCTAAACCTAAATCCTATTCAATAATACGAACCTCTCATTAATAATTAGCATGTATTTAAAATGTCACTATGTAATACAGTTACTAGAAAAATACCAGATGGCAGTGCCACCTGTCAACATTATTGCCGGTGCGCTCAATAATACTGTTTATTTTTTGATCATAAACAAAGCAATATAGGGTAACAGTATAGTTAAAGAACGTGTCGATTTGAATCTATTTTCATAGAGCTGCGTATTTATTCTATACACAAGACTGAAGTCGGGCGTTATCGGTGGCTATCGAGGGTAGTTTTTCATATTTTTGTATTGAAGTATTTTTTACAATAAGTTAGTTCTAATTATTGTTACAATAAGTACTGTGTTCTAACACCACCTCTCTTGGCTGTGCTAACTTTTGGAGCGAGATAGACATTTTTGTCTGTTTAGACGGCTAACTTATTGCAACAATTATAATACTTCAATACAAAAATATGATAAACTACCTTCGATAACCACCGATAGCAGTCTTGTGTGTAGACTTGAAGCGCTGGTGTTTATTATTATGTAAGTTTTATTAGTATTGTCTTAAAATAGTTTTTTTTAATTTATAAAAATAACGAAACTTGAATACAAACAGTAAATGAAGAAGCATAATAATATACGTGGCTAAGCCATTAAGTTCAGCGTACATGAGGTGGATGCAACGTGGGTGTTATACTAATGCGATCGCGCAACAAAGACGCAAAATCTCTCGTATGCCAATTTGCGTGCGTCAAAGAGTCAGTCTATGGTTAGCTAAGCATACCTTTGGCAGATTAGACAGAGAGAGAGAGAGAGAGAGCCTGCATGTGTGCTTGCTTTGTTTAACATGTGTTGATATAGGTGTACCAATATGATTATTTTTCAAAATACTTTACATATATACTACATACAGGACAGCATTTTTATCTTTGAAAAGGCCCTCGACAGTTCGGACGTTCATAAAATAAATAGTTAAAATATACCGATTTAAAACTCGGCGCCTTGCGCCTCGCGGGTGAGGCTTGACCCCCCTGGGCCCCTCAAATGATTGGGCTTCACGGGGAGGCTCCGCCCTCCTGGCCCCTCAGATGATGATTACTTAAACCCTGACGGCTAAAATTATTAAACATGGAACATGCTTTGCCTACTGATTCTCTGAATGCTGGTTGTCCAAATTCGAAAGAAAATTTATTTGTCAAAGTAACCGAATCCAAAGGATTCGAACAATTTTACTTTTCTGAAAATTATGTAATTACAATATAAAACTAAAGGAGTAATAATAACAAACGAACAATACGTCGCACAGAATGTAGGCTACTGAACGTAAAATGAAAACAATCGGCGCGCGTAAGTAATCGGGGCGGGCTGCGCGTCTATACTATCCAACAAGAAGATTTAGGCACAAGCCTATCAAAACACAGACAAAACAATCGACTAAATGAGAGGAGCTTGTTAGTTCACAGTTTTAACACGTAGCCAAGAAGTTCTTGTTGGACAGTAGTTATTCTACGTCTCTTTTTCGTAACGCTTTTGCGTCGGAGATCATGAGCAAAACATATTTCATGTTAAAAAAAATAATAGGTAGGTACCTTACCTACCTTAATTTTATTTTCTCCTCGTCAATTAATTTACTTATCGTGACACTGGTTAGGCCCGGTCCGCTGCCAATTTCAGGGCCCCTTTAGCCCTATTGAATATCTGGGCGTAAATATTGGTAATCATCACAATCAACTATATTATTAAATATTGTAGGTATTATCTACTTATATAAGTGTGGGCTGTATTGAAATGTCATCAAAAATATTTTTTCAAGATAATTTCTGTATAGAACCGGTTCGGTCCTGAATGTAACATCTTGTTTTTGGCCAGTGCCGGAGGCGGGGAGGGCAAATGAATGCACTGCATTAACATTAGCAGCGAGAGTGAGCAAAGTGCGCTGTTTAGGGCGCCCAATAAAATGAAATCGCTGAACAATGGACGGAAAAATAAAGAAAGATGAATTGAGTATATAGTTGGTTTAACGGTTTAATGCCTCTGTACGGAGGGAAGTAATATTCGGAGAAAACTGTGGGTCGTAACTAATTATTGTGATTCATATAGGACCCACGTAAAAGAGGTTATATTAGAAAATGTATGTAGTGTGACCAACATAATAATGCAGAGGTAAGTCATGTCATCGGTAGTGTTAATATAAACGGAATTTAATTTGCAAACCATGCTCATTTATTAAACTCAAAAAATTTAAAACAATAATATGCAATTGCACTATTATTAAGGACATGAATATAAAATTATTATATCCCGTTTTTAGAAGTATTATTTTTTTATAAATAAGGTAGTTTGGTTTCAGGTATACATTGAATTACCTACAGTAAATGAGATAAGCACACATTACAAATTTGTTCTAATACTAAAAAAAGCTAATTTCAAGACTATAAACATTTAAAAATAATATGTGGTTGTGCAATGTATTTTGATGTTAAATGATAATTCACATTTAGATTTTTATTTTATAATTATTTTTACTGTGTTTCCAGACGAATAAAAATGGTTATTTATCCAATATGGCGACGGGTCGTCTGTTACAGGCTACTACAAAAGAGGGTCGCTATCTGTGCAGCATATAATGCCGAGTGCCGACCACTTAATAATTCAAGTGTATTTAAAAATACACAAAAAACCCTTAATTTTATCTCTCGGGGCCAATGGGTTCCGCAGAATTCCGTTTGGGATGCGCTGATCTAGGGTATCGTCCTGCTCTTAAAATCGTGGCCCGCTTGAGGATATGGGGGCCATGGTCTAACCGCTAGCCCCAAGGGTTGTCACTGTGTAGGTACTGTTACCATCGTAAACATCGGTAAGACACGCGATAGTGATTATAACTGACGAGAGTAGAGCCAGTTTGATTGCATGAAATTCGGACCTTTCAGAGGGCCATGCTCTTCTGTGACAAGGACGAGAGATAAATTCAGTAAAGTTGTTCGTCAACAATATCGATTGTTTGACCGTATTAGCATACAATAATATTCTGGTTAAGCATGCTATTTCCATAGGCTTGTTTATAGGACTATAGAGCATGCTATAACCCCAATCAATTAGTTAAAACCAGAGCGTTGGAGCGGAACTCGGAGCAGGAGTACAGAGCAGTGGAGCAATGGGGTTTTACCCGGAGCAGGAGCGGAGCCGGAGCACCGAAAATTTGTGGTGCTCCACTGCTACGGATGTTTTTTTTTATTATTATTATTAAATTTTCGTCCTATAATCCGATGAAACTATTATATTTGACACTTTGCAACACTGGAATTATTTGAAAAATAACTGAGTGATAAATAACCTTACTTTTTTTTTTACAATAGAGGCATGAAAGACAATTTTCTGTCGGATTTTGTTTAACAGAATTAATAATGAAAAGTACGCATAATAAACCTTATTTCAAAACTACTTATTTTAAAGAATTTAGCATGTGTATACATATAACACCTTTTAATCCGGAGCGGAGCAGACCCTGGAGCGGAGCTGGACCAAGTATTAGGTCCCGGAGCGGAGCAACTCAAAAAAGGGTCTGCTCCAACGCTCTGGTTAAAACTCAATTATCAATCATCATATTATAAATAATGTGCTTTGTGAAATGTTGAAACAGCGTGTATAAAAAATAAATTCGTCCGGGGATCCAACCGTAAATGAAATGCTTATTATTAATTACCACTCCACTCTTCGTAACAAAATCATGACGAGTAGTTTTAGTTACAACACGATACTGTGTGATATACTGGATATACACATATCGTAAAAAATGTCATATTCATTTGTACCAAATATGTTGAAACTCTACGAAGTAATGCTTTCATTAGATGTGCGTTTGAGAATCTCTGCACGACTTTATATTCCCTGGTCATACCATTAAGGGTAGTTAATGCCTTTAGTTATGCCATTAGGCAAATATGTCTTAGTGGCGAACCAACCGAACCAAACCAAACCAAACCCATTGCGCGAATTTGTCTTTGAGACGCGATTGTGCTCACTCCAATCAAACCGAAGGTAAGTTACAACGGATACCACGCTTGAATACTAAAATGCTACCTACCCAATATGCGAGTTAGATAATTTTGAAACGCATGGTTGGCGATAAATTTAGGAGATAGATACCTTGTGTCGGTTTTCCATGAAGCAGATGAGGCGGGTACTTGTTGATAATTTAACCATTCTTGTATTTTAATACCCAAGCGGACTTACTTTATGTACTTACATTTTTGCAAAGGGGGTTCCAAACCGGCCAGAGCCTTGGGACCACCACGGTAGATACCTTTATGAATTGATGAAATACTTCGTAGGTATCTACATATCGATATCATTTTTCAATAAGGAAACAACTCAAAAAACATTGCTCTAAGATAATGAATGGCGTTTGATTTTCTTGCAGAAATTCTCATTTGAATTTTAAAGCCTTGGTTTTGAAGAAAATGTATGTTTTTATATTCAGTTTAATAGAATTCAGCAATGCATAATGACATTTTACAGTTTAATAAGGAATTAATCTAGAAATTTCAATATATAACTGATTTAATGATTGATCTCAGAAAGGGTTATTCGATTTTATAACACACTGAAGATATTATTGATTCTTTTTTTTATGAATTATAAAGAGAAGACCCTTCTACATCGAATGGCATTATTAACTCAAAATCCTTCATTGTTGTTTTAATTTAATAAAACGCATTTTTTTGTAGTACTTATTCCATTTTTATTCAACGGTTGAAAATCTCCCTCTGAGGCAGAAGAAACCGGTCCTAATTTATTGAATAAAAGTGGAATAAGTACTACAAAAAAATGCGTTTTATTAAATTAAAACAACAATACAATGCAGTTCCACCATGAATTGACAGTTAACAAAATAAAAGAAATCAAAATCCTTCCTTATTCAAATGGGGTACCTAACGATATTTTCGCATACAAGTATATTGTCAGCTCACTAATAATATGGTACGGCAGTATGATAATTAAATTCATCATGGGTAGACAGGGCTCCAATTTGACCTGAATGCACCGGATAGCAGTTCCGGTTCATGAAATCCCCAAAATTATCGCATACAACAAACAATCGAACACACAATATTTTTTATAAAATATATATACATAGGCACTTACATAAAATTAGACAAATATGTCAATATTTTCGGAAAATTATCGAGCGCTTCGGTTCGTAAAATTTTCCATCATGAGCGCATGTGAGAAGATATAATTAAGTTCACAAAGGTTGTTAGTTTTCTTTGTTTAGAATAATATATTATTTATGTGTTTATAGTGATAGAAGGAATTATAATTATTCATTAGTATGATCAAATCAAGGAAACTGTGATGTTATGAGTGGATAGTGTTACTCGATATATATTTTTCTTTCAGGATCAAAGGTATCCGCTCCCATGTGAAAACATTACATTCTGTGATTTTCCATTGAAAGTTGCTTTATATAGTTACTATAAGTTTATTTATGAAGCTATATATGCCACATGGTTGCAAAAAAATAATTTATATAAAATTATTTATGTGGATTGAAAGAAATTTAGCAGCAATGATTGTATAAGAAGTTGTAGAAATCATATATCAGCTTACGGTTTGCATTTTCGCAACTGTACTTCCGCCTATAAAGCATGATGGCGGGCAATAAAATAAATCAGGCATGATACGAAATGAAAAGAAAAGCCCCTACTTATTCACTTACATGGCGGAGGGATGGGGGGCCCCCAGGCGCAAGGCCGAATGTCGATTACATTAGTTACAATACATTTATATTTTCGCGACAGATCGATAGATCGCCGTTTATAGAAACCATTGATTTTTTTCAAGTTTTTCTAGTTGACAAGTAATCCATTCTTCGTGGTGTCCTGTTCCCCATTGTTCAAATTTAGATCAAATTTATTTGTTTAAATATATCGATCTTTACGAACTATAATTTTAAAAAATTCGCTTTTTTATGTTATCTAGCTTATTTTCTTCAGTGACGTCCCTAGGCAAAATGCCGCCCCATATTTTTATACAGTATTTTTTATCATCCTTTCATGACTCCAATATCTAAGAATATGTTGTATGGATACATTACTAACCAAATAAATACCACTAAAATATATAAAATTAAATTTAGATATAAAAAGCGAATAAATATACTATAATAAGAAGTAGCTAATTATGTTAGACACCCAAATTACCAGACACATTTGGTTTTTACCATTACAATACATAGATTATTATATTTATCATTTTCACTATGCTATTATTGTACAACATGGCAGCAAAACAATTTTAGCTATTTCTATATATTCCAAATGATTCTCCTCGATTTGTCGCCCTTCGAGTAACTGCCGCCCCCAAGCAACGCTCAATCTGCCTACCCCCACGGGACGTCGCTGATTTTCTTACCCTATCTGCCATATTTTTGCGAATTACGTTTGACAACATTGGCTGCACATGTAGATGTGTTTGATGTTTTTTTTCTCTTAAGTACAAAAACGAATCGTGAAAGGTTTTGGCTTAAGCTGTTGATCGCCAATAAATAATTGTCCTATGTTATTTTATAAAAGGTGTTTGTTTATGTATTGCTAAGTACTAGATCAATAAAAATAAAGCTGTCATATGAAATGATGATCTAGGGGTGGCGAAGCATATTATGGCTATCCAATTACAATGCTCACAAGCTAAGGGATGAAAAGTGTAAGGATTATCACCACGTGGGGTGTGAAAATTATTGTTTTATTTGTAACACGTGTACATTGTTACATTAACGAATAAAATGGTATGAACTCTTAATGTCATATAAATCCAAAAATTATGAGTAGCGCAACGTGGTACGGAAAGGTGCATGTTGGGCATAACGCCGAAACACCACAAAGAAAACCAATAGATGAGGAGGCAGACAAGAGTACGCAATGAGATAAAGGCGAATGGAAAAATGAAGTCACACAGTGGTACCCAAGAGGTACTAACGGGCCACGGGGATGTCCTACAACGCGCTGGAGCGATAAAATCATTATGTTCTGTGGATGTCCGTGGTAACGAAGAATTAGGAACTGAGAAGAGTGGAAGAGGTTATAGGGTCCTTCATACAGCAATGGATCGATCCCGACCGATGATGATAATATGGATTGGGGCTCCATTGTGAAATCACTTTTCACTAAAACAGTTTTCAAATTTTCCGAAAAGAAGTAAGTAGGTACATATATTATTATTATGGTACAGTATGAAGTAGAATTTACGTATCCTCGGTATTGCTGGTTTGCCAACGGTTTCTTTTATATTACTCTTAAGCTTCCTCCCTTATTCTTCTTCTTCTACTATGGTACCCAAATCGAAACCTTACTTTCTCTTCTTCCCTTCTCAAACGTAATAAAACATGGTTTCAAAATGTGTAAAATGTTTTATTGAGTTTGATATTCAATACCTACAAATTTGAATAAAGATACTCATTTTTTGATTTTTGGACAAACATTCATAAGTGTTATGTTTTTGTCATTTCCGGGATCCAGGGATTGATAATTTTGTCAGGGATCGTAATCCATAATATACATAACATATGGCCGGGTAAGGAAACTAGTTCTTTATATAAAAATAAACCGTAATAATTCGAAATCCTTAGTAATTCCAGTATGCCTGACTGAAATGCGTAGCTCGGGGCGAATTAATCGCTGCCCAAATTGAAAGAATTACTTCCCGATTTCAGCAGAGTTGTGTTCAGTAATAATTATTTTATTCAATGCCAATTACACCTAATTTACGTTACATTAACATCAACAGATGTAATTTATAGAGGGAGTGGCTGTGAAGGGAGACGGGGGTGGATTTATTTGGCATTATCCACTTTATTAGTGGAGACTGGAGGGTTGATTCGTACAATGGCGAGGGCCACTCAACATGTTATTTTCTGTTAAATTGTTTTTTATTCAAGACTAAATAATATAATATTATTATTGCTTTCATTTAAAATACTTTATTTTGAAAAAACCCAGAAACATAGCTATCAGAAAAATATTTAGAAAACGAATTTGACCGAGTGGGATTCAAACTCATCTTTGACGATTTCACACAACTGTCTTTACGTATAAAGTAAAATAAATATTTAAATAATTTTGATTGAATTGCATTTTTGCGGGGCCTCGAAATACGTTAACGACTGGGGTCTGCACACATCTAAAACCAACACAGGAACTAAGCCTAACCTAAACTTACGTTACTTTGTTATATTATTAATAATAATTAGAAGATTTGTCAAGTATTTATATGTTTTGTGGCATGGGATAGATGTATTAAAATAAGGTGAGCAAGTATTTGAACGAAACCGACATTATTGTAATTCGTCACTGTACAGGCCAAATAGTGTAACCCTCAAATATCAAATTGTTCAGGAAGTCAAAAAAAAACTGTGGGCATTGGATTTACTTATTATTTTATTAGAAATTGAGTGGCTTACTCTGTACATACCCTGTGGCTTACGTTTAGAGACGGTTACAGCATTTGGCTGGAATATTTTTTTTCGAGTTACAAATGGCTTAAAAATAGTTTGATTTATTTTGATATGAAATATTTTTTTGGGATTTATGATACTTGGCCAGTTCGTGTAAGAGTATGCAATAAGTCCATTATAATCAAAATATCACTTTGGTGAAAAGTGAGGGTTACGACAATTGGCCTGTACAGTGACGGTATCATAAGTGTTGATAACGGAAGTATTATTACCTATAGGTACTTACTTATATGGGAGAGCTAAGATTGATTGATTGGGCAGTTGCATTAATGTCTGTGCGAAATTAATGCACCGAAACACAAAATACCCAAATAAACTATGTACACAAAACGTTAATGATTTTACTGTTAGTTTGTGTTTGTAAAATTGCGTTTTAAAATGCCAAATTGAAAAAATAAACACCCGATATACATTAAATCTTGTAAATATTTGTAATCGAATAAAAATAAAACGGATTGCAACTGAATTTGCCAACGTATTTATTATATACGTATATTATTTTAATACGAAGGTACTATTTTTGCATAGAGTTCATTAATTAATAATGTGTATTGAATGAATTTTCCGCCTGTGAAACAAACGCAATAAGAGTTAACAAGTAATTTTTCCTTTTTAAAGATACAATAATAAGGATCCTGCGATAAGATAATCTACATACTTAACGAGTCTAATAGCAATGCCTTAACTATATAATATTTTATTTTATTTTATAATGTGTTTATTACTTCATTATCATTATTCACATCGGCACTGAACCAAAACTAATCCTAATCAGGGCTCGAAATGGACCGGAACGCACCGGAGCGCTGTTCCGGTTCGTGAAATATGTAAAGTTATCGCTCCGTCTCACAGACAAAATAATTTGACCGTCTGAGCTAGATATGCTATAGATATAAAAAAATATCTAGCACACTTATGTTTATAATATACACATACAATTTGATAACCTTGTTAATATCCTCAGAAAAATTTCGAGCGCTCCGGTTCGTAAACTTTTCCATTTCGAGCGCTGATCCTAATTCAAACCGCTTCTAGGAAACGTCTCCACTCATCTCTCTTAGGGATGTTCTGTCTCTTTTTAAACATTCAAGCCATCTTAGTCCACGACTCCTTAGCATACTAAAATCCATTTAGATATTATACTATAACAAAATATGGGACCCAATTTACAAAAGAGCTTCGATTTTAGGACTATAATTTTATTTAATCATAAGGGGCTACAGGGTGTACATATATATTATGAGAAACTCTTCAATTCTAAACTAAGCTACGGTTTTGAAGCTCTTTCAGTTTCTTTTATATATAGTTTTACAATGCTGCTTATCAAAAATATAATATTAAATAGGTAACTACGTTTCCTGTTTTTTTTTTGAAAACGTATTTATAATATAAATAGAGATATTTGTAAGCAATATCATTTCGTTTAAATGGATCAAATAGAACCCGATCAAATGTGTCGCTAGATTTCAAAATCAGCCAAGTCCATAATAGATGAATAGGAGAAAAACAACTTTTTGTTTTCACAAATACACAGTCATAAGGGTGAAAGTTTATATTATTTCGAGTATAGAATATGTATTTAAAATTAATAAATTCCACATTTTGATAATGCAGAAATGTTAGAAAGCAGTAGTTCTTCAGCAATTCACAAAAAAGTCAAAAATACCTAAAGGTGGACTTGGCTGATTTTGAAATGTAGCGACACAAATATGTATAATTATTTTTGTATATACATCTAGCATAATTAAAGTGCAGAAAATACAATAAGTACTTATGGGATCTCTAATTTATTGTCATAAAAACTCTCAGGGATCTCGGGCTTGGTGTTTCTTTCTTCCATACAACAACATAATTTACGTTGAATTGGAACGTGCTTCAGTAATTTCATATTGAGACCACAGAATTCTCAATATACTATTACCTAAGTATCAAAGAGATTCGACATCTTTGATTTTGATCGTAAAAACAGTATGTGAATTAACTACTATAGCAGGGTTGGCGAACCTTTTTACGTGCGCGTGCCAAAATTTCTCAAATATTATTTTTTGATTGTCTGACGTGCCGAACAGTTTTTCATGAGCAAACAATAGTTTGTAAGAGTTCTATAAAAATGACGATCTTCTAGATACCACTCACGGAACCTACCGCACATATATTAAATCACTTTTATCAATTACGCCATACATTTCGGTCCATCAATTTTGAAACTGTCTGCCAGAATTACTACTACTAGCTACTCCAAGTTTTTGTTTCTTATTTGGTGCAGCCATTATTTTTGGGTAGAAATGAAATGGTTAATGTATTAATAAGTTTGTTTCGTTACGCGAAATATACTATTGACATATATTGACAGTAGAATTGCTCCGCCAGATTAGGCATTCTCTCACTATAGTGTTATCAAGCATTGTAAATTGATCAAAATCAGAGGTTCGCGGCTCGGCATCTCCCGCCACCTGATGAGGTTAGTGCGATAATATTATATGTGACACATAAAGCTTAAAGACTGAACTATGCAATTATATATTTATATTAAACGTAATGCTTATCCTTGAAGAGTATTTGCCTGATATTATTTATACAATGCGATCTGTCATTGATTATTAGTATACGAATTTTTCCTCTTTAGACGTGTGCCATGCAAAATCATCTCGCGTGCCATAGGTTCGCTACCACTGTACTATAGGTACCTATATTGTGTTATAATATTTGAATTAATAGAAAGTTTATTTAAATTTTGTTGTAGAGGCTGTGTTAACAGACTTTTAACAAGGAATAGTTGTTAGACATTCATTCAACCCATTGGGTCTTTAAACTGAATCAAATACGTATTGAAAAAACAAAATTAATTTCTTGACCATCCGTTCAAACACACGACTTTAAAACCAAGTATATCGTAAAATCTAGTATAGAATTATGGTTATTTATTAAATATGACATAATAATGATCATTGACATCTCGTGATTATTGCAAAAGTAGAAAGAAGAAAACTGTAATATTTCAATTTATAAAATAATGTTCCAAGTTTAAATTTAATAAATCTTTATCATACAAAATCGACGTAGCCAATAGACGGAGAGCTTAAATTCGATACTCGCCGCGTTTTTCGATAAGTGCTATCGTTGAGTAAATCGATCTACGTGCAAGTAGTTGGGGGTGAAAGGCTGCCAAAACTGTAGCGCTTTGCGATTTGCAGCACAAAAAGGTCGTCTTTGTGAGGTTACCCCTTCACAATGGAGACGCCTTTACGAGTTTAACCCTGTTGGACTGATTTTCCTGATACAGGAGCTTTAAATTCGAGGGTTTTATGTACCACGTACGAAATATAACATTTAGATCGTTATGCATTGATTTACTAACAATATGATATCTTCTTATATAAAATAGTCTCTTGGAAAATTATGCTAAAGAAAGCCAACCAAAGTTTCGTCTCGAAGTGAGATACAGAACAATGGAGATGATATTATTATCATAAAACAAATCATTCATTAATAATACGAGTAAGTATCTATAGTGCGCAGCGCTCGAAATGGAAAATTTTACAAACCGGAGCGCTCGATAATTTTATGAAAATATTAACGTTGTTATCTAATTTTATATGTATTTTATAAAAATAAGTCTGTTGGATTTTTTTATTATATGACATATTATCTAGCTCAGGCGGTCAAATTAATATTTCCACGAGACGGAGCGATAATTTTGGAGATTTTATGAACCGGAACGGCGCTCCGGTGCGTTCCAGTCCATTTCGAGCCCTGATAGTGCGAAAACATCTTCTTGACTACGTGTTAAAACTGTGAACTAACATGTTCCGCCCATTTTTAATCGCACTTCCATTATAAACTAACAACCTCCTCCCATTTAGTAAACAACAGCGCCTAAAAGCGTAGCCAAGAAGATGTTTTCACACAGTATAATTGGAGGGACTCGTCGTATAAACATTTAGAAATAAACACGCAATGAAGTTTCCATTACGTTGTTATAGTGGAACCATTTGACCATTGTTATATATAATATATATATAATTATATTTATGCTCAGATGCAATTTCTCCTAGTGGTCAGTAATTTTAACTGTCTAATTATTGTCGACGTATAGCCCGTTTACACGTGCATGAATTTACTGCTGACGGTACGTATTATCGCGATCATAATAAGAAATTCACTTGTAAACACGTATTAACGTGCAAGTTACAAGATTGCATGCATGTATCAAAAAAGTTCAACAGCTTCTGAATTTTCACGCGATTGTTGGAACTTGTGCGATATCTACGCCTGCCCAGTTGAACGATAGTGGTAAACCTGCCGGAAAAATATGAACTACGCCAGCGCAGAGTATTTTGACGTTTACCAATTTTCATAACCAATGTTTCACAACAAGAATGAGATTGGCGAGACAGTCAGCACTTTTGCGTGTAAACAGCTTTATAGCAATAATTTAATTTACATACTACTGGTACCAGTAAATCCATACACGTATACACGCGTTATAGACTAATGTGTATTCTGTTACTTTTTCTCGTTCATCATCCCCTACATCTTGTTCCACAGCCAAACTATCGAATCTCACACTTATTTGATTTGTTTATATATAATGTGGATGATATGATAGACAAAATAATATGTTGTACATTGTCTGATTGAACAGAGCTCTATTTTGACGTTTCTGTTATGTAGGTACCTGAAACATCACGGATATCACTAGAGTCAATACTGTATACAAGGTGGATATCTAAATTGAAAGTTAACACGCTGTAGAGCCACTACGCATATGGAATAGCACTGACATTTTTTATATAATCGCCGTGGTATAAAAAGATCACGTCTGACAGTTCATATTTTGGGCTTATGTTGGAATACAACATATTGATATCACAACATTCATTGTAAGTTGTGATTGTTCATCTAAATATTATAAATAATGAAGTAGGATAATAAATTCACAATTCGGGGGCTATATTTGCCTTTAATAAATTACGAACTTGACTGGCTCAGTCTAAAATTTAGTACTAATATTAAATTCTTACAGATTTTTGCAGATACGACAATTATTAACGGTGTGAGGTTAGTCACACATGAATGTGTAATGTGAAATCTTTTGCAGTTAATTGAATGTTGTATTTCGAAAACGTTACATGCCACATTTTTAAAAAAGAGTGAGATAAGTTGCAAAAATCTTTATAATATATTCTAAATATGCAAATGTATAACGTGTCTATCAACAGCTTAGGTGACATCACTGTGAATTTGAAACTGTGAGTTTCCGGTTTTTGAAAGATTTGACTGATCATAATGTGAAGTTTTTCTCCAAATTAATCTACTATGTATACGAAATGACTTATAGATAATGAAATTGATGTTATGTTCAGCTTCACTCTCATATATTTATGCTCCGTCTTATGTATGGGTAATGGTTTCTTCGACATTTTTCTTAGGTAGGTATGTATTTATTAAGATATAACATCTCGCGTGGTTGATTAAAATAGTTACGTTCAGTAGGTACATTCGAGGTGTTGGATTGGTAACGCCATTGTGGATGTTGCATTCAGAGCACGTAGTAACAAGAAAAGGCTGTTAGGGCGCAGGTTTTGGGGGCGGGTCGCCGCCCTCTGACCCTACCAGCTCACCCCGATCCACCCCACATTGTAGGCGGAATATAATACAGTATGAAAACAATGTATTAAATCAACACAGTAAATTATCGTCTCTCAATATGCCGTTAAGTCTTTAAATCTTATTGCACACGTCTTATAGTCTGTAAAGTTTCATACATAGGATAATGTATATACATAATCAGTGTTGGTTTCCCGGCAAGAAAATGAAACGGTAGCTACGTCGAAATCAGGTAACACAAAATTGGTGGGAGTTGGCTTACCCTACTGGGTGTAATTAGTATAACCTTAGACTATAGATACATCTAGACGCCACCCATTGCATTGCTAAATAAAGCTGCGTGCCGTGCGTTTGGTTTGTGGGCGAGCGAACGCATTCGTATACAAATGTTTGAGACCATAGACCATTTCGCTGGTGTTCGCCCAAAGTGCTCGCACTAGACGCTCAGAATTAAAATTTAATTTTCTATTTTTTTTTACGTTATATAGTATTTTTAAGCGGTCAAAATGCAACCATTAGGTAAAAATATCTATAATTTAAGTTATTTTAAAGAAACACTAGGTCACTTCATATAAAATATATAATAATATACAAATAAATTATCACGAACATGTATCAACTTACCTATGAAACGTAATACCATAGTCTTGCTTATCATTACGGTTAACACATTTTAATACAACACACAGAACCATCTTTTCTACTTTATTAACTAAAAATATTTACCACTGACTGTATGTTTAACACAAAAATATCAATTTTAGCAACACGCGCTCGGAGGTTATCGACGCTTAGCTATGCAAGAAACTAAGATTTGGCGGCGACACCACAGCAAATCATCTCACACATCTGTAAACCTTTTATATTACTCTAGCGCGTGTCGCAGAGATTATAAGGGTGCCGAATACTTTTTCACTCGCACTTATGCATCGTTTTTGTTCAGGCCTTGAATATAACAGTAAACAGAGTTAGAGTAGGTACCATGGAGAAATATGATATAAACTTAAACACGTTTTAAAAAATAATATGCATTAAAGTTTGTCACGTAAACATAACGCGCATTTAATATTTTGAGGGCAGGCGTGCACACAACATGGGGAGGGTCGATCCGGACCGCCTCCTAGGAACGGAAAAATACAAATTATTTAATTTTTATATTATATGGAAGATTACTTCCTCTATATTTTCGTCAGGACGTCATGACTGAGAATCATGAAGCGGGTAATTTGAATTTATAAGCGGATTGGCCACACATCTCTCGGAATTTTACGATACGCAAGATCTGTGGGCACTGGAATAACCAGTGACGTTCCTAGACAAACTGCTGCCCCTAAGCAGAGCCAAAATACCGTCCCTTTTGTACAGTATTTTTATTATCCTTTCATGACTCCAATTTCTAAGAAATGTGTTGTATAGATACATTACTGACAAAATATATTTCACTAAAACTGATTTAAATGCCATTTCTACTTCAACGGTTTCAGATACATTTAAAAATATACGTGGCAACATTCAAAACTCGCGAGTGACTGGCAAAAATATTTGGATACATTAATTGGGTAGGTATGTCTGAACGTCTCATTGCTGGTCATCAAGGACATGACGTTCAAGGAAAACAGAAGTAAACTAGACATCGCGAACCCGACTAAAAATACAGTGCGGTTAAACCTTATATGTTAATTAATACATTATGTTTCCAACCAGTGAGCTGAATGTTTTAATGAAAATATATTTCCATTAGTACTAAGTTTTGGTACCTATATATACCTAATGATTCTCCTCGATTTGACGCCCTTCGAGTAACTGCCGCCCCAAGCGATCACGGAACGTCACTGGGAATAACTGTGGCATTGGTCCCAAAAATTACGATGGTGAGGTAAATAATAAATGTTTTGAATTTTTTGTTTTCGTTGTTGTTTTTTTTTTTTTTTTTTTAATTATGACTGATTGACGGACGCGCGCAAAATTGTTTGAATTAAATGGAATATGCATTGCCGATCGAAAACGTCTCCCGTCATCTTCAATTTTATGTCCAAAACGTCTTCCATCTTCTCTCATAATGGCCGCCGTTTCATGAAAGCACACAACAATAGCAAAGTCGCCGCGCTGGCTTTTCTTATTCTGGCGGTAACTTTCCCATTTCCCCGCAGTTCGTCATTTTAGCCTCCCTGTCCCTCCACTCGTTGTCCTATCTCTTTATTCGCGGTGGCAAACAGCGAAATACATAACAAGAGCAACATCTCTCTCACTCACAGAATGTAACAATAATAATAATAATATAAAGAAGGGAAAATAATAAACTGGTGAGGAAATAGAAATGTTAGCGTTGAATGTTCGCGGGAGGTTTTGTGTACTGCTGGTATACTTCTGGATGGAACGGTAAAACTGTGTTGCCAGGGCTGCGACACAAAATTCCAATTTTCAAATAGGTATGTTGTAGAAAAACCTCTTAAATAGGTACTATATTATACTTATAGATAGAGCTTTCACATCAAAGACGTTCAAGAAACTTTCTTGTATAGAGATATAGCCTAAACATAGTATGAAAATAACGCAAAATAGGACTACTAAGCTGTGGCGGGTTTATAGATTTAGAGGCCCGAGGCACTGGCTAATTTTAAGGCCACCTCAGTATAAGAAATAAAATATAAACCATAAATTCCAACTACCAACGTACATACATACATGTATACATATCTACGTATCTGTTTGCGTACTTGTTACAGATCCCGTTTATGTTAGTATCAGGGATTTTGTATGCCTTGGGTAATATTTTACACTCAGTTTGTGAACAATATTTGATTCGGACATAATTTAATAGCCGTGTAACTGATCTGAACTGTTTCGAGGCCCCCTTTTAAATTTTATGATTTAAATCAATTGCGTCATCTGCGTCAAAGAAAATCGCCATTAGGAACACTATAACACCACTCCGATATGGGAGACAGATGTTTATATTATTTGCATGTAAAAATAGCACTTACGTTAAACACAAATTTACTCCTGGAGATTTTTTAGCAAGAAATAGTTGATAGCCACTCGCTCAATATAATAGATTCATTGTAAAATTGTCGGACGCGGGATTGAAATCCACGATACACGACTTTAGAATAGACCCTGTTACTCGTCTTTTTTAACCATGGTATCGTTTAGTAGGTACCATTTTTTAGCTTCAGATTTATATATTTAGGTTCCGCCTCCATAAAAAAAGTTTTATGAAGCCTAGTAATAGTAGGTATGCTCGTCAACAGCCTGGATTTCATCCTCTTTGCTACGTGCGTTACTTTTTTAGGCATTTCCATAGAACTTTACAATTTCGTCAATTCGGCATCCTAAATGTCGGCCATTTAAACGTTTTCTACTTCTTGGGTACCGTTGGATGACTAGATTTGTCCAGCGATTGTCTATTCTCCCAACTATGTACCTGTACATTATTAAAATCTATGACATCGTCTACTCTTGTTTAGTTTCTTATTTCGTTTTCTCACCTTTGGCGTTATGACCAGCATGCACCTTGTCCTGTTCCTGAATATTTGTCTATATTTTGCATGCATTATGGGTATTTACTATAATTATAGTAAAAATTATGGGTACTGTTCGGTTATCAGGAATACAGCGGAAAACACATTTTGAAAATAGCCGATAAACTGGATTATTTGTTAGGTTAACCTAACCAAACCTAACCTAACCTAACCTAATCCAACCTAACCTAAACTAACCCAAACTAACAAATAATCCAGTATATCGGGTATTTTCAAAATGTGTTTTTCGCTGTATCCGAACAGTACCAAATTATGAAAACGGGCAAGGAACGTAGTGTTGTATGCATGCTTTGCCAAAAAATTGCAAAATTGTATTCGACCAAAATTTCTGACGATGGATTATGTAGGATAGAAGCACATGTCGGATTGACAAATCTCAGCCCGGGAGGAGCTTTGCAATCCGTTTTCGACGCGAACTTTGAGCACAAAAGCGCTGGTTTAAGGAACGTCATTCTAAACCTTTGGTTTACATAATGTCTAGGTATATTTTGAAATCAACTTTTAACAAATATT
This sequence comes from Rhyacophila brunnea, assembly GCF_057557595.1. NCBI lineage: Eukaryota > Metazoa > Arthropoda > Insecta > Trichoptera > Rhyacophilidae > Rhyacophila > Rhyacophila brunnea. The sequence goes on from NW_028232859.1 coordinate 7,035,441, forward strand.
AAATTAGCCAAGATGTTATTTCTTACAATTAATTGAGTAATTCTTTCGTCAAAAATCTAATTGAATCTCGTAGGATTAATATCGATTTATTGGGTGTCTATCTTCCTTCTCATTCATTCTTAGACTATTATCCTAGGATGGAATTTGGTCTCGTAAACAGGATACTGTCCCTTGCCAATCATCTCTCGCTTCTAGACCTCTCGAATAATTTATAAGATTTACGAATATGATATTCTTCAATGACTTAATTTCATTTAAAAACACCGCAGATATATTATATTATCTTCTAGAAAAAAACTTTGAAAATATACGACGTCCGGTCGGTTTTCAGTTGTAGATACTACCTATAATCACTCGAAGATTAAGGGCAATGTATATTTGTGTTACCTATATGTATTAATTAAATTGCGTTCGATATTTCATCACTACAGTCAATTATCAAATTATGATATGAAACATGATAAGTGATATAACCATAAAAGCTAATAAAAGCTTTCAACTAATTAGTCAATTTTAACTAAGACATAACTTAAGTAATTAATGTAGATGTAATTATTAACACTATATATGTGGTAAATTGTAACATATAATGCTCGTCTAATCCCATAACATAATTAAATAATTTTCACTACGAGAAAAGGTTCAAAGGCTCTATTCCTGGATTGGGAGTGGTGGGGGTAAAGAGGCTTTAAGAGGAGGCAAAGTGGCGCTGAAAGAAGTGGGAATGGCGTCGAAAGCATCCGGGCATAAGTTGGTCACGTGAGAAAGCTCTAGGAAACATAAAGCCAAATTATTATAAAATGTAATATTTTGCATGAATAGTATTATTTAATTTAATATGGATACAATGGTAAACAATAATATTATGTTTATTTCTTTAAGTGGTTAACATTATTATTTAGTTAGAGATGTAGGTATGTAGGTACAATGCATAATATATATTATGTAGGCGGCTCTCGTGGTGCAGTTGGTAAGGCGCTCGCCTTCCACCCGAGAGTTCCTGGGTTCGATTCCCGGTCATGACAAAAACATTTATGTGTTTTTATCAAAGCCTGGGTGTTTGTGATTCTTCAAAATTACTAACAACCACCTTGTACGAAAAAGCAAGGACATGGTTATTAATAATTCTAAAAAAAAATAAAAATATTATGTACATTTTAGTGAAAATGGTATTTTTACATACTACTCTAGTCAGTGATGTGTGGTCCATAGCTGATGCTGTTAATTCTGAGTATGCCCAAAAATAATCGGTAAAGTGCCTATATGTTCATATTTATTGTACAATCGTATTATGGAAATTTTAATTTATCTTTACTTCTTCTAAAAGTAGGTACTATTAATATTATTTAGTAAATATATCACAGCTAATACACGCTGCAAATCCATAAACCATACTACTTTAAGGGTCGCCGCCATCGAGATTCAATTAGTTACAAAAGCCTTACTACATAATACCTACATACCTACTATGTACAAAATAGTAGTTAAAATATGCAATTTTCTCAATAGATCCCTACAACTACTTAAATTTAAATAAAATTGGTTCTATATTCCGTTGTAGTTTCTTAAAAGATTTTTGTTTTGCTAGAAATGTTTAATATTAATTGTAAATAAAAAAATAACATTGAAAAATAGGGGTTATAGAGTGGTTTCTCATTTGAATTGATGGAGTATATGAAATATATTATTTTGTATATATATGGCCCTTCGTCGTCTCCTACTGTATATAGGCTAATTATAGTATAGTAAAATATAGACTAAGGAGGTTTTCAGAGCAATATTGATCGTGGTCTCGAAAATTCGATGGGGATGGCTGGATCGTAATTGTTAAGATTTATGATCGACTGGTTTAAGAAGTCTGCTGTCATGGAGCTGTAGATTTTTTTAGACAGTTTAGACGTGGTCGTAGATGATTACCACGTTCAAGTCTCTATGAAGATTAGTATTGCGAAGGAACCATGGGGCATCTGTGATCATTCTAAGATATTTCTTTTATATAGTCTGAAGCGTCTATATATTTATATAGTCTTCGAGGTGCCTGTGTATCGAACGTTCGTGAGATCAGTCATGGCCTGTAGTTCTATCGTAGCACTGGGGGTGGTAAAGTTCCGATGATAACATATTCATGAACGCTGTGCTTGGAGATAAAAAAGTTTACAAAATAAATACAATTATTTTCATTCAAAATTATGTAAAACTGACACTATTTTCAACTAAATTGCAGCTAGATTTTGATTGTAAGATATACAGAAGCTTGTACCGACCAAAATACCTGAAGGGACAGCCATTGCCTCGTCTGAAAATAATTCACATAATCTGACTTTAGTAAATATCCAACTAGAGTCCAACACATACCAGGCTTTATTTTAAGACCTTGATAGTCTGTATTTCAAAAACATGTGATACAGAAAAATGTCTTATTCTCTTTGCTTTCACTTTGTCTTTCTACACGCATTAGGGAGTATTATAGTGAAGGCATTTCAGCTGAAATTGGCCGACATTATAACACCATCCCGAAACATTAACTCGATTTTTGCCACACCATACTCACATACGTAAATTATTCTATCTATTCACAACATAAAGTATTATTTATAAGGAAAACATCTGATGTGAACGATTTAAAACGAGTACTTTATAGAAGAACTGTGGCGTCATGTTGAATTAAAAAATGGTTTCTCTTGTCATTAGGATTTTATACACATTATCATCATCACTGTCATGACCGACTGATGGATGAAGGCCTTCCCTATCTCATTACATTCTTATCGATCCTTAATTCTTTATTATCACGTAATTCATCGAATATAGTGAGTTAATCTATCCAGTGGGTATTAGGTTGTCTCTGTAGTCGTTACTAGGGATTCCAATCCCGGGATCCCGAGCTATTTTCGATACCTATGAATCCCGGGATTGATTTTTTTATCAATTTTTATGGAAAATAAAATAAAACCGAAAATATAACAGAAAAAATACTTTTAATAAAAAATAACTACATTAGAAATAAACTGAGTTTGAATGAAGTTTGATTTATACCCATGTGTAGGTTGCCGATTCATTTTATTTTTTTCACATAAATTATTAATAATGAGAAAGATTGGAAAAAAACAATGCTTCGCACTTTTAACAAAGTAATTCCACCATGATATCATACGTTTTACGGCAGTTTTATATTTGGCTGACTAATTAGATTTATGAAGCGGAAAGGCCATAAGTACGCCATGATTATTTGCTTTACTATTTTAAATCTCGCTAATCCATTCATTATGTCTTTACTATCAGAAACAGCAATCTCATATTAAATTCACATTATTATTTATATTACAATATTATTTACTCCATTAAACTTATGTACGTCCAAGATTGAACGTATACACTATTAACAATAAATGTCTTAAATAGTATAAATTATACTAGATTTATTTTTGACCGATTTTACCAATGTTATTTGTAAATATAAAAATTTTATACAATGGAAAAAAATGTCAATCCCGGATCCACAACAAAACTGTAGGTATATACAATCTCCACACTGTGTAGGCTCATATGCTCCGTTTAGGATCGAACATTGTAATTTACTTTAACTTTACTGTGGTCGTTTAGTACCGCTTGGGTATAGTAGTTTCGTTCTACATCTGCACTGTTGTACGCTAAAATTGCTTCGCATCTGTGTTGGTATTATTTGTGTGTATGCATTAAGCCCTGTAATAAAACCTTACTTAGAACCGCCTGCAATTATTACCTTATCACCAATTGGTTATCCGTGCAGTTTAGGGGCATAAAAGGCGGAGTTTCTATTGTTAAAGACAGTTGCTGGTAATAAGCATATCATAAACTCATTCTTTGCAATCGTCTACAGTGTGTTCATATAGTGATTGTTATCGAAACGATACGCATACTGAATTATAATGTCCCGTTTAATTAGTCATACTATTAATGCCTTATCCTCCTTATCACCCAGAGTTAAATCCCATAGAGAACATATGGTCTGTTGTTAAAGGTTATGTAGGAAAGAACAATATTGAAATGACAATGGCATCTGTAGATAGATTGGTGGCAGAAGCCTGCAATCAATTGCCTATAGAGCAGTGGCGGAATATCTGTGGTCATGTGGAAAAAAAAGAACGCAGTTTTTTGGAATACGACATAAGAACGGATGAATTGACCAGTGAGATTATAATCCACACCGCAGATACCTCTGATGACGACGACACAGACAGTGACTCAAATGGGTGACATCAACGAATACCTTCAATAAATTATGTTCTTCCTACTATTTATATTACTTTAACAGCGTATCATATTGTGTACTTATAGTTGAAAATGCCATTTGTAATTGTTCTCCGAAGTCCTAATGATTGTATGTATAATTAAATGAAATTGCCAACAAAAGTATGTCTTTGCTGTATTATAATTGTCTTTAATTGCTTAGTTCTCTATAAATTTATAACTTATCTGTTAAATAATGATAATGATATCGTTAAGGCTAATTTATAAATTCCAAAACATTGTATGTTCCTAATCCCAACTAAATAAATAATAAAACATGATGTTTTCATTGAATTGTAACTATCGGTATAAGTAAATAATATATAGGTACCTATGTTCTAATGTACGCATTTTTATTCTATATTTTATTAAAACAATAAGTCATAAAAATATGCTTATTTACCGTAATTCTTCATGCACACCCTGTGTCAATACTACCAAAGAACACCAACACAACTGCAAATCGTTTTTAGCGTACAACAATGCCAATGTAGAACGAAAGACCTATACCATTGTACGACTGCATTTTTCTAACGATTGTCCACTCGTCATTCCATCCGTTTACTTATCGACCTTTAGCATGAAGATTTCCGTGCAACATTGCGCAATTCGCAGTGTTTGGATATTGTTTAAATTAAGGGTATTATTTTATATGAATACGTGATCACTGGTAGCGGATATTGTTTGAACACTTACCGCTTTAGTCACAATGAAAGGTCACTTCTGAATATACTATTCAGGAGTCCTAATACGTTCCCTGCCAGATTGGTTATGTGAGTAATCTCGTCATACGTACCTCCATCGACAACATTATTAATTGTTGTTCGAAACACGTACGAAAGTACTTAAATACATATCAGTGGAATAAAACAAACTGTTTAATTAATTGTTTAATTAAGTGGAATAAGTACTACAATAAAATGCGTTTTATTAAATTAAACAACAATACGTAGTAACACCAACATAGCTAACTTGGGACTCAGCAGGTCTATTCTAAACAGTTATCATTTTACTACGTTTCCGTTATTTTCATTGGTCCAAATTAAGCAGTTATCGGCGGCTATCTCAAATTTATTATATAAGTAAAAAATTGAATTTTGTATTCACACTTCAGACATATCAACATAATAACCTACATTTTTATTAGTCATGCCATTGCAATTGCAGCAAAAGAAAAAAATATTATATTACTACTAGCTGCTACTAGCCACTCGATATTTGACAGCTCGTAGGAAACTATAAATGAAGATGGCGGCCGTGACGTAATCATATTTCAAAACAGTCGGATCTTGCATCTCAATCCTCAATGTGTTAAATTGACGTACTCTGTCTCGCTCTACAAATTAACGCAGTCTAGAGAGGGGTTGTTAAAAGATAGCACCTTTTGACAGTTATATATATATTATATAGTTCATCTATATACTTATATATTATAACTATTTGACTAATCGACGGCGACGGTAACGTAAACCAGTTAATATAATATGTCTTAAAGATTTTTATTTTACAAGTGTTAGTGTAAAAGAATGATATCTAATTATTATGTATGTGGGGGACGGGGGTAAGTGACACAATTGTCGACACTGTCGGAGCATTTTTCACGCGGAGCGAGCTGTCTCCAAATAAGATAAACCGTCTCAAAGAGAAGCTTTTAGAAAGGAATAAAGGAGACTTAAAGAGAAAATAAAGAAAATCTCCTGTGCTTTATGGGGGCTCGCGCGTCATGGGATTGCACAGGGCTGGTGTGAGGAAATGGATACTTTACTGAAAAGTACGACAGCGAGATGTTTATATATTTAAAATCGCTTCGTATGTATTTATTTTATTTATAAGTGGGTAGAAGTTCTAATGTCTTTTAAGACTGACTTAGAGAAGAACGTCACAGACAAAAAGAAACGAATAAATATGTTAACTAATGACATATACTAGGTATATTGTCTCTCCGTCAGGAATTTGACTGGAATCGACTTCGATGATCATACAACTGGAAGTTAGGTTACATTTAAAACGTAATATATTAAGATTTAGTAGTAAGTGTTTTATGTTTCTGCCCAAATTGAATTGCTTTTAGTAATAATTGTAAATCATAATTAAGTGCCTACTCAATTGAATGTTAGCGTACTCAAAATACTAAGAAGGGCACACGGCGATGCAGCCAGCGACGGCATTCAGGTAAAAATAATAGCAACGATGAGTGAGAGGGAGTTATGATTTCATTTATTGTCATTTGCCGTTCATCTGAGATCGCGCAGGTAAGACGTCACTTGTTGCCTACAGGTGTCAGCGTGTATAAGGAAATTTACAATAATATTAATAATTATTGTATACCCTGTAGTCGTCATTTTTAAATTAATACCTCTCCGCCGTCAAGTTATGGTTGATTATTTGATTATTTTATTCAAGACATAAGATTTAAGAACGTGAGTCTCAGAAATAAATTCCTTTTTAAGGGTTTTCGAATATATATTTTGCTGATGATGTTTCAAACTATGATTATTGAAAAAAGCCGTAGGTATAACATTTTACTAAAAACCTTAAATAAAAATGGGCATGACATTTACCCCGAAGAATATAGTAATCAGCAAATCTAGTCATCCAGTGGCATTCACGACTTCGATAATGTCCGAAAGGTAGATCTATAAGTCCTAGTATTGGCAGGATAGTTCGGTAGGTACTTTTGCTGAAGTATGTGCCATAAGCGTCGATGACATTGAGCTACTTTACAAGCTACAAACTGGCGAATTTACAATCTGCTTGTAAACTCGCCCAGTGTCATCATCGAACTAGCTAACAAGCAGATTGTAAACCTATCGAGACAAGTTGAAAGCCGGGCTACTTTACTCGCTACTCGCTGCGTGTGGGCCGATCTGCGTCTGCGCAGTAGAGTGATAGTGGCGAATCTGCCGGTAAAAAAACGAACTACTCAATACATCTTGTCAAATAATACCCAATAAATGACGGTTTCAACTCGCTAGCTTGTTGGCTTCAGAGCGAGTGGAAAGTTTTGTGTGTCATCATCACATTCGTACTAGCTGACTCGCCCGCTTTTAATCTCGCTGACTAGCAGCTTGTAAAGTAGCTAAATGTCATCGACGCTTTAGCAATTCAGAATATCGAAAGATGAACTATGAAGGGTCTTCATAGTTCATAGAGCAGTGGATTTATATAATATATTACGATGATGTTGATAAAGAAACAAGAAAATTAAAAATACGACATATTGACGTTTTTTAAATTAATTTTCACTAATCAGTATCAATCTAATCACAAACCACTTTTGAAAAAGTGTATACTGATAATCTTCTTACAACAAGACGAAACATGTTGGGAATATATTGAAAAAAAAGTACACTTATGGTTTTGTATTTTTCTTCATATTCGCTCGGAGCGAAGGGCTTCCATGAGATTTCTGAAGACTTTTTGTAGTATTCAATCATCCACTCATCAGAAACAGAAACCTTATATTTGGTCTAAATTATAAATCTCAGATTAGTCGTCAAGGTAACGCTAATTTGTTAATACCTATGGCGATATTCTATTTTTGTATTCATTTGGTTACAATATACTCGTAACATAATATTATGAAATTATATGTCACTATATAATGTCATCTAAATACTTTACCAATTTTCTTCGACATTTTTATGTGCAGATAAAAAAACCAATTTCTTTCGACATATAATTTTAAACGCTAATTAAAAAAATATCGTAATAATATATAGTCGCGAGGGCATTTTTATTCCTTTTCCATGCCTGATTAAGACATAGGTGGGCGTTGGGATTCATACACGCCACTTGAAATCTGTTAGCAGGGTCGGATTTTCTTTTGTTACATTACATTATCAACAGTAGCAGAATCCTGGGGGCGGCTAAAACGCACGATAAAAGTTTTTCCAAGACCTTATTTACTTTTTTCTCTTTCAAACAATACTGTGTCTTCCTGCTCTGTTGTACTTTTACAAATCTACCAAGAATGCCACTTATTTTACTTAGTTGTAATGTATTTATTTTATAATCTAGAAAATATCCATATATTATAGAAAATAAAAATGTGTTCAACTTGAAATCCTCTTTATTTATCGAGTATCGAATTGAGTTGTAGTGAGGTCACAGTACCTAAACCTTAAATCGATATAAATAAAAACTATTTTAAGTTGTTACACACATTTTAATTTTTTAGGAAAAGTGATGCTTTTTTAAATAAAATAACTACAAGATAAAAAGAACTTTTTATATACAACGTTTTTAAATTTTCGGTTGAATCATATAAACTTGACTAGCTTAAACGATCAAAAAAATTTGTACTTGATAGAAATAATACTGAAATGTCATTTTGACGTGTCATATTGATTTCCATAGTAACGCACGTATATATTAATAATTTAGTTGCTAGGACCCCAGATCCCTAGCAACCAATAATGGTGTCGAAATAACTTTTCATACAAAACAGAATTAACTGAAAATGAATTCAATTCTACTTAAAGATGGCTAAACGTATTAAAAAAATGCATTGGCATCGTGTTCTGATATATTCTAAAAGTTTCAAATGTCTAGCTAGTCGGAAAGTTAGTTAAAAATCGATTGCAAGATTTGTACCGGACAAAGAACCACCGAACAAATAAGAATACGAGCTAAGAAAAACGTTGTAAAATACATTAAAACTGTGATTATAGATATATAATATTTCATAAAAACTATCTCTACATATATATACCTATCTCCAAGATGAATTGATTCAACGAAAGCACGTAAGTTTATTTTTATTTTGTCGTTTTTATATATTTACCTACCTTTTGATTGTTTAAAATTTATAAAAAATATAAATTATGAGTAAAAAAAATCGTGTTCTGTTATTAGAAGCTTGGAGCCCCTTGTATGCGATTTGATTGGCTGCGTAGGAAAAATAATAGATTCTGGATTTGTATCGTAGTTTTGTAGGTAATTGATAATACTATACTTACAGAATTTTTATATTGCTTGCATATTGAGATGACAATTTTATACGCTGTTTTGGTTATTCAGATTAAATCTAACAACCGGTTCGCAAATAGTCTTATATTATAACAATTAATTCGCACGACCCGGCAAAACTATTGGTGTTTATATGTATTATAATACCATGCACATATTTTTTAATACTAAATACTCCACACCAATTAATACCATCGGTACTGTTAATAATATACACAGGATTTAAGATTTAAGTATCTTTTTTTTTTTGAAGAATAGCACAAGAAAAATATAAGTAGGTATATTATTTTTAAAAAAATCTAGAAAAAATCATGAACCTAGCGGAATTTGAACATAATATAATTGATTATCATGTGAGCGAAAGTCCAATCACAAAATGTATTAATGTAGGTAAACGATAAAAAATAAACATACATTTTTAGCAATCTATAAAATTGCCAATAATTTGAAATCTCTATAAAGTTTAATACAAAATTAGTTTTGTATATTAGATATGTCTTTATAAAGCGTCTGTGTTCACTTGAAGTTGTCAGCTCTGCAAATTAGCAATGCCAAATTGATATTCATAGCCCATCCAGCTCTTGTCAAAGTGTTTTGAGGGATGGATTAGATTGGATTAGTTTGAGTCAGGGTAGTCCAATCGTTATTGATAATTACCTAAATTAAATATTATATTAAAAATATCTTTGACTCGACTTAATAACAATGTTCTTATACTTTCAAGGACTATTTAGATTTATTTAAACTGTGTGTTATTATTTGTGTAGGTATTTTTTTCAGTACCAAGTCATTGTTCCACGCAAATATAGTGTGTGGCTTAATCGAATCTTATGTTGGCATTCTAGATGTGCTTATAATATAATATCATATTATGATGCATACGTAGCAGTGGCGAAGGGTTGAGGTAGGCTCTTAAGCTTATTTGTTTTAATTAAAATAAGACTACATTTTACAGATGGTTAGTTTTTAAAATTCAGTTAAACCATGCGAAAAAAAGTAAGACATAATAAATAATAATTAATAGTCCAAAAAACACTCGTCTATCTATAAAATATCTAAAATTATGCAATTAAATCATACCTACATTATAGATAGAATAATATTTTTATCTGTTATAGTTTGGTTTAGATAGGGCTTAATGAATTAAAAACAAAATAATCAACAATATGGGTAATATGTATTCTTAGTCCAACGAAAACATATAAATTTGAATGAAAAAGTGTGGATAATTTTGTCGCATTGCCCAAAGTATACCAAAACTGTGAAGGTTTGGCTTAGGCAGGGTTTAATTGATTTTTAAAAACTTACCACACCATCTGTAAATTATTGTAGTCTTAGCTCAATAAAAACAAATACGTATGACTAACAAAGTTTAAAGTGCACTATTTACGGCAGATCTTAACAGCCAACCTCCACTCTTCGTTACTGATACGTAGGTTAATAGAATCCCATTTTACAACGTTTTTATTAGCTCGTATTCTTATTTGTCCGCTACAAATCTTGCAATCGATTTGTAACTAACTTCCCGACTAGCTAGACATTTGAAACTTTTAGAAGATATCAGAACACGATGTTAGCCATCTTTAAGTAGACTTGAATTCATTTTCAGTTAATTCTGTTTTGTATGAAAAGTTATTTCGCAAGAAATCCGTAATCCAATCCACTATTATTGGTTGCTAAGTGGGTGGCCCTAGCAACTAAATTATTATACGTGCGTTACTATGGAAATAAAAATGACATTTCAGTATTCTATATTTGTTTGTTTGTTTGTTACTTTTTTATTTACTTCATATCAAGTACAAGTTTGAGCATATTGAGCATAATAATTGAACAGAAAATTTAAAAACGTTGTACTTATATAAAAAGTTCTTTTTATCTTGTAATTATTTTATTTGCAAGTTTGTTGAGATTCCGACTACGGGGCACATTGTGGAGTCATGCAGCATGCATGCTTTCCCTTTTTAGCCATACGCCAGGCCAAACTGCAAGTTGTTGCGAGGATTGATATATTGCCGGTCTTGTTTTGTTTTGTAATTTATTTCACTTTTTGAATCAAACGTTTTTTTACTATCGCCATATAATTATAATACATGGTTATATTGTGTCTAAATCGCCTTCTTTGACTTCATACTAAAAAAGTCCTGACGGAGTATATCTGTCATCCCCATGGTGATGTCGTGCGACTGATGGCGCTGTCCCATTCGATGCAAATAAGTGTCGAAAAATTTAAATACCTTGCGGTACACATGACTAGAGATTGAAGGTTGTAAAGAGAGCCTGCTATCCGTATCTATGGTTAGAGTCATATTCAAGTCAATGCAGAATGCCTAGGATTCACGACTGTATGTAGGTACTCAGTTAAACTCAAATACCGCTGATTCCAGATTTGCTTTCTGTTTGTGCTGCTTTAAAATAGTGAGTAATGACACCTTGCGAAGGCTTTGAGATTCGAGATCCGTGTAACAGATGGTCGCGACAGATATCTACTAGTTGTGTGGTGACCTTAGACTATAGATACTGACATATCTTTCGAACCCCATCAGCCCTTATCACAGCCAGACTAAAGAAGCAACGTTGGTCGTGACTCGACTCAGTGGCGATTTTGACTCAGACTAATTTACTCAGTATGGATTTATTTGGGAAATAAATTTTATATTGTTATTTGTTTATCGTAGTGGGGCTCAAAACCAGTTCGTGAACTTGGGCCTCAACGTCATTAAACACGCCACTGCCTCGGCTTTGTGATAGGCACGGATGCCTTAAGAGAGTTTCATTCTGGCCTGTTTATTTTTCATACCAACCGGAGTCCGGCGTCCTGGAAAGCCGCGTAATACTACCCACAAAATATAAACGACGGAAATACGGGATGCCGGCATAACCTGGAAAGTCACAAGAAAACTAGCGTGTGACAGGTATTCTTGGAGGCGTCGCGGGGTTTTCATATGCTCCAACTGAGAAGAGGACACGAAGTAAGAAGAATATGAATTATTGTATTGTATTGGATGAAAAGTTTAATGCCGTTCCCAAAGTCTATCTGTACAGAAGAAGGTTTCACAATTTTTCTTCAAAACATTTGAGTTAATACTAGTTTATTATTGTTGAGGTTTTCTGATACGTTTTAAAGCCTCAATCGTCCAAGAGCGGCAAAGTTTAGAAGGTTTACTCCAACTTTGTGTCGAAGCTGAGTTAGACGACTGCTCAGTTAGATACTCAGTTACAGTGTCTGTAAGGAGAAATACAGCCTCATTAGGCTCCCGACACTTATTATTAGATTTTGCTAACAACTCGATTGTGGCGTAATCATTTTATCTTTACTCGATTATCAAGTTACTTTGATTGTCCTCGGACGAATTGAAAATTGAAATACGAGTAGATATTACAATAATTGTTAATTAATACATTTATTTTGCTGTTGCATGTTTATAAGTTCTTATTTGCAATTTGTAATTAGATTTGTGTGGAATTTGTATATTAAAAATGTATGTACTAAACAGTCATATTTTCGCCGCCAATGTTTCTCACTGAGACTTCTAACCAATACGCTGACGGCCTGTGAAAAAATATATATAAAAATGATAATTAAATAATATTTTTGCGATCGATTCGTATGTCACGGATTTTGCTGACAATGCTTGTTCTCATAGGACTCGTTGATCGCCACAAGTGTGTACTGAGATTTACTAAGCCGGTACACAAACCCTTAAAACTCAATACACACTATACCTCATTGGCGTAGAGTGGAGGTAGGTTGTTGAGATTCGACATAAAAAGTGCACATTAAACTTTGTCAGTCATATTATTTTTTTTCATTGAACTATGAATAAAAATTGCAGATGGTACGTATTGGTTAGTTTTCAAAATTCAATTAAACCGTGCAATACCAATATCATCTGCAATTTATATTCTTATGTCAATGGAAACAAATAAGTATGACTGAAAAAGTTCAGTGTGCACTATTTATGTCGGATATCAACAGCCTACCTCCACCATTCACCACTGCTATACCTACCTACTGTGAAATGAAAATGTGAAAGTAATGAAGTATTAATAGTACTTGCAACTAACGATATCAAAATAAATGATGCTTGTCCGTGAAAGACAAATAATATCGATAGGATCGGTTAAAAAGTACCGATCCTTCAAAGCATACATTAATATTTTTTGACCGTAGCCAGTACGCACTCGGGGGCTCCGAATTCGATCACGGTGAGTTGAGAATATATTTATGTGATTTTCTGGGTGTTTGTGATTGTTTCACTTCTATTACAATTCACCTTATTGTTCCCATACACATTGTCTGGTATAATATTGAGTAGGGTAACGGAGATAAAAGATTTGGGTGTATTGTATGATGCAAAGTTCACTTTCAATCAGCATATTCTTGACATCAGTACTAGATCTAGCAAAATGCTTGGTTTTGTAATGAGGGTTTCAAAATCATTCGAAAACGTCCGAGTGCTACGTACATTATACGTATCATTTGTGTTGAGTATTCTTGAATATGCCAGCATTATTTGGAGTCCTAATAGGTCCACCCACACAATTAAGTTGGATCGAGTCCACAATAGATTTCTTAGATTTCTCTACTTAAGAACATACGGGTTCTTTCCTTATGATAATGACAATAAAATGAATTTCCCGACTCGTTTTCTTCTGGGTATGCTATCAATGCAATCCCTGTCTACCCGAAGAGTGATTGTTCTTTTAAAGCATTTCTTTTTACTTCTTCGTGGGTTCATTTACAATCCGTATATACTGGCAAATATTAATTTTCATGTTCCCACCAATATCACTCGTAGCTCCACGGTCTTCAAGATACCTCGTCGCAGGACAGATGTTATGTTTCATGATGCTGTGTATCGTGCAATTAGCTTATTTGATGGCACCATAAAGGTTGATTTGTTTTTTATTAACTATATAATGTTTGTGGACGTATTAAATAGGCTAAATTTATAATTGTATAAATTATCATATTTCATTAATATTTACACATGCTGTCTTTTTATTGTTATTTGTAATTAGGATATTCTTATACATTTGTATGTATTATGTATTATGGCGCATTGGCCAATAGCTGTAATGCCGTAATACTCTTTTTATAAATAAATAAATAAAAAAATAAATAAACTATCGTATTGTATTACTAACTACACTACTGTCTCATAGCATGTTGTAGTGTTAAAAATATAACATATATTATGCAGACGTATATTTTATATAGGTACTTACTTTGTATACAACAAATATAGGTATTTTGAAACTAAAAGAGATCCTACATCCATTTAGTGATTCTAGACTTACACGAGCTTTATTTAGTACCTAAGTACGTATTTAAGAGACACCCAGATAGGTTTTATTAACTACATCTGAATGAGTGTCCAATCGTTTGACGGGGTTGAACAATGACATTATTAATGGACGACGCACTCAATACAGTAGCTAGCAAGTAAATTCGCGCATTCGCATGTATAGGGAGACGTCACCCAATTTCCATTATGCGATATCACGCATCGGGAATTTATAGCAATATGACCTTTATTGTAATGGCGTTAGAGCAGTGTTTCTAATGTCAATGTTCATTTGAGCGAACCCGTTCGAACCGAACCATTCGGCAGACCCAACAAAAAGCATCAAGAATTTATAGCAATATCACCTTTATTGTAATGGCGGTAGAACAGATTATGTCATTCGGCAGACCCGACAATAAAGTGGGTGTCATTTTCTTTTCCAGATGATTCGTCCATATTAATGTCATTGGGGTTGAAGGAAAAATTATGACAAGATCAACGGAACCCGCCGATTACGCCGTCGTTTAATTAATGACCATCTATGCCCCTCGCATGCATACCGTGCCGTCTGATATCTACATTTCTTACGGTGGAGTAGTCGACAGATGAGGTGGAGGTCAAACCCTGCGTTTAATAGTTCATATTTGCGGAGACGCTTAACGCGCGAATATGAGAACATTTGGTACTGTTCGGTTATACGGAATACAGCGGAAAACACATTTTGAAAATAGCCGATAAACTGGATTATTTGTTAGATTAACCTCACCAAACCTAACCTAACCTAACCTAACTCAATCTAACCTAAACTAACCCAAACTAACAAATAATCCAGTTTATCAGCTGTTTTCAAAATGCGTTTTCCGCTGTATTCCGTAAAACCGAACAGTACCGAACATTTTTATGTGAATATAAAGACATGAATGCGGATTTGAAATTCATATTGCAATGTACTTACCTAGATAGGGACGTCATATCGAAAGAACAAGTATTGATATTCGCAAGTATCGGTCAAAAATTATCATTACTTTTTTGACGTCCCTAAATATAGACAGAGTTCATTTTTCAAACACATTTTATCTATGTACGTTTACAAAGGAATGAACTTCGTATAAGTCGTATGTATGGAATGAATATACTATTTAGTAGAAGTCATTACAGCATCGGGTAGAATTTTACCATATGTCGTGTCCGGAAACTTGTACGTATGCAGTTCGTCGTATTATAATTCACAGTGAAATGTTGTATCGGAAATATATGGCCGTATATTATAGACCGTCCAACCTCTTTGGTTCGTATAGCACTGACATAAAATTCATGTCTAATTAAAACACGTTTCTTGTCGGTTTACACTTTACAGGAAGCCAGCAGCAAACAAATTTTGAAAATAGCCGATATATTGGATTATTTGTTAGGTTAGGTTTTCATTCTTGAATTCACGAATTTTGCCAAAATCAGCTATGAAAATTGAATTAATGTTCATATTGAGTCTGATACAATTGAAGACCGTATAGTGTACGGTCATATTCTCTTTCAGATAGAAAGCTCACGGCGAACTGTGCCACGGTGAAATGTTTGACGTACAATTTACATGTAACCAGCATAAATACATGTTATGTAGCCCGTCTTTCAATCTTATTCTTGAATATGTACTCCAGGACTGATTGTTTAAGGGCCCACATGCCCAACGTAGGTCAAAATGGAGATTTTATGGTATTTTCAGAGCATAACCCTGGACATTCCTTGAACGTTGTAGATAATCTATTTATATAATTTTAAAGCCTTATTATCCTTTATATTTATTTTAAGATCATGTTAACGCACGTGTTTGAACATGTACCGTTTTACAAAAAACGATTTTTTCCGGTTAGGTACATGTTCAAATACGCGCATAAACAAGATCTTACTCCCTACGTTATTTATCGTATGTCAATTTATGGCTACGGCCGTATGTTGTAGCTTAACCACTGGGCATTTCCATCAGAAATGGCGTGTTTCAAAAAAATACCTTATTCTTAGGTCAATAATTATTATAAAACAATCATTATTCGTAGGATGTTTATCACATTTGAATGGTCAAAGACATAGCTTATAATCAGTAACTTTAGAATTATCTTCAAATGTGGTAATCTTGCCCATTTTTTGAATAATAAAATGCCTAATTCTTGTCAAATTTGGGATCACCAGAGATTATAAAATATAATTTTTATCGTAAATATTTCACTATAATATAATGTTAATATTAATTTCACTAATGGTTTTATAAATGCGTTTAAAAATTAATAAATGTAAAAAATCTTAACACCACTGCACATGGATGTACTGAAATATGACTATGTTCTAAAATATTGGATCGAGAGGTTTAAAAGAATACTATTTTATGTAAATAATAAAAATACTTTATGCAGTCATCAAATGTTTAAAATAAATATAAAGGATAATAAGATTTCAAAATTATATAAATAGATTATCTACAACGCTTAAGGAATGTTCAGGCTCTTTGAAAATACCATGAAATCTCCATGTTGACCTACGTTGGGCATGTGGGCCGTTCATCAGTCTCCCGGTACTCAGCATCTCGTTTTGCCAGTTTTCAAGTATGTAACATGTAACTACACCTAAACGGAACAGATTCGAATTGACTGAATGTTGGTTATCGGGTTATTGGTCATTCGCTCATTAAAGATTGAACGCTGAGCATTGAATTAATGATAGTCCATAACAATTCCGACATTCGAAGCATTAAAAATATTATGATTGTTTTTTTTTTTAATAAAAAGGCTAGGGTGCCCCCGCGTTCTGACATTGTTCGGGATTGATTATCGCTTTTACACCCCGTCTTTTTTATACAAGCTCGAAGGGCTTAGAGTTTTTTTGTTCTGCTATTCTCTCAAAGGCTTTCCGCTAATGATCCTATGCGGCTTCACGTTTGGAATGGTCTACCACCTATCAGGGAAGCTCAAGGTTGGGTAAGAATTTTTTATTTCATCAATATTGCTATTAGGATTATTAATATGCCATTTTTTCCTGTCTGCCCCTACTATAAATAGGGATGGGGTGCTGGGCTTAAACCAGTCTCAGAGATTCTAGAGCCAGGGCATTTTTATTTTTCTTCCAAGGTATAGCTTACCGCATATATTTATTTCTTTGAATGATAAGATACAGAGGTTGACCAAAGTATGGCAATATTCTCGTTTTACCGGAACGGTAAAACATTAATACATTGGACGCTAAAGACGCGCCTATACAATGAAAACAAATAAGTATGACTGACAAAATTTAGTGTGCACTATTTATGTCGAATCTTAACAGCCTACTTCCACCCCTAGCCACTGCATTGGAACCCCCGGGAGAGAAAAAAATCACAAATTATTTATGGGAATGAAATATTACTTACTTACCTATTTTTTCTTCATCCTCATGACTGAGACACGTGACCCAGAAGATTTTGTCGCTGACGTTGATAACAAAAAGGTGGCAGATGAAAGGTTGAGAAACTTTGATAACTATTTATACCTATTTAAAATAATGTAATACATCAATTGTTTTTAAAATAGTTTTTCGTTATGAGTGTTGTGTAGCAGATGATTGAAATATTTGAATCTCCAATTTAAACAATTCGCATAGAAAATAGTTGGCGAATCATTGAACATAGGTACTTAGTACCTATATTATCTAAAATTCTAAACTATGATATAAGTCTGCGGATTAAATTTATTTACCCCTGTCATTGCAAGATGGTAGGCAAGGACGGCCATGGGAATAAAATTAGCCCCATGGGGTGCCACTAAGTTTTAAACTGCTGCACAGTTTTCGAACCGCCGAATAATTAGTTTCCCGATGACGTCAGCGAAAACTTTTAAACATTGTCGGTTAACAATATAACTTATACATTATTTCATTACTACCACACATATAAAATGTTTTTTTCTATGACAAAGATGAAGAATGTCTGGTATGCGAGTAGTATTTTTTAAAATAGTATTAGGTATGAATTGAAATATGAATTAATTAATTGGTACACATTATTTTTCAGTAAGTATAGAGATCTATCTACATGTTTGTAAAATTAATTGTATGAATTTATTAATGACAATCTTCGGAAAGTTTTCATGTGTATTGTAGTAACTGTGTACCTACCATCTTATTTTTTATTTTATTCAAATGTATCATCCCGTGGGGTATACAAGCAATGAGTTGCTTAGTTACGACATATTTTAAGGGCGGCGAATTATGGAAGAAATATTAATATTACAACCTTTTGAGAGTAGTTTTTGTATACATTTGTTTTTCAACTGTGGTGGTAAAGAGACATGTAGACTATAAACGCTAGAAAATGTGTGGGTATATAGAATTGTTATTGATTTTCATTATATTTCTGTGTTTTAGAAGATTCAGAAGAAATTATAATAATAAGTATTGTAGTTATTGAATTCACATACAATTTGACACGGGACGTCACTATCTGCAAGAATAAATATACATTTTCCCTATTTACTTATTTAAAGCTTTCACGGTCTAGCCTCGGAGCATACTATGACAACTGCAAGGTCATTGTTTCTCCCAGTCCATCGCTAAGTCTTGCACGTCCTGCTACAAGCTACATAATATATTGTGATATCTGCAGCACATCTACATCGTCGTCATACAAGTAAAAGTGTACAACTGCATTTTTCGTGAAAATTGACTAAATCATTATCTGACATCTTACTAACGTTGCGGTTGTCTGGAAAAATGTCCAGCTGATTTACAGCCCGGAAACATACTAACCCGAGTTTGTCAAAATGACTATCTACTTTAAGACACATTTTTTAAGGGAACGTTTAACGTTAACGTATCAATTTTTGTCTCGCAATAAAGTTACAAAATTCGTTTATAAAATGACTCATAGAAATGTAGATCAACGGGGGAAATAAAATAATAAAAAAATAAAATAAAAAGAACTTTTTATATTGGCACGTTTTTAAATTTTCTGTTGAATCATATAAACTTGACAATTCTATGTATTAATAAATACTTATTTTTGTACTTGATCAAAATACTGAATAAAAATATAGAATACTGAAATGTCATTTTGACATTTCATATTGATTTCCATAGTAACGCACGTATATATTAATAATTTAGTTGCTAGGACCCCCTTAGCAACCAATAATAGTGTTTTACTTTTTACCATTTTTTTCCGAAATAACTTTCCATACAAAACAGAATTAACTGAAAATGAATTCAATTCCGCTTAAAGAAGAATGCATTGGCGTCGTGTTCTGATATATTCTAAAAGTTTCAAATGTCTATCTAGTCGGGAAGTTAGTTAAAAATCGATTGCAAGATTTGGACAAACAAGAAAAAATTTGTACTGGACAAACAAGAATAGGAGATAATAAAAACCGTGTAAAAAGCAAATTACCCCGTTCGATAGTTAGCCGAATAATTAGACCTTCACAGTGTAGCTGTACAGTTTATAGATCTTTGACGTGAAAAAACATATAAGTAACATGACCACTCAAATAGATACGTACCTAAATATACAAAAAATAAGCCACTTATATTATATTGTGTCACCGTGTCACAAGGGAAGAGATATATTATGTACTGCTATTTTTACTAAGTAATTTGGTAGTTAGAATTTAGATAGGTACGTATGTTTTTTATTTTATTTTATCAAAGGGGCCTCAAAATCAATCAGTTCCTCGGGCCTCCAAGACTCTTAGCCTGCCACTGCTTTTTACGAATAATCATTATCAGTTATTCGTTCAACCTATTGAGTCCATGCGGATCCAACATAAACTCATGTTGCCATCCAGGCCATCGTGAGTGCTTAATGATTATGATTATTATCAAATGACAAATAACCGATCCATGCAAATAATTTATTGGGTGTTTGACGTTCGTATGTATATAATATATACAATGGCATGCTTATTTTGTATCAGGGTCAAAATAACCCAATAATTAGTCGTCCTTGGGGCCTTGAGAGAGGGAGATTTATTCTTGCGGATAAATATTGAGTATTTTTACACTTATTATTACCACGTTTTTATTAGCTCGTATACTTGTTTGTCCGGTACCGATTTTTTCTTGTGTGTCCAGTACATTTTTTTTCTTGTTTGTCTAAGATTTGCATTCGAAGATTGAAGATTTTTAACTAACTTCCCGACTATCTAGACATTTGAAACTTTTAGAATATATCAGAACACGACGATAATGCATTCTTTTAGTACTTTTGGCCATCTTTAAGCAGAATTGAATTCATTTTCAGTTAATTCTGTTTTGTATGGAAAGTTACTATTGTCGGTTGCTAAGTAGGTCCTAACAACTAAATTATTAATATATACGTGCAATACTATGGAAATTAATATGAAATGTCAATCAGTACCTACTTATTCTAAATTTATTCAGTATTTCTATCAAGTACAAAAAAAAGTATTTATTAATACATATCATTGTCAAGTTTATATGATTTAACAGAAAATTTAAAAACGTGGTAACTATATAAAAAGTTCTTTTATCTTGTAATTATTTTTAGTCAATTTTATATTGCTCATATTGTCATATTACTATGTGTAATGAAGCAAAAATGATTGAGGATTACAAATAATAGGTAATGATACGTCTTGGGAATGGTAATTTTGATAATTGCAAAATATCGGCGTGTAAAAGGTTGGAAAAAACACGATTTGGCTTACAACAATTTCACAACAATAGATTGAATGACAGGAGTGATTTTGCAAATGATATTTTAAATAAACAAAATGTTCCCAGAGGTAAACGTTTACGACAGGGTTGCCACTTCACAAATGTGCTATCAATATATATATATATATATTATTAAACACACACATTTAATTTTTACCATATTAATAATTAGGCTAAATATTTACCGTGATGAGAAATATGATTTACTCCAACTTTATAATGCAGATGTAGGCAGAAATAGATTCTTTTGGCTATTTATTTATATCGCCAACATTCGATAGAAGAGCATACGAATTGAATTTACATTGAACAAATAAGATTGGAAATTATCATAAGTACACATATATTTTGCTAATTTATAATATAAGTATGCACTATTAACTTTACTTTGTTAGCATTTTTAATTGTCAAGTAATGATTGTTTATAGTCTGGTGATTTACAACCATGGTTTTACCAGTTCATGGTCGGGTTCTGAGACAATTATATTTTGCAAAAAGCTTGCGATATGAAAAAAAAATGTCACATTTTTTATAATAAACTAACTTAAAATACTTAAACTTAACGTAAAAAATAATTGGCCTATTGCGTCGTGGGTTCCAGGTTCGAATCCTGGGTCTTGCAAGTAGGTATACATATTGTTTTTCATTTTGTGTATGGACCTAAGCCGGCTCGCACATCACAACTCAAATCACATAAATCAAAACTTCCGAGAACGGGCAGCCGGTGTTCCATGATACAACCTCGCACATCCGCTTAGCGATATCGACATTCGCCGCATCGCGGCTGCTCCGAACGCGGCGACAGTCTGGAGAGAAATGGACGATTGTGTGGCTGTGCGCATGCGCGGAGTCGATATTGGCCGGACATCGACATGCAGGCTTTGGCCAATGCAACTCGACGCATGTCGCAGCGTCGCAGAGTCGCAGTTGCATCGGCCAATCTGCGAAGCTCCATTTGATAACGTTTGTCTCTTGGTTTACGATGACGTCACATCGACGAATTCGTCGTAAGACGCATGCGGCGAGTTCTGATGTGCGAGCCCACTAATAGGTTGAGCAAGTGGCTGACATCCATTTCTAGTAAAAACAAAAATCTGTCAATACAAACCTCCACTCCGTGGAGGCCCATAATGATCCTATTAGGATCGGACATGGTCGAAAGAAAGAAGAATAAAAGAAAGAATTGTAACGGGTAAGTCTGATGTAATGTTAAAACTTCAAATATAAAGGGTTGCTCCATCGTTGGTATCCAATAATAATAAATTGTCACTATATTTATAGAATATTTTAGCAAATCTTCTTTATAATTTGAACCAAGAACCCATACCGATTGGGGTTGACTGTGGAATTAATGTTTGTGAGAAGAGAAATTTTTTTGGTCTGATTTCTTTTTGTGCCGTGTCAAATATATATAAGTACCTATGTAGCAATTTTGCTCAATATTTTTTTGTTAGGATTTATATGACGGTAATGCATATTATAATATTATATGATAATATTACTAATATTTTACTGGTTATTGCAACCCTGGTTCGTTATGAATCATTACACCGCTTAAAAATCTCTACGTATGTATTATTGTCTATGGTCAGGCAAGCAAGTAAGTAAGGGCTAATGGTACAAATTAGGCGTGACGGCATTTCTTTCAAAGAAGCATTTAGTCAGTTTAGTTTAGCGTTTAGTTCACCCAAAGAAGCGATTTCACCGCCAAATTAGCACAAAAAACGACGCAAATTGCTAGCGCGGCCCCACCCACTGCTCTGCACTTTGCGGATTTCAGGGAAGCGTCAATATACATACTTCAAAATCATTGACCTAGCTAGAGAATGACTTTTTTAAAAGACATTTCTCTCGGTATATTTTCCATTGATTATAAAAGCTATATATGTATAGGTGTATAACTTTAATATGAAATACTAATTGTGTATCATAGTAAGATTATCATTACATAATTGTCACTTCAGCGGGACTATTCTAGTATTCTATACACAAGGCTGCTTTCGGTCCGCTACGGCAGCTAAATAGGGTAGGAAAGTATTAAATTATTAATACTTTTTGTAACAATTACAATAATTTGGTTACAATTGAGGGCGTTGGTATCAGAACTCATAATCTCCAGCATATACCAAAAATGAGTTATGAATGCAGCATTGTTCTCCGTGCTCATACCTACCATTCAAAGTATAAATTATTCTTCTAAGCTGACAATCTCCCATACAAAATGAATGTGAAATCTGTGTTAATTTTCAAAACTTATATTCTCCAATGCCCTATGATTTTCTAAACTAAGAATCTCCATTCCAGCCCATGAGAAGGCAGCATTGAACTGTCATGGTCGAAAATATTTGTTTATCTATCAAAGTGTAAGCATCTGTTCCTCAGTTTTATTCAAGTTTTACTTAATTAATATAATTAATAAAATATAATTAATTGTAATTATATTATATTATAATTAGTAAAATATAATATAATAATATAATATCCTTATGACGTATTTTCTAAACTTATAATCTCCATCGACTCACATCAAAACTAAGAATCTTTAAGAAGAAGTTTAAATTGAAGATATTATTATCTTGAATGTTTGATAAAAAATAACATCTGTATTTACTACAGGCAATTTTTTTTGCAATCATCCATCTAATAAAACTATAATCAAACTGTTTATTCGTAACTGTAGCATGAAAACAGTTTTTTTTTTGATTTGCCAAAAACACACATTGATGGAGATTATAAGTTATGATACTAAGGCCCTCAATTGTTACAATAAGTGTTATGTTTTAACAGCACTTCTCTTCGTTGTGATAAATTTTAGATAGAGATAGACAGTTTTGACAGTTCAGACGGTTAACTTATTATAATTGTTACAATAAGTGTTAATAATTCGATACTTTCCTACCCTATTTAGCTGCCGTAGCGGACCGAAAGCAGGCTTGTGTATAGAATAGACCCGCTGTACCCGATTCCTATGTGTTGAAAAACTGTACAGGAGACTGCGGCACAATTCTGCTGCATCCTAGAATATAGAAATATTTTTTTATAATGATTCCATAATACGATAAGTATTTCCGCGAGACTTATCGGTGGCTCCGTAAGAATTCGCAAGAGGCAACAACAAAATTTGGGAATAGAGTAAAAAAAGGTTTAACTTGACCTATTTTTAAACAAATACTTATGAACAGTGAACTGTCGTACCTAAAAGATAATATGACTGTATATCGTTGAGATCAAACAATTTCGCATTGTTTGTGGAGCATTGTGGACAGTGATGTTAAAATGTTATTACATTCAATAAAAAAACATTAATCTGATACTTACGAGAACCAAACTTGCTTACTTATTTTGGAATCATTCAAAGTTCTATAAGAAATATATACGATACAATTGTATTTCTAATTTGTTAAATAGTATTTCCCTTGTATTTATGTGGTTTTTATTACCTAGGTACGTGTTTTTCAAGTGTTTCATTTACCTAGAGATGAATTTGATCTCAATGCTATACAGATATTGGTTTCTAACACAACATCTCAGGGTTAACTGTGATACGGCCAACTTTATATCATGTACAATTTTCCGGACACAAAAAGAAAATAATTCCACCAAAGCTACCAAAACTAACCACTGGGTGGCGTTCATCAGGTTTAGTGAATATTTAAAAATGTTCCAACAACATGACAATGCATTATGATATCCAAAACGTTTCGGATTATTATTTTCAATTGTTGAAAGAACTCAATTAAATGCTTCCTAAGAAATGCAAAACGCAGTAGGCAATTGTGCGCCTGCGCAGTGGCGGCGTGTCTGACGTACTGCGAGGAGGAGGGGGGCTCTTTCGTCGAATAATTAATTATTTTGTCGAAACGTTTCGGAACACTTTGATGCTTTCAATTCGCCCGTCGAAACCACTTCGTCACTCCACTCCATTCTTTCGTGGATGCCAATGATGATAGTGCCACTGGAAAAACGCGAGGAAGAAGCGATCACCTCGCCATATTGTAATAAAAAATAATATACATTTATTGGTAACTAGCTAAAGTACACAGAATCGCATCAGCTCGCTTCGGTGATCGATCTATTATATTTTATATTACCACGTTTTTATTAGCTCGTTTTCTTGTTTGTCCGGTACAGATTTTTTCTTGTGTGTCCAAGATTTGTATTGGACGATTGAAGATTTTTAACTAACTTCCCGACTAGCTAGACGTTTGAAACTTTTAGAATATATCAGAACACGACGACAATGCATTCATTTAATACTTTTGGCCATCTTTAAGCAGAATTGAATTAATTTTCAGTTAATTCTGTTTTGTATCGGAAAAAAATCGTTAAAAGTAATATTTACTACTCACTATTATTGGTTGCTAAGGGGGTCCTAGCAACTAAATTATTAATATATACGTGCGTTACTATGGAAATCAATATGAAATGTCAAAATGACATTTCAGTATTCTATATTTATTTAGTATTTCTATCAAGTACAAAAAAAAGTATGTATTAATACATAGAATTGTCAAGTTTATATGATTCAATAGAAAATTTAAAAACGTGGTAAGTATATGAAAAGTTTTTTTATGTTGTAATTATTATAAATACTTACATAGATAGATTATTGTTTAAATTTAAGATTTAGTTCACGGGTTCAACAGTTAAACATATTTTTTTATGTTTTCTCCTGAGTTTGTTTACACATTGGATACTAGTTACCTACTGCTTTTAGAACTTTTACCAATCTATCAATATGGTAAGCGACGTTATCATTCGAAAGTCTCTTCAAAATATAAAATTTATTGAAAGAGAGAAACTGCTTTCATATGTTATCACCATCATCAGCAGGGGTTGATCCATTATTTGATGAAGGTCTCCCTTAACCCCTTTCACTCATTTCAACCCCTAGTTCTTTGCTGCTATGCAGATCTATTGAAATTGACAAGTTACGGCACTCTTGTGCCTTTCCGACAAAAAAGCGATAATGACCTCTGTACACGTTATGCAATTACAATTTTTCTCCTGTAACTGTTTGTTTAGTGAATTAAGTTTTTCGAACATATCACTGATAGATAAATCATACCACATTCAGCACCAGTTGTCTCTATTCTATACCATTTCTTAATCATAAATTCGTTGATCTTTCTTTAAATACTCTTAATACTTATTTATTATTAATATATTGTACTGTTTTGTTGCTTAAAATCATATTGAAACTTTTTTAAATAATTTAACTGCTTTATAATTATTCTCCTTGTATATAATTTACAAATACGAACAGTTTTTTTTATCAAATTACTATTGTCTTTTATTTATATAATAATAATATTTTTATACTAATATTTCTATTATAATTTATTTATTGAATTTTAATTGTTTTCATTAGTTTTCAAATAATTTATTGTAATAATTATTGATTCCGGCTATGGCTACCTAAAAGTTTATTTTTTATACGTGCCCCTCCTGAGGCGTTCTGACATTGCCCCCGGTTGAGAAATACTACTCTAGAAGACAGACAGACAAAAAATGATGAAGCAATTGGTAGAATTCAATTACGTTATTTAATAAAATAACGCAGTAAATATTTTTCATATTTTTCGAGTTCATAGACTTGGGCTATGAGCCGTTGATTTTCTTTTCATAGATGATTACATGACTTTATATTGATAATAGTTTGTTTATGTAAATCGTTTATAGGCTTTTAAATCGGTGCGACTGTATGGAAATAAAAATGCTACCGATCAATTTTATATTAGGCAACCGTTCAACATTCAAATTTTCGCAACCATTGGTTCTTGATAGCTTCGGACACCGCTGAAATAATCAAAGTATTGCTGGATCTACATTTAATTTATCAGATAATATTCTGATACATGGAAATATATCATGCTGTTAGTACTATTTATTTATTATACATGTATATATCTACAGTGGCACCATGAGTGATTTGCATTTTGTGTATTAGTATTGTATGATACAATGCCTGTTGCAATGCTAAATTAATATAAATTACCAATACGACTGTGAATGATTTTTGCCGTATCCATAGTGCATGTAGAATGATTTATCTATACATACATTAAGATTCATTGTAATAGTTATTGTCCGACAAGAACATCTAGGCAATAACCGAAAGTCGCTGGAGTCGATGTGCGATTAACTAAATAGGAAGAGCTTGTTAGTTCACAGTTTTAACACGTGGACAACTCGTCAATAATCGGAAGTCGTTGCAGTTGAATTGCGGTTAAAAACAGGAGGGGCTTATTAATTCACAGTTTTGTTCACAGATAGTAGTACGAAATTTCCTTAATTCTCAATGTAACATATATAACTATTTAGCAGTGGCGAAGGGTGACTTTTGGAAAGAGGTAGGCTGTGGAGATCTGATAAAAAGAGCACACTTGTCAGGTATACTTACGAGGATAGTACGATATTTACAACGACACACTATTTCAATGAAACTTCAAAAACTCATTGACGACATAAAAATGAGCGATGTGTTTAAATTACGTATTTTTCAAAACATGTATATCCATCAAAAATCATTAGATAAAATTTATTTTTATTTATAAAAACAATCTATACTTACTTATTTATTGATATTCGATTAAACGCCGTTGAAATTATTTTTTTAATTATTTAATTATTAATGATTTTGGACAAAGTGCGCAGTCGTGACAACATTATTATGCGCGAATGTTTTAGGCTCTGCGATAAGAGCTTACCTTATTTCGTACGAATCAGCAGACTTGCTGCGGTTACGAAATCCATATGAAAAAAAATCAGAATTATTTCACACATAATCGGAGATTTATTTACGTCGAGACGTCGCGGCGTTTATTATTTATTTACGGCGCGCTGTGGTATATTTTTTAATACCTTTGCAGTTGTTTTGTAACTGTGTAATACTGTAATACATTCCTACATATACGACATCTCTCGTTGGCAACATAAATTATTTTTATATAACATAAAATAATGAAGTGATTAGGTATATAAATATGTCAATATGCAATTAGTACCTGCTTACCTAGAAATGGTTCATATAAAATTGTCATTTTTTATTGGTTACCGAATACGCACCATAATTAAGAATAATAGATGTTTATTATTAAACATAGAGTCGTATTAGTAATATCTTTGTCTAGATTCAATCATAAAGTGTAAGTAAGGTGACTTCACTGTGGAAAAATTTTACAATATGACGCGGATGTTAGATTTAATTCGCATGACTCATAAGTGGATCCATAGCTCAATTATTGAGAGAGAGACGGAGAAAGAAATCTGAGTCATACTTGGTCGGCTTTCTTGTTTGTGTTTCATGGATTCCTATAAGCTTATATTGCATGTGTACACTAACAAATCTGATTGTGCACTGTAAAAAGTTCCCATGCGCTAATATAAAAGACACTGCGATAGCCAGAGCTGAGATGGCATAGAGTTATTGTGTATATACTTATTAGGGATTGCAATACCGGTATTCTGGGAACCGGGATCCCGGCATTTATCGATACCAAAATACAAGTTTTAAACATTCAAAATACCGGTATTTAAAAAAAAGCAAATACAATGCAGAAAACGATATTTAAAGTCAACCGACAAGTTTTAAAAGAAATAGTTAAAAAAGCTAACGACTTTGGTTTTGGACAAATTAAATAAAAATAGCTAGAAGAGCTGAAAAATGCTCTCGTATTTAGAATTTTCATTTGGGGAGACGTCGGACTGCACTTTAGTTAACTCACCAATTGAGATCATAGATCATAGATATTTCAATCCCTAATACTTATATGTAAACATTATATAGGCACTAGATTATACATATAATTTACAGGGCTTTACACAGAAAAAGACACATATGTTTTTTTGAAATCTCAATTATTTTAAGGTTAACTCGATTGAGGTATGTATATGTGGCGATCAATTTATTATGTGTGCTGCATTATGAGTATATATTCAAGGCTCGAAATGGACCGGAATGCACCGGAGCGGCGTTCCGGTTCGTAAAATCCCCAAAATTATCGCTCCGTCTCGTGGACATATAAATTTGACCGTCTGAGCTAAATACGCATATAATATACAAATCTAATATACTCATTTTTTTATAAAATACACATACATACCAGATAACTATGTTGATATTTTCGTAAAATTATCGAGCGCTCCGGTTCGTAAAATATTCCACTTCGAGCGCTGTATATATTGTGGATGAGCACATATTATTAATTCGTCATTCTGTTCAGATATCGTCGAGTATCGACAACGCTGGACATACAGTAGTCTAAGGTGGTACAATACACCCTCCACTACCCGCCGTGTCTGTACAGCCATGGATTATGCCCGGCCGCCTTCCACAGCGCTGTATTGCTACATAATGAATGGGTAATTGCTCACATTTCGTCCCGAACGGAGCCGCACGGGACCGATTATTTGCAACCATGTACCTCGGGGCTAAAGATTGACTCTAGGAAAGTGAGAAAGTGAGGTCCTGTGTACCCGCGTACTGATGCTCGTTATATATCCAAGCTACAAAATAAGATAATAATATATTAAATTATATATAATTATAATACAAACATCTATGATCTCGGCAACCGCCGGTTTCGGTCGACGCAGCATCGTCAATCGTCAGAGCAGTCTGTAGTTACTCACTCCCCTTTCAGCTGAGTGACTTGCCAAAAACTTTCATAAAAAATCGTTTTTATATTCATAACTCTTGAGTTTTTAAAACGGGTCTATCTCGTAGTCGATTTGAATATTATATTTTTTCTCATGAAAATATTATTATAATAATTAATAACGGGCCGCGATTTGAATGCGTGCCATTTTGGTAAACTGTTGTGTTGAAACTTGACGAGATGTCTATAATTTGATATGTTCTGAAATGAAACGATCGTTTAGCGGGATATCTACTAAAAATGTAAATTATTACAAAAAACACTGCTGAAGATTTAAAAAAAATAATAGCATATTCTATATTCAAAAATAAATGATCGCGAAAGAAGCACAGAGGCATGTAAAATGGGCTAAGCTTTAAATATTTTTTTTCATATCAGTCAATTTGTAAAAATAACTTACATGTAAATAAAGACTTAATTACATTAGCAGAAATATGTTCGTTGATACATTATAATAATATACGAGTATAATCCCTATATATATAAAAATCTCGTGTCACGATGTTTGTGGTCGAACTCCTCCGAAATGGCTCGACCGATTTTTACGAATTTTTTTATTTATATTTGTTAGGTATGAGAATAGGTCAACAAGTATATTTCATACCGCTATGTGATTAGGGTATCTTTATCCAGAAAATTTTTCTTTTATTTTTTTGACAATTTTTTTTTGTATTTTTTTTATTATTTGGCATAAAAATATACCTATAACCCCAAATTTTCACCCTCCTACCCCCACCCTCCCATTTTTTAATCGCGATTTTATTATTTTTGTATGAACAATTTTTAATTTTCAATTTAACCGTCGTTCGTATTTCAAACAGAACGAAATTATTTATGTTGTTGAATGACAGATGGCGCTACATCCGAGAAGAATTCAAGAGAAGCGTCGCGTCATTTTGACATTTCATTCGGCATATCACAACGCAGTGCGTGCAAAATTTTGTACGATTTATTTTAATTTATCTATTTTTATGTGCGTGTATTACTGTGCACAATGCCAGCAAGACGCAAGGGGGGCCATTTGGACCGTCGAACGAATAAAGCAACAAACATGCGAAATAGTAGAGCAGAAAGAACAGATGAACAAATCCAACAAAATAACAAAAACGAGCGTGTGAGCATGTCGCAATTGCTTACATCTCAATCACAAGAGGCACGAGCTGAACAAAATCAACAACGACAATTGGAATGGAGCCAAGCGCGCTGGTTCGTAGTTAACACACGCAGAGAAAATGACCGACAACGCCAACAAGTACATCGAACATTTACATTCGCTTCGTTCCTTCGTCTCGCATTCGAGTACGAGCCAGATATTGAATATTCCGCTCATCCAAAAGTGCTGATTGGTGCTATGGACAAAGAATGTCGCCATTGTCATGCGCTCAAATTTAAATATGAGTCAGCCGGGATGTGTTGCGCATCAGGAAAAGTGCAACTACCAGAAATTGAGATACCACCAGAACCATTGAACGGCTTGCTCATCGGCACGGTTCCAGATTCAAACCTGTTCCTGAAGTCCATTCACACATTCAATTCATGCTTCCAAATGACTTCGTCCGGAGCAACAGAAATAGTTCACAATACTGCGGCAAATGGTCAACAATTCCATTCTACGTTCAAAATCAAAGGTCAAGTATACCACAAAGTAGGCTCATTGCTGCCAATGCCAAACGAACCACATACATTTTTACAAATCTACTTCATGGGCGCGGTGGTGAGGACATCAATCATGTGGATGCACGTTGCGGCTACAATAGCCTCAATTCGCCTAATGCCAGGCGCATCGTCGGCGAACTGGACGCCCTGTTGAATGAGCACAATGAAATATTGAAATTCTTCAAAGCACACATGCACGAATTGCAAAGTGACAATCACGCTATTGTCATCAATCCTGATAAAACACCAGCTGGAGAGCACGTACGTTGATTCAATGCGACTGTTGTTGACGACATTGCTGAAATCATGGTTGGCGACCGCACATCGACGCGAGAAATCGTGATTCGAAGAAGAAACAATAATCTGGAGTTCATCGCTGACACACACCGTTCATACGACGCTCTCCAATATCCGCTAATTTTCTGGAAGGGACAAAACGGATATTGCATAAATAGTAAAGAACGAGATCCTGTCACAGGTAATTCATTCATTATGAACATCATTACTCATTTTGAATTGAGAAAATGAATGGTTGATGTTTTTTTGTTTTTATCGGCGGTCATCGTCTACAGCGCTCTATTCCTCTTTCTGTCATAGATCCCATCCCCACACACTTACGATACATTCGTTATTTTTTATTTAACAACCAAAATATTCACTAGAAATAATTTATATGGCAGAACAACGTTTGCTGGGTCAGCTAGTAATATAATAATATACGTCCCACGATCCAGAATAATTACATGATACAGACGGGATACAGGAAAAATAAATGGTAAATAAAGTGAATATATTGTCAAGAATCATAATATTTTGACAGTAGCTTCTGAGTGGGGGGGCCCAAAAACTCCCCCCTTGGCTAAGCGTACATGGTTTCAAAATCTGCCACTTTGTAGTAAATATTGTCACATAACGACACTTTCGCGTTACAATCAGAACATTGGAGCGGACCTAGGGGCGGCATGGTATATGAAAGTATGGTGAAGCCGGCAAGTATGGCGAAAAAGTATGGTGAGACAGGTTGGTAATCAATTTGTGGCAAAATCTCCACGTTAACATTATATTATATGGGTACGTTATAATGACTAAAGTAAATCCTCCGTGATGCTCTGCATTTTTTTTTATCGCGTCGCCATTTCTCGTGAGTTATCGGCTGTTGTTGGCATGCTACATTCAGTTCTATGAGGAAGCCAAATCGTTGCCCATCTCTACTTTTAATACATTTATGGAGCGGACCCTTTTTTGAGTTGCTCCGCTCCGGGACTTAATACTTGCTCCGGCTCCGCTCTGGGTAAAATTTTTAAAGTATTATAATATGTATACTAATGTTTAAAAAAAAGTAGTTTTAAAACAATCGTCATTTTCATTATTAATTCTATTAAACAAAATTGTCGGCAGCAAATCGTCTCTCATTATTTGCCTCTTCTGTAAAAAAAAGTGAGGTTATTTATCACTCGGCATTGCTGCCGTATTTCAAATAATTCCAGTGTTGCAAAGTGTCAAAATATACTATTTTCATTGGATTTTAGGACGAAAATGTAATAATAAAAAACATCCGGAGCAGTGGAGCACTACAAATTTTCGGTGCTCCGGATAAAATCCCATTGCTCCAGTGCTCCGTGCTCCTCCGCTCCAACGCTCCAACGCTCTGGTTACAATAATTATTCGAGATAGGTCCTGTCAGTAAACACATTCAATGTTAAAATAATTACAAACGTAATATTGTATAATAATGTAGATTGTAGAATAATAATGGAATTTATTTTGTGTCATCAAGCTGTGTCATTGAAGTTTTTTTTTGTTACTAAATGCATCTCAAGCAGAAACCACACAGTGATTTTAACCAATCTTGGTATAAAAACAAACTTACAAAAAAGCACCTGTGTATGACGTTCTCAGAGTATTGAATTACTCGCCCATAAGTGAACTAGTAAAGCTTCATTCAACAGGTATTTTATCATTTGAGGTTGAGGTGACAGTTGGACAGGAGGACAGTTGAGGCATGACGTCGCTTCATTAATGAGTTTTATAATTCTCCCGACCCGTGGAAGCTGTAAGATAAAATCGGAAGCGTTAATCGAAGATTTTAAAGATTGTTTTTATAATTGGTCGATAATATCGAAGATGAAATGAACGAGTAGCCACAAAGTTGTCAGTAATAAAACTGTATGAAAATATTACAACAAACCAAACCAATAATAGGTAGGTACTAATACATAGTTACATATTTGAATTAAAATTGCATATTATTATGTCCTTAGCAGGAAATAGAGAATTGTAGAGGTTATATTCAACCCTACTATTGTCAAGTCTATGGTCATTGATAAACCATAGACAAAAAGATCAAACGGAAACAGTTGTTCTTATTAGCGCCTTCCTACGAATAAATCGACACGTGGCACCTTTCCTTTGTCTCTCAATAATATATCAAGATTCAAAAATAGAATATAAACTTTTATATAAGAAAACAACCATTTTATTTGTTTTAGAAGAATGAATACGTGTGATAAAAATGTATCGTCAGTCAAAATATATAAGTTGAATATCAAACAGTGCTTTCAATCAACCTTATACCAACTAATATCACATACAATAAGCAACCTTCGTACAAACATTATAATATCGGGACGAACGTTATTACAACGAAGTACAATTTCGATAGAATAAATAATGGTAACTGAAATACCTAACGGATGTGGAGTAATAGGCAATCGATCTTGAGTGTGGAAGAATATGGGATAAACTTAAACACGTGTCAAGAATACATTTATGCTTCATTATGACAACTTACTGCTCTCGGTTTATGCACTGACGCTCATTAAATATTGGTGTATTTGAAGTTTGCAACACACACTATTGCACGTATTAATGTGTGTTTCATTTTCATAGGATTCTCACACATTCAAAACTCTCCTTCAAAATGTAGTGTATTGTAGCCTGTCTGTAATCTGTTCTGTGCACCAGCACTCGAAATGGAAAAATTTACGAACCGGAGCGCTCTACAGTTTTCTGAAGATTTTTTCATAGTGAAGATATCAAAGTTTATGTGTTTTTTTTCATAAAAATAAGTGTGTTAGATTTTCTATTATATGGCCTATCCAGCTCAGATGGTCAAATTATTTATTACACGAGACGGAGCGATAATTTTACCGATTTCAAGAACAGGAACGGCGCTCCGGTGCGTTCCGGTCCATTTCGATCCCTGCTGTGCACTAAATAATAATATGATCTGTTGGAATACATCTATTCGAATAAGAATTGGCATATGTCCTTAGGCTATTTATAGATGTTGTAGGAGATGAAATCTATAAATAATATTAGATATATGAAAGTAAAACTGAAAAAAGGTTACAATGGTTCAATTCGAACATATTTAGTACCTATTCAAAGT
The DNA here is from genome assembly GCF_057557595.1 of Rhyacophila brunnea. Taxonomy (NCBI): domain Eukaryota; kingdom Metazoa; phylum Arthropoda; class Insecta; order Trichoptera; family Rhyacophilidae; genus Rhyacophila; species Rhyacophila brunnea. The sequence continues at coordinate 7,070,369 of NW_028232859.1, forward strand.
AATCAATACTTAAATGAAGTAATTTATAATATAAAATCTAAACATACTCGTATCTAAATGAATTATCTATTTGATGTTTTACTGGAATAATTATTCTACAATCTACAGTGTCGATATTCGAATCGAATCTAGAGATACTAGAGCGGTCGCCCAGACACCTGGATGACGCTGGCCTAGAATGGAGGTGGATGGAGGAGCCTAGGACCCGCCCTGGGATGTTGGGACACTTATGGTGATTTTGAGATACTTACTTAAAAATATATTTAACATTTTTGTCACGATACATTGTTTATACTGAATATGTACTAAATGGTAAGGGATTTCCATAACAACTGAACTTCTCTCTGTCACTGCTTGGATATGAAATGAGAAAGCTAAATTTATCTACTTATTCATAACTCAGTTATTAATAGTGATATAATATAATGATATTCCACTTTAATATCAAATTAAATTCACTACCAAAGGGTTAGGCCCAAACACACACATCTACTCACATATTGAACAGTACCATGCAGTTACTTACTATTATACTAGCTCAATATATTTTGTTTTAATGTATAAGTAGAAATACCTAACTGCCAGTGGCATGCGGTGACTTTAGCTTGAAGGGATTCTGTTGAAAATACATACAAACCTACTATTTGTCATAATATAATCTACTAAGGGTTTTGTACCTAACTAACTGAATCTTGACAGCATGGTTGCTCTGATATATTTTGAATATTAGCAATATAGAACATTTCAAAATATAGTTAAGTAAAATGTATCGTACGATTTGCGCAATAAATATCTACATAATATTTTTATACAGTACTATATCGATTATATGTGGGGACGCGGAGCATCCACAGCATCTATGAACCGCACGCTACTGCATTAGATATATTAATGACATTAGTGACCATTATTGATATGCAATTTGATATGGCTAGAGAGACATTTTGTCATTCAGCGATTGTGAAAAATATTATTTGCCTTAGTGTGTTGAGTGCCCAGTGCTGCAAAGCAGGTATCAATGACAAGAAATAAAACGGTGTTTCTGACACGCCACATACCTAATGTCCATTACAATATCTATAACATGCGAAAGGTGTATCAAAATAAACAAATACATTCTAATTGACATAAATTTTGAACATTTTAACATGATTCGATTTTAGCGACCCTGGTATCTGCATCTTCAGGCACCATGTAAGTATATCAGAATTATTATATCTACATATCGTAGGATTGCTGCCAAAAGTTGGTATTTAGAGTTACAACGGATCATTTGTCTATATCTAAATATGTATGCTAATTCAAGGTCATCCGATATATATAAAACATCCATATAAATCACAAAGAAATTAGCATTATACCTACCTGATTTTAGAGGGCGCGTCAAACTTCAAATTGCAATTAATTACTTCATAACAAGATTTCGAGACTTACCAAAATTTAGCAGTACCTCCAAGATAGCATTGTAAATATAAAAAAACATAATTTTGAAAAACGTACATGATATTAGAAAAAAAAATTGAAATAAAGTTGGACCAAGTAGAATCTTAATTTTCCGGGTGAGTATGTTCACTTCTAAGCTATCGATTCGTCTTTGATTTAAGTGAATTATTTCTTATAACTACGTTTAAACCAAAGAATTTGGTCTAAAAATAGGATTCTCATACGTTATTTCTGTTATTTCATTTAACATTATTATGCAAGCGTATGAATTAAGGTTAAGTTGGTAAACTCTACAAATATTATGATCGTCGTTTCCATTCCGATTTTCTTACATACGCAATGGCGGTCATTTCTTATGTTAATTGTGACTATGTACTCTAGTGCAGTTATTAATGATTTTACATAAATTTTACATGATTTTTAAACTAAATAATAACGCTGAAGTGTAGTATTAATGTATTGGCTGCTTAGCTACTCGTCGTAATGGATTGTCTTTTTATACACCGTGCAAATTGTCTAATAAATGTCATAGCAGTAGTCTGAAGTTCACTACAAATGAACCTGCAATGCGAAATCACCTTTAGCTAACTTAATCAGTAGACCAGTGGTTCTTTTTTGCTTCAATTTCATACATTTCATGGTCTTCAATATAAATGTGGTTTAAACTAAGTTTCTCAAAATTCCATCAATGAGTAGGCAATTTTCTTCGTGGTAAAAATTACTAGCTTATTCGTAATACACGTCTGGCGCTAGACAATTTTTTTATTATTGACGTTATGTTATCTCCTTATATAAGAATAAAAATATTTTTTTATTCATTAGGTAATGAATAAGAGCTTAAAGCTTGTGTTTTGTACCATATTTATAATAGGTATAGTACAAAACTTAAATTCATTAGAATTTAAATTCAAATTTCATGAGTACCTTCGGTCGAAAGTATTAGGTATTAAAGACTTGTGTTGAATTTTTTAACATTAAGTTATTTACTAGAGAGGGGTAGGTAACGATAGTTTTGGATAACAACGAACACAAATTCACAATAATTATTTTATGTTACAGGTTCTGTGTCAGGCCCATCCCAAATGTTTCAGTCGCCCTCCTGAGAAATCCCAAGAAGCCACCCTCCCCCTATCATAAAAAAACACACACATTTTAATTAAGATATAAAATGGCGAAATGAAGATGCATACAAAAATAAGTAGATTTTGGTTGCTATAAAACCAATGTAAATTAGTTTAGTATATAGCTACCAGTGGGTGCAGTTCATGGGCATCGCTAAATCAATCTAAGATGATTGATATATTTAATATACCCTTCAAACCTAAAACAAATTAATAACTAGATATAAAATGGGTACAAGTCGGTTATGGGGAAGCCAGCGGCTTACACATTTTGAAAATAGCCGATATACTGGATTATTTGTTAGTTTGGGTTAGTTTAGGTTAGGTTAAGTTAGGTTTGGTTAGGTAAGGTTTTTATTAATGAAATTCATGAATTTTGCCAAAATCGGCTATTATGACAATTAGCGCGGTTCCCGCCTGGCTACCCCATAACGCGTTAACCATTAACCCATTTAAGCGAATATTTACCGTGCCAAGGTACCTCAATTAAATCCAGTATCACTGTATTGCTAATATTATGATAAATACAGTTTACAGATTCTGTATAATGTATATTATTATTTATTTAAATATTTACTATCCACAAAGATTCTGCATCAGAGTGTATGTAGATAGCAAGTTCAGGTAATACACCTGTTAAAACTACTCATTTTGAAGAGCATATCCTTCTTCTTAAATAAGTCACCGCACGCTATGTACTGATACCTACCTATTAATTACCTGTATTAATTTGTTGACAGATGACGGATTTTTCTCTTGCCTTTAAATTCGGCTGCTTTTGTACACTACATATTTTGCATCTATAGCGGCCCTGTATGTGTACAAATAATCTGGTTGTGATTGTATAAAATTCTTGTTCAGTTATATAAAAGACATAAAAAGGGAAGAATTATTGAGTTTGCATAGAGAAGACTTTCACGAAAACTTTCTAGATGTGGTCATTCGCATCAATAGTTTTAGAAATAGGACAAACATAATTTAAGGATAGATATAACAGAGTGGAGGATGTATTAACAGATGTTTTAACGAGAAATTGATGCCACTTGCCCAACCTATTAGTTACATAGTCCGGGTCCAAACACATATTGAAACATATCATGTAAATTTGTCAGACCTGGGAGTCAAACCCGGGTATTATAGGCCTGACGCGGAACCGCTCGGCCATCGTGGGCGTCCAAATATTTACAGGGAACACTGACCACAATCATTACGTCTACCTATGTATGAAGACGATATATTTTATTTTGTGACTACTTGTTGATATTGGTATTTTTCGTAAAGTCAACATACGTCATAACATATTCAACCAAAAACTCCCAACCTTTTCGATGTTCCGCATTTCCTGCAATACTGTTATGGGGGTGGGAACCTTAATAAAACTTTTCCGAAATGTACGGGGCAGGGCATAGAAAAGGTTGAGGAAACCTGATTTAAGATATGATATCATTATCATCATCATCAGCATAATCATCAGGCGGGTTCGATCTACTGCTGGATGAAGGGCTCTCCAAGCTCAATCCACTATTATCGCTACATATCAGTTATTTGATAAGATATGATACTTGTATATTTATAAAAAAATACAATTTTAATTTTTGAACCATAAATTGAACCACATAACTACAGTACAGCAAGTGAAAAAGATGATTTTTTTTACTCAGTGCAATAATTACAAATTCAAAAATTTCAATATAATATTATATTTGTTCATTCTTGCTTTTGATTCGGATTTCAAATTTTCGTATGTTTTCAATTTATGTTTATCCATTTTTCTTGAAGATAAACATTCTTATATGAAATTTCAGCCAAGTATACTACCTATACCAATAATATCTTGCACCCAGTCTGTGAACCCTTATCTAGAATCAATATTATAGACCGAATAATTGTTTATATTATCATATAAATTGAGTTTTAGATTATGGGTTTTTAATTTGAACTTCCTCCGTTATTAATATCAAATGACTCGCATTCTCTTACTGATTGACCGCTTAGTGCTATAACTGGGGTTTAATCAATATTTAGTTACAATTACCGCCTGTTTACTGGTCACCCTACACCACAATATTCAGCCACTGTGACTATAGGGCGGTCACGAAAAATGTTGCTCAACATCACGATGTCGAAAAAACTGGAATAATTAACGTCAGTACGCTTTTGGAATGTGGATTTGGCTTATCCTAATTTTTAATTTGGTATTGAATTAGAATTATGGCTTATATTTGGACACTATTATTAGAATTACATACAATCTCTCAATATTTAAATTGTCACGTTAATAGAATAGGTCGTAATTTTACTTAAAATAATTTTGAATATGTACCTTCATATGCAATGAGACTGAATACACCACGGTGGTACTGCCAGAAACCGTGTTGTGATTTTACAATAATCTTCAAAAGATTTCTAACGTGTGCTTACCCTCCTGACAAAGAGGTATCTTCACTTGGCCGTCTTCCGCCCTCATCTAGGAGTGCCCGAAAGGTCAGTTACCAATAGCTTATAATTATCATGTGTTGCAAATATTGCGATAAAGATAAGCACAAATGTTTCAATTGGTGATGTGATGAGTTTAAGAACTTGGATTGCACTAAACGATGTTGAGCCCCTACGAAAAATTTCAACTACCAACGAACCTAAAAATATCAATGTATCTTTTTCTGACAATTACACCATGAATGTGAGCACACAATAATATTAATGGTATATCTTTTTGTATACAAGTATATACACATTGGAGCTTACATAAGAACAAGCAGCATCTGTCAATAGGGAGACGGCAGATCACGACACTAAAAGCGCAAGATGGAAGTATCGTGCGTAACTGGGATCATCTACTGGACACTGTTGTAGAGTTTTACAGCGCTCTATACAAAGATGACACTGACATCAATTCAGATCTTCCGGTGAACGGAGAATATGGAGATCCTCTTCCCGAGGTTACTACCACAGAGGTGGAATATGCTATAATGTGCATGAAGAGTGGGAAAGCCCCGGGAGAAGATGGGCTGACTATCGATGTTCTCAAACGGGCCGGGAGGATGGTGAGCGAAGTGCTCGCACGTCTGTTCACGTCTTGTCTGCACGAAGAGAACATCCCAGAGTCATGGAAAAATGCCTCCATTATTATTCTCCATAAGAAAGGAGACACTGAAGATCTGAAAAACTATCGACCTATTAGTCTACTGCCAATTCTGTATAAGGTTTTCACGAAAATACTCTCAAACCGTCTCGAAACAATTCTAGACGAGAACCAACCAAGAGAGCAAGCCGGATTCAGAAGAGGCTACAGTACTATGGATCATATACAGGTCGTCAGGGAAATCATAGAGTGCTACCAGGAATACAAACTGCCATTATATCTTGGTTTTATAGACTATGAAAAGGCGTTTGATTCCATCAAAAAATTCTCAATTATAGACGCCCTTAGCAACCAAGGAATTTCCAGACGCTACATAAACATATTGAACAGTATATACAGTGATGCCACAGCATGCGTGAAACTCCACAAACGGTCGTGTAAATTCCCCATTAACAAAGGTGTCCGGCAAGGTGATACCATTTCACCTAAACTATTCACGGCTACTCTTGAGCACTTATTTAGGAAGCTTGATTGGTAGGAAAAAAGTGTTCCAATTAACGGAGAGCACCTCAGTCACCTGCGCTTTGCAGATGATATTGTTATACTCTCACAAGACCAAAAGACATCCAAGGTAGAATGCAAGAACTCGCGGATGTCAGTCAAACCGTCGGTCTAAAGATAAATGTCTCAAAGACAAAAGTGATGAGGAACTGTTTTTCGGACCATGCGATTATCTGTATTTCTGGCACCCAACTCGAGCAAGTCAGCAGCTACATCTATCTCGGACAGCAGGTGTCCATAGACGGAAGCATGCACGATGAAATTGCTCGAAGAACAAAGCTGGGATAGAGTGCTTTCGGACGTCTGAATAGTATCTTCAAGAGTGACCTACCATTATGTCTTAAGCGTAGGGTGTTCAACCAATGTGTGCTACCCGTGCTCACGTATGGCTGCGAGACGTGGACCCTCACCACGAGAGATGTCCAAAAGTTAAGAGTCACACAGCGAGGCATGGAGAGGTGCATGTTGGGCATCACGCGAAAGGACCGTAAGAGAAACGAATGGGTTAGGAAGCAGACAAGAGTACGCGATGTAATAGACGTTGCCAAACAGCTGAAATGGAGATGGGCGGGGCACATTGCTCGCCGAAAGGACGGCCGCTGGACAAATGCCGTCATCCAATGGTACCCAAGGGGTACGAAACGGCCACAGGGTCGCCCTAAAAGCCGCTGGATTGACGAACTGGTAAAGTTCGGCGGAAATACGTGGCAGCGAACGACACAGGACCGAGAGAGTTGGAGAAAGCTTGGGGAGGCCTTCATCCAGCAGTGGATTGACCCCGGCTGATGGTGATATACACATTATTGTTTGGTTATGTAATATACCTATTTGATGTTAATTTCAGAGACATTGTTATATTTTGGGTAATATTGTACAGGTAGCTACTCAATTTGTGACAAATATGCATAATTATTAGATTTTTGTATAATTTCACTGATTTGAACTGTTTCGAGGCCCCCTTTTAAATCTTATGATAAATCGATTGCGTCATTAACGTCAAAAAAAATCTGCCGCTGGTTTCAATCACATACGTCATACAATACACAATGTATTTAGGTGGAGACCTTGGAAGAATGGGGCAGGACCGCTGTAAATAAAGCAATATGAATCCTTATTTCAATGTAGATAAAGTTGATCTTTTAAACATATACCAGAAAGGCAGCTGACTTAGAGCTCACGATTTAAGGGTCTTCAATTTTGGTTTTTAAGGGTGAATATGGATTTTTTTCGTAATGCATATAATAAATCTTACAACGATTAATATGATGTTAATTATGGTGTTTGGATTTTTTACTCGTGTCTGTTAGTTGGTGTAAAAGGAAAAATACCATGTAATATAGGTTTTTATCTACCTACCGAAAAGGATTCAAAACATTTTACGAATAACAGGAGACGTCAAGAACTCTTGAGTCAAGAGTTACTATTTATACTGACGAGATTGCACTTAGGTACTTTCGATTATTCCGAAATAATCAATTATTTCGAAATCTTGTAAAGCTTTTGTTAAATAATATTTCTATCTTAATTACAAAAACTGGTAAGTAATTTATATTTTCTTCCTGATAATTTTGAATTTTGGAGAGAGCGTTTATAAATACTAGGTACCTACCCCAGGCCTCGAATTTTCTCTGAAGGTCCTTAGTATATCAACGGTTATTTCAAAATAGAAATATTAGAAAATATAAAATTACTGTCTTACAAGTGTATACATTTTATGAGATATTCTTTTTGTAAGGCATAGTCGTGTGAAAGTGAAGTGTTTAATAAAATATTAGATGCAAGATTCAACCACATATTGCAATCAGCAGAGCGTTTCGGAATACTTGCCTCTAACTTGTTGCGACTTAGTTTGATATCCTGGGAAAATTTGATGTAAGGATAGGTTGACAAGTGTATAATATCAGAAAAAATGGTGTGGAGGAGATATGTTGAGAGATATGAGACAATTTTATTGTATCCTTACGGATGTGTTGTTTCATAATGTAAGTACACATGTTGCATTTCTGTTCATTTATGATAATTTGACAAATCAGAATAATACACTATTCTTTTCATTCAGTTGATTGTATATCCTCATATAAAATTATGCTTAAATTGATAACTATACCATTACCGACTCACTCAAATATAAAATCTCAATAGTACTAGAACAGTCAAAAATGAAAGTAATGTTTTGGTTAGTTTATGATCCGTATTTCACACACATAATAGAACACTTAGGAATAATGTTGACGCATATGGTAATGTAGGTATTGCGTTAATTTTATAAGTAGATGTATTAAAAGCACATCATTTTACTTCCTTCGCTGTGGTTAGGCGGAGGTCTACAAAACTGCCTAAAAAATAGATTACAATATTATTTACACAGTTCGTCTACTGAATGGACGCAGGTGTCCAGTAGGATAAATTAAATTTGAATTTAGTTTTAATTCAGTTGAAGGGCTGCTCGTTGAAACATTTTCCGAGTCTCGACCACATTCAGTGGTTAATTGTTTCGATCTCGTTGGCCACTCAGACTTGATTCTGTGTGACGTGTCTTTGACTACAATATACGTACTACATACAGTATTGTCACTCATGGGTGGAGAGCGTGCAATTTTGAAAGGGTATTTAGCTTTAAAAATACAATTGGGCTGTTTTGAAAGGTTTGAAATGCCACTATAGGCAATCATGGTTTCTTCTATTACGATTTTAATAAGCAAACAGGAGTTTATCACACAATTAGACAGATTCGTATTTTGTTTATATTGCTATCAAGCCAACCACACTATAATGTTCTGGAACCGCTAATAAGTATTTTAATATAAAAAGTTCAAAAAACTCCCTCTAGTTCAGTAACTGAATATCTACGGCTATTTTTAAAGTTTTTCACAAAAGTAGTACCTAAGTATTCAGTAGTAAATTAAAGATGGCAGTGGCGATGCTCCCTTGAGAGCGCTGGAGCGGTGAACACCCACCCACTCAATTAATGCGAAAAGACTTATTTTTTTAAAATAAGTATTTCATTTATATTTGATTAATTAAAAGTGTTCTGATCTATTACCGTAGTCATTAATTCATATACAAAAACAAATTCTAATATGTGTTTTTAACCGGCTATTTTAAACATTATATGTTGATGGGAGTGATATCCGATATCGCTCGACCAAAGCGCCTATTTCAATTTCTTTGCAATGAGAAAGAGCGTCGTCTGTCGCGTGGAATAGCAAATATGTAAATATTTTTTCTGCGTGCTCCGGAGCGACAGTTTCAGTCGCTCCCGGCCCGAATGCGGCTTCATCGGTTTTAAAACAATACAGCTCGTATCACACGTACAATTATTATTGTTTGACAATTTTTATTCAATATTATTATACAAATTAATTCTTTTCACAGTACGTATATTAAATTTCCGCACATGTTGACAACATTTCTCAAATTTAGGTGAAGTACAATTTAAAAATAAACTTCAAGTTTTTTTCAGTTTGATAACTAAATTCACAATGTTTATCAAGTATGATATCTCTCCAAACTAGCTCTGTGGGGGGTTTAATATGCGTGGTAGGGTGGAAATCGTAAAATATCACGGCTACATGCTTAAATAATGTCAATTTTGATGAGTTACTGCTTTCAAGAGCCACAATAAATCAGGTCACCTATTTTCTTAATTTGTTATTGAAGTAAGCAAATCCTTAATATGTTGCTTCTCATTAGCGGAAGTCCTATTTTTTTTATTGGAATTGAATGATAAATGGCCATGTTGATAATAATATTCTCAATAGTTTTTTTTTTGATTTTTTGGTGAAGTTTTGATGAAGGCAAAGGCCTTTTTACGGCAGTCAAAAGGTGAAAAAAGTGAACTCCCAGTAAAATAACTCACCGGTCGCCACTGAAAGATGGTAGTAGCTCTTCGGTCTAAACGTGAAGAAAAGTGAAAATTAGGTGTTTTTGCATAATTCGCGATACACCGGTAAAATTTTACCAAATTTTACGAGAGCAAGTATAGAGTTTTATAGTCGTATATTTCTAATTTTAATATTACAATTACAATCACATGGGTTAAAAAAATTATACATATTTACATTTACTGGCATGGATGCTTCGACAAGCGTCACCGTCGAATATGGAAGGACTCTTGCAAAGCAATTCTCAAGAGTAAATAGTCCCAGAACATCGCAATAATTTTGATAAAACTTAGAAGTCAATGAAAGCAGGTGGTTCTTGCTCTTATTCATTAAGGTTTTCATATTACCAATGCAAACATCTGGAAATTGGATAAATAAACAGATATATAAAAAATATATACTTCATTTTCACTCTTCATTCCATTTTTGTTTAATGTGTAAGATGTTTGTTATAAAAAAATAAGGTTTCGAAATCTTGGTTTCAATCAAGTTTCCTCTTAACTCAATATAATTAATTTTACGATACAATTTTTATCATATATTACGTTTTAAAATATATGTAAGTTATATAAACGTCTACTAAAAATAAAAAGGTACTGTTCGGTTATCAGGAATACAGCGGAAAACACATTTTGAAAATACCCGATATAGTGGATTATTTGTTAGTTTGGGTTAGTTTAGGTTAGGTTAGGTTAACCTGATAAACAATCCAGTTTATCGGCTATTTTAAAAATGTGTTTTCCGCTGTATTCCTGATAACCGAACAGTACCAATAAAAAAGTATATACTATCACCAACACATTCTGATGTTCCGTCCTTTATTAAAAAAATCTAACAAAGATATTCCTTATTCGACATCACAATCCCAAAATGAACTTTCGTAAAAGATTTTGATACGCCACTGATCTCATTTTATATGACCAGTTGTATGGAATAATGTAATCTATTGATTTTATCGACGTTCGACTGATGCGAACCATTAAGTAACCAAATTTGATTTAAATCAAAACACACAAAGTAATCCAGGCAATACGATATTTTCAAAATAATTTTTGACAATAAAAAACGTATGTGGCCTCCGCTCGACGCAGAAGTAAAACTTAATAATCGACAGTAACGTGCAAATTGACTATTTGATAGTTAGAGATATTAATAAAACCTACTAATTTTTAGAATAGATTAGAATTTATAAACATATTTTTTGGTCTAGGAAATCATTGTCTTGTTTTCATGCCGAAGGAGATTTGTTATAATATATTTATAATAGTATTTGTACTATAATTAGTAATCAATTCATTTCATTTATGTCGACTGTTTTATTTTTAAAATATTTTTTTTATTTGGCTGGTCCAGACATTCGAGTACAACAGATATGTACTTATGTCAAACTTTAAGTAGGAAGGCTGTAATCTATCACACTATCTCATTGTCATTGTAACTTAAGCAAACGTTTTATATTTAACTGGGGAGTCTGCATTATATAAATTAAATAAAAACACTTGCCATATATCTAAAAATCACAAAAAATACTCAATTCCCATTCGTCGTGAAAATTAGTTTTTATTTTCTTTCGGACACTCGTTTTACTCACCGTCAAACTATTATCCTACTGTGCAAAGCGCCTACTGCGCGATAGTAACTTGAAACTTCGGATTATTTTAAAGCGCGGGGATTCACATATTGTCTTTCTATTACTTCTGCGGCAGGCCAGGATACAATACGTATCAAGTAATAAGACAAGGTCTCAAGGGTTTATCCACGGTTAGAGCTTGTCCAGACGAAGGCATATATCGCCGCGAGTGCTTTTGGATAGATCAATAAAGTCACCTGTACTCGATTGCGTGCAAGAGGTGACACTTGTCGAGTGAATGTGGACGGCTCAATGAGGTCCCCGGGACCTGGAATGCGCGCGAGTTTTTACCTGCCTGTCAAATCAAGCCATCCGGACAGTGATAATACTTTACTACAATAGATTGACGGTTTATATATAATTTTTTTAATAAGCATATAATTCGGCGTCATAACGATCGTTTAATTAACAGCAAAACTTAATCATTTTTTCTACAAATACAGAGAAGCGTTTATTTATGGGATATGGAGGCGAATAAAACATTTCCCACTCTATTCTAGTTCAAATATAAATTTGACTTTGAACTAAGATTTTTTCCGCCTGCGTCGCGCTTATTTTTCTATGCGCCACGCTAAAAATATTTAATGGGTTCCGTTATGTTCAACAAAATAAAAAAGGTTTCCGTGTCTGAATTTAATTGGAAATCAGTTAGATCGTAAATGGTTCAAAAAAAATCCTCAAATTTTATAAATTTAAAACCTGTTTTTTCGCGCATGGAATAAAATTCAAGTCAAAATATTTACTCACAAAAATATTCTTATTGTGACAATCGTAATTGCACCGTTTCAACGTGTAAATACGAAATTGTCAACAGTTACGACATAGATACAACAAAAAGGTGTGTTTTTATAATAACGTTATTGACGAGCCACTCTTTGCTTATATTGTTCAGTGAAGAGGTGTAGAAAACTTTGCCACACATTCCTCAAGCCTTTTTGTAAATCTTTACAAGCATTACTTTTTCGATGTCTCAGTGACGGTACGTGCAAAGATGCATGATTTTTCAAGGGACGCAGTGTTTACTTGGTAAAGTATACTATAAAGATAAACTTAATTGATAAAGCTCATCACATGAACGAAACATAAAGTGATCGTTATATTTTGTATAATATGTATTTTGTTAATAAATTATAATTAGTTTTGAAGAAAATATTCTAGTTTGTTTTTTTAAAACTCATAGTTATATGCCATAGGTAAAAATGCCAGGAGAAATCCGCTAAATCAATATCTAGCGAGTTTCTCCTTTGACCGCTCCATACAACGAGGTGTACACAACTACAATACAGCCAAAATCAAGTATTTTATTGAACATCGATAATTTTGAACTTATGAGAAAATATAATACTATTATAACCAATAGAAAAAATCTTTTTGAAAAAAGTAAGACACCCAGCAGGAATTGAACGTGCATCTCTCGGGTATCGCGCCCAGGCACATATACCACTATGCTAAAAGAGCCATTTTAGGAAAGGAATTTTAGGGATTTTCTAAGAAAAAAAAGTTTTTTCTATTGGTTGTGATATACTCTCTCAGTTAGTGTTTTTCTAAAATTATATAATGTTCAATAATCAGAATGATATATTCTTAAATCTTGTGAATTATTCGTTTGAATAAAAGAAATAGTTAATTAAAAATTATTAGCAAGTACAAGAAGTTGCTTAAAAAATATTGGAGAAATTCCTAGACGTCGGTTAGTAATCATTTGTAATAGTAAAATACGAGGGTGGGTCAATAAGTCCTTAGAAAAGCCGACAGGTGGCGCGACTAGTACTGTAAGCGGTTTGTTTTCATGCAGCGGCACTACCGATTCAGTATGCTGCGAAGTTTCAATCAGATTGGTCGGGTTGTTGTGTGTTTCTCGTACATTTAAAAAAAAAATTTGCTTGTGGAAAATGGAAAAATGGAAAATGGAGAAAATTGAGTTTAGAGCTGTTATTAAACATTTTAATATAAAAGGGTTAACAGCAAAGGAAATAAAAAATGAGTTGGATTTAGTTCACGGCATATCTGCTCCTTCACTTGCAACTATTTATAACTGGTTAAATGAATTTAAACATGGTCGTACATCAACAAAGGATGAACCACGCTCAGGACGTCCTGTAGAGGTGACTACACCAGAAATGATCAATAAAATCCACGATATGGTGTTAAGTGACCGAAGATTAAAGTTGAGTGAGATAATTGAGGTTACAGGGATCTCAAAAGGTAGCGTCATTTCTATTTTACATGACAAATTGGGCATGAAAAATATTTCTGCAAGATGGGTGCCGCGTTTGCTCACAGTCGACAATAAACGCAATAGGGTGGTGGCCTCTAAAGCCCTGTTGTCGCTCATGCAACGCAATCCGGATGAATTTTTTCATCGCTTTGTGACTGTAGATGAAACATGGATACACCACTATACTCCCGAGACGAAAGAACAGTCAAAGCAGTGGATTGCGAAGACAAACCATGTCCAAAGAAGGCGAAAACCGTAAAATCAGCTGGTAAGGTTATGGCTACTGTATTTTGGGATGCACGTGAAATTATTTTCGTTGACTATTTGGAAAAAGGAAAAACAATAACAGGGGATTATTATGCATCTTTATTGGACCAGCTAAAAAACGAAATTGAAGAAAAACGGCCTCATTTAAACAGGAAAAAAATCCTCTTTCATCAGGACAATGCCCGTGTTCACACATGTTTACGATCAATGGCTAAAATTAAGGAAATGAAGTTCGAATTGGTCGACCACCCACCGTATTCGCCAGATTTAGCCCCCAGTGACTTTTTCCTTTTCCCAAACTTAAAAAAATGGCTAAGTGGACAACGTTTTTTTTCAAATGAAGTAGTCATCGATCGGACAAATGCTTATTTTGAGGACCTTCCGAAAACTTATTTTTCTGACGGTTTAAAAAAAATTGAGAAACGTCTAACCAAGTGTATTGAGCTCCAAGGAGATTATGTTGAGAAATAAAAAAAAAATACAAAAATAAAAACTGTTTTAATGCTTTTTTCTAAGGAATTATTGACCCACCCTCGTAGCTACCTACTTTGATTTAATAAACAAAAATCGATTGCCGAAGTAACATGATTTCGAAGAGCGCTGAGTGGTAGGTATTTAATAGCCAATAGCTTAAATATTGTCGTCATTAGTATGTCTTCCGTAGCATAATGGTTGGATGCGACGAGTTTGGGGCGTTTACCCGTTGGAGATGCCGGTTCGATTCCCGACCGGTTGGCTTACTTTTTTCAAAAAAAGTTTTTCCTATTGGTTGTGATATACTCTCTCAGTTAGTGTTTTTCTAAAATTATATAATGTTCAATAATCAAAATGATATATTCTTAAATCTTGTGAATTAATCGTTTGAATAAAATAAATAGTTAATTAAAAATATGAATATGAATTTATATTTAAGTAATATACATTTCTTTTTAGATAAATGGCGTTTTGATTTGAATTCAGACATTGAATTTAATTATAATAAGTACGCGAACTATGGAGCATCGCGGCAGTGTACAAGATCGCAATGAAATGACTATAGGATAGATAATTTATAGAAATTGTTAATTTGGTGTTGCATTGATTTTCTGTTTGTAAATCGGTTAACTGAACTATGTAGTTCAATATTAAGTCGCAATATCATTAAATTAAGTCTGGTTGCATTGAATTACTGGTGCGACGAGCTGCCACTGCGTTTTATCGAGCTCGGGGCCAGGTATGAGGTAGCCATGTGTAGTGAAATGCGATTAGGTTTCCGCGGGCGGTCGTGTCAATCAAATCACCCCGCGGGCCCCTGCGAATCGCAACAGGGGCGGCGTGAAATATATCGTCACTAAAAGTAATTACAAATATTTATTATGTACGTGACGTTATATCCAATTCATAAGAGAGCGAGAAAACATCTATCTTGTTTGCGATTTATTAATATAGGTATTTATATAATCATATGGCGATAGTAAAAAAATCGATGTGTGTACTTATGTACGCGCATCAGAAGTTATACTTCTTTGGCGTAACAAAACAAAAAATATTATTGCAGAATGTACCTACTTTGGAAGAAAAAAATCTCAAAACCTGTGTTTGAAAAATTTTGCAAACCGCTATTTCGACCTTCATTGCTTACACAGATGACTGTACAACTATTTTCGTTGACAATAATATTTTTTTACAAATCAAAAGTAAAACATAGCCTATGCCCTATTTAATGGTTTAACTGAAATATGATATTGGCTTTTGTGATGAAACATAATAATTATTATTGTCTTATGAGATATACGACAAATATTATCCTAAACTGTAAACATATGTATTTTTGTGGATGAAGTGTCTAAATATTGTAAATTTACAACATACCATTGTTTGAATTATTTACCAACTCAACATTCACAAAATTTATTGATATATAATTTTAATCATGACAGCACTCAATATCACAGCTGAAAATTACAAACCTCCAGCATTTAGAGCACCTGAACGTCGCCGCGCAAAATAAATGTTGCATCGGTGGGAAAAACTCCGTCCCACGCCAAATTAATGCGTTACATTTGCGCGCGCAACTTCGTCCCACGCCAAAAATACACTCTGATCTGTTTTCCCAGACGCGCCTAAAGAAGTATAACTTCAAAATAGTACAACATTTTGTTCAAAAAGAAAAAGACATTAGAAAACAAAATCACAGAATTGGTTCACAATAGGAATCTAGCTGGGGAACCGGCAAAGCGCCAACCGACGCAATAGCTACCGACTTGATCAAGTGTAAGGCAGAAACTCCTCTGGGTAAGGCATACGTGTTACATAGCTCCACGATACGTTCTTTTGTCTGAATTTCACCACATTCGCAAAGTAGGGACCCTTTGAAGCCCCATGTATGCATAATTTAAGAGGGGACATGCTCGTCGTAGGTCAAAATTGAGTTTTTTTGTATTTTCAAACCATGATCCTGGACACTCCTTAAACGTTGTAGATAATTTATTTATATAATTTTGAAGCCTTATTATCCTTTATAGTTATTTTAAACATTTGATGACTGCATAAAGTATTTTTGTTACATAAAATAGTATTCTTTTAAGCCTCTCGCTCTAATGTTTTAGAATATAGTCATATTTCGGTACATAACTGTGCAGTGGTGTTAAGATTTTTTACGTTTATTATTTTTTGAACGCATTTATGAAACCATTAGTATAATTTATTATCAGATAATTTTTGTAAAATATTCACGATAAAAAATTATATTGATAATCTCTGTGATCCCAAATTTGACAAGAATTAGGCATTTTATTATTCAAAAAATCGGCAAGATTAACACATTTGAAGATGATTCTAAAGATACTTATTATAAGCTATGTCTTTGACCATTCAAGTGTGATAAACATCCTACGAATAATGATTGCTTTATAATAATTATTGATCTAAGAATAAGGTAGTGTTTTTTTTGAAATACGCCATTTCTTTTGTCATTCCCTACACACTCCCTACTTCAATTATAGTTTGTCAAGCAGCTACTCTCCTACATTCCGAAAAGAATTTTTCAAGCGAAAATGCTTCGTTGGTGGAGTTGGTTGGTGGTGATGTTATGTCAGCATAGAGCGGAAGTTTTGCATTGTTTATTGATTAAACATAATATAAACTACCAAAACCTTTCGCTTTGTTTGGTGCATGCCTATTAGTCTCCACATAGTGCATATTTTATGTTAGCCATTTTCAAAACCCATTGCACCCAACACACGTCGAATAAACAACACGGTGGTTAGCCAATCTGCTCCTTAGATGCGTAAACATTTTCAGTGATGCAACTTTTGTTTTAAAAACATTTTTTTCTAAGAGTAATTGCTTTGTATTTTTATTATAACTTGCATTACATTTTATTTTTTAAATTTAAATGTTATGAAAGTTTTGAATTAATAATTTGTTCTGCATACAATGTTTGAAAAAAATAAACAGCTGATTTTTGCAAGACGCGGAATTCGAACCCGCATTAAGGCGTCAGAGATTGACAGTATGGCAATACTCTGTATAATAAATGACGACACATTCATAAATTACCCATTTAAAAAGTTTTATTTATCATACCGAATTATAAAAAATTACGAATATAAAAACCTCTGTCAACTGTTTAGAAAAAAAATGTCCATTCAATCGAGATTATGTCCACTAACATAATATTATGTGAAATAGAGAATTTAAGATAAATAATTTAATGCTAGTTTTTTAAACAAACTGTTTTATTATCGACAGCATGAAATTTTTAATTTATTTCTCAAGATTATTGTAATTTCGAAAAATAATTAATATTGTTATCATTAGCATATTATTTTGAAAGAAATAGGGAAGTGAAAAGCTTTTAATAGATTTAATAAAAAAAACGATACTAAAAGTATTTAAATGTTTCTGACAGTTTCTCAGAAATGTCAACTTAAAAAGTACCTCTGTCAAATGAATAAGATGAGAAAATGTTGACAATCGAAAGAATTATTTCGAAGAAGCTTTGACAAACGTTTTTACAATAAACCGATTAAATAACCCTTTGGGGGCGGATTTATACAGTCATTTTTTTCTTTTATGATATTTTTCTTAGTCATATTAATTTATTACACCCGATATATTTTCTCTAGTTATAACATGACATGTATGTTTCAACTAGTACTAGAGGAAATTAATTGGACATTTCTGCTATGAATTCCAAATAAAAATTCTGTACACTACTTATATAGATACTTTTAAATAATCGATACCCATGATATAATCAATGAGATCTTTATTATGAAAGAGAAACCGAAAAAAACAGTACGAACGCTTAATAAAGACTAAGTTAACTGCAAGTAATTTTCTATTACAAATTCATTTATAGCCTACGTCATCTTGTTATCGTCTGTATTTGGTACATTTCATTATCATAATTTATTGAATAAAAAGATATGGCTAAAATAAGTCCTGAAACTTCAATTTGTTATTAATGTATGGTGAACCATTGGTATTTAAAATATTTAGATACCTACCTAAGCAAGAACATAAACTTACAAACATCGTAAAAGCGTAATAGCGCACGTACACGTAAAAGTGCTGACTGTTTCGCCAATCTCATTCTTTAAGCGTAAACGAGACGCGTTGTTGGCATTTTATGGTGCTATGTGACTGGTTGTGAAAATTTGTAAACGTCGAAAATGCTCTGCGCGGTGTAGTTCGTTTGACACTATTGTTTTACTGCGCAGGCGCATATAAAAAGTTCTAACTATCGAGTGAAAATTCAAAATCTGCTGAACTTTTTTCATCCATTATGGCTGTGATAATACGTAACGTCAGCAGTAAATCAATAACGTGTAAACGGGCTATAAACGCATTGTTAAGATATCAATGAGAAAGCCAGTCATGGATTAAGGCTTCAAAGCAAGTTTCGCTTTACAACTTAATAATGGCCAGGCTATAAAACGAAAGAAATAGAAAGCCTGCCTGAATGTTATTAAATATGACTAACATTTGATACACGTTTAGTTTAATATGTGACAATTTTAAAATTTGAATTATGAAAATGACATATTTTCAACACGTGTTTAAGTTTATTCTATATTTCTCCACACTCGAGTATTAAACCTTGTTGCAACCTCACCCAGGAGCAAACTCACTTCCCATCATTGTTGTGTTGCGTGATTACAGGCATGAAAAAGGTAGTCACTTTGTATCAAAATAGGTCTTCTTGTATTGACATAATGAAACAAAATTGCAAAGCCAAAACCAAATTTCAGCCAGCCAGAATGTTGGTTGTATGAAATCAAAATTTATTGTTTTGTTCCATACAATATTTTTAAATCAAGACGGAATAAGTTTGGAATATAATAAGCTTATTATTGTCATAAAAATATTAAGAGTTAATGAATAATTAGTGGGAACTTTGTAGGTATATATTATTTTCAATACATAGCGCTCGACCGATGACCTTATTTGTTTTCATTGGGTAGGTGATGTATTATTGTCATTTAAATAAACATTAACAACGTTGTCATTAAAAAATCGAATATATTATTTCATACTTGGAACATACAAGGATGTTTAAATTAAGAACAAAACGAATATTGGTGCGGTGTGCGGTGGATGATTGACACGGCCACCTAGAGTTAATTTGAAATTTAAAACCCCGTTTTCAATTTACATTTCACACTGTCGCGTCGATTAAAAGCAGCAAAAGCTCCGGAGACATCTTGTAAAAGGAATTCTTGATTGTTTCGTTTTTTTTCACGTTCCAAATTTGAATTTAATTTATTCATTTAATAGTTGTTAATGGTTGTTGAGTGAGACTTTAGCTTTTTTTATCCTAAACATCTAGCTATATTGGTGGAAAAATAAAATTTGCATGGAATTTAAATAGTGATAAAAATAATGTATTACGGTAGATACCCGCATACTATCTCGCCGAACAAAAAGCACTCTTTACAAGACACTTGTAACGCCAGTGCTCACCTACGCATCGGAAACCTGGACATTAACTCTGCGAAATGAACGAGCCCTGAACATTTTTGGAAGAAAAATTCTCCGCCGTATATATGGACCGATCAGGGACGGCACCAATTGGAGAAGAAGATATAATGCTGAGCTCTATGGGCTGTACGAAGATTGCAGCGCAGTTCAATCAATTAAGATTGGGAGACTGCGATGGCTAGGTCATGTGCACCGTATGAATGACAATGAACCGGCAAAGATAGTGATGTCCGGCAATCCAATGGGGCGTAGAAGAAGAGGCAGGCCAAAGATTCGCTGGTTGGATGGAGTTGTCAGTGACTGCCGTGTTTTAGGGGTACCGAATTGGAAAGCGGCTACACTAGATAGGGACAGGTGGAAGAAGCTGTTGGAGGAGGCCAAGACCCACACCGGTTTGTCACGCCCCTGATGATGATGATGATTACGGTAGATACAAGGCAACATAACACGATAGTACATACTAGAGTGACACAATCTAGATTGGACTCTTATTTATTGATATAACTAAAATTAATTATTATTGATAAATAGCCTGACGACATTTTCAATTCACTCAAAAATGGTCAGATACCAAGATACTGTTACTTTCAATTTGCATGCCGTATTTTAGTGCGAAGGTTACTTCCATCATTACGGCATTACGAGATTATCATGGCTTCAAATATATGCCAAAAGAATTGATGAAAGATTATTGTGGAAAATATGCGAAATAAGTTGAACCGGAGCATAAAATTTGTTTCATATCTGACCATCGTCAGGACAAGAAGTAGCAGATGAGAAATTGTTCATCGGATTATTTGGTAAAATTTGTAGATCCAATTTTGGTAAAATGAGAAATTTATTGAATAAATCACCATCTCATAAATATTAAAAATTTATGTAATTCTATAAAGAGTACGTTCATTGAAAAAAAATGATTCTCGAAATTATGTTTAAAACTAAAATTAATAGATGATTAGGTATTATCGAGGCTTAAATGATTTATTAAAATCCTTAAATGGAGATGGGCTGGACTCATAGCTCGAAGATGAGACAATCGTTGGACAAATCTAGTCATCCAGTGGTATCCAAGAAGTACAAAACGTCCGCAAGGTAGACCTAGAGGCCGCTGGATCGATGAAATGATAAAGTTCTGCGGAAGTACGTGGCAACGCAATGAACAGGACCGAGAGAAGTGGAAGCAGCTTGAAGAGGCCTTCATCCAGCAGTGGATAGATTCAGGCTGATGATGATGATGGCATGATAGAGATGGACCAACGTATAGTGTTGATTTTAAACTTTTTTGTTGTTGTTGTAAATTTGCTCCGGATACAAAATATAATTATAATAATATCTAGTGAATGTAATATAAAAGTATAAAAAATAAGATTGAAAAAATAATGCTGATTAAATTTAGAAATGATCAATAAAGAACGTAATCATAGATAATTTGATTTTCAGATATTGAATATCTTGATTTTGGAAGTTATTATGTAGCAATCAGATGATTCCTTAAAAAAACGGTCTACCCAATTGAGCCAAAAAGCAATTTATCATACGGCACAGGTATCTAACACCTTTAAATATAATTTAGTATAATTGACTCCCGATAATAGCTCATTCTTTGACGGTCCATCATGAGCGCTGTAATGATGAAAACACCGGCAATGTTCTTTGATGGAACTTTTTGTGTTAATTTTTAATCTTTCATAATAATTAAGCCTTTGCTTTGAAAGGGATTTGAACCCGCGGTGAATAAATTGAAGTCAAAGTTCAGCGGACGGCGGATGGACATGGAAGGGGGAAGAAGAAACTGAAGGACGTATCAGTCTTTATGACTGCCGCTAGGTAGCGGGGCAGGTAATTAATCAGGAGTTATAGTAATTTACTACTAATCGTCTGAGAAATGGATCTAAATTTAGGATGATTTTTTTTCTGGGGATTTTCTATGGAATGTTGTGAGAATTAATTAATATGATCTCGCAAATTTCATGCCGCTCTTTAGATGCAGTTTTAATATATTATTAATAGACTTGTGGTGTATGAAAAAAACTGACTTATATAAAACAGATAAGTCAAATCATAAATGATATATATTTTTTTAATAATTATGATATTAATAATATTAAATTTACTTTAGATTACACCGATATGAAAATACTCACGAGTTACGACTGACGATTGTAAGTTGATTTTCGTGCATATAATATGGGAGCTATAACATAATTCGTTTAAAATATTTTTTTTTTTTATTCAAATGAATAAGTCACAAGATTTAAGAATGTAGAATTTGTTATTGAATATGCACAGATTGGAACACTTAAATATTCTAAAAAAAAAAATTGATAGTTTTGGCCAACGTGATTTACCAATTAAACTATTCGTCTCATACCCAATCATGATAAATCTAATGCAACTGAGGTGTTTATCAAATTATCAGTTTATGTGTTTGGATCAAGGTATTAATAATAAGTAATCAATTTCCTTTATTTCCAAGACTGTGCGCTTCAGCATCTCTCCAAATTTTTATTTTTCACATATTTGCACTTGGTAATATTTAAAAAAAATTAAATAAATAAATCACAAGATTTAAGAATGTAGCATTCTTCATTGAATATAATCAAAAACATTACTTCGCCGATTGGACGTCAGGACAATGGATGACGAGAGAACTTAAGGGGGGACATGCTCAGGGGAATGGGACGATTTGGCACCGCGAACTGGCCTCCGCCGATTGGCCTCCGGTAATTGGCCGCCGGTACAATCGGACGCCGGCCCAATTGGACGCCGGCCCAATTGGACGCCGACCCAATTCGACGCCGACCCAACTGGCCTCCGGGAGATTGGACGCCGCACAGTTGAATTAAATGCGCAAAGGAATAGACGTACGTTACGATTTTTTGGAGTAAATAAGCAAGTCAGTTTAATATGCTTCTATCTTCTCAGTAGGTGTACCTTATATATTTCGCGCTTGACACATTTTTAATATATATTGAGAAAAATTATTATGCCTGATGATGTTTATTAAAAGAAAATAATTCTTCCCTCGCTAAAACTTAAAGATGTGCATAATCAATTAATTTATTGTCTATACATGGGTACTTATTTATATTTACAACAAATATTTAAAATAATGTTAGATGTTAGAATGAAAATTACATTATATTTCAGCGTTTTATCGACTTAATATTATAATAAAGCGTAAATATTTATATTATTATGCATAAATGCGTATTTTAAGATAGTATGAAATTACAAACAAAATATTAAGTAAGTTATCTGCTAAGTATAAATGTTTCAGTAGTTTGATTGATAAACTACTTAGGTACTGGATGCCGGATGAAATCCCGAAGGCCGAAATCCCGAATGCTGAAATCCCGAATGGCCGAAATCCCGAAAAATGAAAAAATACAAACATCAATAATTGCGCAATTTTTGCAAGAGAGACAAAAACCCATTTTTTGTGGAAATATAAAAAATGTAAAATACAAACATCAATAATTGCGCAATCGTGAGCGCAATTTTTGTAAGAGAGACAAATCCCATTTTTTCGGAAAATGGGTTTTTCTGATTGCGCAATTTTTTTCAGGAGAGACCATTTTGTAGAACGAATGGATTTTGTGCATCTTACAAAAATTGCACAATTCACGATTGCGCAATTATTAATATTTGTATTTTACATTTTTTTTATATTTCCACAAAAAATGGGTTTTTGTGTCTCTTGCAAAAATTGCGCAATTATTGATGTTTGTATTTTTTTTATTTTTCGGGATTTCGGCCATTCGGGATTTCAGCATTCGGGATTTCGGCCTTCGGGATTTCATCCGGCATCCAGTACCTAAGTAGTTTATCAATCAAACTACTGAAACATTTATACTTAGCAGATAACTTACTTAATATTTTGTTTGTAATTTCATACTATCTTAAAATACGCATTTATGCATAATAATATACATGTTTAAGCTTTATTATAATATTAAGTCAATAAAACGCTGAAATATATTGTAATTTTCATTCTAACATCTAACATTATTTTTAATATTTGTTGTAAATATAAATAAGTACCCATGTATAGACAATAAATTAATTGATTATGCACATCTTTAAGTTTTAGCGAGGGAAAAATTATTTTCTTTTAATAAACATCATAAGGCATAATAATTTTTCTCAATCTATATTAAAAATGTGTCAAGCGCGAAATGTATAAGGTACGACTACTGAGAAGATAGAAGCATATTAAACTGACTTGCTTATTTACTCCAAAAAATCGTAACGTACGTCTATTCCTTTGCGCATTTAATTCAACTGTGCGGCGTCCAATCTCCCGGAGGCCAGTTGGGTCGGCGTCGAATTGGGTCGGCGTCCAATTGGGCCGGCGTCCGATTGTACCGGCGGCCAATTACCGGAGGCCAATCGGCGGAGGCCAGTTCGCGGTGCCAAATCGTCCTAGACCCCATGCTCAGCGTAGGTCACAATTGAGCTTTTATTCTATTTTCAAAGCATGATCCTGGACATTCCTTAAACGTTTTAGATAATCTATTTATATAATTTTGAATCCTTATTGTCCTATATATTTATTTGAAATATTTGATGACTGCATAAAGTATTTTTATTACATAAAATAGTATTCTTTTAAACCTCTCGCTCTAATGTTTTAGAATATAGTCATATTTCAGTACATAAATGTGCAGTGGTGTTAAGATTTTTTACATTTATTAATTTTTAAACGCATTTATAAAACCATCAGTATAATTTATGTCGACATTATTATAGTGAAACATTTACGATAAAAAATTATATTGATAATCTCTGTGATCCCAAATTTGACAAGAATAAGGTATTTTATTATTCAAAAAATGGGCAAAATTAACACATTTGAAGATAATTCTAAATATACTTATTATAAACAATGTCTTTGACCATTCAAGTATGATTAACATCTTATGAATAATGATTGCTTTATAATAATTATTGACCCAAGAATAAGGTAGTGTTTTTTTGAAATACGCCATTTCTTTTGGCATTCCCCAGTGGTTAAGCTACAACATATGGCCGTAACCATAAATTGACGAACTAAAACTGAAGTAGGGAGTAAGATCATGATAACACGCGTGTTTGAACATGTACCGTTTAAAAAAAAATCGGTTAGGTACATGTTCAAACATGTTGAGTGTGTTGAGGAGGACCTGTTGAAGGCCAATGACAGGGCGGTCTCCGCTGCAACGTTTTGGAAAGGAACTGTGTGATCCCGGACACGATAAGTAAGTAAGTATCTACAAAGTTTAAGGAATGTCCAGGATCATGCTTTTAAAATAGAATAAAAGCTCCATTTTGCCCACGCTGAGCACATCCGCCCTTAACGCAATATTGTTTATTAATATTATCAATATTGATCGATATAAAATATTGTACAATGTTATTGATTGTTGGGTATTATTTTAAAGGTTTATGTAATATGTTATTGGTCCAAACGAAAATGCATTAAAAATAGCAAAGTGTAATTTTGGAACCGTCATTATGAGTCTTTTGCAACAACCACCTTATCTTTGTATTGATGAATATTTTTTATATTAGAATGCTTGGAATACTGGTTAAAATTATGGTCAAACTAATGTATTTTAATGAACAAAAAACAATTAATTGACGTGAAAAGTATAAGTTTGTTGGTGCAACAAGACAACTTCTATCAAAGTGTTGTCCTTTTTATCGACTAGCAATATTTTGATATAAATAAAAACATATTGATAATTTGAATACTTAACTACTATTGAGCTTATGTTATGTAAAATTATTCTGCTTTAATAAATGATAAACCAATCACTCATATACCTACTAATGAAAATGAATTTTAATCCATTATGTCAGATCTTTAATCGAATTCCAGATGCTATTAAACACGTAATATTCTCGACTATGCAGTTAAAGCAGGGTCTAAATACGATATCCTATCGTATACCGACTAGGAATTACTTTACCGGGTTTTAATATGCTAACTGTAATCATCATCATCATCAGCCTGAATCTATCCACTGCTGGATGAAGGCCTCTTCAAGCTGCTTCCACTTCTCTCGGTCCTGTGCATTGCGTTACCACGTACTTCCGCAGAACTTTATCATTTCATCGATCCAGCGGCCTCTAGGTCTACCTTGCGGACGTTTTGTACTTCTTGGATACCACTGGATGACTAGATTTGTCCAACGATTGTCTCATCTTTGAGCTATGTGTCCAGCCCATCTCCATTTAAGGATTTTAATAAATCATTTAAGCCTCGATAATACCTAATCATCTATTAATTTTAGTTTTAAACATAATTTCGAGAATCATTTTTTTTCAATGAACGTACTCTTTATAGAATTACATAAATTTTAATAAACTCTATTACATCGCAAACCCTTGTCTGCTTCCTTATCCACTCATTCCTCTTTTTGTCCTTTCGCGTTATGCCCAGCATGCACCTCTCCATACCACGTTGTGCTACTCTAAGTTTCTGGATCTCTCTTGTAATATAGTATGGTAAACAATTTAATATGTTAAAACTATAATATTGATTAAAATCGAAATAATTTATCAACAATCTTGTCGATCATTTGGTCGATATATTGAAAGATAGTTATACTTAGACATATATTATAAGTTTATAACAATAGTTTTTTGATATACATTGCGCACTTTGCGAAATGTCGACAAATTTGTAAATATTATTTCACAATGTGGGTGCAAGATTGGAATGTGAAAGCACTCCATCGATATGTGAGTCTGCAATAGCCATAAACCTCGCTATATAAAACCAGATATTATATTATATTCAACTTGGTTGTCTACTTGCTGGTTCAATATATTATAACGTACATATATTCATACGTATACACCGTTTCTATGTGTGTATATTCGGCGGCATCAAATAGTCCAAGATTCTGAAAATATTGTAGGTACACCAGTAAGCAGGCGTCCGTTTCGTAGAATTAATCATAATGATTTACTATTTACCACTGACTTCAGCATTTACCCCGTGGTTCCCGTACTTTTCCGGGTACATACCCGATATCCAGACACTCCGAACGTTCAGTCTAGCGATAAACACCTGGCCTGCAGCTATAACTACGGGTGCTCACGTACGACTTATTGCAATATTGTTAGGATCCTTAATATCCGTTTGTGTTGTCCGCGCTGTCTTATTTTATAGACATGCCGCGGCAGAATATTGAAGCAAAAATATTGAATGCTCCTTGTGATTACACCAATCAATGAGTGCCACGGGTCTTGCGGGCCTTAAATTTACGAGAGAATTTAGGCCAAGTCTTTGAGAAGGCTGCTCGACAGTCTAATCATCCGGACCACGTTCCTCAGTCATGACGTTCTGATGAAGAAGAAGTATTATTCCATTCATTTAAATAATTTGTATTTTTGTCGCTTCTGGCACCGAAATCCCCTTGCCCACACACCTGACAGTAAGATATGAAAATCAATGCATTATTATAGAGAGGAATTTAAAGCATGACAGAAAATTCCCATTTCATTTTTATTAGCTGTATAAAAAAAGTGAAAAATAAATAAATTCACGCGGAATAGGAATACTTATGTTAAACTGCGTTAGTATAGCCATTGTTGTATACAGTAACTGAAGGAGAGATGTTTACAGTTGGTAGAGTATCCTCCTGATAACCTTTCCATTATGGTACACAGTGACAAGGATTTGTGTGTATACGTAATCGTATAATTGTATTAGTAAAAGCCAGGCACTTGATTGGTTTACTCACGTACGTTGTATAATTGCATTAGTAAATTCCAAGCACTTGATTGGTTTACTCACGTTTTAATTTAAAAAAAATATATTCCAAATGGCAAGGTTAGGTGGCGGCCACTCTACTAGGTATCATAAAATACCGAGATTGTACATACATTGCAGTTATAATAAATGTAGTTAAAATTTACGAAAAGTATTAGGAATCTTATTAACATTTTAGTATCGAGTGCTAATATTTAAAAAAAAAATAACCGGTATTGTTGCACTTTGTCCATAACGGTGTAGCAATCCCTAATCCTGACTAGGTTTTAATGAAGAGGCGAACGGGAGCCGTGGTCCGTTAAGAAGTAAGAGGCGTCATCAATCAATTTGGTGCGAGGGGCAGAGGTCTCACGCTTTTTGCGGCAGTCGACCAACAGGATCACGCATTACGACTGAGAATCTAAAATGTGTTGATTAGAATTTGTAAACTGAAGTCTGAAAAAAGACCAAATTGAAATCCAATTATTTCAATAGCAAATTATCAACATAATACATACTTCTAAAAATGCATGCATGTGAATCATCATCATCAGGGACGTATTTTAGTGGTATGTGACCTAGGAAATTTTCTGGTGAATTGGTCAATAATAAAATTATTGGTTCATGATAACTATGACAACAAAGTGTTGACCACATATGTATAGAAATGCAAATACCAGTTCCCAATTACCATAGTCCAAGACTTTGACAGTAGCTTCGGTTTATTTTATTTGGTTACAAATAGATTAAGATATAATGTTGCAACCAGTAAAGTTTCTATACATATTTTGATTTAAAATACAAAAGCCGATTGCCAAAACAATAACGCAATAATTTAGAAAGCGCTTCAGTGAGAATTGGTAAAACTGATAGTTAATTTCGTCACAATTAGATAGGATACACATACATAAGCGGTCAGAGCTTATGGGCGCGAATCACAACTCCGCTGGGTATTGTTACACTACTTACACTTTTAAATCTTGTAAATTATCCGTTGAATAAAAAAATAGTTTATTATATTATATGTTAAGTATAATAATAAGAATAGGGAAAAGACAATACATACGATTGAAATTCGATTAGTGCTGATTATCATTTTTTTGGAGAATAACACATTTAAATGAAACAGGTGAGTTATTGTATGGATCAACGGTGGACAAAAATAACTATCATAATTTTTAAACAAGACCGTCGACTTAAAGAATTTCGTTTAAAATAATTACAATCACTACGACTAACTATGAGAGGCAAGCCACGTGGATGTCCTTAAATATTACCAATATTGGAAAAGCGTTGGGTTTACGTGACAAAATTTGATGCATATTGTAATAATACATACCTACGTAAATATTGAAAAAAAAACATATCTCCTTCTCTTAGTTTTGTCTTCCTTATGCATGTATTCACAAATTTT
Organism: Rhyacophila brunnea; assembly: GCF_057557595.1. Classification (NCBI taxonomy): domain Eukaryota; kingdom Metazoa; phylum Arthropoda; class Insecta; order Trichoptera; family Rhyacophilidae; genus Rhyacophila; species Rhyacophila brunnea. The sequence continues at coordinate 7,099,700 of NW_028232859.1, forward strand.
GTAACATCCAAATAAATGACAGCCTTCTTAAATAAAGATCAAATGGTTACCGTAAGTTTAGTATACGAAAACTTACATATAACATATTAATATTAAAATGGACACATTAGAAGAATATGTCAAAGGCACGAACACGAATTTACAATTTGCACCTTTATTGCAACAAAAATTAAATTAGTTTTCTAATCACTTAATTTTCTAATCACAAAATATGAAAGCTCACATATAATACTAATAATAAATTTTAATATGCATTCTTATTGTAATGTGAATAGAATCTAATCATCTGTATTTACCCAGTGAAGTCCCGTGGGGGTAGGCAGATTGAGCGTCGCTTGGGGGCGGCAGTTACTCGAAGGGCGGCAAATCGAGGAGACTCATTTGGTATACATAGAAATAGCCACCTAAACTTAATAATAACGAAAATATCTTTTCATTAAAAATTCAGCTTAATGGGGTTGGAAACAAATTGTATTAAATTAACATAAAAGTTTTAACAGGACTGTATTTTTTGTCAAGTTCGCGATGTCTAGTTTTCTTCCGTTACTCTTCAGCGTCCTTGGTGACCAGAAATGACACATGCACGGATGATAAAAAATACTGTATAAAAAAATGGGACGGCATTTTGTCTAGGGACGTCACTGTATTTACCTCATGAATTAATAAAATATACCCAAATGTCTATGAGCAGCGTCGTTTTCTAGAGCCTTTTTATTGTTCAGATAATCGCCGATTTCCACTTGTAAGTAGTAATAATTATTGTAGTAAGTTGTTGTTATTGTAGTAAGTAGTATAAAATTTAATTTATTACAGCAATCGACATAATTAAGAGTGCATTCATCCGATGAATAAAACAACATTTTGAGAATATGTAGGTATATTACGCAATAAACCTTCTCATTTATGTACTGTTTTATTATTTAGATGGGAATTCTTCAGTGGTAAAATTTGATTGGCCAGAGATTCTCAAACCCTTAGGGGCGATGTCCAATCAACATTATTAACGATCGCTAATGTCTCTTTTTTCGACGGGTAGGTTTCTCACATCGAAACAGGTGTGTTAGATAAGTGGGTCGCCTCAGAAAACCACTGCTTGAATATTTAAACGATAGAATTAATTTATTACATAATATGTATTAGAAGAACACAATTAATAAGTAATCAATAACATATACGTAAGAACTCATAATTATAACAATATATCGACTATTCATACATACCTTTATTAAACGGTGACACGACAATTAATATATGTTATGTTACTGTGAAAATTTGTAATATGTATTTAATTTTGGTTTGGTGTACAATACCTAGTGATAAAACTCGTATCCGGAAATTTGTACGTAAACAGTTCATTGCAGGACACTTATTCGTGCGCCGCAGTATGTGAAACATGAGTTCGTGTAACATTTAATCAAATGACTAGTTCTTCGTTGAACATTTCGCCGTGGAGTATATTTGTACGTATGCTACAACATGTGGCAAATTTTATGAGATGTCTTTACTAGGTTAGGTTAGGTTAGGTTAGGGTTAATCTAATTGGAACAGTACTATTTGCAAACTATCGCCGAATTTTGTAAGATACGTACAAATGTATTCCACGGTGAAATGTTCAACGAAGAATTCGTCATTTGATAAAATGTTATACGAACTCATGTTTCACGTACTGCGGCGCACGAAAAAGTGTCCCACGATGAACTGCATACGTACAACTTACATGTAACCGATAAAACTAGGGGTTATCGAATCAAATAAGAACATCTTGGGTGGGGAACGGTTTATATTTTACAGATCAAAACCGATTTTAAATAATTATTTCATAAATAACAGAATTAAAATATAGCGGCTCATCCGGCGAGATTATATCCCCCAAACTATTTTTCTGTGTCTGTTAGATACCCATATATGTTATTTTGTATTGGAAAATGAATGCATAACATATAGAACCTACGAGAAATTACAATTTCATACTGAAATATTGTGAGTTGGATATATTTTTTGATACTTATATAAATATGAAAATAATGAATAAGGTTTGATTTGGAAGGCCGATTCCATAGATTTAAAAAAAATGATATCTTTTATTTTGTAGCATTCTTCATAAATGGGTACATTTTCGGACTGTTGGCCTCAGATTGAAAACTCCTGCTTCCTTATAGCACGATGTAGCGCTAATGTGATCGCTTTTTTTTGTTTAATCTGTAACAAATGATAAGGAATTAAAAACAAATGCTCTTGATGATGCATTAAAACCTTTGACGTTGGCTCGAACCCTGGATGATGATTAACTGCCTGCTGTCGGACTCTTATCACTGACATGTAACATCTTACAAAATTTAAAAAAAAATAGCAAATATGGTTTAACAAAAAATAGTGTTTCATCTAATAGAATCCCATATAGGCATATAATATCAGTAGGTATGTAACGAATGTCAGAATGCCTCTGTAAGTGTCCCAAAATTTTTGTTGTAAGAGAAAATCAAAATCTACTATATCTTACTGCCAGTTGGGCTGATCGGATATTGCGACCTGGTTTCCACAATGGTCAAAAATTTAGTTTTTCATAAATCTCACCCACGGTGGCCGCGCGGCTTAAGCGTTGGACTATAACGCCGTGGATCCCAGGTTCGAATCCTGGGTCTGGCAAGTACACATATTGTTTTTCAATTTGTGTCTGTCAGGGTATGGATCTAATAGGTTGAGCAAGTGGCTGACATCCATTTCTCGTAAAAAACAAAATCTGTTAATACAAATCTCTACTCTGTGGAGGCCTTTATGATCTTATTAGGATCGGACATGGTCGAAAGAAGATAATATACCCGCTTGGTAAGTCGAAGGATACGGGTTTGAATTCAGGATCTGACAAAAATTTAAATGTTTTTTTAAATAATAAATTGAGCAAATGGCTAAAATCCATCTCTCGTAAAAAAGTCTATTGCAAAACCTCTTCGTGAGGCGGCCAAGATCCAAACCGTATTGTAGAGCTAATGGAAAAAATGTAGCATCATACGGGGAGAGAGAATCTCTTCTCAGCTAAGCGCGATTTAATTAATATTTGAATCAAAAATGAATTTGCTCACAGTCCAGCACACATTTGAAGGGCGTCTGTCGTTCTTTACGCCAATAAAGACTTATGTCCGAAAGAGTATAGAGACATGTCGAAGGAAACCATGAGAGTCCTCCAAAAACTAAAGGCTTAGATAACCTTCACGTTAAAGTGGTCAGGTAGCAACGGTGGTGTGGTAAGGTGAGGTACGTAAAGAAGGGTGCGCGCTTACATAACGATTGTGCGGGATTAGTTGGAGCTAATAATAAAATTGAAACACGTATAGGCAGCAGACAATACCAGTATAATTTTTTACGTCATATTAGTCTATTTACCGGTAGGTTAAAATCAATTTAAATATGACATAAACTAACGATACTCCTTGTTTATTAAAATAAAATGCTATACAGTACACATTTATCATAATTTATCAGATACAAGGACTGGATCCGGATCCATCGGAAAACGTTATCAGCGGATACGAAAATTATATTTACAGATACAAATAATAAATAATAAATAGAAAATAATAACACTAAGAATAATTTAATTATATTTACCTAAATAACTTGAACGAAAACATAAATTTTCATAGTAGATTATTTAAAATTACTGTCACTTAATGATTTTTGCTAGATCAATTACTTAGGTATACAATTTGTTTGACTCGTTTTAAAACAAAATTAAAATTGAACAAAAACACAGATGTGGCAGCAACCGTTCACTGGACCAATATTTGATTTTCCTTAATCTAATCGAGCTTATTCACCTGTGCAATAATTACCAGGCAGCTACTCGCTCCATTAACTCTCCCCAGTCCACGAACTCAATTAAACAGAAACACCTTCTGAAGAGACCACGCCCGTAGTCCACTGGACGGACGTTTATATGAATTAGTTATGTTTGCTAATCATTAAGCTATCCAGATTAATTAATGCTCTTAACTATATCGTGGGTAGTCTTAATATCATTTTATATAAAATAACAAATTATAATACCGTACTTATTGCATCGATTATAAGTCGCACGATGAAAGTCGTACTTACAATGACAATAAAAAACAGTACTTATGTTGTTTATATACTTACTATTGTCTGTAATAGCCTGTTTACACGTGCATGGATTTACTGTCGGCAGTACGTATTATCGCGACCATAACGATGCAATGAAAATGTAAGCACGTCGTATCGTGCATGTTGTAAGATTGCATGTAGGTATGGATAAAAAGAAATTGCGGTTTCTGAATTTTCACGCGATAGTTGCAACTTATATGACTTATGCGCACCAACGATGGTGGCGAACCTGTTAGAAAAAATACAAACTACACCGCGCAGAACATTTTGACGTTTACCAATTTTCACAACATGTCAAATAGCATCATACAATGACAACAATGCGCCTCGTTTACGTTTGAAGAGTGAGATTAGGGAGAGTCAGCACTTTTGCATGTAAACATTAACAATTATTATCACGATAGTTTCATTTACACACGATTGTATGCCAGTAAATCCAAGCACGTATACAGATGCATATGTCACAATCAGCGTATGAAACTTCTTCAAATTTGGTTTTTGATTTTTTTTAAATACTTTTCGACTCGGTTTGGTTAATCTCTACGATTATCCATCAAATATAATTTTTAACAGTGATTGTAAAACGTCATTGATTGTAAGACGTTACTTACTTACTCGGAATTTAGAGACACCAAGATAAGGAAAAAGTCTATGTCTAATAATCGATGCAATGTCATTATATTACTATATTTAATATCTAGCTATAACATACAAATGAAATATGATATTATTTTAAGAAATAGATACGTACGTACGTTGAGTTATTAGCACAACTTAATTAAATACAATAAAACTATCGTTCCAATTTTTTTACGAATTAAAAATATATATTTTGGATTTATATATTTTTTTTTGATTGAAACTAGTTATAAAAATTAGTCCTGCACGTGTGATCTCCAGATTTCTTATAATACCACAGTATATTCATATTAATCATAAACATAATAATATCTACAATAGCATGCATCTATGATTATTCGATACCTACTATAATGTCGCATAATAAATGTTTACCAAATAAATTTATAAATCTCACTAAGAATAAAATAAAACATTATATTTTTAAAGTAATAAAAATGAAGGTATTTTATCTTAAAATTCAAATATATGTGAGTTTATCCCATATAATATCGAATTTTCAATTACCGTTTTTCCCGGAAGAAAATCTTTTAAAGTACCTATGTAAGTATGGTTTTAGTATTACATTTCGCAATCAATATAATCATTGCGTCTGCTTATAATCTCGTGGATCCCAGGTTCGAATCCTAGGTCTGGCAAATACACATATTGTTTTTTCAATTTGTGTTTGGAGTCAGAGTATGGATCTAGCAGGTTGAGCAAATGGCTAACATTCATTTCTCGTAAACAAAAATTATACAACGTCCACTCCGTGGAGGCCCATATCATCCTCTCAGGATCAAACACGGTGAAGTACATAGTGCGGTATAGTATAATCATTGCATATTTTACAGTTTTCAATACGGAAGTTTGTTATTTCCGGTTTTAAAAAAATAATTTGAAAACGGGCTTAAATTAATGCTTTTCAGATCTGTTTCCGGTTTTTGGTTAGAGCATTAAAATATAGTACCTTCATAATTTTGTATCAGTAGCACGACATGTAATATACCAAGCTATGGAATAGTTAAAAAATATATGTTGCATTTACTTGTGATTGCATATGAGCAATAAAAAAATATTGAAAGAGCCGCTCCGGACCCCCGCAGCGCTGGACCCGCTTGCAGGCTCAATTAATGCCCGATTAAATATTTTAATTAGAAATCATTCTGAGAACGATTGTAGTAGGTTTCGTTTACCTATATGAGTATAGTAAAAATATATTAGCTACGTACTTAAAATAAAACGCTGTTCGTGTAAGTTGATTGTACAGTCAATCAAACCGGATACTGTATTTTTTTAAGAAACCCGTAGTTGTATCTTAACTGAGTATATTGAAAAACGGTGGTGGAAAATTCATTGAATTTTAATTTATAGTACCTACTGGCAATTTCAGTGCTTTATAAGTAATGAGATTTCTTGTAGAACAAATTGGTATGGACCGCATTTTTTCACCGTTCCGATGTTTCGTGGGTTAGGCAAGCTATGCGTTGCTTAGGGATGGCAAATTATAAAGGGCGGAAAAATAAAGATTGTTACTTCGTTAGAAAGTACCGACATTTTAGTTTAAAGAGATCACAAGGAGGCCTACAAACTTGTCAGTGCCTTAGATTTCCAAGTATAGAGAGTAATATTCATAAAATGTATGGTAGTTAGGTACCTACGTACATTTTCTTCTTAAACCTATATATAACTGTATTATTTGTTTTGTTTTTAGTTTTAATATATTTTTTTCATTTTTATTTTTGTTAATGCCCAAAACGGGTTTTTTAAATTTACCTCCAATTTATTTTTCACTACATACAATTAATTGTAATTTAAACATGGTAATAATATTTAATAAACCATTTATTTTATTCAACGAATAATTCACAAGATTTGAGAATGTAACATGAGCGTGGGTATTCTGCGAATAAGCATTAAGTCAAAAATACTAGTTTTGAGATAATCGAGTTTGAAAGTTTGGACGGTCTTAACTTTTTTTATATATATAAAAGGCAAATTCCTTTCTGCGATATTGCTTTGAGTATGACTTAGTGCAGTTTCGCACGCAGAATATTGTGAATATAGCCTGAGAATGAGAGAAGCAAATGCACTAAGTCTGTATTATGTCTTTTTGACTTATAACATAAATTATCTTCGCCAGTTTTATAGATATGACTGTGTGTGTTTTTGTAGACTATAGAGCGTACTCTTAATAAGATTACCTCAAAACAGCAACATTTTGACTTAGTGCTTTTTCGCAGAATACCCACGACTGATGTTCACCAAATAAGGACGTAATTTACTCTCGCACAAAAATACTATTTTTTTTTCAAAATATTTAACACTACATGATACTTACCTAGGTAAAGAGTTGTACCTACATTGACCGAATTGTAAATTTAATTGTGAATTTATTATGCTATGCGGTGGTAAAATGTATAGGAAAATAATAATGAATATGTAGCTGCCTCAATGTGGGGATGTGTGTGTGTGTCTATGATGGTGTGCGAGAGAGTAGATCAATCATATTCGGACACGGGCAGTATTAATGGTTTATGAGAAAAGAGAAGAGGGGGGCAGATTGGTGCCCAAAGGGTAAAGTGGGGCGAGAGGAGAGTCAATCGCAGTAGTGTCTAAATCTAAAAGATTATTATTATAATAAATTATTATTGTAAATGGCGTGTGGTGATGGATAACAGGCAAAGCAAGATAACTCTGAAAATATACATGCATACATTGACAATATTTTTATTAGCTTTATGTAGATACACGATATAACAAAATAGACACATAAATTAAAATAGGTAATGCAGTCGCTGTTTTGGGTATTCTTGAGGTATCCAAGGCACTAGGTAGGAGATATTTTAGTTCTTGTCGATTTACGGGAAGCCAGAGGCAAACAAATTTTGAAAACAGCCTATAGGTTACTGGATTATTTGTTAGGTTAGGTTAGGTTAGGTGTTCATTCTTGAATTCATGAATTTTGTCTAAATCGGCTATGCAAATTAGCGCGGTTTCCGCCTGGCTTCCCGTAAACCGACATGTAGTACCGATATTTTATATCCTAAGGGACGCTTAGGATATTTAGAGTTTTATAAATATTATTGTATACATATAATATTGTATTAATTGTATATTATTACACATTTTGTTTAACTCTTTTTATTGTTTTTATTATGTTAATAATTATCAATAGTATTTAGTTATCTATACTAATAAACAAATCTTTTATAAACTATTATAAATTCATAAGATATACGAATGTTCGTAACATTCTTTAATAAACATTCAAATCACGTTAGCCAGAATTCGATACGCTTGGCACCAAATTTTTTGATTTTTTTTTTTGAACCAATTTTCATTTTAAATATTAATAAGACTGTACTTTATATTATTATTAGTTATCTAACATTCTTAAATATTGTGTGTACCTATTCGGTATTAAGTAATAATCTTCTTATTATTGTGCCATCCCCTAGCGGAGGTCAACCACCATCAAGGCGATCTTATCTTTGTCGTCTGCTACCCGGAACAGTTCAGTGGAGCTGCACTCGTACCAATCACGGAGGTTCTTAAGCCACAAAATGCGGCGCCGTCCTCTGCTACGCTTCCCATTGATCTTTCCTTGAATGACAAGTTGGGGAATGCCGTATTTTTGTCCTCTCATAATGTGGCCGAGGTACTGTAGTTTCCTGGTTTTGATACTACGTAGAACTTCTCGGTCCTTCCCCCATTCGATTGAGAACTTCAACATTTGTTACCCGGTCAGTCCAAGGAATTTTGAGGATGCGTCTATACAGCCATATCTCGAAAGCTTCAAGTCTCCGTGACATCTCTTGGTTTAGCGTCTATACTTCCATACCATAGAAAAGAATTGAGAGAACATAACAACGTACCATACGCAGTCTCAGACCTAAATTAAGATCTCGATTGCTAAGGAGGCGTCTCATTTTGAGAAAGGCGCTCCTTGCGATCTCAATTCTAGTTTTTATTTCCTGAGACTGGTCCCATTTCTCATTGACCCATGTACCTAAATATTTAATGGGTCACACGTTCGATTGGTTCGCTGTTAATGTAATGAATAATAATATAAAATACTAGCTGACCCGACAAACGTTGTTCTGCCATATAAATTATTTCTAGTGAATATTTTGGTTGTTAAAAAAAAAATAACGAATGTATCGTAAGTGTGGGGATGGGATCTATGACAGAAAGAGAAATAGAGTGCTGTAGACGATGACCGCCGATAAAAACAAAAAAACATTAACCATTCATTTTCTCAATTCAAAATGAGTAATGATGTTCATAATGAATGAATTACCTGTGACAGGATCTCGTTGTTTAATGTTTATGTAATATCCGTCTTGTCCCTTCCAGAAAATTAGCGGATATTGGAGAGCGTCGTATGAACGGTGTGTGTCAGCAATGAACTCCAGATTATTGTTTCTTCTTCGAATCACGATTTCTCGCATCGATGTGCGGTCGCCTACCATGATTCCAGCAATGTCGTCAACAACAGGCGCATTGAATCGACGCACGTGCTCTCCAGCTGGTGTTTTATCAGGATTGATGACAATAGCGTGATTGTCACTTTGCAATTCGTGCATGTGTGCTTTGAAGAATTTCAATAATTCATTGTGCTCATTCAACAGGGCGTCCAGTTCGCCGACGATGCGCCTGGCATTAGGCGAATTGAGGCTATTGTAGTCCTCACCGCCCATGAAGTAGATTTGTAAAAATTTATGTGGTTCGTTTGGCATTGGCAGCAATGAGCCTACTTTGTGGTATACTTGGCCTTTGATTTTGAACGTAGAATGGAATTGTTGTCCATTTGCCGCAGTATTGTGAACTATTTCTGTTGCTCCGAACGAAGTCATTTGGAAGCATGTATTGAATGTGCGAATGGACTTCAGGAACAGGTTTGAATCTGGAACCGTGCCGATGAGCAAGCCGTTCAATGGTTCTGGTGGTATCTCAATTTCTGATAGTTGCACTTTTCCTGATGCGCAACACATCCCGGCTGAGTCATGTTTGAATTTGAGCGCATGACAATGGGGACATTTTTTGTCTATAGCACCAATCAGCATTTTCGGATGAGCGGAATATTCAATATCTGGCTCGTACTCGAATGCGAGACGAAGGAACGAAGTGGATGTAAATGTTCGATGTACTTGTTGGCGTTGTCGGTCATTTGCTCTGCGTGTGTTAACTACGAACCGGCGCGCTTGGCTCCGTTCCAATTGTCGTTGTTGATTTCGTTCAGCTCGTGCCTTTTGTGATTGGGATGCACGCAATTGTGACATGCTTACACGCACGTTTTTGTTATCTTGTAGGATTTGTTCGTCTGTTCTTTCTGCTCTACTATTTCGCATGTTTGTTGCTTTATTCGTTCGACGGCCCAAATGCCCCCCCTTGCGTCTTGCTGGCATTGTGCACTGTAATACACGCACATAAAAATAGATAAATTAAAATAAATCGTACAAAATTTTGCACGCACTGCGTTGTGATATGCCGAATGAAATGTCAAAATAACGCGACGCTTCTCTTGAATTCTTCTCGGACGTAGCGCCATCTGTCATTCAACAACATAAATAATTTCGTTCTGTTTGAAATACGAACGACGGTTAAATTTGTTCATACAAAAATAATAAAATCGTGATTAAAAAATGGGAGGGTGGGAATAGGAAAGTAAAAATTTGGGATTATATGTATTTTTTATGCCAAATAATAAAAAAAATACAAAAAAAAAATTGTCAAAAAAATAAAAGAAAATTTTTCTGGATAGAGATACCCTAATCACCTGGCGGTATGAAATATACTTGTTGACCTATTCTCATATCTAACAAATATACATAAAAAAATTCATAAAAATCGGTCTAGCCATTTCGGAGGAGTTCGACCACAAACATCGTGACACGAGATTTTTATATATATAGAGATAATAATTATGTCAATTTACGATGCTTTATAAATTCAAACATGATTTTACTAACCATTAATCGAATATTACGTAATTATATAGAACATTTTAATAATATTATTTAATTAAAAATTAGTATATATTTTTCTGTTGTTTCATAGATTACCCTGCTGTTACTGTGTATCCCAACATAATAGACTGGAGTCTCGATACAAATCGTGTTTTGAATTTCTTTTGTCGGGCGATCGCTTTGCCGGTCTTTTACTTCTTATTAACTATTATCTAATGTGGCTTCTGTTTTGTTCAATACAAATTACCTATCCATTATCAGTAGGTATAATAATATCCGGTACGAATTCAGCACTTTAATTAGCAGCATATTGCTGTAAGACTATTTTGTCAATGCTCCTGGGCAGCGGGGGTTTAGCCGCTAATTAAAATTTATTGACACATGATAGATGATAGGTACATACCTACAAACTTATCTAAAGAATGGCCAAAAATGAAACTACGAACTACCATAGGACGCCATTTTGAAAATGTCATTCGAATGTCAGATTTGGTTACGAGTCTTGATTGGGTAGTTTTCGACAGTGGCTCCCCCATACTGTTCTTCAGATAAGTTTGTAGGTCTGTACAAAATATCTTATGAAAATCTGACCAATGAAGTGAAGCAATATTTGAATTGCAATGAGTTTGAATTTTTTTTGACTACACAAAAGAAAGCAAGAAAATCTTAAAAAGATTCATATGTTACACAATCAGAATGTGTAAAAATATAGTACCTACAACAAAGTGTAAAATGGCAAACAAAACAATTACAGTTTTTTTAATACAATAAAATGGTGATTTATTATCAAAAAACAAATTAATAACATTGAAAAGTCAAAGACAGTCACCTTAGACTAAGCTTTAACAGCTTTTATAAGGGACCCTGAGTTTTCTCAAATATTACAAAAAAAATAATGCAGATTGCGTTTACGTGACAAACTTGAATGCATATTATGATACATAAAAATAATATATTCACATTATTGTGTTTAAGTTTCTTTTATATTTAGCCACACTCTAGAATCGTAACTTCTTACAACGACACTTAGAGGGTACCTAACGCATTTCCCATTATTTTTGTGTTCCCTGTTAATTGTATAGACAAAAAATTGCAAGGGTCTTCCAAACGTACGTAGAATTGTGACTGATTAAAATACTCTGTGGTGCTCACTGTTCAGCACCTCGTCGCTTTCATGATGAGCATCCGCACCTTTCCGTGTACGTTACTCAACATATTTCGTGGTGTGATTTCAGCAATAAGACTGTATGTTCAGCTACGAATCGATTTTAGCCTTAAAATTTTGATTTGAAGGTCATGCCCCCCCCATCCTGAAGCGGGCCACCAGGCTGGGATATAAGGGGGGGCCTACCTATCGCTAAGCGTAGCGTTTTTCAAATGGTGTACGCGGTTCAATTAATGTGTATATTTAGTGTTTTTTTTTTTTGCATATTTTAATACATCCATTTGAATTATGGGTTGTCGAGTATCAGCAATTACAATTAAAAATTGTATCGTATAACCACATAATTTTAAATAATAACATTATTGAAGAAGGAGACTGTTTTTACTCTTAGAGAGAATTTGTGATGTGTGTTTATATCACTTATCTGGTCGACTCACTACGCCGGGCCCTTCTTGAGCCCGGGCCTCCAGGATAGAGCCCTGTCAGCCCCCCCCCCTTTGTGGGGGCCATGATGTAGGTATTGACATTTCTTATTCGGGACCTTGTCGTCTATTGCCTATTGTCTACAAGAAGGTAACGTCGTTTTATAGTTACGAATGTGCCACATCAGCGCTTTGGGTTAATTTTAATTCAGTATTTACGCATTGTTATGAAAACTAAGGTCACTATTTCGTCCATTTCTAAAACCAGTAGCACTTCTGGTCTTTGGCATAATAAAATTTGGTCGATTTCTAACATAATATATTCATATCCATGCACTTCAGTCAAATTACTCAAAAAGGCACAACTGACTCTATTCTGACGATATTATATTCTCCACTACATTTCTCCGTAAAAAATCAATACTTAGGTAATTATTATTATACCTAATTACAGATATTTTTCTTAGAAAGAACCCCCCAATCCATATATTATTTTTATAATAATGTGTGTACCTGGAGGTAATACGTATGCAATGTTGAAAGAGCATTAACATATTTCAATGCAAGTTCAGCATTACCCGAAGAATGGCAGCCTCAGGTTGTACCTACATTAAATTGCATTCCACTTATGAGAGTTGTGGCATTTTTATTATTCAATGACGAACTGCAAGCAAATGAATTGTGTTGTTAGTTCTTCTCGTACCGAATTGGCCACAATAAAAAATAACTGATACGACTGAGAAAACAAATTAAATGAATAATAAGAGATTTCAAAAAATGCCATGAACTAACCAAACACGAACGCAGAAAATTGGTTTGTTTAAAGAAAAAACTATTTTTTTCTTGTTCCACGAATATTTCACATTTATTATAGTGATTCAATATAAGAATATTACATTATCAAATCTTGTGAATTATTCGTTGAATAAAAAATAGTTTATTCAATTATTAGCAAGTGCAAATACGCTATAATTAAAATTTGGAGAGATACTGACATCGGTTAATAATAATTAAGGTAATTGATACTTTGGTTTAAAAACACAAAAATGACGATTGCCAAAAACTACTTAATCATTTTATGAAGCGCTTCAAAAATGTAAAAAATGGTAGTTAATTTCATCGTAATTAGATATGATGCACTTAGCCCAATTGGTAAAGTACATTCGCATGAATCCAGTGGATACTGGTTCGAGTTACACTGGGAGTCATATTTAAAAAAATGTATGTGTAGACTGTATATTATGCAATCTTATTTCTGTTGGGTCACTAGTGTGGTGTTCGATGTGTAGGTAGAGGATGATGGTAATGAAGTCTACGATGTAGCAGGGTGAGATTTATTAGCAGCGTATCGGTACAATAGTATATTATACAATTATACATGATAGTTACGAGCTAGGTACTTGGATTCGAGTGACATTGAGATAAATTATTCTTCGTTATTTATACACTAAAAAGTAATACATTAACATTAAATTCTGTTACATAATCATATTGAACTAAATATAGAGTCAGCGTTTTAAATTGAGTAGCGAAATGAAATATTATTTGTTATTACAGTTGTACGAAAATATAATACTATGAAAAATGATTATTTGGCTAATACACCGTTATGGTATAATGTGCTGTGATATGTAATAATATACCGTATTTAATGTCGCCAAACAACTTGCTGATTTAGCTAAGATTGTTTGCTGGAAATGAATTATTACTGCAGAGTAATTTGATATAATAGATATTTGATCGCATATTATTCTGCAGCTACATTTCTATATGTTCCATATTATTATCAATATTAATTAATATTTTAATAATGTACCTGAGCTACCAAGCTTCAACACAATACGATATACTACTTCAAGAGTCAATTAGTTACTAAACCCAAAATATGTGGCCAGCAAATAGCAATTATATAAGTAGTTTTTCAACAACACACTCCAACTAGCAAAAGTCACAGAATTAAGTCACAGCAATGCATTTATATTAATTGTATTGTTAAATCACTTGAGCATTAAAGAACTGTAGTATTGTGCACATCAACATGCCACGGGTTTACACACACCTTGCGTGTCGTAGAATGCCGAGAAAGGAGTGGCCAACCCATCAGCCAAATAATCCGGGTGACGATCATTATTCAAGAGGACCTGACGAAGAAATAAAATTACAAGATAAAAAGAACTTTTTATATACTTACAACGTTTTTAAATACTGTTGAACCATATAAACTTGACTTGACTAGCTTAAACGATCAAAAAAATTTGTACTTGACATGTCATATTGATTTCCATAGTAACGCACGTATATGTTAATAATTTAGTTGCTAGGACCCCAGACCCCCTAGCAACCGATAATGGTGTCGAAATAACTTTTCATACAAAACAGAATTAACTGAAAATGAATTCAAGTCTACTTAAAGGTGGCTAAACGTATTAAAAAATGCATTGGCATCGTGTTCTGATATATTCCAAAAGTTTCAAATGTTTAGCTAGTCGGGAAGTTAGTTAAAAATCGATTGCAAGATTTGTACCGGACAAAGAACCACCGGACAAATAAGAATACGAGCTAAGGAAAACGTTGTAATACTAAGTAATAGGGTACAATGAAGACTGTGAAATCAAACATCGCATATTATTATAAAATAAAGTTTTTTTTGTTCGCGCAAAAAGAATTTTCGCCGATTTTTTGTGTACCAAGATAATGCAAATTCATTACACATAATATTATCATAATACTGTGAAAATATATTCTATTAAAAATTGAAAGTAATATTCCGTTCACCTAAATAAATTGTATTTTCTTTTTGCTCCCGGGTTCGGGACTCTGATTGTCAATAATATTAATGGTTTTATAAGATTCGAACACGTGACGGACGGGTTCAGAAGTGGACGTTCTGCCATCGTTTACTTTACTTCGATATTAAAGGCATTTAAATGAAGATTTATAATAGCAATGTTTATGCAAATTCTTGATTAATGCTAACTGCATTAACATTTTGATATGCGCAATCAAACAGCTGCATTTAAGTTGTAAACGGCAGACAAGACTTTATTTAATTATATTTAATTTAAACTTTCATATTATATTAACTAGTACGTACCTGTAATAATATATCTGTACCTTATATATGTTACGCCGAATGTGCGAAATTGAATATTACATGAAATGGGCAAAATTTTGCCTAAATCATGAAAAATGCAAGCCCGTTACCTTATTCATGAACTAGACAAAATATCTGGAGAGTGCGTGAATTCGGCAGTAATTTTTCTGTCTAGTTCATGGCTTGGACAAATTAGATAGTAGCGCTACGGTGGTATTTTTTGCAACTAAACTAAATGAATCAAAATGCTCTTGCATTGGTCAAAATGCACATATATTATCTATGGTCAAAATAGATGATCGCGCTCCGGTGGTATTTTTTGCAACTAATCAAACTAAACAAATGTGTTAAATGTCATTGATTATAATATAAAAATATACCTACCAATCAATAACTGTAATGACGTTCATATCTATTTACTATGCGCAAAAAAAATCAAGAACTATAATAATATGAAGTATGTTCGTGATTTGATTCGTGCTTGGTCGATTGAATGTTTGTGATAGTTTGTTGGCACTTGATAGCTAACCTCAAAATGGACTTTCAGTTGAATATTTTAATTCAGAATTACAAAACCAAACCTAACCTAACCTAACCTAATAATAATAATATTATATTATGTCCAATTATAACTAATAAAACCATCCGTATTAAATTTACTTTTCCTTCTGTCATGTTGACAGTTCAAGAATTCCATACCCTGGCGAATTCATGTACCCAGCAGAAAATTTACCTAATTCATGAATAAGGCAACAGGCTTGACTGTTACATGAATTAGCCAAAATTTTGGCCATTTCATATAATAGTCAATTTCGCACATTCGGTGTAACATATACAGACAACTCCTGTTATACCTGTATTATTATTAACTACTATTTTGTTTAAGAAAGAGATTCACAGTGATGTCCAGTATGGTTAGGCAGATTGAGCGTCGCTTGGGGGCGGCACTTACTCAAAAGGCGGCAAATCGAAGAGAATCATTAGGTATATATAGAAAACTACCTAAACTTAGTAATAACGGAAATATCTTTCCATTAAAAAAATCAGCTCACTGGTTCGAAACAAAATATATCTATTAGTTAGATAAGTACTATACAATTTTCAACAGGACTTCATTTTTTTGTCGGGTTCGCGATGTCTAGTTTACTTCCATTATCCTTAGACGTCACGTAATTGACAGAATTATAACAAGGTTTTACTATATATATATATAATATATATTAATTTTTCAATCAATTGATTTTTAATGAGATGTTGATCAATGTTACGAATGGCATCATTACTTGCATCGCTTTGTTTGAGAATGTATTATATTCTTCACTTCGAATCAACTAAAATTGAACTAGAGTTTAACTCTATTCAATGAAGTATCGCATGATAATTTTATATTTTTTTCTTTTCAATAGTAGTTAATCCAAATTCATCATCTTGATCGCGCATAATTTTACACCAGGCACACCTCCCAGTTTGGAAATCACTGATTTAGACTATCACCTTTAAGGACAATTTAAAATTGTTTCAGTAAGAATTATTCGGTAACAAGTTACAACCATTCTTTTAAGGTAATTAGTACAAACACAGCACTCGAAATGAAGAATTTTACGAACCGGAGCGCTCGGTAATTTTATGAAAATATTAACATAGTTATCTAATTTTATGTGTTTTATAAAAAATAAGTGTGTGATTTTATGTTATATTATGGCCATTCTAGCTCAAATGGTAAAATTATTTTTTCTATGAGACGGAACGACAATATTGCCGATTTTACGACCCGGAACGGCGCTCAGGTGCGTTCCGGTCCATTTCGATCCCTGTACAAACATAGTATACCTAATACCTATGATGAAACCAATTCTTAGGTACCTATATCAAATTTCTCTCTTGTAGAATTACAAATTGTCACATTTGCTCTTATATAATTATTATTATAACTGTAATATCTCTGTATTCATGGTTTCATATAAAACATATTATATTATATGAAAATAAAAGCTTAGGTACCTACCTATTAATATACCAATGGTATTGTAATATTTATATTCCCTATGGCCTATATATATTCCGATAATTAACTACTTACATCTATGTATAATGGTGCATACAAAAATCATTATCTACATTGTGGCTGTATATATTTTCTCCTACAAAAAGATTCATATCGTGCGCCACTATCTTTACATATCTACCATAAGCGGATTAACGCCTTTTATTCAGCTGATTTTATACACTTTATTTTTTTTTTTTTTTTTTTTTTTTTTGTGATTTTACCGAGGCTTTGACTGCGACTCGCTGTCATATCGCCTCTTCTCTTCTAGAAGGGGATCCTTCGGTCAGGTCCTCACTCCTATTCTGTTAAATGGCTTTATAATTATTTTGTCTAGCTCTTCCGTCTTTCTTTCTTTCTTCTTTAGACGCCAGTGTTTAATGCACCAGAATCGCTCTCCTCCGTATCCATCCCTTCTGTATTTTCGATACATCGTGTAATCATTGAATTTCAGATAGTCTAATTCAGACCTCAGCCAAGTCTCTGAGATTAATGCTATGAAATTTTTTGTCTTATTAAGTAGAGTTCTATATCATCCTTTTTTTGCTTCATACTTCTGGCATTCCATTGTAAAATCCTAATTTGTTTTTTATTATCCATTTTGCTCCAGAACCTCCCCTAGAATTTCCTTTAAGTGTCCTTCTTTGAATTGTTTGCATACCCAGTCCACTGCTTTAATTATTAGTTGTTTAATGATCTGCTGCCAGTCTCCCCCTTTCAGCAAGACTTTCATAATTTCTCCCATCGCGTTAACCTCTGTCTTCCCCTTTGAATTTTTCTTATTTTTTGTAGGCTTTACGCTACTACCTGTAGATATTATTGTTGAGCCTGAAGCTTCTACCACCGCTTCTTCTTTCTTTTTGTTTTCCTTAGTTTTTTGAATTGTTTCGCTTTCATCTCTTTCTACGATTTTTTTTTGTTTTACTATGTCAGCATAGCTATTATTTAACATATTTTTTTTTGCTTCCTTGAAAGGTATGTTCATTTTTTTCATTGCTTCTTTGCAATTCTTTTCCTCTTGCCACTTTGGGCATTTTTGGCTGTTTGCCGCGTGGTCACCTTTGCAATTGATGCACGTAATTTCCTCATTTTTTTCGCAGGTTTTGTGGTTTTCACCACACTTAGGGCACGTTTCTACTGTACGTCCGCAATTGTTCGCGATATGCCCATATCGCCAGCATTTGTAGCATTGCATAACCCTGAATACATACGGTTCTACAGCAAAAGAGACTCCATATATGTAAATTGTTCTCGGCAATATTTTCTCCCCAAATTTAATACTGACTGACGAGGTCTTTGTCAGCTCTCCTGTATCACCTTTTCTTGTCAACCTCTTAAGGTTGATTACTTTTGCATCACTTTTGATTTCCATTTGCAGTTCTTGGAGGTCCATATCAATATCGACTTTTCTTATTACTCCATAAGAGCAGGAGTCATTCTCTTTGGTCACAAAACCGAGATCTTTGAGTTCTCCAGCTTGTTTCACTTTATCTGCTTCTTTTTCGTCTTCTACTTGGATGTACGTCTTTAAATTTTTATTGTAAATTTTCTGTACTTTTACTCCTGCCTTATGCAGCATCTGCGCTATTTTCAATTTTAATGGAATTTTACTTCCCGTCGCTATCATGACGATGTTTTGGTTTCCCTTTGGAGTGACCCCAGAGTCTCTTCTGGGTTTTTTTCCAGAGGTCACCGTCTGCCATTCTTCTTCTTTTTCTCCAACCACTTCCTCTTCATCATCGTTTCTTTTCTTCTTCGTTTTTTTGGTTTCATTCACTTCCATCGTGGTGTTTTCCATTTTATTGCTTTTGCCGTTCACGCGGTCTTGGAATTCGCGCAACAGTGTGAACAAAAAACAGTGTGGACAACCCCTCGCTTCACAGCGTTTGACGCACTCCCCGCACAAAGTGCACTATCCGTGCAACAATAAATATTTTTCACTTTTTCTCAAGCACTGGCACTGATTGTCAAAATCACATGGGACCACACATGTTGAGTTTATTGTCAAATTCATTTACAAACAATATTATTTTTGTTGTATCCCGTATTTATAACCGTTCGCGAGTAACCAGGCGAAAAGCGTCCCGAATACGCAAGCGAAGTTGTACAACCTCACTCCACCGCTGTTGGCTTCCGACGATACACTTTATTGTTGTGGGCATTATGGCAGTAGAACGAATAATCGTCACGCAATTTCTATATTGTCGTAAGGGAAAGTGTATTTTTATGGCATATGTATATCTTATTGATCTCTCAAAAACAGACAGGGGTGGAACAAGGTATTGGTGAGAGAGCCAGTGTTTTCGGGTATAGCTCGGGCGTAGATCTGTAGTATTGTCCATCGCGCAAAAAGCTGAAATCGTTATTACTTTTAAGTTGAAAATCATTGAAAATTGTAGGTTTTAAGCCATTGGTGTTTTAAACTTTTTAATTAAAAACTTATTTCTTATTACTTATAACTTTTTAAAATATAAAAAATGCTCTGTGTAAGGCCATACAAGTTCTCACTGACGCATATTGTTTCTAGTTAATTTTAATTTTACCATTAATTATACACACTAGCTCGAAAAAGGTAAATATTATATTAAGGGTATATATCTAAGTTAAAGCCATTTATCATGTTCGATTTTAATCGGAAGTTATGGGCCTCCACAGAGTGGACATTCTATTAATAGATTTTTTTTACTAGGTGTATAGTATACGTTTAATAACTTTGCACTTTTTTGCACTGTTTACTATACTGATACGCCTCTTTGCCTGATTACTTCGAATAAAATTAGATCAAATGATATTTACTTGTATTCACAGACTGCTTGCATTATTATAATATGTAGTAATAAAGACAGATAATATAATATGTTAAAAAAATATTTTTAGAATAAGTATATTAAATCATTATTATTCTAGAGCCGAAGTGCAAAGTTATGAAGCATATACTCTACCTACATGTTATCCATTTGCCTAATTCATTGGACCTTTGGATTGGATCAAAAACACATTGAAAAAACAACATGCATTTTTTTCTAACCACGGAATAGAATATGCGACTATCAACCCTGGAATTCATATACTTAGCCTTTTTAAAATTTATTCGACTTTAAATTAATCTTGCTTAATCGCATTTCTTGCAACGTGGTGTACTATCTGAACTATCAATGTATTAATTAAATACGGTGAAAATTTTTAGCAATATGCAACTGAGGTATTATTTTAAATTCTGTTAAAATTGGCAACGATTTTTTTTAATATTAAATCAAGTTTTTAGCCTTTATTCCTAGATGGCATCAAGATCTTTCCAAATTATTAATTTATTACTAGCTGATAATTAACTATTTTTTTTTTTATTCAAAAGTATAAATGATACATAGAGTTTAAGGTTATAATTCGTAACTTTCGTAAGTATGTCACGTAGTTAATTTAGGTCCAGCATGCACTTAATTACATTATAAATCAAGTAGTTAAGTATTTACTGATAGTAGGATAATGGTGTCATATTATGGACTATTGTAAACCGAATACAGACCAAATGCTATAATAGTGTAATGGATGCATTTCACACTCCATTATCTGATTTTGATAAAAATCAAATCCCTTCATTACTTTGTGATTAGGGCAAGGACCCTCAATTAGGGATTCCAATCCCGGGATCCCGAATCCCGGGATCCCGGGATCCCGAGCTATTCTCGATACCTATGAATCCCGGGATTGATAAACATAATCCCGGGATTTCGGGATTGATTTTTTTATCATTTTTTATGGAAAATAAAATAAAAGCGAAAATATAACATGCTTCGCACTTTTAACAAAGTAGTTCCACCATGATCTCATACGTTTTACGGCAGTTTCATATTTGGATGACTAATTAGATTTATGCCATAAGTACGCCATGATTATTTGCTTTACTATTTTAAATCTCGCTAATCCATTCATTAAGTCTTTACTATCAGAAACAGCAATCTCATATTAAATTCACAATATTATTTATATTACAATATTATTTACTCCATTAAACTTATGTATTTCCAAGATTGAACGTAGATAAACAATATTAACAATAAATGACTTAAATAATATAAATTATACTAGATTTATTTTTGACCGATTTTATCAATGTTATTTGTAAATATAAAAATTTTATATTAACAATGGAAAAAATGCAAATCCCGGGACCAGTCCCGGGATCCCGGGATTGTCAAATTGTAATCCCGAAATCCCGGGATCAGAATTTTGGCTCGGGATTGGATTCCCTACCCTCAATATAATGGATGATGGTATCTAGGTTGTTGGATGTATATATGTATGCTTTATATAACAGCATATTCATTCAGAATGTTGATTTTTATGTTGAGTGTGGTATGCATTCTATAAAAGATCTGGTTATTATAATATAAAAGATGTCGTAGAAAACCTTATTCTGTTATCAGAAAATAGCGTACATTATGAAATTAAACCTGAGTACTGTTATTAAATATTTGACATAATAACAAATAAATGACATGTTATTGAAAATAACAAAAATACTTTAAATATTTATTTTTAATATTCATTTGTAGCTAAGTTTACAAGTTAAAATTAGAGATTTATGTTTCAGGGTTATTTGTATTGTGGGTATTATATTGACATATATATGGGCTTGTAGTATTTTTTTATTACAATACACTATCAATATTAAGAGTATTTAGATAGACAATAATTGTAAATTGCAGCATGCCATAGTGTCATACGCACATTATAACCACGGAAGAGATTATTATTTCTGTGTTCATCATAATAAAATAACCATCCATTTTTTTAGTGACGTCCCTAGACAAAATGCCGCCCCATTTTTTTATACTTACAGTATTTTTTATCATCCTTCCATGACTCCAATATCTAAAAATGTGCTGTATGGATACATTACTTACAAAATATATACCACTAAATCTAATTGAAATGCCACCTCTACTTCAATAGATAATATTGCGAGTCCACGGTTTTCGGATACATTTAAATATACACCTGACAACTTCCAAAACTCGCGAGTGACTGGCAACAATATCTGGACAAATTAATTAGGTAACTATGTACCTACCTATAATTCAAATATAATTCTCAAATCTACAAGTGTCATTGCTGGTCATCAAGGATGTGACGTCCAAGGACAACGGAAGTAAACTATACATCGCTAGCCCGACAAAAAAATACAGTCCTGTTAAACATTCTTGTTAATTAGGTATCTACCTAATACATCATGTTTCCAACCAATGAGCTGATTTTTTTAATGGAGAGATATTGCCGTGATTACTAAGTTTAGGTACCTATTTCTATATATACCTAATGATTCTTCTCGGTTTGCTGCCCTTCGAGTAGCTGCCTCCAAACGACGCTCAATCTGCCTACCCTGATGGGACGTCACTGATTTTGTTTATAATAAGAAACATAGATATTTATATAAAATAAAAATGCAAATTTAATGATTAGAAGCATTGTAAATCTTTACATGGTTTCTATATAACAGGGATGGCGAACCTGTGGCACGCGAGATGATTTTGCATGGCACGCAAATGTATTATGTTGAAGAGAAGAAAATATATATAATTTAAAAAACAAATACACAAAGTTTTACAAATACCTAAATATATATATTATATAATATTAAAAATGCGTATTTTTTTTGTTATTTAATAATATTTTTACCAATAATATTGATCAATCGATTCGCAAACGGAAACGACGAAATTCATGCATAAATGACAGATCGCATTGTATAAAAAATAACAGGCAGATACTCTTCAAGAATAAGCATTATAATTAATTTAAATTGCATAGATCGGTTCTTAGGTTTTATGCGTCACACATACTTAATAATATTATAGCACTGACCTCATCAGGCGGTGGGGAAGCCGCGTCGCGGAGAGGATGTGTCATCTGATCCGAGCAATTTTGGCAACAATTTGTGCGTAGAGAACCAAACTAAGTAGGTATTATAGTAATACTCAAGAACTCAATTACTTATTTAAAAAAAATAACTTTTTTAAAAGAATTCTTATAATTATTTTTTCATTTTTTCCTGATCGCACTAGTCGAAAAGCTGCTCGGCACGTCAGACAGTCAAAAATTATATTTGGGAAATTTTGGCACGCGTACGTAAAAAGGTTCGCCAACCCTGCTATATAACATAGTTTTATTCAATATATTTAGGGAGAGCTAAATTTGAAAGTTGGAATCAAAAATTAGAACAGTAAAAAACGTAAAATTATAGACAACCATTATTAGTTAATTTGTGCAGACCGTAATGTTGTCACCCATCATGGATTATTACAGAATAATAGATAAGACAAGACAACTTTATGTTGTTGATTTGGATATGACATCCAGGAAATATTCGATTATTATGGCATTTAAAACGAAGTTACCCCTCGCGAAATTCAATTCGGCTGTGTGCAGTTTATTTTTATATTTATTGCCCTCGACTCCCCCTCTACCGACTAATGCACCGCAGTCGACTTGCTATTGCGGTAATGTAGATGGCAAAGTTTACATTTTTATTTTTGCCGTTTTCACTGCACACCAACTCAGAGCATCCACTATCAACAACGCTTGCAGAGCTTTTCAACTTTAGTCAACCCATGCTTGACTCTACTGCTATCTGTAGCTATCAGTAGCGAAGGGCGGAGGCAGGCCGTTAAGATACGACATACTAAAATTTGTCAGTCTATTGCCATCTACAAATTCCTAATTCAACGAAAACAAATAATTATGATTGAAAAAGTGTGCATTATTTTTGTCGGATTAGCATACCTAAACTATTATAGTTTGGTTGAGTCAGGGTTTAATTGCTTTTAAAAAAACTTACCACCACCATCTGAAATTTGTATTCTTAGTAAACAAATAAGCACGACTGACAAAGTTTAGTGTGCATATTTGTGTCGGATCTTAACAGCCTACCTCCATCCCTTGCCACTGGTAGCTATGTCAACAGGGACGGTTTTGGTTAGGCCTGAGGTGCCGACAGGTTTGGAGAGCCGCTTTAGAAAAATGTTACCTGTGCAATAAGTGAGTGTTAAAAATATATCAACAGTTACGTTGTCATGATTTTCATTATCATTTTATTGATTTACAATATGTTATGCATACTAAAATTCTGAAAGTTCATAAATTATTGGGAGCCATTCATTGATCGACTTATTGGTATTAATTCATATGCAGCCAACGAGGTATCGACTGATTAGTATGGAGTGATTTTTAGCCAATAAGATTTTCATATTGTTTTGATGCAAGGTTGCCCAGACTGACGGTACGATTTTCGGTCGTAAGGGCGTCTCCATGAGCACAGCGAAAAAAATCAACACTCATTAATTAAACTTATAATTATTATTATGACTAAATATTTTGGTACTCTCTGACAAAGCGACCACCTAATTTACTTTATGGAAAACCGCCATTGTCTATCAGTATAATTAGAAACAGTTACACAGTTTACACAGTTACACAGTTGGTATCAAATATCTACCAACAACGTTGTCATATTTTTTATCAGATGTTTGATTGGTATGACCTACTTGCTACTTATGAATCAATCAGAATTCTGTATAAATATATACAACATGATTGTATTTCTAATTGACTTACTTAGGTACCTACATATTTTATTGTCATTCCGTAATATACCGGTGATTTTTATCATCGTATTTTTAAAGCGTTTTATTTAGACATAATTGTCTATCGAAAACCCTTCTCAAAGGGTTGGCTTTACTTCTCTCGGCATTCTATCAATACTTATCTTTAAATCTTATAGGCGAGCAGTGACTTTGAAATTTAAAAATACGAAACTTAAATCAATTAAAATTTAATATAATATTTTAGTTGCAAGCCAGGGTCTGTTAAATGTCTACATTCTCGGTTTACATATTTCGCCTTGAAAGATATGGTAAAGATAAAGGCATCCCGATCCTTAAATTGATATTTTCTGATTTTAAATCTATTCAGAGTTTTCTGGATTCTGCAAACTATATAGTTGGCAATTTCCATTTGGCCATTGTTCGCATATACGGAAAGGTTTACTACTGTATACAACAGACAAACCATAAAAAACTCACCTCTATCTTAGTTTTCACCATTCATTATACAAAAACAACCTAAGAGAAAAATATACAAGGAATATAATAGATAATATGACGCCTTATATAACATCAAAGTAAATAATGTAACAAAATCGATTTCAAAATTTTTATTAAAATTTGAAACACACTCAGATCACATGTATTAGACAAAACCTGTACTGAATCGGTAGCTTAATGGGTAGATCACTCACCGGGAAAACAACGGATGTGTGTTCAATTACCAGCAGGTATAGTATATTTTCAGAATAATTCAAATATATTATTAACTATAGAAGACACTGATGGAGGGTGCCTGTAATATAAATGTGGTAGGTAACTGAATTTGTTTACTAAAACTGCGTTAAAATAAATATTTTACAAAAAAATGATGCCCAACCGGGAATTGAACTTTCCCTAAAAAATCTACTACTTTATTAGTTGGACCTCGTATTCATAGACTGCCATAACTGTGATCACCGTGTGTAAAAAAAACATAGCCATGACACAATATGCGCAAAGGTAGGTAGGCATCGTCATTGAAGACATATAATGAAGCAGATAGTTCTGGGATCTCAAGGACAAATAGCATCAAACTACATACAAAAAAGCTTAAAAACCAATCATTTGTATGTACGCGCAAGATTCGATAGCTTGAATAGACTGATTATGTGATAAGGAAGAGCACTCACATGATGGACTTAGATACTTAATGAAGAATGCAACACGATGTCAATATTTCATTTTGCAGAGCTGATGGAACTCCAGAGTAGTGAAGCAATGATTGAATAGTAAGTCAGAAATATAATATTCAATGCATTTTAAATTGTGAACAAATAAGTTTAGTCTAAAGAATTCACACTAAAAAATCGATGCAAAGCATTAAACTGACAGTAGTATCTTATTGATTTATACAGCACATGGAATATGCAAAAATGGTATATTGCTAAAAATAACTCTGTTTCTAATTTTTAAACAAAGTGTATTTTACGTGTCATTGCACTGTACGGAAGTTTTTCACGTAGTCGATGTCTCTATGAATGGTGTAACTGCATTTTCCGAAAAGGAAAATGGTCTTTTAGGGACGGTTTTGTGGGTAAAGGGGGTGGGGTGGAGTATAGGATGGGGTATGTTTTCCATTCGATAGATTTGTGTGCAAATACCAACAAAGAGAAATTCGGCATTTTAAGTTTTTAGATGTTTTTCTGTGCTTGCTAACGATTATTCATTTGGATTTGGATTTCTAATATTAGTCACCAATATATTAATTAATTTAGATGTTCCGTATGTTTCCATATAATAAGAGTCCATCTATTTGAGAATTAATTAATGCATTTCTTTCATCAAGATAATCTCTTTGATACACTATATATTATATTGTCTTACGTATGCTCGACGTTTCGTCCATTAGATATCTGCGCATCTATTCTATACATAAAACTGCTTTCCACCGCTACGGCACCTGGTAGGTTTATATTGAATTATTAGCACTTATTGTAACAATTAAAATAAGTTAGTTGTAATTGTTACAATAAGTGCTATGTTTTAACAGCACCTTTTTTGGCTGTGGTAAATTTTAGAGCGAGATAGACAGTTTTGACTATTTAGATGGCTAACTTATTGTAATTGTTATAATAAGTACTAATAATTCTATATAAACATACCCTATTTAGCTGCCGTAGTGGCAGAAAGCAGTATTGTGTATAGAATAGATGCGCTGGAGTCCTTATGAGGCGTTCTAGATCTGTTTGTATAGATTTGTTTAGTTCACGTCCTGAAGAAATATCTGCGACATCTTTATTTGAACGCACCTACATAACAATTTTCTTTTCGATAATTTTATTTCTAAAACGAGTATCTTCCGAATATTTTTGTCGTATGTCACTTCTGCTCTAGCTCCTGCTCTCACATGGTATGGATTCCAATTGTAAACATCCGTCAATTACATGCGTGATCGTGACCACGATCTCTTCTGGACCAAAACTATTTCTTAGCAACAAAGCACACTGAAAAGCAAGTGCTTTTTACGCCACTTACGACATCGTACGACTTCTTGCAGTGTGCTCCGCCACTTAGTGTCTGACTCATCAGGCACCAATAGCGAGGGCTGCGCGGCTAGTCTAATGCACTTCTTAGAGACGTACACATTTTTAATACTATTCAATGTACTTTGTTTTTAAAAGAAATATTGTATCGCTATGTAAGTATTTTTAAACGATGAACATAAGAATTCAATATTATTCGTGAGGACTTTTAATATTCGATTAACTTAGCGACAGTAAGTTAATTTGAGATTCCGTGACGTCACGTGCTACGTCACTTTATCCTTTGTCGCTAAATGATTAACAGAGGAAATTCGACGTCTATACTTTACTAAAGTATAATATCTACTCATGATGAATAATATTCGACGAACTATGCAAAAATTGGGGGTGAAGCAGTGACGTACACAACGATGATTAAATAAATAGAAACGATCCGTAAAAGATTGTGGTACATTCAGTATGATTCTGAGGTATTATTTTAAATTCCATTAATATTGGCGAAAGTCTTTTAAAGGAATTTTAAATCAAAGTTAAGAACACTAACTTTGTTTTGTAAACTGGATCAGTACGTTTTAAGATAGTTTAACTAGCTAATATACATATTCATAATTGATTTTACTTTTTATTCAATAGACTTTATTAAGATTTAAGAATGCAACATTCTTTATTGAACGTATATAATTGGGAACATCTACATTCTTCTTCTTATTGTGCCATCCCCTAGCGGAGGTCGGCCACCATCAAGGAGATCTTATCCTTATCGTCTGCTACCCGGAACAGTTCAGTGGAGCTGCACTCGTACCAATCACCGAGGTTCTTAAGCCACGAAATGCGGCGCCGTCCTCTGCTATGCTTCCCGTTGATCTTACCTTGAATGACAAGTTGGGGAATAGTGTATTTTTGTCCTCTCATAATGTGGCCGAGGTACTGTAGTTTCCTGGTTTTGATACTACTTAGAACTTCTCGGTCCTTCCCCATTCGATTGAGAAGTTCAACATTTGTCACCCGGTCAGTCCAAGGAATTTTGAGGATGCGTTAATACAGCCACATCTCGAAAGCTTCAAGTCTCCGTGACATCTCTTGGTTTAGCGTCCATACTTCCATACCATAGAAAAGAATTGAGAGCACATAACAACGTACCATACGCAGTCTCAGACCTAGGTTAAGATCTTGATTGCTAAGAAGGCGTCTAATTTTGAGCCATTAACCTTAATATCCACCGATCCACCTTGTAAGGCTTCCTTGAAAATAGCTTCTGAGTACATGTTAAATAGCAGAGGTGACAATATACACCCCTGTCTTATACCGCGACAAATTTTTACCTCTCCACTGATTTCGTTTTCAACCTTAATATTCGCTGTTATATAAGTTAGCTATCAGTTGAATATTTATTGCATCGATGCCTTTCTCCTGTAACATCTACATTAACAAACATTAAAAGAAAATCTGCAAATAAAGACCCGACTGAGACTTGAACCGACTTCAATTAGCAATTTTATAATGATGGTGAGATTTACTTTTGTATTTTATAACAGTCAAAACATATCCTATTTTATTTTACATCACCTCTATCGTACTATTCAAAGAAGGCATATGACAGGTACGTGAGAAAGACAGGACGTACATAATATTATTATTGAATTTAACTTAGATGGATAAAAGCTCAACCCACGTATATTGACACTAATTCTTATAAGTCACATATTCATGAAGACAATACATTAAAATTTTCAGAAAATAGTTTAATTGTTACTCCAGCTGGACATCATAATTATATTATTTCGATCGAGATACGAGTTATATACGAGTGGTTTCTAGAAGAAAAAAACTAAACTTAGTTCAAAACAATATGCCCTAGGTATCCGAAGAGATAAGGATGGTTTATTATGTCAAAAGTTTAAAAAAAAACGACGAAGTTTCATGGCTTTATATACTTTTTTTTACATTAAATCATGTTATTAGATACATCTGTTTGTAGTTATCTCAACACTGCATACTAAAAATGGGCGAACTATTACACCTATCTAGTGACAGTAAGTGCCTATTATATTATTTGATTGTGACGATTTTATAAAAATGTTTTCACCCTTTCTGACAACAGCGTTGCCGAGCTCTGAACTAGAACATTGACACAACGGGTTCAATGAATGGTGGTTATGAACCTCTTGAATAAAACTGTTAAGCACACTTTGTGGACCTATAAAAAACTATAAAATGTATAAGTAAACAAAAAAAGTAGACACCACAATTTTTTTTACGAAAAAATATTGAATAATATATGAAAAATAAAATATTGTCGGCCGGATCACTGTATAATATCTATCACTGCGGCCGCATATCAAATCCAGCCCCTCCCTACGAATTTATTCGACGAGAAGATTATTATTTGCATTCTAAATTTATTTTAGAATGACACAATGAATACATGTTTACACTTGAAACACAAGTAGCTGCCCGTGCTCATAACACAACCCTCCCTTTCATTTTTTTTTATCCCTGATGCTGTCTTTGAAAACCGGTTAGAGGGTAGTTGCTGATAATAGTGGTGAAATAAATTTAATATACTTATTATGTTTTTTTTAAACTACATAAATAACAAGAGAAACTACACTCTATTCGCTACCCAATTGTTTTTTTAGATATGGTATCAATGTCTAATTTAGTTTAGGTACCACATAACTTTTAGTACCAGTGCTGCCAACTGACATAGATAAAAAATGCCAGATAGGGTAAGAAGATAAGTTAGTTGACAGACAAAAATACTAAAATTTCTTATATTTAAAAACATAGTTCATTCAAAAATATAAGTCATAATTTTAAACATTGTTTTACGAGAACTAAGAATAATCAGGTACAACATTTGATAAGATTTTATAAGAGAGTACAGCTGCGAATCGCAGATATCTATGAGAATGTCGACGAATTGAAGGGTGTCCTGGCGGTGGGTAAGACGGAAGAGCTAGGCAAAATTGTAAAGTTATTTAACAGAATAGGAGTGAGGACCTGATCGACGGATCCCCTTCTAGAAGAGAAGAGGCGATATGACAGCGAGTCGCAGTCAAAGCCTCGGTAAAATCACAAAAAAAAATAAAAAAACAAGAGGGCATCATGTTGATTTTCAAGAACATCGATATAATATTCTAGGTTTTTTGTTAAAAATTTTAAGCTGTTTGCGGTGTCGAAAAACGCTATAAATAACGCCATACGCCAGATGGGTATTATGCAAGCTAGCTGATGTATATTAAAAAACGCTAGATCTTGAAAGACAGTTGGTAACTTTTGAGTATAACAGGAATCTCATGGCTGGATCAAAGTTACATGTTGTATTTTCAACGTTTGTTTGTAGCCAAAGAATGGGTTGAGCGATGTATCTATAGTCTAAGGGTTGAGCACAGTGGCGAGTTGAATGACGCACGGATTAATTTATTTTGCGGCCCCCTACGATAAAAAAAATGTAATCGAATATTATTTTTCTTAATAAATCCATGCATTCGAACTATAAAGTATATACAATAGTAATGTTATTTCGTATAAATTATACAAACACGGTTGAATCGCAATGAATTCAATTGCAATACATACATGCGTCAGTATAATACTTTCCATTCGATTTGTGTCTGAAACACCCATATTTTTTTAGATTTTTTTGTAATTTAATATTTTTTTCATTGGTTTACTGTACATTTTCTTGGAAATCGATTGCGTCATTTGCGACAAAGAAGATCACCGATGGTTTGAGCGAATGGCAAATAAACATTACTGAGACACTCTGAAATAGAGTCAATTAGAACATAAATGTATGCTACAATACAATAATATAAAGTAGTCTTGATATTATATAAATAGGTTGACTTATAAAAAACTATTATTCCCTATGCAAAACATTTGATACACTGTCGCTGATTAAACATCGGCATTCACGCTTTACTATAAAATATTATACAAGGATTTACAAACCACAATGATAATCGATCTAGAGTGGATTTGGTCTACCGCCAAAGTGTCGACACGCTCCGATAATGACTAGCCGCGTGGCGGGACGCGGGTGCAATTCCCAACAACAACTCAAACACTCAACTCTCAAAGAAAATGTAAGTACAAGGGATTTAGTACGATAAACCTTTGCTGTTTAATTTCAAATTTAATGCTTTGGATGCTGAGAAAACATGACCGATTATGTAAGCGCATGAAATAGAAAATTTTACGAACCGGAGCGCTCGATAGTTTTCTGAAAAACTAAAAATATTTTTAAATGCAATAACCAGGGAAAACTTACAAGTTGAAGGTAAAGGGAAGCTTTCTTGATGAGGCTGTATTTTTTTTTTAAGTTATTGAGTATGACGAAATACGGGATAAACTTAAATATTTAAGAAAAAATGTTACTTTCAATAGTCCCAGAATCAACTGAACACCCAATCACCAGAGTATATGCTTCATAACTTTACACTCCGGCTCTAGGATGAAATTGACATTGACATAGGTATATTATCTATTTATTTATTTATTACTACATAATATTATAATAATTATATTAATACAAGTGAATATCATTTGATTTAATTTTATGCGAGGTAATCAGGCAAAGAGGCATATTCTTCTTCTTGGTCGTGCACTCATGGCTGAGGATCGTGACCACATTTAAATTTCGCCATCCTTTGAGCGACCAAGACTTTCCATCCTTCTCGATCTTCCGCTTCTCTCAGGGCAGAATGGATGGTGCCCCCAGTCAGCTCTTTCACTTGGTCGCTCCATCGCGCAGACGCTCTTCCTCTGCTTTGCCTTCCCTGGAGGCTACCCAACGGATACTCTACTAACTAAAATAATATGAAAAATGGAATTTGAAAAATAATGTAAAGGCTGGAAAATTGCAAGATTTTCTTTTTACGTAAAAAATAGCTGTTGCAGGTATAAAAAAAGGAATAAACGACTTATGGCTAGATGCGTTTTTTTAAAACTAGATAGGTATTTAAAAACATTAGATTTGGCATAAAAAACGCTTTATTGGCAATGCTGCCATTCACTAACTCCAAATAAAATTTTTAAATATACAATAGTATCTACATATATGTAATGATTTTTTTCCTACTATTTTTAATTCCATAATATCCATCAGTTTTTCTCGCGCTCGATTTTTACTCGCATATAAGAAAATACTTACTCAATTTAAGACATCTTATTAAACACCGCGTACTATTGGCTCAAAATAATTTTTTGTTTGTTTTATATAATATTTATGTTCTATTTGTTGTTAATACATGACAAATGAGAAGGTATTAAGATGAGTAAATAAGCCAATATAAGTTATAGCTACTCACTGTCATGCGCAGAAAATCTATATATTTCTGCCATATTTTCTAAAATGAGAAGTATGATAGTAAATGGAAGTGAAGAGGACAGCATCAGCGTAATTAGAAAAAGATACTCTTGGCTAGGTAATTAGTTATATTACCTTACGTTTCTAAATATATTTGATATATATCTATTTAAACAATTATAATGTTTCTTGTGCCGTTAGATGTTGGACGAAAACTGTGCAATTCTTTTAGTCTGGATAACTTTGTCAAACTTTCCGAGCGAGTTCAAGTCGATATCCGTTTCCGTTGAAACTTCACGAAGGATTGTTT
The DNA here is from genome assembly GCF_057557595.1 of Rhyacophila brunnea. NCBI lineage: Eukaryota > Metazoa > Arthropoda > Insecta > Trichoptera > Rhyacophilidae > Rhyacophila > Rhyacophila brunnea. The sequence goes on from NW_028232859.1 coordinate 7,132,881, forward strand.
TCAATCGACTGTCCCCGTTCACAGCCTGCTATATCCCAGCTCGTTAGCGGTCTGCGAAATCTAGAATGCTGTGGTCTTAATGAAATTAGCTGTAAGAATTTATAATTAGATTAATTACGATTGGATTTGATCACGTACTGTCATCTCGTTAAGGTACACGCGTACAGTACGTTGAATCAAGTAAAAGAAATGTCATTTTATTAAATATTATATTTTGATACATATATTTGAGTAGGTGGGTACCCATAATTATTGAATACAATCAGTTATTATAGGTATATTATAATCATAGTTCCGTATTGTACTTTAAATTATGCAAAAAGCACTGAATCTATTTCGGTGTTTGATGGCTCGAATGAAACTATTTGGTTCCAAGATTAGTGAAAAAATAAATGAATTATAAAAAAAAACTAAATGTTAGCGAGCAAGGCCAAGATCATGGCTGATATCGTTCTAGCCTTGGGGATCGGGCATAGGGGAACCACGACGTGTCGGGTCGACCAGCTAAGTGGGATAAACACACATCACAAATTTGCTCTGCGGTGCTTTTTTACTTCAAGAATATAATATTTTAAAATATGTGATTGTGCTATGCAATTTGTGGTATACCTAATGATTGATACAATTAAATAAAGATACATGTTTAGAATTTGGGAAACGCTATTGTAGAGCATCACACTTCTTCCCTTAACCTTAGCGATAGATAGTGGGGGGGGCGCCACAGGTCCTGGCCTGTGGACCCGCTTCAGGATGTAGAAACCATGGCAAGATAGTACCTCTGCATACACTATGAGTAAGGAACATAACAAAAATTGGAAGTGAGTTGCCTTCCGGCTGAAGATGTAATTCGGTTTAAATAGTCGAGTATGGGATAAACTTAATCAATATTTACGTATATTGTCATTGTTGACATTACATTTCGACACGTAAACGAAACGCGCATTCCATATTGGTAATATTTGAAAACACTCGATGCATTTTGTGTTTATTGTGTCTTATGGCCTGACCGTCATAAAGTAACAAACTGATTCCGGGATTCAAAATCTTGGTGTATATCGTCTGGTTTTCACATTTCTATATTAATAATATGCTCTGTGGTTGGAAGCGATAACTGATTTGTATGAAATGATGTTATTATATAAGTAGCAATCATTTGATCGCATAAGGTCTCAAATTATTACGGTTAGGTAATGTTTTGGATCATATATTATTTCATTTAACTAAGACATATGCCAATTTTAAATGCTGTGTAAGCTTGCTAAGGGGTGGGTAATAATTTCAATTGGCACGCCACTGAAAGCCTCAATCGAAGCAAGCAGTTACCACTTTGCGAAGTATTAATTCAGAGCTGCCCCCCCGCCTCCCAGCAATTCGGCTGGCGCTTTTGATCAGCGAACCGTCTCCACAAACGTGGGCGGGTAATAGAATTACTTCTGATTATCAACACGCCCGCCCAAACTTTGTAGAACTCCAGCATAACTCGATAGATGGGTGAAATATCTTTAATGTAGGCAGGTCGGGTTGAAGAAAGGCGGAAAGTCTACCCAAAAAATACTGAATAGCTATCTATAGTGCTAATCTCGATATGTATAATATTTTCTCAAGACCTAAGCCCGGTCGCACATAGAAATTCATCTCGACTGCTCGATTTGATTTTGTTGTCATTCACAAAACATATCATGATACTTGATATATTTAGTATGTACAAGAAATGAAATTATAAATAATATTAAATTCTTTAGGTTTTTTAAAAAAGGTTTTGTCGACAGCTATTTCGGTTGTAACACCATTATGAAGACTAACTGTTGTGTTACAACCGAAATAGCTATCGACAAAACCTTTTTTAAAAAACCTGTAGAATTTAAAATTATTTATAATTTCATTTCTTGTAATATGGAATTCTATCGAGTAAATGCTAACTCTATTAATATTTAGTATTTACTACCGCACATAACGTCGGTGCAACATTTTAACACAAATTTCATTCGTAATAACAAAATGTTGCATCGGCGTATGTGCAGATGACGTTTTTCATTCGTTTCGGCAAGCCGCGTGACGCCGATGTTCCACCTATGCACATGAAAAGAGTTGCAAAATTACCGGCGATTTTGATTTATGACCATGTCCCAGTATAATAAATTTTCCAGTAAGATAGGTGTAGCATGTTGCCATTACTTCATGCCGATTCTCACTACTTATAAAGGAAAAATGACTTTGCCACCAGTCCTCACAAAGTTGTGCAGTTTTGATATTTTTGCAGTAGGTACCTATAAATTTTATCAATCGGTTTAGGTTTTGGGTAGATACCTATATTTCTATTTTTCCAGCATCGCATACATATTATAATTGTTTGGACTAATTCAAACTAATAAATCGCAGTTAACAGTTAGGCTGTGTTCACTTCTTCCCTCTTTCTCCCTGTCCAAACTCTTTGGTGATTTGGAGATCTTTCTTTTGGAGAAAAAACGCAGACTGTCAATGGCTGCGTCTGACAATCGATTTTGAGTCTACGTTTTGTGTTTTCTGTCCACATTTTTCACATACGTTTATTTCGTTTTTAAACGACGAAAAAAGTTCGTTTGTCGCATGTTGTGTAATGTTTGCGTTTGGTTTTGAGCATTGCTGGACATATTTTTCAAGTTGTTTCGCCATATATTATCCTTAATATCTTCTTATAAGGAAAGAAGTAATCATATGTTTGACTCGACGATCGAAAGGTTGGAGGTAACCATGAACAGACTAGCCGCGAACTCGATGCGTGTGGGTCTTCATCTGCATGCCGCTAAGACCAAATCCATGTGCAGTGCTGCATGCATCGACGCCGAAACTCCTCTTCGGGTTTATGGTCTGCCCGTCGAGCTGGTGTCCAGATTTAAATACTTGGGTGCCACGGTTGCCGATGATGGTGGTATTTCTAGTGAGCTTGGAATCCGCATGGGGGTGGCGGGCTCTGCGTTCAACCAACTTGGAGTCGCATGGAGGTCAAAGCTGTATTCTGTGAGGACCAAATGTCGTTTGTTTAACGCGTGCGTGCTACCTGTGCTCCTGTATGGCTGTGAGACATGCCATCTTACTAAGCTTCAAGAGTATCGGCTTTTGAGCTTTGAGAATCGATGTCTCCGCCGAATCTTAGGGGTACATTGGTACGACCGCGTTACAAACACCCGAGTTCGTGAGCAGACACAACAGTCATCGGTGATTGAAGTTATCACGATGAGAAGATTTACGTGGCTGGGACATGTATTCCGGATGCCGCCAAAGAGTGCGGTACTTCGTACCCTTGTGGCACAGCCTCAAGGGTTCCGTCGCCGTGGCCGGCCTTCCCTCATCCTGCAGCGATGCTACAAAAGCGACCTACGTGCTGCAGGTCTGACATGGCGGGAGGCGCAGGAGTTGGCGATGGACCGAGGGAAGTGGCGCCAACTTGTGCTTGCCCTATGCCCTAACGTTGGGACGTGACAGGGCGAAAGAAGAAGATGAAGAAGAAAATCACACGATCGCACACCCGCACACATTCGAATTCAAATTTTGTTAAGTAATTTATTTTAATTAAAAAAAAATGTTTTTCAATTAATACATATTTGATATTAAAGAAATCCCGAGAAAAGATTCTCGAGATCCGGGATTTCCCGAAATGTTAAAAAATTTAATTCTCGAAATTCGGGATGGAAAATTTCGAAAATTTCTCGAGAATTCCCGTCGGGAAATTCCCGAAACCCAACTCTACTTACGGTCAAGTAGTGGGAGAGTAAACGTCCGTCCGCTTCTAAAACTATGATATTATTATTTTTTACAATGTTTTAGGTTCTTTAGGTAGTGACACACTAGCACCGCCGGTAATCTATAATGCCTATACCTAATATTATTTTAGTTTATTTTAGCATACTGTATAAGAATGAGTTACCTAGAATGTATTAAATATTGCTCACACTATCACTTGTTTAATCTATTGTTAGTATATTCGAGTCGTGAAATTGTTACCAATGACCGTCCACAGTGGACAGGTAGCTATAATGCGCGAACTGCTGGACCAAAACCTGTCAATTTAAGCGTTAATCTACCGTGTATTTGTATTGCAAAGCGATGCTACCATACGAATTTAATTGTCACCTCCTAATTCAACGAACAGATACGTAATTAGGGAAGTAGTTAAATTTATGTCAATTTCATACAATAATATTACAATTTTATTACATACAGGTAAATGTATTTATATCAAAAACTCACAGTTTACATTAAAGGGGTTGAAATCAGTAGCAGAACTACATACATGTGAGAATAGGGGTGGGGTGCATGGCTTATGGGGAGTCGTTTTGTTTTATAATAATATTAAAAAAATAATAATGTAGATTGTAATGTCGTTTTGATGATGTGTGATCCAATTATATGAATTCGTCGGCTGTCGCACATTCAAAGCCTTATGCCTGGTCCACACCGGCAACAAGTCGGGCGACAACTCGTTAAATTTTATGATAATTATCATGATTGCTTAAGAAATTTTACGATAATTATCATGCTTATCGTAAAATTTAACGAGTTGTCGCGCGACTTGTTTTCGGTGTGGACCGGGCATTAGACTGCTAGTTTGATAGCACGTATTTTGTTTTTTCTTTATTGAGTTGGAGTACCATTTCCTTGGCAGCTATTTTCTGTATGATAAATGGCTTTTTATGGGTTTTTAAAATTATTATATCAAATTCTAAAATATGAAATCCCCAGGGAAGACAAAATTAATATTTTCTGTGGAATTCCCCCTTTTAATTCGCAGGTAAATTATTTCATAGAGATATTGTATATATCTGACAACATATTTAATCCACTTGATAGTGGTTTTATTTTCGTAACCATTAGGTACTGCTCTTTACTTAAGATACTTTTTAATGTCCCCTTTATGCCTCTTGATCCCTACATTCAGCCGTCAGTATAGCTGAAGGTATTAAAAGCCTCGTAGCGTCCTTTGCATGGTTTGACGTTTCTATTAACGATGAGTTTTTCTAGGTATTATGTTATTAAAAGTGCTTAATTTTCTGTGTATTTCTTTCAAAATGGTGATATGTGTCGTATAACTTCTAACAGTGACAATGAATAGTTTATTTCTCTTATAAAATATCTTTCTGATCATTTCCATCACAGAACACATACATAATAGGAAGTGGGTTGCCATCTCGGCGAAGCTGTAACAAGGTTCAAATCTCGACTTTTAATTGTTAGGTACATCGCGATTTTCAATAGTTACATCTGTAGTAAGTATATATAATAATATGTATTGAAATTTGTCACGATGGCCGCGCGGCTTAAGCGTCGGCCTACGGATTCGTGGGTCTCAGGTTCGAACCCTGGGTCTGGCAAGTACGCATATTGTTTGTCAATTTGTGTACTAGTCAGAGTATGGCCCTAGGTTGAGCAAGTGGGTGGCATCGATTTCTCGTAAAAACAAAAAATCTCTTAATAGAAACCTCTACTCTATGGAGGCCCATATGATCTTATTAGGATCGGACATGGTCAGAAAAAGAAATTTGTCATATAAGCGAAACGCGTATTCAATATGTGTTTCTACACCGCTTTGTGTTTCGTGAGTGTAATGGGCTTACCATCATAAAATAAGAAAGATACTTCAAACCTTTCACATTTTTATCTTATTAATGTGTTCTGTAGTTTCAATGTCCCTGGACCCTGGTAGGTTTCCACTGAGAATTAACATTTAACACCACTACGAAGATGGTACTTATTCATATTGTAAAGAAAAATTTAATGCCCACATTTAATGAACTATAACGCCGTGGGTCCCAGGTTCGAATCCTGAGTCTGGCAAGTACACATATTGTTTTTCAATTTGTGTGTGTTAGGGTATGGACCTAATAGGTTGAGCAAGTGGCTGACATCCATTTCTCGTAAAAACAAAATCTGTCAATACAAACCTCTACTCTGTGGAGGCCCATATGATGCTATTAGGATCGGACATGGTCGAAAGAAAGAAAAGAAAGAAAGAAAAATTATACAATACAATATTTTCTATTTATTGAGTTATGTTTGTATAGATAAAAATGGCCGACAACGCATCACCTTAATGAAAGCACCTGATATACTCACAACAAGAATAATCCACATTTAATTACCTACTATCTGCAATAAAACGCATTTTTTCTCGCTAACGGCCCTGTTTATATCGGCATCACCAATTTATTTATATATAAGCGACAATTAAATTCCCATTGAAATAATAATTAATTCCCGCGCTTTCAAAGGTGGCGCGGAAGCGAGCTGCGGGGAGAGGGGTGCGTGGCGCAACAACCGGTTCCGGCGGAAGTAGTCTGTTTTCAGTGTTTTCACATACTGTTACAATGATCATCATGCGTATTTGATTGTATTATTATTTAAAATTATAGCCTAGTCATTAAATAGGTACGTACGTACTTAAATTATAGTTATAGATCACATATCTTTAATTTAATTGATAGGTAAATCTTTTAATGACATGTTTTACGTGGCTATTTTATTGTTTTTACATAAGAATTATAATTTTAAATTTACTTAGTGTTAATATATATTATATACTATCTAAAATTAGCTACCGTCAAGAACAAGGTGGCGATGGGTGGAGGTAGGCTGGTAAGATTCGACATGAATAGTGCACACTAAACTTTTTCGTGTTTTAATTGAACGAACACAATTTGCAGATGGTGCTAGTTAGTTTTTAAATTCAATTAAACCCTGCCTAAACCAAACCGTAATAGTTAAGGTATGCTATGGGCGATCCGACAAAACAAGTGCACACTTTTTTAGTCATGCTTATTTGTTTTAGTTGTATTATGAATACATATTACAGGTGGTGTTGGTTAGTTTTTTAAAATTCGTTTGGACATGCCTATACCAAGCCGTAATCGATAAAAAATATTCTTCTATCCATAAAATATCTAAAATTATGTATGGTTTAATGGTATAATTTTAGATATTTTATAGATAAACGAATATTTTTTCACTATTATCTACAATCTACCTATAGCCTGGATTGGGCAGGGCTTAATGGAATTATTTTAAAAATAAACAAATACTATCTAACTTAATCACTTAATCACTTAATGACAACAAATAGGTTTGACTGACAAAGCTTAATGTGCACTATTTATATCGGATCTTAATAGCCTACCTCCACCCTTTGCCACTGCTATATACTAAGGGTAATATTATACTTCGGCTATATAGAGAGAGAGTGGGTAAAGGGATATTCTCTTGGCTATGCAACCTCCTTTAAGTGGTTTAATAATGTCCAATGCGTTGGTGATCAGATCAGGATAAGATGATATAGCGTAATTTGATCTTCGTTAGAAGATGGTACTAAGAGAAGAAGATATGATTTTGGTATGTAGATAGATGTAGTGTAGATACATCGTACATCAATTTGGATACATTTTAGATATCTATGAGTATAGTTATAAATTAATAAATTTATATGATATTAGCAAAATAATATACTATACAAATAAAATTGATAGGACAGGCCACATTAATTGAACCATTCTGGACATAACAGTATGGTCGCAGTATTAATTCTGCGGAGAAACGTATTGTCAAATTAAACACGGCAGTTTCGGTTAAATTTGTCACCTGTTAACGTTAATTAAAATACGAATAAGTTTACCGTGAATATTTACCGTGCATGCAAACGTTTTACCGTATGTGTGTGTGTGTGTGTGTGTATGTGTGCTAACGCAAATATTTTAATATGAGCATTTACTAACTCACGATAATATGTTCAAACAAGTAGGTAATCATTTTCAAATAATATATATTTTAGCTGATATGTTTATTTAAATTTTTTTTTTAAATACTGATAATTTTTTATTTACCGATAAGAAGCATAAATTAAAAATTATATATAAAAATGTTTGGACCGAATGGAACACGATCCCATCATTATTAGGGCGATAAGCTTTATCCATCAAACTACCGGCTCAAATACTCTTCCTGCAGAATTTTCCAAGCAATTATGGGGTATTATTGAAAATTCCACAACATTGACTATTTTTTAACATGGAAAATGTTTTACTCATGATATCCAACGAAAAAGCATTACGAAAAATAGACGTAGAATAACTATAGACGCGCAGCCCGCCCGCAGCCCGCGCCCCGCCGCTCCGATTTCTTACGCGCGTCGATTATTTTCATTTTACGTTCAGTAGCCTATATTCTGTGTGATGTATTGTTTGTCTGTTATTATTATTTCTTTAGTTTTATTATAGTAATTACTTACATAATTTTCAGAAAAGTAAAATTGTTTGAATCCTTTGGATTCGGTTACTTTGACAAATAAATTTTCTTTCGAATTTGGACAACCATTCAGAGAATCATTTCGCAAAGCATGTTCCTTGTTTAATAATTTTAGCCGTCAGGATTTAAGTAACCATCATCTGAGGGGCCCAGTTCTAAAGCTCTATGGTACAACGGAAACATATCATAAAATAAACCAATGGACAAGGAGGTAGACAGGAGTTCATGTTGTAATAGAAGTTACTGAGATGATGATATGAATGAAAAACATATTGTTTGGTGACTGGAAAACGCTGGTTAAAATGAAGAAATAGAGTAGTAGGTTCACGAGGGTCACTAGGCGACCAGTGGATTGCCTTATAAATCACCGGAAAGACAAACTCGCCCAGTTTGGCGGATGTGCGCGGCGGAAGTAATGAAGATCTAAGAACCGAAAAGAGTAGAAGGAACTAGGAGAGGCATTCATCCAGGAAAGGATCAACACCAGCTGATGATAATTATTAACAATAGCACCTGAATTACGATGGACGTTTCAGTTTCAAATTGTTTGTGAATAATACGTATTAGGTACGTCGGAATTTTGAATTTATGGTTTGATTTCATTTTCTATCTTAGGGGTCTCAAAATCAGTCACCGACAAAACTATCGTTACGAACTATAAAAACCATACTTTTTTGCATTATACTGAAAGAAAATATTAACAAAAACTATGGGTATTAATTAAAATAACTAGATATTAATTAAGTTAGTTTCTAAAAAAGATTCACAGGTGTATTCATGGCATGGAAAGAAAGGGTACAGACACTTCCAGTGGCAGTTGTTTGAAAAAATATTATTAATGAAACGACACGGCGTTTGTGAAAGGATATGAATTAGTTTGAGTGAAATTATTATCTCCAGAGACGTATTCTAACACGGAACATGGATTTTTTCTTTTTATTCTCAATACATACTGTAAATGACGTTACTTAGGCAAATGCTTTGCCTGCTAGAGGCACCTGGAGGAAATTTTTATTTTTACACACTAATTATTTGTTTTAGAAAGTAGGTACATTAAAACAATAAATTATTCAAAAATATTTAGAGACAACTTAACCTTATCACTGCCAGCCAATTTTTACTAGGTGGACACTTGTAGGCCAGCTATTTTCGGAATAAAATAAATCCTTTAAAAAATATGAAATAGGAACCGAATGATAAATATTTGTGAAAACTTACCAACAAAACATGTTTATCAAGTTTATCGTGAATATTTTCACACTAAAATGATAAATATTTTTTAGAAAAAATATACAGAATGTTTATTCAGAAGTTATGACGTTTACAAGCACGCGAATATATTCGTCCTGACGCGACATACATGCTTTGGCGAGTTAATTCGTCCATGGCATGGATCAGGTTTTAATAAACTATCATCATAAACATAACCATAAAATAATATGTTACAAGTGCTAAGATGATACTATTTAACAAATTCATATTTTATATGCATTGTATGTTTTTTTTAAAACTTTAAATGTATATTTGTCTGTAATATTCTTAGATACTTTATAGATTTTATAATAATATACACATTAAATTAATTGTATTCATATTTAAAAAAATAATAGAATACCACCTACTATAAACTGCAGATTGTCAGTACCTTTAATAATAACAGAAGAAGAAAGTTGGTCGTTCTATTTTTAAATCTCTCTCTACCCCATAGTCCTGATTTCTCCAGCAGAGAAAATATTTTTTTATAGAAGGAATAAGATCTTGATATGAAACAACTGGTGATTATAATATAATTATGCCTTTGAAATATGAATATTAACGCTATGAAATTAACAAACTCTAAATTAAATATATTCTAAATAAGTCCATGGGTCGATCAGAATTGGAAATAATTACAAGATAAAAAGAACTTTTTATATACAACGTTTTTAAATTTTCTGTTGAATCATATAAACTTGACTTGACTAGCTTAAACGATCAAAAAAAGTACTTGACACGACATATTGATTTCCATAGTAACGCAAGTATATATTAATAATTTAGTTGGAAGGACTCCAGACCCCTAACAACCAATAATGGTGTCGAAATAACTTTTCATACAAAACAGAATTAACTGAAAAAATTTCTACTTAAAGATGGCTAAAAGTATTTAAAAAATGCATTGGCATCGTGTTCTGATATTCTAAAAGTTTCAAATGTCGAGTTAGTTGGGAAATTAGTTAAAAATCGATTGCAAGATTTGTACCGGACAAACAACCACCGGAAAAATAAGAATACGAGCTAAGAAAAACGTTGTAAAAATCAGAGAGAAGAACACGACACTAACGCATAGGGTTCAAGATCATGATAATATCATGAGTACATATTATGTACTCCTATGCCGTATGAGAATATGTATATCCAAAATTTTCCAGTTAGCCATCGATGATTGCCGTATGCATGGGGTACCGAACAGTTGAGCGTGGCTTTACATATCCACTATAAAGATCAGTGAATAGGAAGCCAGGACTTACTCCAGCGCATCTATTCTATACACAAGGCTGCTATCGGTCGCTATAGAGGATATTTTATCGTATTTATGTATTGAAGTATTATAATTTTTACGATAAGTTAGTTGTCTAAACTGTCAAAATTGTCTATCTTGCTCTAAAAGTTAGCACAGCCAAGAGAGGTAAATTCTGTACTGATGATAGCAGTATAATGTAAATTTTCCGGATAAGGGATTTTCACCCACAACTTTAGAAGCACACGCTTTACCACTACTCAAACAATTCAATGTCATTGATCCAGAGCATGGGCTTGAAGCATTGAGCGAATGGGTTAACGATCATTAATCATCAAGTCAAAACTATCTATCTCGCTCTAAAAGTTAACACAACTAAAAGAGGTGCTGTTAAAACATGGCACTTATTGTAAATATAATTATAATACCTCAATACATACATTTGATAAAGTACCCTCGATAACCGTCGATAGCGGTCGATAGCAGCCCTTTGTATAGATTAGATGCGATGGTTGCTTAATCAGTCACTATGGTCTCCAATATATAACTGTAATTATTCGAGTGAAACTATATTATATGCGTTCACACAAGAGCATACTTCATGGAAACGGCAAATAATTTTCAACTATAGGTGCGACGAAATTTCGGACTCGCTGCCAATCGGAGAGCGATAGCGAGCTGTGAACACGTCAATTTGTTTTGTGATGGGGTCGGAGGAATTAATTCTTAAATCGTGTAAAGATGACTAAAAAACGTTACCCATTTACTTGAAAAAGAAAACATGTCAATGAATATATTATTGTTACTAATAGAACAATAAACATAACATTAAATGGACGCATGTTGATTTTTTATTACAAATTATGTTTTGTTCTGCACGCGTCGTTTGCACAATCTTGGCGTCGCTTAGTCACGATCGTTTTAGTCAGACCATGCCTCAGCTGAAGTATAGCCTTAATAAGGATGATGAAATATTTTTTTAGGTTATTTCCTTGATGCAGCCCTGAGTTGAATTTGAGAGATAAAAATTATGGCGCACCAAATTACAAGATGGGACGATTGACGACTCTGCTTTTGATAAATTACATTTGATCGCGGCTTTGCTGTTAATAAAAAAAATAATTTGTTACAAATAAAAGGCGACCGGCTTCGTTACAAAGACGCCATTCATCGTCCGATCGACGAGAATCAAACGAGAGAGGGTAGTCAGAAGATTATATTATTTATAAATTATCATGAATGATCTTCTACTCTATTGAGAAATAATTGTCGTATCTTTGATTTCTAATGATAAATTAAAAAAAAAATAGCGTGTAAGTCTGTCAATTATTAATTGGTTATCAATATATCAAAATGTAGGTATCTATTGAGTTATCTTAATAAAGAAACGGTTAATAATATTATTACATAGACCGCGATGGAAAGGAAAGATGGACCAGTGCATCTGCATGCTACGGTTATAGGGTTCGATCCCAGAGTCATTTTTTAATATGTGTTTGATTCATAGCAAGGAATAGGGACCCAATAGGTTGAGCGAATGTTTAATAGCCACTATCTTTTTTTCAACTGTCATATAGTGTCCAATCGACGTTTGTTTCCGTCATACACTATATTGTACAGATCATCAGTACTTCTATTTGAAGTCTAATATCGGATGTTTCTCACTCAGATTTTTGAAGTTAAACTTCTTTAGGCGCGTTTGGAAAATCAGCTCAGAGTGTATTTTTGCCGTGTGACATGTATACACATAATTTTTTTTTCACACGAAAAAAAACGCACTCGATTGGATTCGAACCACCGATTGTTCGGTTATCAGCCGAACGCACTACCTTTACGCCACAGTATGATACTGCAATCATGACGATTATACAGTACAATATTATAGTTTATAATAATAATTGTTCCGTTGCCTAGGCAGTGAATTTATTATTGTTGGTCATTTGCAATTCCTTACGTAAACAAACTATTAAAGATTAACGTCATAGTGGCAGTTGTTACTTTATTTTATCTCATATCAGGTTCATAAACCATTTCTTTTATTCAACGAAAAATTCACAAAATTTGAGAATGTAACATTCCCTATATTGAACATACATAACTTGAAAACACCCCAGAACACCCACTAGAAAAAATAAGATTTTGAAAAAAAAAATATCAAAAATTATTCAAAACAAGTTCAAGTAGACGTTATAACTAAATATTTGGCGAGAGCCGGACGTCGGTTAGTAATTAAGGTAATAATTATTAATATTCCTTGATTTAAAACACAAAAACCATCAATAATAACGAAATCTGATAAGCATTTCATATACTTAGGAGATACTAGTTTAAATTATCGCAATTAGTTTTGAGGCTCGTAGCTTAATTGGTTAAAGCATATTGGCGCGATACCAATAGTTATACGGGTTCAAATCCCGTCGAGCATCATATTTTTTTTCAAAATGCGCTTTTTTCTGGTGTGTATATATCTATGGTGTTTTCAAATTATGTATGTTCATTATATCAAGTTATCTATGTCCGTTCATTTTTAATAAAGTAGAGAATTATCTCACAGCTCATTGTATATTGATGACAATATCATTATGTCAATGTGGTGTGAAGTATTTATAATTCGATGAAAGTAAATTTCAGTTCCATATTCAAACGTTATATTGAAATAAAGACTTATTTTTGTTTTAATTTCGCACTCTCTTTGCAATATGATAAAAATATGTGAAAATTTCTGAATTATTGTAATGAGTAAGTTTATAAAAGCATATTCAAAATGATAAAAAATATTTAATACTATTGTTGAAACTAGCGAACGACCCTATATATTAAAATGGCGATTAATGGTGGTATTTTAATGTAACTTAAAGGTATTCCAGTATTTAGATTTATTTTCATCTACTTTGTTTTGGGGTTTGATCCCCAAATCTAATCGTCAGCTATTTGAAATATACTTAATCTAAAAGAATATTAATCATACAAGACAACATTTGATTGCCTCTGACTTACCAGATAATGTGAACAGAAGCGATGGGTATAAGAACTAAATCATTTTTTTGGAATTGTCTGAACTTATTTGATATTTAGCTGTATTTTGATTCAAAGATTTACTTTTGGAACACTGCAGTTTATAGCACACAAAAGTAATTACGTCGATTTTCAATATTCAATAAAAATATATTGAAAAATGACATTGATCTTGAAGCAAATGTAAAATAATTGCCGATTTTTACCAGCCGTGCTCCATGTGTCGTTATTTTTTAAGGATTAAATAAGTACACTCCTAATATAAAGACGCCAACACAAGCAGAATGAATATTATTGGATATTTGAAAGTTTGATAGATTCCCCATTTGAGCTATATATTGTCCTACTTTTAGATTGTTCTTGAAATAACGGAAGTTTTACAAAATGACTAATATCACCTTGGTAAGATTTGGGACTATAATAGTTCTAAGAAATGAAATCGGTGAGTATCCACCTGTTTTTTTTTTAACATACGATATCATCATTTATGGCACTATAGCCCTTGGGGGGTCTTGGCCTCCTTCAAAAACTCCACCATGAACATTTGGCACTCTCCAGTTGCTTTGACCGAGCATTCTTAAATATTATATAGCGCAGTCCAGCGATCTTAATTTCGGCCGGTTTTCTATTGCCGTAAATTGGCCGTCTTGCTAGTATAATATCTTCCTGTATTCTGTGTACGTGGCCGATCCAGCGCAATCTCAGCATTTCCATATGCCATGTGATCTTTTCGCCGGTATATAGTGTGTACTATGATTATAGTGAACAATATAATACTTATTTATGGTATGTTGTCAATTATTATTATTTTTTACAATTATTTTTCATATTCCCATCAATATCACTTCTAACTCGGCATTATTCATGCTACCCCATCGCAGGGTGAATTTGGCATTTCATGATGCTGTACATCGTACGGTTAACATATTTAACAGCATTATTAGAGGTTGATATATGTTTCTTAAATGTTTAATTTTTGTTGATGAATGACATGGGTTAAGTTTATAAGTATTTTTATTTGTTGAGCTTTAAAATAGAATTAACAAATCTAATAAGTACGTATACTGTTTCATATTTATTTTTACTAAGATTTTCATGTGTGTTTGGCCATTCGCTGTTATATCATAATATTGTTTTTCTTTCTTTAAAAAATACAATATTTTGACATATTTATTAGGTTTTGTAATTGTTCGAAAATCGCTGAAAAATTTACTGATGCTTAATATTAAATGTATGGTCTCGTGATACGCGCGATTAAGGACGTTTCTCATTCGCGGCGGATGTGGTTTGTTGTGACTATTAGATTCGATATACGAAAATCGTTTCTTAAATAGAACATTACGTAATTATTGATATTGTACGCTCAGCGCTCGAAATGGAAAAGTTTACGAACCGGAGCGCTCGACATATTTTCTGAAGATATTTACATAATTATTAAATTTTATGTGTACTGTATAAAAATAAGTGTGTTAGATTTTCTATTATAAATGGCCTATCTAGCTTAGATGGTCAACATATTTTTTTCCACGAGACAGAGTGATAATTTTACCGATTTCACGAACTAGAACGGCGCTCCAATGCACTCCTGTCCATTTCGAGCCCTGGTACACATGATGCCACGTAAGATTCGGCTATAGCTTTCCTATCGCGTTATATTGTTAGAATAGCTAAATGCGTTATGTAGACTGCGATGTTAACTTTGCCTTAAAAATTAACAATCGTAATAAGGTACGTCTTTAAGTTAATAATATTTGAATCTTCGTTTTGATACAAATATTTGTAAGCAATAAATATAAAATTTTAAGGCCACAGCTTCGCCAGGCTCGGCTCAATTTATCAGTCCTCTGAAGTTAATGACTGTATCAAAGTGACACTTTGTACCCTGTTGACGTGATAAGAAAGGTGTCAAACGAGCTCCAAAATCCATCTGGCTACTGTTGCCTTGCGACTAAGTGACCATATAAGTAATTGGACGTCATTATTCTCCGGGAATACTGATACGAAGAATATTAAATTAATGGACGTGGTTGGGCAGTGACTCCACAACGTTTAAGTTTAGTATTGAAGTAGGTACATATAATAATATTACTGTGTTTGATTAGAAAAATGAGATATGTTTCAAAAGAGCTAAAAGAAGACTGAATTTTAGACAACTACTGTTAGTATGCATCTGGCATTAGGTACTAATTCAGCGGCGTTGATTTTTTTCGTCTAAATGCATATAAGTATGGAATTTAGTATAATATTATAATTTTATTTTTAAAGACTCTCTCCTTTTAATTTTCGCATACAGAATAATTAATCTTATTACGATGTATAAGCCACTAGGGATATAGGTACGGTGATGTAATTACGATAATTTAATATAATTTACTAAAAATTGTAGAATTAGACAAAATGGATATAAAACAACAATTATTAAAGTATTGCTTAAATTCAAAGATAAACTTTTGTAGAAAATACAAATTTATGGCCAATTTTTTAGAAAACAAAGATTATTTAAAGAATAAGTATTATATACGCAGGCTCAGTTTTAGGGCGATTGGACTTTGGAGGGCTTCGCACCCTCAGTCCTAATAAAAAACAAAGACAAATAATATAATTAAACGATTAAAGTTGGTTTTTAATTTAAAGTTGGTAATTGTAAAATATTTAAAACGCGGGACTCTGATACAGTAAAATGTTAGAAAATCGAATGTTCCTAATAAATTCAGAAATATAATAATTGAATAACACATTCAAAATAAACACATTTGGCATCATGGAAGATGTACAAAACAGAATTTTTATACGAATAAAAACAGCTACTATTGTACCTATTGTATTCCATTAATTTTATATATTAACAAATTGAAGGAGATGGGAGCTTCAATTTTGAATATATAGGTATATAATATAATATATATAAATATATACACATGAAGTTTTTTAACTAGGAAAATTATTGGTACAAGACGGTTTACAGGAAGCCAGGCGGGAACCGCGCCAATTTCCATAACCGATGTTGACAAAATTCATAAATTCAAGAATAAAAACCCAACCTAACGTAATCTAATCTAATAAATAATCCAGTATATCGGTTATTTTCAAATTTTTTTTGCTTCTGGCATCCTGTAAACTCACAAGAACCAAAATATTTACACAGATAATCAACCTTCCTCGCCTGTTTTTGTAGAGGAAAATAGTATAATATAGGGGCTTCGTATTTGTTAGGATCAGATCATATTGTGTTTTATTTTAATTCATAAAAAATAACATTAAATAATTTATTTATATAAAATAGGGTTTCAGTAGGGTGACAATGTTGACAATTTGAGAAGGCTTGAGAAGATAGTCAACATTGGCAATCATCGATTACAATTACACATACATAAGACGTAGAGAGTTATCGAAAGAATAAAACGTGAGACATACTTATTATGCAAACCATGATTTTATTCGATAATATATTTTTATGGAAAATATTTGTACTCGGCTTGAAATTTCCTATTCTGTGGTAGCTATCATAAATTACGATTAAGTGAATTACCAATAACTATCAGGGAGTGCATTCAGAATTATAAACTATCTCATTAGATTTACATCTTTCTGCATGACTTGGATGTTGGTGAAATGTATTTGAACTGATGTTAAATTAGCAGGGATTTTTTCTACACAGGTCCGGTTGAAGGAATACGTCTGACCACGCTTGAGTCTAAAAAAATGATATGATAGTAAAATAACCGGTTACGACGGAAGTATTAATAATTAGACTACCTTTTCATCGATCTTGAATAATACGCAATATTTAAGATTGTGACATTCTTCATCGAATATGCATAATTAGTAGGTTTATGGTGGCATATATAATTTAGCATGTAGGTAAGTGTGACATGACAAAGTGCTGCCTAAAGTGAAAACAGCGCTCCGACCATTTTTAATGACCTAAACCTATAACATAAATTCATTACCAGGGAACTGCGATTATAAATGCCACATTATTCAAAGCCAAACAAAGTCTGACTTTAGAATGGCATATTCAGGGAACTCAGAAATAATGGGAACTGAAATACATAACGTGTAAGGCGATAGCAGGTAACCGACTCGAATAAGGAAGAATCCGGGTTAAACACTTACACACGTGTCAAGAATACGTTTTACGTCGAATACTGAAAACTGCTCTCGGTTTATGCATTTACGCTCATTTGATGTTGGTGTTTTACACACACTTTTGGAATGCATAATGCGTGCTTCATTTTCATAGGACACTCGTACATTCAAAACCCTGCATCAAGATGCGGCGTATTGAATATAGCCTATCGGTTTTCTATTTATTATCTGGTTTTTGTTCATAACCTTCATATTACGATGTGTTATTTATTTATCATTTATTACAGTGTAACTATAATAACCTGCAATCAAATTTAGATTAAAATATGTACTGTATTTTAGAAATTGTACATAATATAACATAACAAAAAAAAAATACTTGCATTTTCCTCCATATTTTTCCACCCCTATGTAGTACATAACCAACTAACGCATACAGGATGTCACTGGCGTCATATAAAACTACAGAAAAATATTACTTAAAAGCGCCGTATAAAATTGGTACCTACCCATTTACTATATATATGATATACCATATCACTTTTTTTACCACTACCGTATTGCGTATGTACCTAAACGTATTATTTTCACAAATGTCTTCTTACACCTTTCAATAATTCATATCCATAGTTTACAAACAGTTCCCTATTATTTTAAGTAACCGCCACAATATAATGATAAGCACATATAATTTAATTAATAATAGTTCAACGCTATTTTCACCTGTCATGGAGTTTTCTGACAAAAATATTTTTTGATAGGAACTGCGCAGAAGAGTCAGGTACGGTACGTACTTTGAGCTTAAATTTTTGGAAAAAATAAAATTATTTAGGTAACTAAAATAAATAACTTGTTTTGCACCCCCCTAAAGTTTGCAAGTCTCTTTGCTCTCCAGATTTTTAACTCTCCGACATGGTAGGGTGGGCCTGACGTTAGACATTGCCTGGCATCATCTATAATAATTTCTAGTCGATAGGCAGTCAATTTGCAAATTCCATACAAATGCGATTTTCATTTCAGTCGAACAAACTTCATTCTAATATTTTTAAAGCTAACTTGACGTGCAGTGCTTTATTGTAGCGTCGCTCACGGTCGACAATAAAAACATAGCAATCATTATAAAATGGCTTTCACTAAATTGCATATTATAAATTAAACTGTTATGATTTCTGAGACATTGTTAGTATTTTTGTTTCTGTTATATATATGACCGTATTTGGATAATTTGCCATGCTGACAATTATTATACATACGGATAGATTCATAATTTTATTGAAAAAACACATTAAATACTTTGATCATCACAAATAACGTTTGCAGTATCTTCTTTATAATTGTAAGTAATTCGAGATTACAGCCGAGCTATATAAATAATTAGATTATTCCCAAATAATGCAGCTGACATACGGTAATTAAATTAATAATACAAAATACCAAGGAATTAAAATATGTCATGTGCGGCCAATTTCCAAGAAGGTCAATTTTCCGCTCTCGACGATTGATGTTGTAAAAAGTAGTATCATAAACCATACAGTGTCTGTCTTGACGATAACGTGTGTTTATTAACCATTATAAAATAAACTGATACTTATTAGTCACATTCTTTTTTTTTTTTTTGGTACTGTTCGGTTATACGGAATACAGCGGAAAACGCATTTTGAAAATAGCCGATAAACTGGATTATTTGTTAGGTTAGCCTTACCAAACCTAACCTAACATAACCTAACCTAACATAACCTAACCTAACCTAAACTAACCCAAACTAACAAATAATCCAGTTTATCGGCTATTTTCAAAATGCCTTTTTTGCTGTATTCCGTATAACCGACTAGTACTTTTTTTTTTTTTTAAATAGTAACCCTTTAAGATTTTTTTTACAATTACAGCTATGGGGATAAACAACTCAAGCCGTACCAGCATATTGATCATCGGCGTTATTAAATAGCTGACTATAATTGAGTTGCTTAGAATTATAACTATTCCAAAAAAATAGTTTTGAGATAACCGCAAAAAACCACCAGAGCACTACTTTTTGTAATTATAAGAAAAGTATTGAACTACCTTGAATATTAATGACTGAGTCGATTTACATTGTTTAAAATATATATATATATTATAAATAATACTCTTAAGACTGTAGACACACAGCATACTATGAGAAATAGAGCTCCCTGATTAGTTAGACATGCCTTGATGACAGAACTCACATTATTCAATGAAAAATGTGAATTGTGACACCAACAGTCAACTTTGTCAACGATTTTCACATGGTTTAAAGTGACTTTTGGAAACCAACTCTTTTTCTTTATATACTTTATTACCTATACAACTACAAAATTGCAAAATGTGAGTTATGACTCTTGGCGACTCAATTATAATTTCCGTAATATCCGTTCTTCCATAAGCCTTCCGTCAGCCACATCCAATTGTTGCAGACTCAATATAAAATAGCTGACTCAATTATAATAGTTATTTATTAAATATTCTTTTCAAGATATAATTTTGATTGTGAGTACATCGATAAATAGAGGAACACATTTTTGATTGGGAGTGCCATTCGTTTATCACTTCCCGGTAAAAACACATCGCATCGCATTGTCATTGTATTTATTATATTGTACCCTTGTAATTATTTAAACAATAAATAAACTCTCGCTACTGCATCATCACGAATAACTACTACCGTTTTTCTTCTGCAACACTTATCCACCGGTGGCTCTCGTGGTGCAGTGCGTAAGGCGCTTGTCTTCCATCCGAGAGTTCCTGGGTTCGATTCCCGGTCAGGACACACAATATTAATGTGTTTTTCTCAAAGCCTGGGTGTTTGTGATTGTTCAAAATTACTAACAACCACCTTGTACGAAAAAACAAGACATGGTTATTGATAATTCAAAAAAAAAAAAAAAAAACACTTATCCACCACAGAAGTGGACTCCCATACAGTTGTTTTTGGATTTAGGTAAAAACTCCTTACGCCAAAAAGATTTAAGTACTTTCTAATACGAAAAATAATAGGTACGTTTAACAAACAAAAATAAATTTAGAAAACATTACCATAAATTCACAAAGTTTCGAGCGACATACCGAATTGGCGGATATTTTATGCGATAAACATAACTCATGAAAGGTTTATTATAATGTTATGATCGGTATAGATACGTAAATATAATAAATATTGAAAAAATATTTTTATGTTTACGCAGTTTTGTCAAAGCATATAGCGCAAAGTTTTCACAATGTTCCTTTAACAAGCTCGGCGGGCGCTACGCTGAGTCTGTCTATAGTCTATACACAACACAACTCTTCGAAATTGAAATAAACGCCCGCGAATTATTTCTGATTATTCCAAATTGGAAATTGGAATTCCTTTTTCAAATACGAGCTACCGGTCGCCACCGTTCGATTACTTTTAGATACCATATCTGAGCGCGACGGAGATATTTGATTTTGTAACGGTTATGTCTCAAGTGTGAGAGAGAAAGAGTGTATGCAGAATCTGTACGAATTGCATTCAGGGATCGATAAAAATAATTAAATTGTAATGTAGAAATATAGTATACTCACCTATTCATTAATCCGTACCATTCTAACATACTTTTTATAGCGGTACTTTTTTAGATTATTATTTTATCTATGTATTTATCATTCAAATATTTTCATTGGAATTATTCGACAATAATTGAAGATAGGTGTAATAACTAAAGTAATTATCTATCATTAATCTTGCCAGTATTTCTAAAGTCTTTGTTTCTATTCTCGCATGGGTCGTGTTTATTAAACCGGTGGCAGTTAAATGTAAAACTGGCATGGTAGGTACATCTACTTGTGTTTTGTATAATGTAAGTACTAATATTGTTATAACTACTTAGGTATAGTTTTTATACGTATATAGGTATATAATATATTATACATGTTCATATAACGCTGATAAAAAATATAAGGAATAAAAGTTTTCAAACACAAGAATTTTTTAAACATTATTTCAACCCGTTTCAAAATGACTTGATCAATATATCTAAATTTAATTGAAAATATTAGAGTAAAACGTCGAAGAAAACCTCAGTATATACGGAAAAATGTGTGAAAGTGAGATGGTTAAAGATAATGGTTAAAATTCATTTGATTTGTCGCAAAATTGATACTATTATTGGCCGCATAATATGTCAAAAACCTTAAGAATTTCAATATAATTTTTGATTCACTCATTCGATCAATTAAGTCCATAATTCAATAATTATGCAAATATTTAATTATTTAAATCCATTAGAATTTAAATTCAAATTCCATCAAGTACCTTCGGTCGATAATATCAATATTTATTAAATTTATTAAAGTATTTATTATAGTACAGAACATAAAAAAAAATATTTAAAAGCTTTCGCAACACGACATTTATTGGCAAGATGAATATATAACTCGTAACATGGTCGACTTGAACCGAAACCAAAATACGTAGATATTGTGCATAGATAATAATATACACCGAATCATTATAATATATAATATTTTGATGATTAATCACAAAACATTTGGTAAGGCTGCCGCACTAGTTAACGTAGCCATGCTTCAAAGTACGTCAACGTACAAAATATTAATTAACTGCCAATGACTACCAATTCAACCACACTAAAGACGTTGCTGAATCAGCATTATGTGTTGTAGTGAGTAAACGTCACAAGAGTTATTAGTTATAGGCCATATAAAAATGCACTAAAGTTCGCCCGGTATATCAAGGTTCAACGCGGAAGAAGGGTACCTACGGCCAAGTGAAGAACGCTACAGGTCTGCCAATACCGTCAGCTATGCAGAATCTAGCATATGTCACTGACTTCAAAATTTACCTTACCTACTACGTGCAGCTTCTAATCACACCAACCGCAAAATACCACACTTTTCCAGGTACATTCGACATAATTAGACACTCCACACTTTAAGTCTAGCGAGAAATACCTGGGTTGCAGGTTCACCTGCGAGTTATTGCGAGCTGTTGCATCCACACGTGGTTATCGAATGCGCGTGGCTTAACGGTCATAATAAATTATTAGGATTGTCAATGTTCTTTGTGTCATCCACGCTGTCTTGTATTTTAGACATACCGTATCGGAATATTAAAGCAAACATTGGATGCACCTAGATAGTTATACCTACCAATTTATGAGTGCTACTGGTCTTCCAGTAGCCACAGGCCTTGCGTGTCGTAGACTTTCGAGAGAAATGTGGCCAATCCGTTGACAAGGCTGTTTGACAGCCAAATAATCTAAGTCTAGTTTCACAATCAAAAGGTCCTGACGAAGACTATTCTTTGACAACATCTTCTTGACTACGTGTTAAAACTGACATGAAACTAACATGCTCCTCCCATTTTTAACCGCACTTCCGTTTCGTTTTAGTCGACAACAGCGCCTTCCTTCACGTAGCCAAGAAGATGCTGTTGTACAATAACAATAAGTAATATTATTTCATACCTAATTTGTATTTCTACCGTTTCTGGGGGAGGTGCTCCGGTCCCGAAACCCCACCACCGTTGTATGCGCACCTGAATAATTCAAACATTTTAAATAGGTATAAACAATTGTTGCTACTTTGGTAATATAGAAAAGTAGGAGCTGCAAAATTTAAAAGTATCGATCTTCAGATTGAAATCAAAAAGGTTGCCGATCTATCTCCGTACAGAACCCATAATGCGATCCCAATCGGCGGCATAAATTATTGTTTGATGTATTATTTGTTGTGATTATTTATTTTGTTTTGCTACTCCTGCCTGAGATTCGATATTGTTTTGTGCTCTGCCAGTTCCCGCCGTTTTGCCGCTAAATTGCGACCGCCATTTTGATGGCAAATTGCGAACAGACATTCAAACTCGAGTCGACGCTTTACGGAATATAAAATAAGCGTGTTCAACAAAGACCGTATAGATTGGAGTAAATAAATTCTCTGCAATCTAATTGAACAGAATTTCACTCATTGGCGCAAATTTAAGATTAAATTATGTAGTTATTTATTTTCCCCACTCTTTTTGTACCTATCCATAGTGTGAAATTATCGATACTACGGTGGTTCAAGTCGTAAAATACCTACCGGTGTATTTTTTTGTGTATCTAATCATGGCCCCCACAGGGGGTGGTCTGAAAGAGCTCTAGCCTAGAGGCTCGGACCCAGGGGGGGGGGGGGGCGGAGTGGCGGGTCAATCAGATATGTGAGATAAACACACATCATAAATTTTCTCTTAATAGTAACAAAAATTCGACTGCGGCGCTATTTCACAAAGGGCTTAATAACATTTAAAAAATGAAGTTGTAAAATGCAATTTTTGATCGATTTGTTTTGATACTCGACAACTCCATAATTCAAGTACCTAGATGTATCAAAACTAGAAAAATCGCTAAAAATAAACTGAAGGCCCTTACTTATACCTCTAACACAATTTTGAAAATGCTTATGTTGTGCATCACACATGCTATTAAACTAAGCGATAGGTAGGAGGTCCGCCAAAGATCCTGGCCAGGGGGGGGGGGGCGCTTCAGGATGTGGGACCATGATCTAATTCATCAGTGCGTCGTCCATATGTCCCTTCATTCAGTTGTGGTGGCGTCCAGTCGGCGGCGCCGCTGCCGAATCGTCCCTTTCCCGTTAATGAAGCGATTGTAGGTATACACATTATTTAAGAAGGGTGAAAACACTTCAAAGTTGTTAATTGTCAATTTTGGTCGACAAACATTGTATTCATTAAATAAAACACAGTGTATAGGTAGTAAGTACTTATTCCACGTAATTTAATATTGATCAAGACCAGTTTATCCTTTTCAATTTGACTAGAGTGAGATAATTGAGAATATGCCAATGAAGCGGACGAAGCCCGTCCTGATCATTATTAAATTATGTGGACTAAGTACCTACCTACTGCAGTTTGTTCTTTGTGTTATGTAATATAGGAGAAATGATTCATGGACACATGTTTGTTGACACTTTACATTTATATTGGACTAAACTAATTCTGAAATCGGAATTGTTGATATTGGTTAAATGAGAAAATATTTTGTTCGTGCCAATCGTACCAGATCATGAACTCCTTACGGAGGATGCATAGTCAGAATAAATTCTTTCTATTTACGTACCTGCTGCTATTTAGCTTTCCCTGCATCATGAGTGAATGTAAATCATTGTACATATTTCTTTTCTACGTTTAATGGTAATACCTACTTTGGATTTTTTTCCATAATAAACTTACTCAATGGTAACGTAATCAGCCCAATAAAACCTCATCGTTTGATAGAGTGACATCTCGAAAGCTTCATAGAGTTTTAAGGAAATCTACACTATAATAATATAATAAAATAAGCGTTTCTCTGCTCCGCTCAAAACGAACTTAAATATTTTTTTTTCGATCATGTCCGATCCTAATAGGATCATATGGGCCTCCACAGAGTAGAGGTTTGTATTAACAGATTTTTTTTTTCACGAGAAATGGATGTCAGCCATTTGCTCAACCTATTAGGTCCATACCATGACACACACAAATTTAAAAACAATATGTGTACATGCCAGACCCAGGATTCGAACCTGGGACCAACGCTTAAGCCGCGCGGCCACCGTGGCTGTTAATATATTTGCCGTAGGTATACTCAGACACTTGAAATTCAGTAGATACACACGTAATAATGCGGTGAAAATATTATGTTATATTACAATAATTGGCAATTGGGTCTCTCTCTATATGACGTTATTAAAAAAAACATTTTTTTTGTAATAATTGACGATATCGAGCCGAATCCTTCATCAATACATTTCGTGTGAATGCTTCCAGATATGAATACAAAAAAAAAACATATGTAACGTCGATCTACTGTTCGAGATAATAAAACTTAAGTTTTGCATTATTTTTATTATTTTACATTACTTTGAAAAAGTATTCATTCGGTACCCGACAAATTATTTTTGATGATTGCCTTAACATTCTTTCTGTGAGTTCAACGAATATTAGACTAGGTACATTAATTAATTAAGACTAGTTAATCAAAACTACAAATTTTACTTTTTAGAATAATTACAAAAGTTATATTTTAATTAAAGATTTTTCAAACTTGGTTACTTTATGTTTGCTGTATTATTCAGAAAAGTATAAAAAAAACAATCAACTATAATTATTTAAAATTCTTAAGGCCCTCCAATCTGTATTATTTAACGAAATTTGTGTTGAAATAAAGTGTTCAGTACACAATTACCTTGTTATAATTAATATCGTAGTGATTATTAATTGACTTTAATGCCACAGTGAGCGGGTAGGTACCTATTATATTATTACTTTTTTAATAATATTGTCAGGGTACGCAGTTCGATATCCTTCCTCCACCTGTGTGATTATCTGCTACTCAAAATACCCACCCACTTAAGCGTCATTACCTCCGTGTGTTTTATGTTACCACTCATAAATGATGTCTCTCAAGTTTTGCAGATTTTATTACTTATTGCAATTTCTGTCGCTGTCAATCTCAAATTGGATTACCATTTTAAAATAGCGTTCAATTCACTCTTTGTGGTTTCTTGCTACCTTACTACGCATTAACAGAATCCCTTTTTAATAATTTATTACAGACAATACTAATAAATGGATATTATGTTACTTCTTCTTTTTCTCGTGTGGCGGCAGGGTGCAGAATACAATAGAAAATCAAAACCACAGACACCATCATTATATACCTACAGTATACACCAATACTAATTATTCTTTTGACCATGTCCGATCCTAATAGGATCATATGGGTCTCCACAGAGTAGAGGTTTGTATTGACAGATTTTGTTTTTTATGAGAAATGGATGTCAGCCACTTGCTCAACCTATTAGGTCCATACCCTGACACACACAAATTAAAAAACAATATGTGTACTTGCCAGACCCAGGATTTGAACCCTGGACCCACGGCGTTATAGTCAAATGCTTAAACCGCGCAGCCACCGTGGGCGTTATACTAATTATTAGCATTGTCAATATTAATTTTGGTTTCCATAACAACTTTACTGTTTGATATTAATATTGTTTACAATAATCCTTCCGAAACCGAGAGATTAATAGAATCTTCGATATGTGGGAGCCATCACTGTGGGAGTGATGGTGTAGTGAATGAGGAAGTCGTCAGAAGGAGAGATGAGAAGTCGAGATTTGGTGGTTGCTCCGATGGATGGAGGAGCGAGTTTTATTTGCAGTGTTTATCGGTGTTGTCGGTACACGAGTATGTTACAGTAGTTATGTTACATATGTGTTTCCTTTAAGTGAGTTACAGAAGGTGGTCGATTTTCAATTGTGTTGATAACTTATGATACGGTTCCGAGATCCGAATCTCGGTAGCGATATAGAGAGTGAGATTCTAACAGGCCGGGAACTTATATTCGAGAGACCATTTCGATGAATTATTATTCGGTATTTATACAATCAAAATAATATCTAAATATTATAATTTAGTAAATAATTATATTGATCGAGTCAGCGGCTAAATGGCATTTGCGTGAATGGACATACACGAGTGGCTATGACTTTATTATTGCGGTCATCTCCTTACCGAGTTTGGTATAATTTGACACTAAACGCGACACGAAATATATATATTTAATTTGTAATTCTATACATGTATTTGAATTTTGAAACAAATTAGTAATTTAATAGATATATCTTACTGATTACTTTTATTAATTTAAATGATGAATTATTCGCATCTTAGAGAATTAAAATATCTCTTATATTTAATTTTTTGGTTATTTTTTTTTACAAATAACAAAAAACAAAAAACTGTATGTAAAAGGTTCGTTTTTTTGTAAGAAAGGTTTTTATTAGTTCATCGAATTTTATGAATATTTTTATCATTTAGTTTGAAAATTTTTTTGAAATACCACAAAACGATTTTGGAAAATTTCAAAGTTTTAACGTCTTATTCTTATTTTAATTTAAAAACTATCGAATTTTATATTAAAAAAATGCATACATAGGTAACTTGATCTATTTTATATTTATATAGAATAGAGTTTTTATTCGGTCATAATACCAAAGAGAAAATTCTTTGTTTTTTTTTTTAATTAGAAACAAGATACGTTAAAACTATGAGTTTTTGAAAAATCGTTTTTTTACCTTCTAAAGAAGTTAGCGAACTACATGTATAATATGATAAAATATTTATAAAATACACAGTTTAGAATTTTTTTTTTAAATAAAAAAATGTATTGATTATTTAAAATGAAAAATGTTAATAAAACGTAGGTATTAAATTCAAGTAATAATCTAACTGACTCTTAATAGTATGGCAGTATGTAACACAAAACTATTCCCTGAAACTTTCGTAGAAGTTGTGTTCGTCAAAACCCATCGAAGCGTCGACTATTAATGGATTCTCATCCCTTGCGCCGCCCCGTGCAATAATAACGATAATATCATAATTAATTGATAATGTGGCTGGCATATTGTATTAGCCTAGCCGCAATCCTTAGCGAGGGGGTTGATGAGATCAACATCCTTTGAGGTCGCGGTAAGGTTCTATGATTGCATTACAACTTAAATTTTCAAAGCAAATAATCGTTTCATATGTAATTGTATTATCTGCGTGTCTATAAATTTTATTTATTTAATTTATTAAGTTTACTAATATGTCTGAGACGAATTCTGCAGTTTTTTGGACATATTGTCCGGCGCGGACCGGACAACCTCGAGAGACTGGTAGTTTTGGTTGGTTTCCAGGGAAGACGAATCAGAGGAAGAGCGTCTGCGCGCTGGAGCGACCAAGTGAAAGAGCTGACTGGGGGCACCATTCATTCTGCCCTGAGAGAAGCGGAAGATCGAGAAGCATGGAAAGTCTTGGTCGCTCAAAGGATGGCAAAATTAAAAAGTGGTCACGATCCTCAGCCATGAGTGTACGACCAAGAAAAGGAAGAATCAAATAAAAGTTATGTACCTACTTGAGTTATCAGCGGCGAATTTGTTTGACTCAGATGACTCGATCGATTCGTCAGAAGATTTAAAGGGAGGCCTCGAAACAATTCAAACAAAATCAGTCACACAAAAAAATACAAAATGCGGATTTTTCACAAATTGAGTAGGTATAATACATTGCCCATAACATACTTCACCATTTAATGACGCGTAGGTCGCAAAAACGCAAAAAATAAACCACTAATATTATTATGTGTCGTCAATTATTTGAGATACAGATATTTTCGATTCGTCAGATGATTTAAAAGGGGGCCTCGAAACAGTTCAAATCAAGTCATTCAAGTATCAATTAATTATTCTTCTTTTCTTCTTCCGACCATGTCCGATCCTAATAGGATCATATGGGCCTCCACAGAGTAGAGGTTTGTATTAACAGATTTTGTTTTTTACGAGAAATGGATGTCAGCCACTTGCTCAACCTATTATGTCCATACCCTGACAGACACAAAATTGAAAAATAATATGTGTACTTGCTACACTCAGGATTCGAACCTGGGACTCATGACGTTATAGTCCAACGCTTAAGCCGCGCGGCCACCATTTTATGCAAAATCTTAAAAGTCGGTATAAAACATTGCCCATAATATAACCATTCAAAGACTTATATCCAAAAAATAAACCAAGAGAGAATGAGAGGGAGTTGAGTATGACTTCTGCAACGAGTCCGAAATGTCGATCAAAGAAGAAGGAAGAACACGCAATGAAAAGCCATAAATCTTTTACGATAACAAACAACTGTGAAAGTCTCAAACGTCCTATAAATTAATAAGAATTAACATTTTCGTTCATTCTTGGATGTGCTTTTCACCTAGACTTACAGAATATTATTGTTTTGATAGTGAGGAAACTTATTATTTAAAAGTAGTCTCAATGATATTATTGTAATCGTGAATAAATAATTATTATCTGACAAAATGATCGTTCCTTTCTATCCCCGCATTTCCCTTTTCGCAGTTTGGTTTAATTAAAACATTATTGTCAGAAAATAATAATTTGTTTTAGAAACCCAGGTCTTATACTTTTTTTTATATGTACCTAGAGACTTTTAATGCTCTTCTTTCAGTTTGAAAAGAATATTATACAAAAAGGTAACCTACTGATTATTTGTTTTCAATAATACCATTGCCAAAAAAACTGTTATTTTATGCGTCTATTAAAATGTTCTATTACGAGCACTAAAGTGAATTAATCTGACAATACATTTACCAAAAAAATACGACAGTATTAAGCGGGTAATATAAAATTAACCCTAAACTCACGATAGACAAATAAAATGACATTCATCCACTCCTTTGTTCGTAGATGTACGCGGCCACGCCCAGTTTTTCTATCTCTAGTCGTTCTTACGCTTTTCCTGCATCCGTTCTTGTCTTACAAATAATTTCATTTACGAACACACTCTCGAAAGTTGTAAGAGAGGGGTCGCGTAAATCAAATTACAAAGCATTGGGGTGGATTTGAGGGGATGCTTAGCTTCATACTTATACGGGAGCTACGATTGTAGACAATGTAGCCAGTAATAATATAGAATGCGTACTAAGTACTCGTGGATGTGTTTCTCTTTCTTGCAATAAAGCGTCATAATATGTTTAGACACACTTTTTGTAATTCTATCATTATAAAATATTTAGGTATATCTTCATCTTCAGTATAAGCCATCGTCCATTTACTACTGATTTACTGATCTCTCGCAAGTTTTCCTCTTCTTCTCAGCTCATCAACAAGGGCATATTATCTTGTAACCTATTTCTATTAATTATTTAATCGATTAGCAATTATCTCACATTTGAATGGAATTCCCGGCTTAATAGTGTTAACTTTATCACTTACGATTATAAGTTCCCTTATATATTGCTTTATTGTTCTTGTACTTACGCGCTATATCCAACGTGCAACTTTACACTCCACGCTGCACTACTTCTCCTAATTTCTAGCATCAAATTCTTCATAAGCATATCTCTCACAGTTAATCTAGAATATTATAGAATATAATATTCTTCTTCCACCCTGTCACGACTCAATATTGGGGCATAGGGCAAACACGAGTTCGCGCCACTTCCCTCGGTCCATCGCCAACTCTTGCCCTTCCTGCCATGTCAGACCTGAAGCACGTAGGTCGCTCCTGTAGCACCGCTGCAGAGTGAGGGAGGGCCGGCCACGGCGACGGAACCCTTGAGGCTGTGCCACAAGGGTACGAAGTGTCGCACTCTTTGGCGGCATCCGGAATACGTGTCCCAGCCGCGTAAAGCGTTTCTTCGTGATAACCTCAATCACCGAAGGCTGCTGTGTCTGCTCACGAACTCGGATGTTCGTAAAGCGGTCGTACCAATGTACCCCTAAGATTCGGCGGAGACATCGATTCTCAAAGCTCAAAAGCCGAGACTCTTGAAGCTTAGTAAGATGCCATGTCTCATAGCCATACAGGAGCACAGGTAGCACGCACGCGTTAAACAAACGATAATATACTATGATAAAATATAGGGTACAATGGATTGAATCTATGGGTAAGTAGAAACTATACTTAATAATTGAGTAGGTACCACGGTAAAGCGGCATCCGTCTTTTAATTATTGTAAACTGTGGGTACGGATTCAAATCCCGCATCCGGAAAAATCGAATTTGTTTATTGAATCTGTATATAATAAAAAGGGAATATTTTGTGGATACGTAGGTAGGCTCATACGCTACGTAGGTTTATGAGCATAGATTGTCGTTTACTAAATTAAAACACACATTTAAATTACATATCATTTGTTTATTTTGTCTGTCACTTACAATTAATTTATTTTGTTTGTAATATATTTATAATATATTTATGTATATGCCGGCACTACAAATGTATATTTTATTTACATCAAAGCTTAAAATTAAATTCAACACATTTTTATTTTATTTATAAATTCGACATTTAATTTAAGTACACGAGTATTTCACATAAGCATTTTAAACATGTCATTTATGTTACGGCTTGTTACATATAAATACAGTTTATTAGTAATTTTGTACAAAATTATATTGCAAAAAGGGTAAGGTACCTAATATAATCGACAATGTAAAGATTTGTACAGATATTGAGAAGTTAAATAAAATAAAAAGAATACTAGTAATGAATTAATAAAAAAAAATATCAGAAATAAATATGCAAGTAAAACAAAAATAGCTGAATACAATAATATATTCTTATAGGAATATAAATATTTTGAATTGTGGGCAATGTGAATGTAAGACAGTACGTATAGTTTGAGAAGACAGATTACTTCTTTTCAGTCATTTTATGTTAAACCACTTTTAAAATTTGAAATATAATTTATTACCCGACTCGTTAATATAAGTTATAAAGGACAAAATAGTATTATAAATAAGTACAATACAAAGACCGAGTATTTTAAATTGGACTGCCAAAACAATTAACTCTATCACACTTTTATAAAACCAGCTAAAATATTGTTTTTATTAAGTACGTAGTTATTAGTACATTTTTACATACCTTATGAAATTGAGGTCCAATTCTAATTTATTGTTTAAGGGGCTAGGTGCTTTAATTAAGTCGAAAAAAAAGAATTGAGATAATAATATTTAAGCATGATCAATCAGTAATATTTGTATAAAATATATTTAAGTTTTATTATGGTGTCATATTTTTTTGTCGTCGTATGAATTTTACAAAATTACAATGATCATAATAATATATGATTCGTACTATAAAATTGTATTTTGATAAACATCTTTTTGTTTTAAATTTAGGATAGTACCATTATTCGTTTTACGTATCTGTGGTTATTAATTGCATTTTTTTAAATTACTATTTTATCTCAACGCGAATCCATTATAAAAACAATAAAATATATTCGGCAAAACTGCGATATATATTTGCAACGATATCATTGCACAAGATCTCAATCAACATTCTTTACCACATATCAAATTCTTAAATAATTGTCGAAATATCAAATGTAATTTACCTAAAGCTTTCTCAAATTACTGCAAAACGTCAAACACAGATTCGCAGAACCCTTCCTGTTAGAGGCGTACAGGTATGGAAGGCCCCTTTTAAAAAAATGCCAATTTTAGATAAACCAAAAATTAACGTTTCACATACAGCAATAGTTATCAAACTTTGATTGATTGTTTTATTATGTAATCGCTTTTTTCTCTCAGTTTGTGAAATATATGTATCGGTTGAAGATTTATATTCTTTCTTACGAAGTGACCAAATTATTGGCATGGTCTAAAAAGATCGTGAATAGGCGATGCGCGGATTGTGCAAATGACGCGAGCTGAACGAAATATAATTTGTCATAAAAATTCAATATGCGTCCATTTAATGTTATTTTTATTGTTATATTACTAATAATAATAGTATATTCATTGACATGTTTTCTTTTTTAAGTACAAAGTTTTTTAGTCATCTTATTATACGATATAAGAATATTTTCATCCGACGCCATGACAAAACAAATCAACGTGCGCACACCTCGACTGTCTGTTTCCGATTGGCGACCAGTGCGAAATTTCTTCGCACCTGCTGTTGAAAATTATTTGCCGTTTCACTGAAGTACGCTCTTAAACAATCAATAGTAAAGTATGTTTAAATGTGGTTCACTAGTTTTTTTTTATGAAATAAAAATTGGACCTCAATAATTCCATGGTAGGTAGAAAAAATAATAAACCGATGTTTTAAATACTATCTATATACATCACAGTTTCCTTTCACAATCAATGAATTATAATTTACAA
Organism: Rhyacophila brunnea; assembly: GCF_057557595.1. Lineage (NCBI taxonomy): Eukaryota > Metazoa > Arthropoda > Insecta > Trichoptera > Rhyacophilidae > Rhyacophila > Rhyacophila brunnea. Next base: position 7,166,461 of record NW_028232859.1, read on the forward strand.
TAATTATTATTATCAACTCAAAAGTATTTTTTTTCGAGTATCCAAGTCAATATAAACTAATCGTATTAAAGCTATCGTACAATAACGTTTTGTATGCAATTAAATGATTTACATAATGTTATGCTATGGAGCACTGGCCGAATTATCTATAGTTTGTGGTTTAAAATCATTTTTAATTTTAAGTTATTGAATTTCATGTTCCAAAATTAACACTCTGAAAAAACAGGTGCACATAATTTGAAATTGGAACAACGCAATTAGAACAATGCTGCATTATAGAATATAGATTATGTTTTTTTTTTAATGAAAATTGTTACTGATAAATAAATGATATATTCTTCTATCAAAACTGCAAAAAATATTTAACTGTATAATCAATAATATGTTTACAATAAAATCATGTCTATAATTAAATCACTGAAGATATATTATTATATTTAAAATGTAACTTCCTTAAATTCAAAAAATATGTACATTGTCTACTTAAATTGTCAAAATTAACTTATCGTAGCCCTTATTAGCAGTTCTACATTATATTATTATATACAAATTTCATACATTCATATTTTAAATCGAGCTATTTAAAATCACTAAAATTATCGAGCACAGAAACGAAAGTTTGCAATCTTTTGAAAAAGCATCAATGCAAATATTTCTTATTTTCAATTATTATAATAAGTATTCAAATAGGTACACTTAATTCACTTTTAAAACCTGCTAATATTTTTTATTGTTCATGAAATATTTCACATAATTTAAACAATATAATTTAATGCTTTCCCGATTAATTAATATATTACTATATTTCTTCCCTTTAGCTTTGCGGAATGCACGTATTGCTATTAGCATATCGCGGAGGTTTTGGATGGAGTCATGATTCTCAACAATGAATAAAATGAGAATAACTCCTTAGCCTTTTGATTGAAGATCGTTTGAAATGATGTAGCTCTCACACAAGGAATTAAACATTATTTTTGCGATAACATTGCTTTATATAAGTATAGCAACTCATATGTAATATGAACAGTATTGAGCTTGCATTCAGGCTTGATTATTTGTAAATATTGTTCTAATTATTATTCTGTACTTATCCAATTTTTAAAAAATGTAATTGATTATTCGAAATCATTAGTTTAATTTTAAATAGTATCACCTCAGTTTATTTAATAGGAGTATTGCAATAGTCATGAATATATGGTTTAATGAATCTAATGGGAATATATTATTGAAATACTGAATGACGCTTTATAACTAGTAATAACAAAAAGATTGACTACTTCAGACATTCCATGTACAGTCCAAAGTATAAATTCCTTCAAACTATCATGTAATGGAACATTGTGAGACAGTGATGAAATTGAGGAAATGCTTATCCTAACTACGCAACACAAGACAGTGAACTGAAGTTAGTTCACGTTTAATAGCTCGCAACAGGGAGTACTTCCAGAAAATACTTGCTTAGAATCAAAAAGCTGACGACTGAATAGGACAAGCTATAAAAATAAGTATTTTATATTATTATTATCCGTGTTGATTTTAGAAATAAGTTACGTATTCAGGCATTCCGTAAAGCTATACAGGATTACAATTAATTGGGACAGCGTATAATTATTATATTGTTTAAATATAATATTGTTTTACACAACACAATAGTTCATAATAATAACATTTAATAAAGGTCCATGTGTCATTTAACTCTAGTTTCTCAAACTTGTATAGGTTCGTCTTCGTTATCTGAGGCGGTTTGCGGCCGTGACGGTGGTGCCGGAGGGGACCCAGGGTCCAAGTCGGGACTTGGGGACCTAGCGGCCCTGGCGGGTGATCCTCCGTAGAGTCCTAAGGGTCCTAGGGCGCTGAGGGGTGCTGAAGGTCCGGCGAGGCCTAAGCCAAGGGGTGGCATGCCACCGAGACCTCCCATTGAAGGTGGATATAATCTGGAAATAAAAATAAATTGATAAATTAAAAATTTGAAAGATCTAAATATAGATTTTTATCAATATAATTGGTGATAGCATGACGTAGTAAACCACATTGATATTTAGGTACCTATTGAAAGGATGAGTATCTTGGTGCAATTAACCTTTTTTATTTTATTCTCGTTAGTCAAATTTTACTAATATACTATTAATAACTAGGTGGAAATTCCATACAAGAATGTATGAAAAACTATCTAAATTCTTGTTAATTATTAGATAATTTATATTGGCATCTATAATTTAGGAAAAAGAAACAGATTGACTAAAATCTCCATATAAAGTTGATAGTTTAGTACCTAATCCCATCTCTACATCTATTATGCAAATTCTCTTACGTACTTATGTAAAAGTATTATTTCCATAACTAATAATAAATTAACGAAGTCTTCAAAATAACCGAAATATCTTTCTAAAACCTTTCAATGAATCTTTTTCATGATTAGTAAAATTACTTTAATCAACCAGCACAATATACGAACGTGTGATGAAATTGAAATATAATTTCAGTGCGTAATACAAATGACAGCAACCCTATTTTCGTTTGTTTTGTTCATCTTTCATCGACTTAAAATTATTAGAATCGTGTGAAAGATACGGGTGTATCTTAGTCTTATTTTTATATATATAAATATATATGACTATACCTATATGACTTGTTTCTTGTATACGTATTATGAAGTATTATAAAAAACACATACACACAATGTCAAAACCAATGTCATTTTATCATATGACTTGAGGCTTTTTGTTATTTAGCCTAATAGGCCTTTTTTGTATATGTAATCGCTGAATTCGTCCCGTGGTCCCGAGGACTGATCATCCAACTCTTGTGATAACACAATTTTATAGATCGAGTTCGAATTGCGGCTGAGGCGGCGGACATTATTTTCTTAGTGCCTGTTGTCTTTTTCTGCATATAATATCTATTATAAAAAGATAACACTACATATTTTTTGTTGAATTAAAGACGAACAAAATTCAGATCCATGTACCCACCTACTTACTGTAAATATGGCTGTCTTAGGACTTCTTTTCAGTTATCTATCTTCAACAGGCACCCTTCGCCTATAGCTGAGCGCAGCAAATGGACACACCGTCACGTGTTCCGTGGTTGTCTCAGCACCACATTATTGTGTAATCTTAGTCTCATTTTTTTAATATCCTTGGTTCTAGCATATTATGGTTCTCCCTGCACACTGATGTTCAGACTCAATGTATATACCACTTATCATGTGTTATTATAATAATATTACAAATGAGACATTTTTTTTTACTAACCTATAAGGTAATGGTTTCTGAAGCGTGACCGCCGCTGCAGCCGCGGCTGCCTGTCTGTAGTACAAATCAGCAGCTGAAGGAGCTCCACCACCGCCCTGTCCTCCTCCACCCCCACCGTAGCCCCAACAGGCATAAGGAGCCCCTCCGTAGAGCCGCTGGAAGGCCGCGTAGTTGCCTGCCTCTGCTAAAAGCTCCAAGCCCACGGCCGTTTGACGTTTCCACTTCGTCCTGCAGAAAAAAATATTTTTAATTAGGTATGATAATTTGTATAAGTATTATTGTATTACTCTTGATAAGAGTTGAATCGAACAGGTAACAACGAATCTTTCTGAAAAAAATCATCGTTAGATACTTACATAAAATATAAATTACAAATTGAAATTAACTAATATACGTAAGCGTATTGTATACAAAAAAGCTCACTGGTTAGAAAATATTATAGCTATTTTATAGCATGTAGGTATATATTTCGTATTTATTGAATCATATGGTGAATTACCTTATTATCAAAATAAATTTTATAACTCTGTATTGTTTTTAATAATTCTTAAGTAGAAAAGTAAAGCAATGTTCACACAAACATAATATCGTGGGTTGCTGCCAAAAGTTAGTAAGTCGATAATTTAGGTATTTAGAGTTAACAACAGATTATATTGTATCTGTATATAAATATGCATGCTAGCAAAAAAAACCAGGGTTATTCGATATATATAACATGCACATAGAGCACAAAGAAATTATTAGCATTATGCCTAGATTTTAGATGGAATGTCAAACTTCAAAATATTGCAATTACTCCATAAATCGAGACTTAGGTACCAACTTTTGGCAATAACCTTACGTAAATAAGTGGAGTGCCAGTCATTTTTTTATAAATAGTACAAATCTAACACCTAATTCATTTGATACTGGTGTTGGATCAAACTTCACATATTGGAAAAAAAACATGTGTAAGTAATTTGAATGCGCACCCACCGCTTCAGAGGCAGACGATCTACCACTAATCTGCTGTAGAGATAATAAATACTTCACATGACGTGTTCGAAGGGCAGAAAAGTTGGGGTAAATTTCATAGAAAACCTAAGTCCCACGACCCATTCCACAAGTAAGAACAGATAGTTTTGTTTGATAACTTGGATTACTTATTACGAGGGTGGGTCAATAAGTCCTTAAAAAAGCCGACAGGTGGCGCGACTAGTACTGTAAGCGGTTTGTTTTCATGCAGCGGCACTACCGATTCAGTATGCTGCGAAGTTTCAATCAGATTGGTCGGGTTGTTGTGTGTTTCTCGTACATTTAAAAAAAAAATTTGCTTGTTTACAAAAATGGAGAAAATTGAGTTTAGAGCTGTTATTAAACATTTTAATATAAAAGGGTTAACAGCAAAGGAAATAAAAAATGAGTTGGATTTAGTTCACGGCATATCTGCTCCTTCACTTGCAACTATTTATAACTGGTTAAATGAATTTAAACGTGGTCGTACATCAACAAAGGATGAACCACGCTCAGGACGTCCTGTAGAGGTGACTACACCAGAAATGATCAATAAAATCCACGATATGGTGTTAAGTGACCGAAGATTAAAGTTGAGTGAGATAATTGAGGTTACAGGGATCTCAAAAGGTAGCGTCATTTCTATTTTACATGACAAATTGGGCATAAAAAAAATTTCTGCAAGATGGGTGCCGCGTTTGCTCACAGTCGACAATAAACGCAATAGGGTGGTGGCCTCTAAAGCCCTGTTGTCGCTCATGCAACGCAATCCGGATGAATTTTTCGTCGCTTTGTGACTGTAGATGAAACATGGATACACCACTATACTCCCGAGACGAAAGAACAGTCAAAGCAGTGGATTGCAAAAGGCGAACCATGTGCAAAGAAGGCGAAAACCGTAAAATCAGCTGGTAAGGTTATGGCTACTGTATTTTGGGATGCACGTGGAATTATTTTCGTTGACTATTTGGAAAAAGGAAAAACAATAACAGGGGATTATTATGCATCTTTATTGGACCAGCTAAAAAACAAAATTGAAGAAAAACGGCCTCATTTAAACAGGAAAAAAATCCTCTTTCATCAGGACAATGCCCGTGTTCACACATGTTTACGATCAATGGCTAAAATTGAAGAATTGAAGTTCGAATTGGTCGACCACCCACCGTATTCGCCAGATTTAGCCCCCAGTGACTTTTTCCTTTTCCCAAACTTAAAAAAATGGCTAAGTGGACAACGTTTTTTTTCAAATGAAGAAGTCATCGATCGGACAAATGCTTATTTTGAGGACCTTCCGAAAACTTATTTTTCTGACGGTTTAAAAAGAATTGAGAAACGTCTAACCAAGTGTATTGAGCTCCAAGGAGATTATGTTGAGAAATAAAAAAAAAATACAAAAATAAAAACTGTTTTAATGCTTTTTTCTAAGGAATTATTGACCCACCCTCGTATTAATAATAAAATTAATTATTTAGGTACCAACCACTTCCCGATATATAAATTTTAGGGCTTTTATGGCCTGTCACTTTTTAATTAATTGCCATATTATGTTGTAGACTAAAGTTAATATTTTTTATGAGATTTAAATAAAAAACTGAAAATAACAAGACAAGGTTCCTAAAGCACGGAAAATAAAACATATTAAGTATGATGCAAAAGGTTACTTTGTAATTATAAAAGGTGGTCGCGAAAAAGTTGGGAAGGCCACGATTTAGAGTTTAGACTAATACAAATAAAAATCTTTCAATAACAAATATTGGGTAAGTACTTACATATATTATTTACGAATATCTGCTATACTTAATTATATTTTACCATGTCTAATCCGACTATTCAATGAATCTTGCTAAAATCGGAAGATGTCGATTGAAATGACAAGCGAATCGCAATAAAAGTCACCGCGGCCCGAAAATGTCACATCTCTTTTTTGATAAATTAAAAATATTTTTTTCTTCAACTGAGTTGTCTTTATTGCTGTACTTAGCCCAATAATACATTCGCAACGATTTTTGTAAAGCAAGTACAGTGTTATTAAAAAATCTTTTAGTATTTATATGTTAAAAGTTTATGACACATCATAAAAATGGTGATTATATGCACATTATTAATGCACATGAAGAATAGTGTCGTGTGGGTGCGGTGGTATATGAAGCATTTTCTGGTTGGACAATTTCCGAAAAATGTTCAGATGCAAATTGAATCACTTGGAGTTTGTATAGAGTGAAAGCTCAAAGGATGATGTGACGTCGATTGTCGATATTGTCCAACCAGTCCAAATCAAACTGGATAATATTTTATGGTGTAGACAATTTATAGTAACTGTTTCATTGGATAGAAATTTTCTTCTCTCGTGATACAAATTCAGAAAGATATAAGATATTTTAAATAATGAACATGAAAACCTAATAAAAGTATGTATTTGTACACTCGGAAAATCTACAATGAAATATATTTTTGTATTGGTTTCCATGGAATATTATCACGTGTCACTGTAATGCCAATGATAATTTGAATGAGGATTTTAACAGACTTGATTTAAAATGTATCGTATCCATTGGATCCGTGCACTAAATCAAACATATATTGCAAAAATAACACGAATTTTTCACCAATGACGTGTTCAAAATGACCCTCCCACGACTTCAGAGACAGGCGCTTTACCAACTAGAATACCGTATGTGAATTTGTAATTTTGGTATTTTAATCTCAAATGCAGAAATAATCGCCTATGTGTATTCTTTATATGGTCCCCACAAGGGGGGCTGACAGGGCTCTAGTCTGGGGGCCCCGCATAGCATGTCTACCTTATAAGTGAGATAAACACACATCACAGATTTGCTCAAATGGTAAAAAGTCGCCTGCGGCGCTATTTTACTTTAGGAATATCAACATTTTTAAATATGTGATTGTATGATGCAAATTTTGATTATTGCGTTTTGATATTCAAAAACTTCATAACTCAAGTGAATTTATTGAAAAAAAGAAAAAATCGCTAAAAAATACCCTTAATTTTACGTGGAATACCATTACACACTTGTAACCCTAGCGATAGGTAAGGGGGCCCGGCAAAAATCCTGGCTAGGGGTCCGCTTCAGGATGTGGAGGCCATGCTTCTTTATAACTACATATTGTATTTACAGCGTCATTTTACTACCTACTGATTAAAAAAAAAAACATTATAAATGAAATGTAGCAAAACAATAACGATTTTCTGAGATTATATTGTTTAAGGATCAATATATTTAGGTACACCTAGTTATCAACTAATTAAGCTCAAATCACAAACAGGTTTCAGATTTTTGGATCACCCAGTGCACATACGTTTCGGGTTAATTCAACTTTCAAGTGGATCCATTTGCTTCACCAATTCCCCTATCCAATTCATCATCATTACAATAATACTACCGAAGTGGTTTTTTTATTATCATTTTTTTGTACTGTGTGGAGATAGTACTGTGCCGAAATGCTCGACAGAAAGAGGGGAGACGATTCGTTTTATTTGGTACATTATCATTTCAATTTCAATTACGCAAATAAATCACGTTAAATAATATATAAGTTTGTTTAATCGGGGGACTCGAGTGGTTATCCGTGGCTCGGGTATGATTCGCGGTCACAATCGTAATGTACCATGTCCACTTTGTCAGAAAATATTGTTTACAATATTATGCGTAAATAAAATGACTAATATAACTGTAATTTACGATATGTAACTGGTATAGGTATTATGACAAATAGGTAACTGATAATAGACATCTTTATGACAGGAATGGACATTAATATGAAGTTTAATAAATTAATAATACGCTCGTTTGGTCAGAATAATCTAAATCTTAAAAACATATTATATGCGTAATTTTATAATCTGAGGATTTTAATTAAGTATAAAAATCACTAAATTAATATGATTCTTTTCAAGTACAATTAAAAAATATACGTCCGACCAAAGTATTTTTCATTGTCTTCAATATTAGATAATATATATATAAAAAATACTTAGTATAATACACTAATACGAGAGCCAGAAATGAATTTTAATCAAAAGATTATAAGTAGGTATATTTAATTATTACAAAATTTAGTTTTATTATTTGATAGCTATTTTTAAATAGGTAGCTAATTCAATTATCAATTGCTACCTAATTTTGCAATGTTTATAGCTCAGCCAAACATCAAAGTGTTTTAGTGTATCAAACTGTTTCTTAGAGAATATCACCTGCAAGTATAAATTATAATACTACAATATTATTGAAGCTAACATCTGATATTATTACATACCTACTCATTATGAATATTTTTTTTATTGTTTTAATAATAATTCTTAATCTTGTAAAATGTAACAGTGTATAACTTGACAGCTAATAATATGCCTCAGCTGCGACTTCGTAGCTAAATAAAAAATAGATAGTCCGGACATTTTCAGAAGTGTTTAATATTTTGTCACAACGGTTAAAAGGGGTTGTAAGTATTTAGGACCGTCTTTAGTAAAAGCGATGTCTGTAATTTTATTTATGTTATGTTTTTTTCACATTTAATATATATATATTTATTATTTTATTCTTTCGTCATCAATAAAACACGTGATTTCGGTTAGTACTCCATTCAGCTTCGTGTTAACAACACAATAATCGTACAACCCTCACTGGGATTTTAATGGGGGGTTTCAATTTAAAAGATTCAATTCTTAGATTTTTTATACTACTTTGTGACTTTTAAATAATATACTTACGGCATTAATCTGCAGACATATTTAAATTTATTAAAATTAATTACAATATTCGTGTTATAAATATTAGATAGGTATTCAAATCGCAATGAAATCGTGGTACGTAAAAAATATGCTAATTTAATAATTGCAAAATTATAAATTTGGACTGTTCTGCTAATGGTTTTGTAGATTGTAGCTCACAAGAGCTGTCATCATTTCTAGTACATAATTATCGTAAACTTAAGAGTGCTTAACATAATTATTTTGTTTCTTACTATTATAATGGATTTTACAATGTATATAAATATGAAATACAATTTCAAGAACTTAATTAGCACAATTAAAACACAATACATTATAAGCCGGTATGATAAAACTTATAATCATAAATTATTATTTTTAGCATTATTTCAACATTTCTTTTTTATACTATCGGTATTTATTATAATACTTATTATTTAATAATCATTTGTGTTATATAATATTATTAGAAGATAATATTATCTAAAATATTAGTATTGATTATTTTTTAATAAATCTTGTAAATAATATATCAATAAATACGAAAATATATATGTATAATTTTAAAAAGTGGATTGTCTTCTAGGTGAGGTTGTAACAGTGGGAAAGAGTGGACGTAGGCTCTTAAGAACCGGCATAAATAGTGCGCATTAAACTTCGACATTTCATTGAAATAAGACTACAATTCATAGAGTGTTGATAGTTTTTAAAATTCAATTAAACCTTACGTAAACCAAGTCATATGTAGTAGACTATTATTCTTTCGACCATGTCCGATCCTAATAGGATCATATGGGCCTCCAAGGAGTGGAGGTTTGTATTAACAGATTTTATTTTTACGAGAAATGGATGTCAGCCACTTGCTCAACCTATTAGGTCCATACTCTAACTCATACACAAATTGAAAAACAACATGTGTACTTGCCAGACCCAGGATTCGAACCTGGGACCCTCGACACTATAGACCAGCGCTTAAGCCACGCAGCCATCGAAGCATATTCGTTCATCTATAAAATATCTGAAATTTTGTCTGAAATTAATGATACATAATTTTAGATATGTTATGGATAGAAGAATATTTTTGACCGATTATGGTTTGGTTGGGCATGGCTAAATGAATTAAAAAAAAACTAACCAATACCATCTGTAATATGCATTTGTAATTCAACGAAAACAAATAAGTATGACTGAAAAAGTGTGCACTATTTTTATAGGATCGCCCATAGCATACCTAAATTATTATCGTTTGTTTTAGACAGGGTTTAAATTGAATTTTAAAAACTAACTAGCACCATCTGCAAATTGTATTCTTGGTTCAATGAAAACAAATACGATGATGACTGACAAAGTTTAGGGTGCACTATTTATATCGAATATTAAAACTGCTGACCTTTTAATTAACTTTTAATTACCACATTTAAATAAAATGATAATTATATCTAATGGCCAACTACTCCAAACGCGCCAGTCGCGGTGTTAGCACTAAATGAGTTAACGGCCTACCTCCACCCTTGCCACTGGGTTGTAACAAGGTTTAAATTTCGACTGTGAAGAAATATGAGATAAACGTATGATAAATAATATATTATTTTCAATAGTCACGTACATATGTATCATAATATACAATAAAGTTTGTGACGTAAATGAAACGAGTATTCAATATTAGTAATATTTGAGGACACTCGGCGCTCTCTGTGTTTCTTTGGTTTGATGGCGTGACCATCAAAACCTTGATCTATGGTGACTGGCTATCACATTTCTATCTTAGTAATATGCTCTGTGTGTCCAGTCAATGGATTCGGTCCGAGTAGCCCAACTGACACGAGGAGTATCGGGAGACACTAGTGGCGATAGTTGAATGCTATAACAGTGGATGCATATTTATTTGGCGTAGCAGAGTTGAATAGGATTGAGGAAAAGAAAATAAAATGACGAAGGATTATTAAGGCTATACCTCAGCTGAGACATGGTCTAAAAAGATCGTAACTATTCGACGCGCGGACTGTGCTAATGACGCGTGCCGAACGGAACATAATTTGTCAAAAATAATGTCATAAAAAATTCAACATGCGTCTATGTAGTGTTATGTTTATTGTTGTATTAGTAATAATAATAATATGTTCATTGAAATGTTTTCTTTTTCGAGTACAGGATAACGTTTTTTAGTCATCTTTACACGATATATGAATATATTCTTACGACGCCATCACAACAAAAATCGACGTGCTCCCACCTCGAATGCCACTCGGCGATTGGCGACTAATGCGAAATTTTGTCCCACCTATTGTTGAAAATTATTCACCGTTTAAATATGTATAAATAATATATATATATATATATATATATATATAATAATATGTCGTAGCATAAGAGATAGTGAATTAACTAAGTTTCTTTCATATAGGTAGGCATCGTATAATATGCCAACAAAAGTGCTTGTTTAATTTGATTTGCCCTGAATTCCCATAGCCCAAAGGGTCCCAGATATAAATTAAATAATAATATAAATGAATGTAATTCTGCGCCCCTCCCTTGTAGCCGAGAATTTAAAAGCATTTATCAAATTATGTGAAATTTGTCTCGGCCCAGTGTGCTAGTGCGCTGGAGCGTCCTCAATTGGGGTTTGGACGACATCATTGCCAATCCAACCTAACCTAACTCTACATTACAACCCTCCCCCGTATTAGCATAATGCTAATAATCCAATTTTTGCTCAGTGGATTATGGCAATGACATCCTATTATGATAAAATAACTGCAAAAAAATCTATGGTAATTACACGAGTAGGTACAATATGCATCCATTATTCAATTATTGTGTCCATCAATCGTCATATTTATTTGAATGAACTCGCAAAATATTATCATTCCATTATACGTAGGTATAGAAACTTTATATTTCACTGTTTTATATTAATTGTTTTGTAACTACAATTATAAGCACTAGCAGTCTTATTGATTACATGGGATTAAGTTGTTTTTAATAAGTAACGAATTCGGTCGCAACGCGGCTTGGTGTTTATTTTTCGTAACCAGGAATTTTATGTGTTTTACACAGAAACTTTTACATATTATGACTTATCGCTTCATTACTATCGCTTTGACATGGATATAACCGCTTTGACTACAGATCATTACACCAGTCAATTCTTGACTGGACATGGTGGCTTCGCTGGCAGGCTGTTTGAAATTGGTCTTATTACCCATTCAACATGTCCATATGGCGGAAAAATGGAAATGTCCTAAAATGTATACGGAAAGAGAAAAGCTGCTCAAATCGGTTCAACCAGCTATTGGGTCAAACGGACCGTCTGACCTGGTTGACACAAAGGCCAATTTTATTGCATTTAGAAAATTTGCGGGGTAATACTGCCAACGTGAAGATCTCTTCACTTAGAATGTTCGGCAGTTTTGTATTAGCTTTAATTTGTTACTTACTACGATTTTGAATATTGCCTCTACGTGCTCATTTATCCCATGGGTACCCAAAAGTCATGTAAATTCAGGCAAAGTACATTTGAGTGCATGGCGACCTTAGTCTTGGGTAACTGCTCCTGAGACATTCCCAGTCATAAAAATATAAAAATGATGCTTCACATCCAAATGAAGGGTTCCGTCATACGTACGATTAATACGGGGTGTGGTGCGGTGTGGTTTGGTGGGGCCTTTAACTTCAATATCCTATTTTTTTATATTTTTAAAGTATCTACTTTTTGTTTAACCAACACTCAATAATTTGCCCATTAATAATATTTTATATCGTATATATATATTACGAATAGGTAAAGTAAATCAAAATCTACAAAAAATGAGATACCTACGTGTCTGTGGAAAAGGTGATTTATAAGGGATATGTTATTTTGTCGGTACGGCTTCTTGTAGGGACCTTCAAGAAAGTGGCGGCGGTGTTTAGAATGTCAGGTCAATTCACGGGAAAATGCAGTCGGGAAATTTCCCTAAGTGGCCTTCGGCATGCAATGCGGACGGCTATTTTCTTTTCCCGCTAAAATATGCACCTTCCGGTTTGCAAATTGCGCGGTTTAAACGCTCTTAAACGGATTCCGTGATCGCAGCAAAACACTTTGTGGGAGCACCGCGGCGTGATGGCAGACCGATGCATGGAATGGACGAAATGCATTGTTTCAATTATAAAAAACCCCGGCCCGTGGCCAAAGGGAGGGAAATAAATTCGACAATTTCAAATAAGACATTCTTTAATAAAATTAACCGTACATTGCAGTAAATAGCGGGTTGCCATACAATCAATTGTATTTTTTTTATTCATTTAAAAAGACTGAAACAAAACACATAATGTTCTATCAACAATATGTCGAACCAACGAAAAAACATATTGAAAAATATTAATATTATAATATGTGAAATTTCATAGATCATTGGAAGAAAAAATTGCTGCACTTAGTACATTGAAATAAGACAGTAATTCTTTGAAACATAAATGTCTTATAGCAATAATAATTATTATATAAATAACATTCGAGAAACAGATCATTTTGGCTTTTATATAACATAAAAGTGAGATTATATGTATATGTTAAAAAATCATTTGTAAATGTTTTCATGTTAATAATGTTTAACTTGCTCACTACACGCGCAAATTAGATGGTAATTGTTATTCTATGCTGACCAAATGCTAATCTATGCTGAAAAAATCCATTTCAAAGATTCTGAGGCATTCAAGATATTCAACTGAACTAATAAACCAATAATACCAACACATGGCTGCAGGTCGGTTCAATCACTTCTATTTTGTAGGATATTATGCTGTTGTAGTGAATTTTAATTTCTTTGAAGCAGCCTGATTAGCTTGCCCACTCCACATGCAGTTTGGTTAGATAATCAATAATTCGTAGATATAAGCACGGAAAAAAATGCCCAGGTCACAAGAAAGTATGCCGATATGTTTTTAAATTTGTAGCAATTAATAAATAAAAATACATTTAAAAATGATACTTTCTGACATTAGAGAAAAAATATCATGTACCTAAATGTAGTTTGTATGCATGTGACAGTATATGGGATGTCTATTTAATCTTGCATAAAATGAGCGGCTATCAGAATACTGCGTTTTGAAATTGGAATGGTTGGTTAAATAATATAAACATATACCGGAAAATACTCCTTACAATTTTAATATATAATATGATTGTTTTAAACGCCGAAAAGATCATCGATTGATAACATTACACGATTCGATGCAGATAGTGCATCCGGAAAACAATGCAGCGGTAGTATCGCTTTCAGGCGGCTGCAGTAACGGAAGTTGTACGCTATCAGCGCCGCATCCACCCGAGCGGCGGAAACACCAGGAAAAGCCTGTTTCCGGGGACGCCATACTGATATTTTCTTACTTACTGGTTAAGTGTGTGCATCTCATATACTTATTGAAATACTTTTACTTACTATAGCTAAATTGTGCATTTGTGAAATAATAGAGCTGATTTATGTAATTTAAAAAATAGATGTTGGTTAGCATTATTTTAATCTTCGCCTAATTCGTTGCGACTCTGAAAAGTGACTTTATGCATGTTTTCGTGAATCCAGTGACCTTATTTGAGTCTCATAAGGTATTAATACCTACAAGAACTAAGAATAAGTAGAAAGAAGCCTCAGTTGATAATTTATGATAGGTAGGTATACGTCATGTCTTGATATTTTTAGATAATTTGTTAGGCTGTTAAAAATATATTGGGCCATTTTTAGTCAAACTGAAATAATGACGTGAAATCAAATGAATGAAATATTTTATGTGTGATTATGCTGTATAACGTACATTTTTTCTGAAAATGTGCTATGTAGGTAGAACTCACCTATAGATTTTACATCAAAAGTATCATACCATCTTTTAGACCCTATTTAACTTTTCTGACCTATTGTTTTAAAAACCAAAAGTCCATAGATATCAAGCGGCTGAAAAATATTAAATTGTATTTTCCTGGATATATGATACACTATAATATTTTCAGATTTTTTTCTGAATGTAGTTTGAGGCACACTATTTTACTGTGGAAACAAAAAAAATATCTTCATACCTGAGATATTTGATCTGAAAAGAGTATTTTAAATGGATGAAAAACTTCAAATGTGATTTTCTCAAAATATGAATTTGCAGTTATGGTTGTTATATACTGGATGGGCGATATCTCGGGTACAAATTATTAACATATCGTAATCATTACCTACGTAATAACATTTGAGAATGAATGGGAATGAGAGTTGTTTTTTGTTTCGAGTACCTACAGATTTGCTTTCGTCCTCAAATAGTAACTAAACGGTGATTTGTATTATGTAGAATTCTATAAGTACGTCACTTTAAACCAATTTTGGAGACAAAACACTAGTTATATAGAATAATAATTTTAAAACCAAATGCCAATGTTGATTTAAATCAATGAAGGGTAGCCAGTGGCTCAAGGGCTCATATCTAGGGATCCCGAGCTATTTTCGATACATATGAATCCCGGGATTGATAAACATGATCCAGAAACTTTTGGGATTGATTTTTTTTATCAATTTTTATGGAAAATAAAATAAAAACGAAAATATAACAGAAAAAATACTTTTAATAACAAATAACTACATTAGAAATAAACTGAGTTTGAATGAAGTTTGATTTATACCCATGTGTAAGTTGCCGATTCATTTTATTGTTTCACATAAATTAATAAAAATGAGAAAGATTGGAAAAAACAATGCTGCGCACTATTAATAAAGTAATTCCACCATAATCTCATGCGTTTTACGGCAGTTTTATATTTGTCTGACTAATTAGATTTATGAAGCGGAAAGGCCATAAGTAGATATACCATGATTTGCTTTACTATTTAAAATCTCGCTAACCCATTCATTTTGTCTTTATTTACAAAAAAAGCGCAATCTCATATTAAATTCACATTATTATTTATATTACAATATTATTTACTCCATTAAACTTATGTAGAGATTGAACGTATACAATATTAACAATAAATGTCTTAAATAGTATAAATTATACTAGATTTATTTCTGACCGATTTTATCAATATTATTAGTAAATATAAAATTTTTATATTAACAATGGAAAAAAAATGCCAATCCTAGGACCAGTCCCGGGATCCTGGGATTGTCAAATTGTAATCACGAAATCCCGGGATCAGAATTTCGGCTCGGGATTGGATTCCCTACATATCTATCTCATGGGGTGTCTTTACGTTTCCCAGTTCAAATAGTACTAAATTTCATAAAACAAAAGAAAAAAAATATCTATAAAAATGGTATTGTTATTAATGCTATAGTTTCACCATACTTTGGTGGCCCGCGGATATTTTTCTGTGCTACCTAATTCTCGTCCGCGGACGAAAAAAAGGCTGCCCATGCATGTCTGATTTAGATAACTAAGTATTCACGTGATTTATAAAACTGCACTACCATGTTAAAATTTATGTTAAATATATAAACGAAATAAAAAAATATGTATCTATATTAAAAGTAATTTAGTTGAGTTTAAGGGTTGTTTTGGTGTGTTTCGTGTACCTTCCAACCGTTGAAAATATCAATTATCAGTAAACCAAACGAAACACCCCCATTCACAATCAATTGAATTGATTGGGAAATTGAAGCGTACGGCTGTTAAAATAGAGTACTTTGGGGTGAAATAAAATTATTATGGGCGGTTATTTGTGTGAGTGACCGGTCATTAGTGAAGGTTATTGATTACCGCGTGGATACAAATTTAAATACATATGTGAAGGGGTTAATTTTTTGTGAAATTTGATATTCAAATATAGTTTATTTTAATTTTAAAAGTGTTTTAATATTGCGTTGGAATAATAAATATTTATTGAAAAATATAATTGAGAGAGTTTTATAGCTAAATAAGTAAGTAGTACTTATTTATGTAGCAAGACATATGATCATGTAGGTACACATGGCACACAGAGCATTCTGATTTTATATTATGGTTTTTATTAACATTATCGTAAGAAGTCAAATAATATAACATTATAACAAATAAAGATTTCGAGAATAACTAGTGAAAGTCTTTTGAAATTTTTAAATAAAAAACGATTTTTTGTATGTTGGCGCATTGAACATGTATGATATAATTTTGAAATTTTATTATAGTGTACCTACATGACGTGATATACTATTTTTCATAATCTATATCTAAATAATTTAAGTAATAATACTTTTTTACTTAAAAACTGGTTCAATGCAGCGCGACCTGGAAAAAAATCTAGTGTTGAGGCTTTTGCATTGTTTTCGTGTAGTTTTACTTTCATTCATAACAAATTAAAGATTCAGAATGTATCTTGGGTAAATTATGTGCTTAATTAGTAATTTATTTAAATGACTGTGTACCTATTATAACAAAATAATGTAGTATTATTAAAATAATAATATTTTTATAGTTACAAATATTTAAAAAAAAATTGTGCATGTACTTATGTACCCGCATTAGAAGTTATACTTCTTTAGTGTAACAAAACAAAAACAAAACTTGTGATAACCTAGATTCTTCGACTATCTCTTAATTATCTTGTTATTTATTTTCTCGTTGTTTTTTTTTAATTTTTAAAGTAACAACTGTCACTCGTTTGTTTACGTAAGGAATTGCAAATGGCCGATAATAATAAATTAGTTGCCTAGCAACGGAACAATTCTACTATCAAACTTGCGTTTGTATACAGCTGACTGATTTGCAGGTATGTTCATACTGTCGTAACGGTGTGCGCGCGCAGCTCTCAATTTCACTCTCGCCCCAAAAGAAGTATAACTTCAAAAAATCGGTGATAAAGCGACATGGAAACTTATTTCAGAATGCACTAAATATTTAGGTAGGTACCTATTTATATCAAACTGTGAATAAAAATAAGTACCTAAGTAATTTTTCATCCACGTGTTTTTAGGTAAGCATAGTATATTACGTAGGTAATGCGCTATCAATTCATAGTAGTTTTCACAATCTGAGTAGGTATATAAAAAAAATAAAACCTCCATTGCAAAAACGAACATTTATCAAGCATTATGTTCTTTTTAACATACTATTTTTACTAAACTTATATGCAGTAAAGGCAAGATGGCATTAAATGAGCAAATTACATGACTATATAAAGTAGTCATAATAATATAAAATTGATATATGGGTAGGTATAATTCACTGAAATTAAACACATAAGTATAACAAGTCAGAATCCACCTTGCGTTTTTAATAGCGACCAGCATTGAATGGGTTTAACTAACTATCCTGACAAAATTACACGTTAGAAACAATAATTCGTATACCAGTGACAGATGTCAAATGACAAATCCAAATGTCAACTGTCAATTTGTGACCCTCCAGCGATAACAGACTTATAATGATACACACTTTTATTTTCTCTTCGCTGTGAATAACTATTTCGAAAATTTCTCCTGAAAGGTAATAAATTAAGTTTGACAGTTGACTTAATAATGGAGCCGAAAAAGTTAGAAGGCTGATTTAATTTGGCCAATAGAAATATTTATGAGGAGATTTGTATCTATAATGGTGTTTTAAAAATATTTGCACCACAACAAACCTCACAAAGAATAATAAAATTGTAACTACTTCCTGTCAATGAAGCAGGTATATTGAATTTATTAACAAAATTTAAATGCCATTTTTCTCTCATTATTACCAAATATGTTTTTCTTATGTTAACGATTCATGGTATAAGTATGGTCAACTATATTTTGTTAGTATATTATGGCCCGAATCAAACGCATTGAACAAATTTGATTCTAACACGCGGCTGATTTAGAGATATATACGGGGCCACAAATCTATTGAAGACCGTAAAATATTATTATACTTAATACATATGAGACAATATTATAGTACCTAGATCGCTGTCATTGTCACTGAACATTATAATATAACTATGATAATAATCCATAACTAGATATCAGCGGCGAAGGGTGGAGGTAGACTGTTAAGATCCGCCATGAACAGTGAACACTAAACTTAGTTAGTCATACGTATTTGTTTTTATTGAAATAAGACTACAATTTACAGGTGGTATTGGTTAATTTTTAAAATCAAATAAACCCTGCCTAAACTAAACCATAATAGTTTTGTTACATTTTGGGCGATACGATAAAATTGTGCACACTTTTTTATTCATACTTATTTGTTTTCGTTGGATTAAGAATACATATTACACACACTGTTGGTTTTTAAATTCATTAAGCCCTGCCTAAACCAAACTATAATAGAACAAAAATATTATTCTATCCATAAAATATCCAAGGTCATGTTTCATTTGATTGAATAATATTAGATATTTTATAGATAGACGAGTTTTTTTTACTATTATCTATTATGGCTTGAGTTTCGTAGGGTTTAATTGAATTTTAAAAACTAACCAACATCATCTGTTAATCGTAGTCTTATTTCAATGAAAACAAATTTTGATTAACAAAGTTTAGTGTACACTATTTTCATGGCGGATATTAACAGCCTACATTCACCATTGCTAGATATAAGTATTTATTAAACAAGAGGACGAATTCTTACATTTGCACGAGGGGTTTAATTAACGTAACGCGGCCCTGGTTGCCTTAGGACTAGGTAATCGACGGTGTAATTTATATTAACATTGCATTTTTTATGCAGGTAAATATAAACATTCTTTGTACTTACACCTAACGGATATAGATTCATTGAGATACAATATTATAATAGTATCTATGGTAGGTATAATTATTAAAATAATTTCTAGTTTTCATAATGATACACCGGTGTTTGTAAGTAAATTGTATTGCTCTCCTTTGATAGCTAATAAGTAGGTATACATAATATATCGATGCAAAATACTTTAAATTATACATACACTTGACATCTATTTTATAACCGTCCATTATTTTGTGTCTGATAAATACCAAATACCAAAGTGAAAACTGCATCTATATTTTATAATACACCTATATAAGATTTCTCTACATACTACAAACTATTTATTACTTGCATAGCTATATAATAAATTACTCATTTTGTTAAATATTTACTTAAATTAATAATCATCATATCCCCTGAAAACAAATATCGCTGTTGCTATTTATATGATAATTATTATAGTTAGCAATAATTGAGTATTTAATTGTAAATAATCGGTAAAAATAATATAGGTAACTGTGAGTGATTGAGAGTTGTTTAAAAAAATAGAAAGGAAAACTTTGTGTGTTTTAATTGTTTTAAATGCTATAACAAGGTCGATAACTTATACCTACGTGTAAGTATGTAGGTAGTTAGAATTAATATAACAATATGAGGGGGTGCATTATTCAATCAGTTGTATTGATATTAACTCAAAATTAATCTCACAAATGTTAGAACTATAAATAAATGTGCGCCTGCTTTGAAATTATTATAAGGTAGGTAATGGATTTAAAATTTAAATATCGAATAAAATGTTGCCGTGCATGAAATTCAAAATAAAGGTTGCCTTCTTATAATAAAGTGCTCAAGTATAACTTGTTAATATAATATTATGCTCTATTGTTTCTTAACATTTAGGTAGGTATATAATTATTTTAATATTACCTATCTATCTATAACAAAATTGTTATAAGTAGGTATGTGTGTGTGTGGTGAAAGAATGATAAATAAAGAGGTAAGTAATTAATATAAGTGACCAATGTCCTTTGCACCCAAATTGCTGTACTTATATTATATCGTGATTATCACGAGTCATTTGTGAAAATGATTAGTGGAAACAAAATGAAATCGGTATAGCCATACTTATAATTTATAATTAATTTACGACGTGTTATTTGAGAAATAGTCGACTACAATACACAATAATTACGTTATTTAATACAATTCACTTTGTACGTGTAATGATAATTTATAAAAATGGCGCAATTTGTAATTTATCCGTCGTTCGCGTCACAAAATAACAATTATGTAATAATTCTGTTAGTGGGACGATTATTATTAAAAGTAGGTAAAATGGCGGCCGGCCGTCACTGCAATAAAATAAGGCTAATCGCCTGCTGCCTATTAAAACCTCATTATACGTCAATTATTGTTTATTTACACTGCGCTGTGTGTTCGGGGCATTAGCTGAAGAAAAACGTTATGCCAAATGGCGGTGGGTAGATGTTATATAATGATTAATAATTACGCTCTTTGCAAAACGACGTAAAAACTTTGTTGAGCTTGTAAGAGCCGAGAAGTGAAACTGCCTTAAATATAAAATACAGTACATAAAGCTTTGTTAAACCCCTTTAGGTTGTCGGGCTGGGAATGTGACAACTGGACGTCAGGACAATTGGACGCCGCACTGTCGTAGACACGTATACAGAACGTAGACGAAGAATTTTAATCAGTTTCTATCTACTACTTGGTAGTTTCAATTCACTTTACTCTTAACATAATGTTTTTTTATTGCGGATTCGGAATTACCATGCCTAAGGCTTTATATAAAATAAAAAAACTCTTTTTTCGTTGGAACTTAAACATATGCACAATTAAATCATTATTTGTGCATTGTGCAATATGTGCATATTTAAATTCTCACCAACTATTAAATCATATTATAATAATTTAATTATAAATAATAATATTAAAAGTACCTATAAGTACATAACGTCTATTTAATTTCGAATTGCGTGGCGTCCAGTTGTTCCGGCGCCAAATCGTCCTAGACCCGTCGGGCTGGACACGCATTAAACGCTATTTCAACGCATCGGGATAGGGATGAATTTATCAGTATTTTTTTGCGCGAATGAGTCTTGGTCGACAAATAAATAAAATATGCTAAGTAGGTACTTGACAATAACATTTGAAACCATGAAAATGATGTTCGTTCGTACGATATGATGGAACCGTTCATTGAAAATCGCAAACAATGAACGTAGTTAGTAAACCACGCAGGAAAAATAGTAATACTTAGATATATAATATATTTTAACATATGTTCGATCATACGAAGGTCATAATTATATGAGCATCCGAAACTTACTATGCCCATGGACCCCTTCTTAAAGCAAAAACCTGACCATGAACCCTCAAGTGAAATATATAAAATTAATTTTCATGTCTTGAATGGTAAATGGTCATGTAAAAATAAAATATAAATAAAACATTTTGATATTTAAAGTACTTAGTATTTATTGAAATTATAACTTTTGTTTTAAAACATAAAAACACATTTTTTTCAATGAGATGGGTGAACCTCATCGGATGATAGCTTTAGTGCATAAGCCGAGAGCAGTTGTCAGAACGAAGGACACGCTTATAATGACGTATTCTTGACACGTGCTTAAGTTTATCCCATATTCTTCCACATTCGGATCGGTTGCCTGTTTCTCCACATCCGTTAGGTATTTCAGTTCCCATTAATTCTGTGTTAAAATCCTAGCCTGGGGGGGCGCTTCAAGATGAGGGGGTACATGGTTATAGGTACCTACATAATTAGAGTAAGAAATAATTTTAGAGTAGGTACAGAGTGAAAAGTCAATTATGACAAAAATGTAATAAATATATGACAGTGAAAGCGTTACCTCGAGAATGAATTATTTTATCAGTAATTGAATTGACGTTTCTTCGTGTAAGATAAGCCAAAAAGTCATTCGTATAACTATTTATGTGTTCAATAAATCTAGCAACGAGATAAAGACAATGCCGTCATCAGTATAAAAGTATGTTGTCGCAAATTAGTTACGGACTTGAATAAATCTCAATGATATCTAAAAAAAAATACCGGCATTAAAGGAACAAAATACACACACATTATAATACATCTATATCTTACACATGCATATTAAATATTTGATATATACGTACATATATCAAACCATTTAGTCATCTAATTATTTCTCGGAGCACCTTTGATGTGTTATTTTTTTGTACAAATAAATATTACATACTATCTAAGTGACTTGTGAATGGTCACACATTGTCAAAGTTTATTTTTGAAATATAATAATTATTTAGGTATATAATTTTTAAGCAATCGTTCCGCGAATAAAAATAGTTAGGCTGAAAATTCATTCAAAAAAATCTCAGATACTAATCGCAAGATATGATTTAACCTCATTGTATTTAATGTTACATACATAGCAGTCATTAACATTCGGCTAATGATTCTTTGAATACATACCTATTATATATTTTGTTTTCTGGTAAGAATAAATTAGATTATTATTAGGTAATGCATTTATTGAGTAAATGTTTAATCATTATCGAAACTGCATATATAAAAGATTTGTCTCTGCTTAACTATAACAGAGACTTAGCTTACTATGATTAGAAAAAAATACTAAAATGCAAATCATTAAGGTAATATTTCTGTAATAATTATTATTGCTGAATTGAATAAGGAATGAGATCTCGTTCCAGACTGTGAGATTGGAAAATGTCATAAAAACTGAAATATCTATCGAATTACAAATCAAGCTGTTGAATTTTATATATTATGTAGTTAGATTAGTATAAATATAAATAATATTATAATTGAGGCTGTTAGATTTAAAGTCAGTATCCACCATATTCCGACATTTCGTAATTATCGCAAATCATAAATATACGTTTTTTGCAAAATAATTAGTAATTAAATAATAAAAGCAAATAGCAAAAAAAATGTCATTAAAATAAACAAAACATACTTAAAAGTTAGTATGTAGTAGAATATAATAAAAATCGTCTGATCAATATGAACGACTTACCAGTCAACATTTGGTTTAATTCTGTTTAACAAAAAAATAGGTTAGGATTTGATATTTTATGAATATACATACGGTGGCAAAGTACTACTAAATCCGAATCAAGATTTTTTTTATATAAAAGTGAAGTTTACCTATTTTGAGCATGGAGAGCAATTACTTCAGACTACTTGAGAAAGAAATCAATGTAAAGTAAAATGATAAACAAATATTTAGACCATTTCTAGAAGTATAATGAATTCTTTTAACCCAATATAAATTTTTTATTTATTAAAATGTACAATTAATAACGTAGTAATAAGTCATATTATAGTAAATACGGCGAAATACAGAGATAGGGAAACACGATTGAAATTATATTTTGACGCTTGTCCGCGACGAAACGTTTTGGGAAGCTCTGCATAGGATATGACTACACAGTTTGTTTCCAAGTTGATGATTTTAATGACTCTGCAAATGCGCGTTTAAATGACTTTAAGATGCCGTAAGTCAATATTAGCAATCATTAAAACATGTTTTATTTTAACAATTCAAACTTATCCTTAAAGCCATTCGAATTATTTTTTCTCACATTACATTTTTTGTGGATATCATCAACAAAAAAAGCCTCCGCATTATTTTTAATTCTCTTCGTCGTGTCGAATTTTATAAAGCCGTGTACACACACAGAGAAAAAGTTGAATACGTCACGAAATATATTACAATATATAATATATCACCATGTCCATTATAGTTATTTTAATGAAAAATGGATGTTAGCCACTTCTTTAACCTATTAGCTCCATACTTTGGGTTCAAACACACATTGAAAAATAACATGTGAATTTTTCCAAACCCGAGATTCGAACCCGGGACCCTCGACATTATAAGCCGACGCGATAACCACTCGGCCATCATGGGTTTTTTCACGTTTGTGAATTATTCTAATGGATTGTTCCACTAACAGCATGTATATTTTTATGATACTTTTTCCGAAATTATTTATTTTTTTATTCTCTATACAACCAGTGTCTGTTTTTTGGGATGCGAAACCTCAAGGCGCTGAGGTTTGTAGGTCCCCTTTAGAAATATACAAATAGTTTAGTTTATACGTTTTTTTTTTATGATTCGGTATTTTTACAAATGGTACGTTCTGACGAATCGAACGCCTTAGCGGCTTCTTGAAAAACCGTCACTCCTCGCGACGAAGGGAATATATATACAATTGCGAGGCTTAAAGATGACGAGGATAAAAGGCCGCTAGGCCCTGATGTCTCACACTACACCTACATAATAATATAAGTATTTTAGGATAAATTATTATAATACATTTCTTCTTCAGAATAGCATCTGTAACGAGTTCGAAAGACGAAGGAAAAAGAACAAAAAACACCATCCGAGTATATGTTTATTCCTGTGACTGATAGGAATGCACATAGATGTGTCAATAAAACGTATATATTTTTTAATGATTAGTAATAATAAAACAAACAAAATCGATATCGTAGATAACTATTTTTATTGTAATAAATTATTTATAATATTCGGTTACACTAACTCGCGCTGAATCGAAACATTAAACGGCCCCGGTGGCAACATCGATAACAATCCAGTCAGCATTGATTGCTTCGCTGCCACGTGATCTTCGCATCCTCAAATGCGGTAGTCGAAAGGCACCATGGTGATGAATGACGTCGCTGATGATAGCCAGGAGTGCGACGGAGGGCGTGGCCGGTTGCCGCGGCGGCAGAACCTGTTAGGAAATAATATCTCCGAGGCTTCGATTTTGCCGAGTCACCATCTAGTGGCGCCTGCCCGGAGAATCGATCGTCGGGATGAAACGATTGAACTTTACTTTTAATAACGGTGTTCAAGCGACATTATTCAACCGAATAAAGATTTAAGGTTCTCAGTAAACCGTCCCTACATTTTATTTTTTACAGACATATTATTTGTACATAAGTAGGTGCGTAGGTGCTTTTTGATGTAAATTGACACAAAACGCGATCAAACTTCGTATTGAGAAAATGCGCTGAACAACATACATCTGAAAATAAACACTTTAATATTGTTTGTGCATTGTACTTACTTATTAATATATTAACATGAAACTTATAAATAGGATCTCTTTGTCTACAACTTTAATTACTAACTATAATCCTATTTTTAATTACCTACCTAATTTAGTTCGCATTGTGGATACACCTGTAGTAAACATTACTATTTTCACCCTATCTATTAAAAACAACAAGCATTTCAATTAAATGTAAACACAATTTTAGATTCATTATAAATTCCAAAAATGAGGATATTAATTTGCGTGTCCGGAAACTTGTTACGCAGTTCGCCGTATCATACTTCACCGTGAAATGTTCTATCGGAAATATATGGTCGTATATTAAAGACCATCCAACCTCTTTGGGTCGTATCGTACTGAGATAAAATTCATGTCTATACAAACACGGTTATTGTCGGTTTACAGGAAGCCAGCTGCAAACAAATTTTGAAAATAGCCGATATACTGGATTATTTGTTAGGTTAGGTTAGGTTAGGATGTAATAAAATTGGAACATTTTTGTCTGCAATGCTCCATGAACAACTCGTAATTGACGTAATTGTTTCATTTCGGTGCTATAGAGATGACCGTATAGTATACGGTTATCTCTTTCCGATAAGAAAGCTCACGGCGAAACGTGAAATGGTGAAATCTAATACGTACAATTTACATGTAACCATCTCCTATATAAGAAGATAGAGATTTCGAATTTTTGTAGCGGGGAACAATCAATCTAACCTAACATAAGCGAAACTAGATCATAGTATATTAGATTAATGGTGTTCACTTTTTTTACAGTCATTTCTTAAAGAAGAGAAATTAATTAAATTAAAAATAAAACACTATTAATAATTATGGTGTTTTTAATTTTAAACTTTAATAACCATCACGACTAGCTCATTCATTGAAATGACCATTGTTAACTGTTTGTTAAGATTGTCATTTATTTTTAATTACATCGAATATGAAATATCTATGCATATTACAATAAATTATAAATGGTGAGCTGGGAAAAATTTAACCAGTAAGGGTTTTTGTCCTTACTCGAAACAACAATTGAGCGTAGTTATGCAGAAAGCAGACAGTCCACACAAACTGAGATATAAGCACTATTGTGTTACATGTGGTTATAATTCTACACAGCGTAGATGCACTATTTTTTGTTTTTGAATGATATATAATATAATATATACCTATGATTGTATAGAACTTTCAATGATATAAAATGAATTATTTAAGATATATTTGTATTTAAATGGCTGGATGCTTTCTACAAAATGTGAAAATTCTATGATCTTCATTCTGCAGAAAGCAGCCATGTCTGATTTTGTTTGAAGAAACTCCAAGTTGTTTTATGTAATTATTTAAAAATTGCTTCCTTCATAATAAACAAGTTGAGATTCACAAACGATACCACGCAAATTACTATTGATGAAAGAGAACTCACAGGTCTGCTACACCGGGTAGAGGAAGAGAGACGCAAATACGCTCCTTACTTCTAGAAAAATATTCAATCAGCGTGACATTAACGCCGTCTGTGGTTGAGTTTTTATGTATGATTTATGTCCTTTCTATACCCCGCGCAGTTATACCGCAACGACTGTCTTGTACATTTGATATGGCCCAAGA
Organism: Rhyacophila brunnea; assembly: GCF_057557595.1. Classification (NCBI taxonomy): domain Eukaryota; kingdom Metazoa; phylum Arthropoda; class Insecta; order Trichoptera; family Rhyacophilidae; genus Rhyacophila; species Rhyacophila brunnea. The sequence goes on from NW_028232859.1 coordinate 7,193,782, forward strand.
GTCGACAGGCGAGTGGAGGGTTAAATGCACCGGTCTGTGGTTATCTAAAAGAAGAACGTAAAAAACCATATTTCTTTATTATTAATGTCTTAAATGTATTGTCTGGGTATGCTTTCAAGTTATCATGCTTTTGTTCTAGTCGTTCATCTTTATATCGATACAAGGCACTAAAAAGCGTCTATTTATTTACTTTCCAATTTTTTTCCCGATATTTTTTTAGCCCACTCCGAAGGCGATATCCTTTGTCTATGGTCAACTCGATCGTTTTATAATACAGAAGCTTTTTTAACAATCAATTCACCGCTGCCTTTCCGCATTATTGCCAGTGGCTCACTGTTATTTAAATTTTATGGTGCCGTTTTTCTACGTTTTTATTAAATAATTTGAACTTAGAATACATAGTAGTAAAAATGTTACAGTAAACTTTCATCTATAAAGATTTAACGTAAATGTGAACCTGGCAAAAATACCCATGATGGCCACGCGGACTAAGCATCGGTCCATAGTGTCGTGGGTCCCAGGTTCGAATCCTGTGTCTGGCAAGTACACGTATTGTTTTTCAATTTGTTTATGAGTCAAAGTATGGACCTAATAGGTTGAGCAGCTGGTGAGATCCATTTCTTGTAAAAACAAAAGTCTGTTAATAGAAACCTTCACCCTGTGGAGGCTCATATGATCTTATTAGGATCGGACATGGTCGGGAACCTGCAAAAAGTTACTAAGGATAATTTAAGGTAAACATTAGCAGTGCAGATTCATTTGTACGTATGCACTGAGATTTATTTCCTAGGACCGCACTGAGAAAAAAGCGTTTTGCATTATGTAGTGATACAATCATCAAAAGCTTACTTATCATCATTATTTTTTAGATCAGAGATCGCAAACACGTGTGTAAGTATTATAAGCGGGCAACATAATTTAAATTTGGTCTATAAAAGTTTTGTAATTTCTTTGACTTATTTATAATAAATATTCTATATACCTACTCATATTTAATACTCCTAGAGCTATATAAAATTTACAGAATTTAAAAAAAAAGTGACTTCATCTAACAATATTGGCTTATTTTATCGGCGTTCCAACAGACCACGCGTCAACACATAACTACGCAAGAAGGTGGATAAGGTTCACCAGTGGTGGTTTTAGGCAAGCATTGGAGACCCCCTTGCAACTGTGTGATCAACTACCATTAAGTGTGAAAATATATGTTGTCCGGATTTTTTAAACCTTGGATTGTGAAAAACAGGCATATATTTAAAATGTTAGTAAACTTTGAGGAAGTTTCTGCTTCATAAAAAACTTCCACTGACGTCAACGAGGTGGATAACGTGGATTGTTTTAAAATCAAATTAGCCGGCCTACCGCGTAAATATCTCGACGCTCGAAAAAAAGTTCAATAATAAGAAAACGGAAATCACCGGTTGACACTTAAATTTTGCATTCGAAGCATTCATTAATGAGCCACAATAATAATATAAGTAATATTATGTAATACTTACTACATAGGTACTTGGCTATTTTAAAACGTTTTTCTTAGCTCGTATTCTTATTTGTCCGGTAGTTCTTTGTCCGGTACAAATCTTGCAATCGATTTTTAACTAACTTCCCAACTAGTTGGACGTTTGAAACTTTTAGAATATATCAGAACACGATGCCAATGCATTTTTTTAATACCCATTTTAGCCATCTTTACGTAGAATTGAATTCATTTTCAGTTAATTCTGTTTTGTATGAAAAGTTATTTCGACACCATTATTGATTGCTAGGGGTCTGAGGTCCTAGCAACTAAATTATTAATATAAAAGTGCGTTACTATGGAAAATAATATGACATGTCAAAATGACATTTCAGTATTATTTCTATCAAGTACAATTTTTTTTAATCGTTTAAGCTATTCAAGTCAAGTTTATATGATTCAACAGAAAATTTAAAAACGTTGTATATAAAAAGTTCTTTTTATCTTGTAATTATTGTCTTTTATTATAAATTAACTACATAATAAAACTATGTAACAAAATTAGTACCTATACAAAGAACATTTATGGAATTGAAGTGGAATAAATAAGAGTGATAATGACGATGTTGAAGATTAAGAAACTGGAGAGAAAAACAAAAAGTTTTTCTGTCACCTGTGCTCGAGACATATACTCATTTTTGTAACAATAAATATGTTTAGCACCTCTACGTCACTGCGAGAAGCCCTCAGAGTAAGACAAAAAACGTATCACGAAAAAAATCGTTCAAGTCGATGCCATGGACTATAATAATTATAATAGTGGAGCGATTAATTTGAGAAAAGCTTTTGCGATTGCTCATTATTTATTTATACACCGTATTGCTCTTTTTTACCGACCGCCATGATGCTGGGGTAGCAAAAAAATGTAAGCCATCATTATAAAAGATAGGATAAATCGTACAAGTTATCCGTCAACTGTTTTAACTACTGTTTGAGTATACTAGTATAAATAGCGATAGAGTACTTACTCAATTGCCAATAGGCAAATTCAAAAGAAACAGTTATGGCTGGATTAAAATTATATTAATTTTATAATTAATTACCAATTGCTATCAAAAAATGACAGTTTAAATTTGTTTTAAAAGGTAGTTAGCAAGCTTACATCAATTTATTGTTGAATTTAAAAATAAATACTGAAGTATCAAATATGGCAAGTTTAGTGGCGTGGAAGTCTTAACTTTTCTCACGAGTGTTTCACAAATTATTATTAATACTGTCGAGTGAGGGTCGTTGATAGAATTCGAATTTAAATTCTAGTTAATTTAAGTTTTGTACCATTCTATTTTAGTAATTTTATTCGGGATTCGTCTTTTGACATCTTCAGGCACTATGCGCACTCATCAATGCAATATACTGACACAGGACACGTGACGAAAAATCTTATTACTAGAAATATATATTTTAAGACGGCTTTGGAGGTCCTCTTAAACGGAAAATTGCGAAAAAGTAAAGCCTACATGCCTTAATTCTTGAAAAGATAATTTGGTTTCATTAACAATCTACTTAAAAAAAAAACAATAAAATTATGGCCGCGATGGACAAATTTGTAATTGAGGGTCTCAGGTTCAAATTCCTATATTGTTTTTCAATTACACCATCTGTAACTGTTCCCTGCATATTAGGTTATTGTACCACGTTATTTCGGCGGCGAAATTCCCGCATCCATTGCTCGAGTATAGACACTCCGATCAATGGTTACCTCATCTACGACCTGTCGTATATGGTATTTAAGCAGCCTTAAATGTAATATATTTAGTCAAGGTATCAGTCTTAATTCGCTAATTAATATATAAATACATTTTTTTTAAATAATGTCGCATGTATTTTAGATAACTTCAAAGTTAATTTTAGTAATATTTACAATTATTAATAATTGTAAGTGTCTAAGTTATATTTCATTACCTGCGATCGATGTAATTAAATTCCGCTGACCATTACGAAAAGATTTACAATTAATGTCTGTTCAAAATTCTCAGTCTTCTATTCTATAAAAGTCAAACCACAAGCAATTACAATTCCATAAATCCATCCTTATTACGGAAATCGTTGTCTATTAATAAAACTTTCAGCCCCGCGTTCCATTCATGGCGCGGAGAGATTACTTAGCAGAGTTGTCGAGATAATGAATGGGCGGCGCTCGGCAGAAGGTTCGAGCGACGCCGCGTCCGCCGCCAAAAGATACCCGCGGTGACGCCTACCGAATGCTGATACACTAAAGCGACGCTAAGTTTCTAGCACAGCGGTATTCAACCTTCAATATGACTCATCCTCGAGTCGATTATATCAGTAGAATCATAAATGAAACTATAACAATATTTGTTAGATATAACCGCTGAAAATAAAGAAATGCTGAGTGAAACTGTCTCTACCTCAAAATATAAAGTTCTATCAAAAAATCATTGATACGTGTTTAAGCCCTAAGGGCGAAATGCATAGTCATTCGTAAGTGGTCTTGCAACACTTCGAAATCGGCGACATAGTGACTGTGAGAAAGAATCACATCCTTATTCTAAAATATGGTCTAAGTTTTAATTTCTAAATACGTCAATATTAATTATTAAAAAAATTAAGCCCTGACGGCTAAAATTAATAAACATGGAACATGCTTTGCCTACTGATTCTCTGAATGCTGGTTGTTCAAATTCGAAATAAAATAAAATAAATTGCTGGGCGCGGGTCTACACGTCATTCCCGAAGCGCCGTTCCCGGCCGACTGGAGCAGTGTTGCCAAGTCAAAATTTGAAATTTCAGTAGAATGTGTAAAAAAATTTCAGTAGATACGACAAAATATCAGTAGATTTCTGTTTTAGGAAAAATGTTTCGCCGCGGGCCGCAGGTTCCCGATTTTTCATAGTCGGCTCGTTTTTTTCCCGGATGGTGGGAATTTTGTGGAATGAAGAAATATCAGTAGTTTTCATAAAATATCAGTAGACTTAGTATATTGCCAAAAATATCAGTAGATCTACTGAAATTTCAGTAGACATGGCAACACTGGACTAGAGTCTGTCGCGGCCGCGCTACTTTAGTGACTATATTTTTCGTTACGCCAGTGCAATTTTTCGTAACGAATTCGTCCGGGAGGTCAAAACTAAAGCATGTATCCATGCTAATAGAAGTAAGTTTGTAAATATGGCGGCAATACTTATCGTGATTGTGCAATGTAAGATAGTAGACCCTAATAATTTCAGCTGAGAAACTGTTCCATGTGGATCAGCACTTCCAGGAAATACTGAGTCAGAGTCGGGAACCAGACGCCTCGACCGAAAGAAATACAGAACGGTGAGTGTTTTCTTTTGTTCTCTATTAAAAATTCTACGTGGTTACATTAAACAAAACTAAAAATACAATCTTCATGCTTATCACAACAAGTGGGATGATTTTATTGGTAACTAAACTGTTGTATAATAATATAATAGTTATTTATAATTAGCGATTTTTGACGACGACTGAACAGGTTTTAAAGCCGGACTCGCCACAAGAAACACAAGACGCGCCGAGTATCCTCAAATATTATTAATATTTAATGCACGTTTCGTTTACGTCACAAACTTTAATGCATATTCAGCGCTCGAAATGGAAAAGTTTACGAACCGGAGCGCTCGACAAATTTTCTGTAGATATTTACATAATTATCAAATCGTATGTGTATTTTATAAAAATAAGTGTGTCAGATTTTCTATTCTATGGCCTATCTAGCTCAGACGGTCAACATATTTTTTTTCCACGGGACGGAGCGATAATTTTACAAATATCACGAGCCGGAACGGCGCTCCGGTGCGTTCCGTTCCATTTCGAGCCCTGTGCATATTATAATATTATAATGAGTATGAGTATATTTATATAGCTATAGAAGTGAAGTAGGCTGGTATCTACCTCTCAGTTGTTTTTACAATAATTGAAAAGAAAATCACTCCTGTAAAGTAATAATAATAACTTAATCGTTGTGTGTAGCGGTCATTTATAAATAACGATTTTTTTGATTGTTAACGAGATTTTACGAATAGTGAAAACTAGTATAATGTAAATACATAATTTGAAACGGATCTGATATTTTTTCACTGTATTGGTGACTGCTCTATCACTTAACTGTCGACCTGATCACGATATACGTGCTCTGTGGGTCTAATCCAGTCTATTCTATACACAAGGCGGCTATTGACGATTAAATTGATAAATATATCACTTTATCATGTTTATTTATTGAGGTGGTCAATTGTTACAATAAGTTAACCGTCTTAACTGTCAAACTGCCTCTAAAAGTTAACACAGCTAAGAGAGAGGCTGTTTAAACGTAGCGCTTTTTGACAGTTTAGAGTGTTTATACAATTAAATTATTGTAACAATTAACCGCCACAATACACAACTATGATAAACTACCGTCGATAGCCGCTTTGTGTACAGAATAGCTTCGCTGAGGTATTACCATATTCGCCAAGGTAGAGCGACCGGTTTCGTTATATCCTTAAACTTTGTATTTTTTTGAATATTCTATATTTGAAAAAACATAGTACCTATTATATAATTTAGCTATAAACATATACATATCTTTACCTGTATCAAAATGTGAATTGTTTTTCCTATAGCTGAAAAGAAAATTTCTTTTAAATCATGCTGGTACTGGTTGAGTACTTCTGGTTACAGTCAACAAAAAACGTTTTCCTGTATTTTAATACTTAGTGCACTCAGTGGTTTTTTTATATTAAATATTATTCGGTCCTTCTGTGTAATGAAATAAAAACAAAATCCCTGGTAACAAAATATAATAATCGGTTAGAGACCACGCCGGTATTTCTAATTAGATTACTGTCAGCGCAACTGTCTGCTTAAAGATACCGGACCATATCCGGGCCTTGGGCCTCGATTGATTAATCTGTCAAATTTTCACCTATATAATTAAAACAAGTCTCAGTTATGTATGAGACCTTCGCGTATTTTAATGATAGTTTCGTTATGTAATTACATGTAATATTTTTACTTCATGGTTCATTGAAGTACTGTTAGAAACGTTTATAGGTTGGTACTTTGTTTTATAATATCTAAAAAATATGTAGGTATGTGGTACTTAAAAAGTTAATTGTATAATTTTTAATCAATATTTTCATTTTCGATTTTAGTGGGGATAAATAAGCCAGACTCAAAACACAAAAACTATGAGTATTCAAAAGTTATTTATTTGAAAAAAAAATAGCAACCAACTTAGAAGTGGAAAAACAAACGGACTGCATGGTTTTTCTCTACTATTTGATACCACACACTTTCTGGCATATAAAATAGTGTAACAAACGAGAAATAAAGTTATCAAATTTATGCTGAACTGGTAGTGAATGTAGTACATTACAGTATTCAGGGCTTCTAGTTTGAATATTCCTAATGTTATTTTGGTTGAAAGTAGGCGAGAAGAGACATTCTCTCTCACTGGTAGGTTGCACTTAAGGGTTGCACGTTCTAAAAGGTGGCAAATGAAGGAACCAATGCGAGTATTACAGCTTTTGAATAACCGATGGATGGCGCGGCAACCCGCATCACCCAAAAGAATTATTCAAATTTAAAATGTAAGATGTCCTTAAAATGAAGAGATAGAAGCAGTCTCAGAAAAACAGTACCTAGGTACATAAATAAAAGGATATATAGAGTAAATATAACAATTATAAAATAATACGTGGAATTACACCGAATATACTGAATCTACCCTATCTTACCGCACGCAAGTGGAATATATCAATATCCGAAGTGATTTGGTTGAATATAGTTATTGCCTGCACAATTTTCATTACTTATTTAGTAAACTGATAACCTCGATTTCTAAACTATACACTACCGATAATAGTAGGTATAGTTTTCATTTACACTACATATAAGTCGGAAAAAGTACGCAGCCAAAAAATATTAATAACATGATATTACGTTAACCCAACCAATTTGGACCATTCGGATGGCCTCGTATGTTTTGAATGAATATAAATAGGTGTTTTGTAATATTTATTCATTTGTCGCATTGACACAACTATCCCCACTGCTACGCCACAGAGTGTACGGCTCTACGAACCTCTACGCCAAGATGACTCAGCTTTCTCAGTTAGCCGCGGCGCCAGGTTTGTTTTAAGGATGAGTGTGCGCGTTGAGGTCTCCAAATCGAAATTGTTAGTTTCATTTGTTTTGTTTTTTGTTCTCTGGCTCATTCAATGCCAGCCAAGCGAAACGGAAGCTGTTCAAACATTTTAGTCGTCATAAGTCGGCCATTATGACGACGATTAAAAGTGATGCGATTGAAATACTAATTATATATATTGTAAGCAAAATTATCGTTATATATATGTAATTATACTATGCGCAATCTTGCATTCTGCTTAAGGGCCCAGGTGCAGTGTAAAAGTAAAAATTAAGAGTTTGGTATATCTTTACGAGCTTAAGCCTGAAAACATGTTACTTTGTAGGAAAGATGTATACTTATGTCATTTTAATTCTTCATCTTTTCTCACATTTGAAATAAAAATTTCACGATCACATAAAAAATAACATATTATTATTTACAGTCACGCCACATTCACAAATAGAAAATTTTTATATTAAAATAATATGTCACAATAGTCAAAAATATAGTGACATACCAAATAGGTTCAATTCTATACCTATACGTACTGCTGTTTATATATTTTTAGAAAATGGTCTCTCCAATTTTTTAAACTGCCTCGTACTAAATTTTAAAAGAATTAAACACGTAATATGATGCCTTAAATGACAGTTTACTGACCTTCTATTCTGGTACCAGGTCTTGACTTGCGTATCCGTAAGCCCCAGCTTAGCTGCCAGTTCCATTCTGTCCTGCACACTGAGGTACTTCTGTCTTTCGAAAGATTTTTCCAAGGTCTGTAGCTGGTGGTCCGTGAAGGCTGTTCGGGCTTTTCGCTGCTTTTTGCTAAGGGATCCTCCGGCCGAGCCTTTGCCTGCTGACCCGTGGTCATCGGAGTCTTGGTCCTTGCCACCTGATAAAGAACACAAGAAAAGATATAATTAATTCGTATATTGGTGACAGAATAATTTATCCAAAGTCAAATTATTTAGGTCCCAAAAGTCAGTATTTAGAACTGAAACCTTTGAAAATAATTAAAACATAGACCGTTAAAACACACAAAATCAGCTGTGTTGCTCAACGTAGTTGAAGGAAACCTCTACATGGATGAAAACTAAATATTTTAAAGTGAACTTGAAACTAAGACTAATGGTTATATGCGCTCTAATGTATTTTGTATTGCAGATTTGTTTGCTCTCACAACTAAAAATCGCCTTTCAACACTAGTCATTATTTAAGATTCACTAGAAAAGTACAAAAAATATTTAATATGTCTATATTGTCAACAGAATCTTTAAAACTTAAATGAATGGTTATTACTGTTTCTTTTGCTACAAAGATACATTGACCATATCGAGTACGAAACTTGCATGTGAAGGGATATATTGCACTAATTAATGTACATGGATATACAGCTAAATAACTGATCATTTTGTTCATTTAGATGAAAATTCACGATACTTTCGCAGGTATGCCATACGTACATACTAACGAAACGTCAAGATAACCACTAGCCAGTATATTTCGATGCAGTAAAATACGGAAAATAAATGTTTCTAATATGTATGTATGGTGTATAATATGTCATTAAATAAAAAAATAGATTAATAGATAAGAATATTCGTATGGTGTCATTTTAAGTTTTATTCTATTTAACGAAGTGTTGTGTATTGAAAGAATCAAATTCACCCCACCGTTGATTTTTAGGGCAACATTGCTGAATAAAATATTTTCCTCGACAAGAAGTTTCCATGTCGTACAATATTGACACGGGAATATACACTACTCAGAAAGAAAACTGTCATAGCCGTAGTTATATCTATAGATAATGGAAGGGGAAATTACTAGGTATAATAAAAGACTTTAAGAGTTCAAAGCTTTCATCTTCTATTTTTTTTAGAATTATCAATAACCATGCCCGTGCTTTTGTTTTTAAATTGATGTACTTATGTCACAGTATTCAGTGTTTATCAGGAGAGAAATGTTTTACCGGGATATCGGGAAAAATCCCAATAAGCCGATGAGTCCCTAGCATATCTTTGCCTAATATTTTCATTACAAATATGATCCCACATAAATTTGAAACTGTTGAATAATATCATATGGACGCCTTGTCGTGTTTTAGTTATTATATTTTTACCGTTCTCCGAGTCGTTCTATATTCAGATTGATTCACCAACACATGTGTGTAATTTCATTTTTCGACCAATTGTCTAGAAAAATGTTGCCTATGTTGCCTATCCTGGTTTGGAGTATATTCCACATTCAAATTTGCAATAATGTACATCCGATGTCTCTTAAAAACTCGGCAGCTTTTTCAATTGTAAATTTAAATAGGAAAAAATAGTATTCGTAAAACAAAAACCTTTTCGTGAAGTGGCCAAGGTCCACATCAGATTGTAGAGGCAATTTATAAAAAATCTTCATGCTATATAATATAATTTTACTACATTAAAAAATAGTTCCTACATATTATAAAAGAAAATAGAATATTAAAAATAAACATCAGCTACGACATAAAGCGTCTCGTAAACTAATATTTAGTGATATTGCTGACAGATTGACAGGTTGACATGTCATTCATTATTTTCCAATAACTAAATAAATAAGGGTGAACTCAAATCATAGAGGGATGTAATTGAGGGAATAGATTATGTAAATAATCGGGAATTACTGACAAATATTGGGAAACTTAATATCATTTACATACTTGACACTTTAGTCAATATAATTTAGGCAGGTGCTTGTAGGTATATTTGTCTTGTAAGGTATTTATAATATCAACTTTACTGTACATGATTATTGTTAACTATTTATAGTGAACCAACATAGAGGAGCTGATGCGGTGGTCGCTTCGTCAGAGAGTAGGTATACCAACATCTTAAAAGAATTCCTATTTTTTCATGAGGTGAAATCTGATGAAAAGTGTAACTGACTCAGTGTAATCATTGTTATCACTATATTTTTAATAGTACCTATATCGATTGTCCAGTTCATTAGTCAGACATCTCCAAATAACTAGTTTTGAGATAATGGCAAAAGCAATATTCTAATGGTCACCAAAAAATCAAATATTATTGATTTATCAGTTTATCAGCCCATCAGTTTTGAGGTCTTTGCGTCCCAAAAATCTCTAATGGATAAACAATACGATTCTGTTGTTTTTTGGATCTAGGACGATTTGGCACCGGGACAACTGGACGCCACGGAATTCGAAAATAAATAGACGTTAGGTACTTATAGGTACTTTAAAAAAAAATATTTAATATTATTATTTATATTTAAATGATTATGGTATGATTTAATAGTTGGTAAGAATGTAAATATGCAGACGTAAATAATGATTTAATCGTGCATATGTTTAAGTTCCAACGAAAAAAGAGTTTTTTATTTTATATAAAGCCTTAGGCATGGTAATTCTCAATCTGCTATAAAGAATACATTATGTTAAGAGTAAAATGAATTAAAACTACTAAGTAGTAGATGTAAACTGATTAAAATACCTCGTCTACGTTCTGTATACGTGTCTACAACAGTGCGGCGTCCAATTGTCCGGAGTCCAGTCGTCCCATTCCCTATTTTTTTGTACTTATATCACGTTTTATGGCGTGGACGGATTATGAAATGGAGAAAAATTCTACTATGCAACAATATGGTTTCGATTATTCAAATAAAACAATACTGAGTGTAACATAACATAAAAAATAGTTGATGTATTGCAAAGTTTGTAAATTTAATAGGTACAATATAATATTAAGGTAAATAATATTCTGATGGGCTGTTGCTTACCCGACCCTTCTGCAGTGAATTCACATAATACTTCATCCCTATTATTATTTATACTCATATAAGTTGGAGGCACATACTTAGCCCTGTCGCACATACAATATCGTCTCGAGTCTCGACTACAACACGTCCAATTTGTCGATGTGATGATGTTGTAATTCACAAAGCACATGTAACTTAATATACCTACTATCGCACATAGCGCACGTGCAACATTTTTGCCAGAAACAAATTTCACGCGATATGGTTAGCAGGTAGAATAGAAAAATGTTGAATCACCCCATGTACAGATCCTGCTCATTCATTCGTTTCGGCTAGCCGCGTGCAAGACGTCACTGTCCCGGTATGGTCTCGCCTATGTGCGCGGAAGAGAGATGCAAAATCGGTTTTGATTTATGGCCGTGTCCCAGTCGATACAATTATGTATGTGTGAAATATTTTATACCTCTACTTTAAGAAGCTGTACACACTTTATTGGGGCGAAAAGATCGCGTGGCATGTAAACGTATACAGACTGCGCTGGATCAGCCACGCGCGTATAATGCCGGTGGATATATCACCAATGCGGGCTATATACGCAAACCCCGAGGAAAAGGAAAGACCTGTACGGCCGAAATTGAGATGGCTGAACTGCGCCACAGAAGATTTAAGATTGTTCGGTAAAAGCAACTAGAGAGTACCGGATCGTCCACCATGGAGGATGTTTTTGAAGTAGGGAAAGGCCTGCCAAGGGTTTCAGTGCGATAAATGATCCGTTATCAGACATCGGCGATGATATATATTATATTTATCCTGTCGGTCGTTGCTCTACACAGGGATGGATTTCTGTGTTCAAATCAATCTCTGAGATTTTCGAGCTTACTTGAGGACTTACACCTAATTTAAAGAATCACAATTTTCAATCAGAAAATGGCGATTAATTTCAAAAGTATACCTATTCTTGGTTACAATATCTGCAGTGCGAATGAACTCAGACGTCAAACAACTTACAGTCACGTGGCCTATACAACTATTTTACATGATCGAATCAAAGCCAGTTTAAAATGATAAGTTTATATCTCTATCTAGTGTGTATGTATATTTTTTCATGAATTGATCGTGGACAAATACAAAGCGAATATTTTTCACTACACTGAAGAGCTGCGATTGGTTCCCCGTTGACTCTGTCCTTTTGTCGTCGAAGCAATTGTTTAGGCAAATATTGCTCGTTTAGTGGAGGTGAACATTTTATATTATACATGAGATATATTTAATCACAATATATACTAACTTAATTAGTAGCTAGCCAAACGTTAATTTCAGTATATAGATATCGTATTTAATTAACTACAATTTCAAGTATTATTAATTTTTATTAAGTACGTTTAAAGAATATTATAGTATGATACTATTGTGTGCTTATTAGATAATGTAATGGTAAATTGAAAGGAGTAAATGTTTAGTTTATAAAATATATACACTAATGCTAAATTTAAGTTTAAAAAAAGCTACACAGCCTATTACTAGTTGATAATATGTATATTTATTTAAAACGTGAGAAATATTTCAACTCAAGTGTACCTATAACATAATATAAAATTTATTTCAAATTTAAAAATAGATACACGTTTATTATAATAATTACTATAGATTTGATCTTCGACCACAGCTAATTTGTATTTAAATAAAAAATACGTTTTCCCAACCCATTAAATTGAGCAAGTCGTATTTAAAATGAAATGCAAATAATTATATCCTTACACAGGTGTTGTAAACATTATTTTTGTGTATTTAAATGAGTCAACTCGATCAGTTGAAGAATAATTGCAACTATATGGGACAACACGTAATCTAGATGGATGTATGTTTGGTAAAATTGTTCGCAGACCAATCCTGAGTTGTAGTCCTTTTTTTAGTGTCTAACATAATGTTCAACTGGAGTGTACTTCTTCTAGAAAGAGTAGAAAATTGTGGTGTGGAACAATTCATGCTGATGGTGGAAATAAATAAAGGCAGGAGAGTTTGTCAAAAACCTTAAATAGAACCTGCCAGGATGCTATATCGGTCGAAGAAGAGATAATTACTTGACAAATATACTCATTTCAGTATAAATTGTCCGATAGGTAGACCTAGAGAGCTTTGGATCGACGATGTAGATGTGATGTATTTAGTTTAATTAAAAGGTGTGTTTAGCAATGCAATTTGTGACTTAGATTCATATAATCAGCTTGCAGAGGCGTGGATTATCTACGCTGATATGGTGAGAGGAAGCCATGGCTCGTATTAAAATTCTATGACCACAAAATAGACAATTCAATGACATTCGAAGACGATAAAAATTATTTTTCAGTAAAGGAAACTTAAACAAATATTTGATGTTAAACTATAAAACAAAAAATAACGATACAGGATTTTTACACGATTATTAAAAACACACACACACCAGAACCGATGTCTTCTGCTTAGAGCTTAGACGGACGTCAATGAATCGAAAATGGCTGAAACTATTCTTGTCTTCATTTCAATTTATTTATATGGGCAAAAAATAATATAATATATTTTATTATATTTCACGATCACTAATAACTTTGAACGTAGGACAATAGATATTTAAGAATCTCGATAGTTGGTGGGGCATATATTATTCTGAATGCGTGTAGAAGGTGGCTGGTTGGCCATTTCTGTTTTTCAATAGGTACATTATCACAGCTAGCAACCGGTTTAACTAGATTGTCGTTTCTCTGAACATGAATACCTACAATAAAATTATAAATATATTTATTTATAAGCGTAAGGAACCATTCTTGGGGTGCGTACGTTGAAAGAGAAGAAATTAAATTAACACGGACTCGTTGGCAGTTAAAAGAGCAAGTGGGGGAAATGAGGAAGACAGGTTTTGAAATGGAGGGATTATGAACACAAAATGGCCGTCAGATTAAAGATTGCGCATTTAGCATAAAATGGATGCCTCTACACAAAACTGTATAATGTAAAGATTTAAGGAGGGAGGCGGGACTCTAAAAACAAATTATTCATATTTACTTTGTAATAATACGTTAATACGTAATATACATAATATAAAAGAAAAGGAATAATTCAAAAACTCGGTGTGTGTACGTCAGAAGTTATAGGTACTTCTTTGGCGTAACAAAACAAAAATAAAACTTGTGATAAACTAGATTCCTTAACTAGCTCTTAATTATCTTGTTAAATTACACACTCAAGAAAAAGGACAGCTTATTGGAACGCCGTTGGTTTATTTCTACACACTTTAACTTATATTACTAAAATTTATAATGATTTCTCGTTGTTTTTATTTTTAAAGTACCAACTGTCACTCTGACGTTTAATCGTTTGTTTACGTAAGGAATTGCAAATGACCGACAATAATAAATTCGCTGCCTAGGCAACGGAACAATTCTAAACTATAATATTATACTGTATAATCGTCACGATTGCAGTATTATACTGCAGCGTAAAGGTAGTGCGTTCGGCTGATAACCGAACAATCGGTGGTTCGAATCCAATCGAGTGCGTTTTATGTAAATATTATTATACATGTCACACGCCAAAAATACACTCTCATCTGATTTTCCAAACGCGCCAAAAGAAGTATAACTTCAAAAAATAATTATTATTGACATACCGGCTTTTATTAAGTTTCAAGAGAGTTCTGCAGTCAGTGGAATCGTTGACGTTCGACTTAAAAGAAAGATGTCGCCTATCCGACGGTGTGACCAAATCAATGACGGTACGGACATTTCAATATCTATAACTATGACATTTCAAAATAGTCATAATCTTGAAACATGAGGAACACACAAATGTCTAGCTAGTCGAGAAATTAGTTAAAAATCTTCAATCGTCCAATACAAATCTTGGACAAACAAGAAACAATTTGTACTGGACAAGCAAGAATACGAGCTGATAAAAACGTGGTAAAATGCACTGAATTTTGTTTATTTTCTACTGTCCTACTATGTTCGGTCACCATACTGTTAATAGTATGGCTAGTTTTTATTTTTGATTTATTTTCATGCGTAATAGTATGATGGACACACATAGAAGGGATTTATTAAGGTGAGTCTCGTAATACGTTCTGTGTTGATTGTTGTGGACCGTTTTTACAGTACCAATATTTGTTGAAAGATTTTAAATTCGTGCGTATCTGAGACTATCGATCAACAGTGTGATTCATAAATTGTGTTTCCACAATCTAGGTATATGCGACCATTATATAAATTCAGAAAACAATAAACTTTTTAATTATTTTTGCAGATCACACGACGACGAAATGAATGTTACGTATAACATTGGGATCATTAATTATAGTTGATTTTTCGATAAAATCAATTCCTATACATATCAAGAGTCAGTATGGAAGCGCATAAACGATTGGTGTAGGTATAACAGTTCCATGGAACATACGGAATTATTAATATCTCCACTTATTTAATCGGACTGGTTAAAGAACAACAAATATGACGCATCCGAATATTGCTAATCTATCCAAAGATATATGAAGAATTTAAGCCAGACATAGTAAATATCTTAACGACCAGTGCTCGAAACGGGAAAGTTTACGAACCGGAGCGCTCGAAAATTTTCTGAAGATATTAACATAGCTATTAAATTTTATGTGTATTTTAAAAATAAGTCTGTCAGATTTTCGGTAATATAGCCTATCGAGCTCAGATGGTCAAATATTTTTTTCCACGAGACAGAGTGATAATTTTACCGATTTCACGAACCAGAACGGCGCTCTAATGAGCCCTGGATGGCAAGAAGACTCGGATGGGAAAGTCACACAGTAAGATACAAAATATATTTATGAAAGTACCCCAGTGGCGGCTCGGACTCTGTTCCGACCCGGAAGAAATGGGTGAATAACGAGGAACACAAAATTATGTTATTTTGTGAACAACTTTGCAAAGGGGCTACTGGAATCATAATCAATACATACTGGAAAGAGAGAGAAAGAGAGACCTTAGGGTAGAAATACATGAAAGATGGTTGAAGAGACCGTCCACATTGGTAACAAGTTGCTGGCAACCTCATTAAATTTCGATTAAAATAATTTTTGGTCAAACAAATTTTGATGATTATCGTGAAATTGAATGAGGTTACTTGCAACTTGTTGCCAGTGTGAACACGACATAACGGTCGATCAAGATTTAGTGGATTAAATGGATTGTAGCGCCTGAGTACATCATAAATAGAAAGCACAACTCCATTCAACTCAGCAAAATGCACAGTACCAAAATTCAAACGGAAAACGAATCATAGTCGGTGTAGTGTGGACACACATTCGTGAAGTATAAGATCTATACTTATGTATGTATGTTAAGTTACGTTAGGTTACCTAAAGCGTTTTTGCAAATTTTTGGTTATTATGACAAAATGATTTGAATGCAATATCTATAAAATATAATTTATTAAAGGTAAGCACATAATATGTTTTAAATCATATACCTACCTAGCTATGCAAACAACATTATTAAATTTACTTTTGAAAAATAAAAATACTGTATAAAATATAGCATTTTATTTCAGGTCACACTGTGATTGCTGGATAAAAATGATAAAAAAAAGTTTAGCTGCCGTGCGTACACCGCGCCCGTCCTATCTTCGGCCATTTTAAACAACAATATGCGTTAAATGCGTGAAATCACCTCAAAAAGAAAATTACGAAGAGATCGGTCGCTGCAGGCGTGATAGCATTAATGTTTGTTTACTATTGTTTTGTTTAAATTGTACGAGGATTTGTTTTAAACAAAGAACCCGATAATATTCAATCATACGCTAGGTACATATTGATAATGCAGTAGAATCAACAACTTGTTGCGAAGAACAATATTTGTTTATTGTAACGCATAACATCTTACCATATTCAAGTATATTTACACTTAAAAAATAACATTCGGTTGACCCCGGCTATTGGCCGAATTCGAATGGGACCTACTAGCGATTCCACCGCGTAAAATAACATGACCTCATATATATGTAGCTTTCCTTCTTGCGATTTGACCAGCTAACATTATTTAGCAAATCATATAGTGGTACCCAGGTGGTAAAATACGTCCTAAAGATAAATTGAATACATGTATTAATTAAGGCTCTAAGTACCAAAAACATAAAAACTGACATTTTTATAGAAAAATGTTCTACATACCAACGCCAATAACTTCAACTATAGTCTAAGTGCCTCAAGCAAGTCAAAAAAATACAGCAAAATAATTAAACCTGTCGACGTTGTAAGTCCGTTGGCGTGTTTTATTTATAATGGTGTAAGTAGCACTGCAGTGGTCAACGGCATTCAATATAAAATAGCTGACGATGGTGTGTTGACACTTGCGAGTTCTTAATACCTAAAATTATAGAAGCTGCCGCGATTGCTTCACACTGTAAAACTATATTTTTCAAAAGGTCTGCTTCATGAAATTTTACTGCAATGACTCGGTATTTTGTAACTACAGGCAATACTACTTTTTGGTACTTAGAGCCTTATTTAATACACGTATTCAATTTATAAACCACATTGATGAAATTACGTGGTAACGCTCGTTTACAACGTTCTAAAGTTGAAATCAAATTGGAGAGGCCTTCATGTAGCAATTGATTTTTGCTTGTCGATTTGATGATTATTATGACAGCCAACTACATATTATTTTATATAATAATAATAATGGTTTAGATAGTAACTACATGTTATTCTTCCTTCTCGACTATCTTAAACATAATAAATAGCTTATGCAACCACTGATGTTTATTTACACCGGAAATAGAAGTGGTCTATTGACACTGCAGGTGAAAAAAAATCTCCATGAAAGCTATATACCTACTCCCGAAAGTTGTAATATTTGCATATCTTCCATTATTATCCTTTCGCCAACGTGCCGAACTACCCCACGGAATATCAGTGATAATGATCAATTAATGTCTTTAGATCGTATGATTATATCACTCAATAGTAGACAATAATATCTTGTTTTAATTCTCGTAAATGAAGTTAAATACCTATATTATGTAAGCATTGTATTGTCAGTTTAAGCTATCTGGAAAAGATTTGTGGTGAGTTTAAAACCAATCACTCTAGATTCAAAGATACATTGAAAAAAAACAGCACGTGACTTTGATCCAGTCACAGGATTCGAACGAACCGGTGACCCACAGCTTTCTAAGCGGTCATTCCGTCACTACTTCACTGCGGGCAGGGACCTTTGATGTAGGTATTCATTTAGATAAGCACTTATCTACTTAGAACGAACCTATATTTATCACAAAAAATAAATACAGATGACCGTGCCGAATCGTACACAAATTGAATGAAATTCAATTATTTGGTAAAATTTTGAAGTAGGTGTTCTTTTTAACGGAGTTTTTACATCTAATACCTAGGAAGTTATATTACGTGGGTAATGGAAAATAAAACTTTCTTACAGAGTTCAAATAACCAAATATCTGTCATTTTCATTTCGTTGTGTACAAGCTTTGCAAACTTGGCTTAGTAGCACCATTTACGTGTTTATGTGGTGAATATCATAATTCAATTCAATTCAATTTTTTTTACTTAAGTTATATCTTATTTGAAAACGTTAAAATTGCTCTTATCCTCCGGAAGTGTCTCGATATATCAGTTGAAAGGTAAAAGCTTATCAGTTAGGTCTGACTCTCGATTGGATAAGTTAATTATTATTGTCAATATTTCTATGAGAGACAATTTTTCAGTTTGAGGTATTCTCATCATGACTTGAGATATCCAAAATAGATTTAATAAGAATAGAAATCATGCACAGTCTAATCAGGTACCTTCCAATCTCCTAAGACATTCCTAGCACAACGTTGAAGGATATTCGTTATGCCGCGGTATACATAGATAAGTCCACTAAACGAATATGAAAATGAGTTATTATTATTATTAAACTGGCGCTAGGGGCCATTCAGGTCCATGGCCGACTGCACAACGTTTCTCCAGGCATCTCTGTCCAGCGCTCTCTCTTCCCAGTTGACTATCCCCAGCAGTGCAGAAGGAAAATGCAAATTAGGCTTGTTTTTTTTAACAAATGTTTCTAATAATTATATACATGTAGCAAAATCAGTTTATATTGAAATGAATAAGGTATATTCAAAACAAATCGACAACTATAATAATATTATTTTGAACTGTGCACCTTAAAATACTCAAACTATGTACTTTTCAACCCTCAGTCTACTCCCGGGAGGAAGTTGTGGTATTGGAACATTTACCACAAACACGCTTCAAGAGTTTGAAAGTGAATACTTATTATGATTTTAATAATCTTTCAACTTAACTCATTGGGTACGGTAAAAAAACTAAATACACATTTGGAATCAATAATAATAACGATATACCTACGCGCTGCATGGGTAATATAACAAGAGGCAGTGATGATGATTATTTTAAAGCTCTTGTGTATGTTCTATATTTTGATACTGGAGTATGAAAGTGTGAAATAAGTGAGAGATTTGGAATATTTTACCTTATATCCTTTTTAAAGAATATTTTTAGTTAAACAATATATTATGTATGAAACTATAAATAGTAACATCTAACGGCAAAATGACGTCCTTAAGAAGAGTAAGTTATAGTGATAGGCATGGTCTCTACATCCGGAAGCGGGCCCCCAGACCAGGATATTTGGTGAGCCCCCTACCTATCCCTAAGGTGATGAGCAGTGTGATTTTTTTACATTAGCATTCCCCAAATAGTATTCTGCGAAATCTCAGGATTCTTTGAGGTAAAATTAAGGGTGTTTCGTATATTCTTAGTGATTTTTGTATTTTTAAATAAATCCAGTTGATTTATTGAGCTGTTGTCGGTAACAGCATCAAGTAAAATGCGACTCTTCGACGTATTGGATAAATAGCCATGTATATAGTCAGGAAACACTAAATTATACATATGAATAATTATCATATCACATCAAATTGCATTGCACATCATGTAAATTGTCTTTACATATATTAGCGCCGCAGGCTACTTTTTATTAATAAAGCAAATTTGTGGTGTATGTATTTCTCACAACTGGCCACGCCAGGTCCCTCCTAAGCCCGGGCCCCCAGGCTAGAGCCCTGTCAGAAGTGTCAACCCCCCTTGTGGGGGCCATGATGATACGTATGTTGGTCATATCGTTGTCATTGGTTATTTTATTCAATTAATTACAAAATACTTTTGATATATAAATAATTACAAGATAAAAAGAACTTTTTACATACAACGTTTTTAAATTTTCTGTTGAATCATATAAACTTGACTTGACTAGCTTAAACGATCAAAAAAAATTGTACTCGACATGTCATATTGATTTCCATAGTAACGCACGTATATATTAATAATTTAGTTGCTAGGACCCCAGACCCCTAGCAACCAATAATGGTGTCGAAATAACTTTTCATACAAAACAGAATTAACTGAAAATGAATTCAATTCTACTCTAAAGGTGGCTAAACGTATTAAAAAATGCATTGGCATCGTGTTCTGATATATTCTAAAAGTTTCAAATGTCTAGCTAGTCGGGAAGTTAGTTAAAAATCGATTGCAAGATTTGTACCGTACAAAGAACCACCGGAAAAATAAGAATACGAGCTAAGAAAAACGTTGTAAAATATGCTTGATTATTAATATGTATGAAATCACCGTACGTTGAGAGAAATAAATCAACAGCACAGGTGAGAAAATCTTGTAAAATAAATACATTTTGTTGCGCTCTCATTGACATGGAATATTATAACTGAAATAAACAAAACATCCGAAAAATAAAAACATTTCTGATTTAATAGTTATTGACTTCACAAATTAGACTCATAATGAAAATACAGTCATGTAGTAATTTATGCTGTTCTATGAATCTATGATTGCCACGAATTGCAATAAAGTGCAGCCCTTTGTGTAAGTTGTATAAACCAAAAACACTTTTAATAGGTACTTATTACTAACTAAGTAACTTAGGTAAAATACGTAACCACCCACAAATACTTTACGTTAATTGAATTTAAAATTATCAATAATATTGGACTAGGTTTTGTTAAAAAAAACAAAACGTGTGGAAATATTTCGTTTTCCATCTGCATACTGGAGGCTTATCTAAATAAGATTAAATTATATAAATTGTTACAAAATAGCATAGTATCCAAGCGGTTAATCCCCGTTTCTTACTTTTCCGCCTGATTAACCCGCGAGGCGCGTCTTTTAAGGTTTCCCATATATCGTAAGAATGTCAAGTAGCTGTAGAAACGTCTTTTTGTTGTGCAGCTCAAATTTTGTTTTA
The DNA here is from genome assembly GCF_057557595.1 of Rhyacophila brunnea. Lineage (NCBI taxonomy): Eukaryota > Metazoa > Arthropoda > Insecta > Trichoptera > Rhyacophilidae > Rhyacophila > Rhyacophila brunnea. The sequence continues at coordinate 7,215,422 of NW_028232859.1, forward strand.
AATCTTTTCAATAGATTCGGCATTGACTTTATGGTAGCTCATTATTAGCTTATTATTAGTAGGCATTTAAATAATTTTCTATTAACTATGTAATACCTATAAAATGTATATTTTACACATGCATATCAACCTATCTACCTACTTATATTATATGAATTTATAAAATAAGCATCTAGTGATACAGACCGTCTTTAAAGATAGATAGGTACTATTCGGAATTTGACTTTGTAAAAGCGTTATATGGGGACCCATTTTTTGTAACACATACATGACCATGACCTCCACAAGGGGGGGCTGCCAAAGCTCTAGCCTGGGGCCCGGCGTGGAAGATCGACCAGTTAAGTGAGATAAACACACACTACAAATTTGCTCTGATAGTAAAAAAAAAGTCGCCTGAGGCGCTATTTTACTTAAAGAATATTAACATTTACAAATAATAAAGATTGATACAATTAAATTATAATTCACATGTACTTATAAATTTATTTTAATTATTTAAATGGTCGCAATTTACTTGACTACCACAAAAGGGGGTCGCGATCAGTGCTTCATAATTGAATGCCGAGTGCTGATAACTCAATAATTCGAGTGGATTTATATAAAAATACGAAAAATCGCTAAAAATACACAGAACGCCCTTAAATTTACTTTGCGGAACACTGAGGTTACATTGGGGATACCGTTTAGGGAACACTTACGTATATAGATAGCATCGCATTGCCCTTAACATTAGTGATAGGTATGGGGGCCTGCTTCAGGATGTGGAAGCTATGCACATGACTACCCCTATTCATCGTAGCACAATGTCATTATGTACCATATTTTTAACCCTCACTTTATGGCTTATTGCACCAGCACAATTTCGTAAAGAGTCTCCAAACCAATAGTGGCAAGGATACGTTGGTACGTACATCGAATTGTTTATACAAATTAATTGGGTATAATAAAGCTGACGCAATTCAAATAATGACAATATAAATAAGTCCATATTATATTATGTTATTAAAACTCGATTTCTTCAAGCTCAAATTCGATAGTTCTATGGCCTCTACACCTAAAAACACTACTGCCTGCCTACTTCATTCGTGATGGCCAATGGCGATGGCTTAGAAAAAAGGTTTATTTGAAGTTGTGGACATTATTAAATTTCAATCATTACAGGTATGTAATTAATGATTTTCTGGAAATTTATTTCACATTTTTGTTTACTCATTTTAAATGGGTGTACGCAATGTTACAGTTTTTCTTGGCAGACTGCGCCTTTCCAAGGAGCATAATCCAAGCAAAAAATTGCGATCTCACTGCCTCGATTAACGTCATATTTTCCGCAATTTAAAAATATACAAAAGTACATCGAATTAAAAAGAAAACCATTTCCTCGGCCGTAATATTCCTTTCAAGAGGCCGGTCGTAAATACTAAACTTGTGAGCGGTCGATAGTCGAGTGGGTTATAATTTTGTTTGCTAATACAGAGTTCGCGTGCTCGGATCCCTATTACGCCCTGATTTCACAGTCGCGAAGACCATTCTCCTACTAACCTTCGAGTGGGCACTTCTATTGAGAGTGGCGTTAAACGCGGTTAAAGGCTGAAAGTGGCGTTTGACGATCGTTGCGCTATGGTTAGATAATTAAATTTTTAAAAAAACTTACGTATCATGATATAAAAACAGTTATCTAAAGCATAATATGAAATAAATAAGTATTATAATATTATAATTATTTAATATGTAAGAACATATTATCATAATATTATGTAGGTATAATACAATACCTATAATCACTAGACTTATCGTATTTTAATGAATGTCATTCCTAATTAATTAACTATTTTTTTAATTCAACGAATAATTTACAAGATGTAACATTCTAATTATTGATCATACATAATTTTGAAAACACTTCTGAGAAAATATATTATAACCAATAGAAGAAATATTTTTGAAAAAAGTAAGACCGCAGGAATCGAACCCGAATCTCTCGGGTAGGTATCGCGCCCACGCACATTGACCACAATGCTAAAGGAGTCATACTTAATTACGACAAATTTTAATTAAGTAATGGCTGTTAGCCCAATGCTTACGGGCCGCACAAAATTGTGTTTTTGCTAATTACTTTTCAAATGCAAATTAACACGTTAATTACAAAATTAATTAAAAGGGCCCGTAAGCATTGTGACGCACTGACTCACTTTCTAAATTGAGCTACATTGGCGATCGGCTTTTGTATTTTAAATCAAAGTAGGTATTACTTACTATTTATTACTAACCTAATGATAGCTATATAACTATAATAACTAATTATATTACTAACCGACGTCACGGATCACTCCAAGATTTTTGAAGTTATACTTCTTTTGGCGCGTTTGGGAAATCAGATCAGAGTGTATTTTTGGCGTGTGACATGTATAATAATATATACATAAAACGCACTCGATTGGATTCGAACCACCGATTGTTCGGTTATCAGCCGAACCCACTACCTTTACGCCACAGTATGGTACTGCAATCGTGACGATTATACAGTATAATATTATAGTTTAGAATTGTTCCGTTGCCTAGGCAGCAAATTTATTATTGTCGACCATTTGCAATTCTTTACGTAAACAAACGATTAAACGTCAGAGTGACAGTTGGTACTTTAAAAATAAAAACAACGAGAAACCATTATATAATTTAGTAATATAAGTTAAAATATATAGAAATAAACCAACGGCGTTCCAATAAGCGGTCCTTTTTCTTGAGTGTGTAATTTAACCAGATAATAATTAAGAACTAGTCAAATAATCTAGTTTATCACAAGTTTTGTTTTTGTTTTGTTACGCCAAAGAAGTATGACTTCTAACGCGCATACATAAGTACACATACCGATTTTTTTTTGTTGTAACTTTCTTGAACTTGCTAATAATTTTTAATTAAATATATTTTTTATTCAACGAATAATTCACAATATTTAAGAATGTAACATTTTAATTATTGAACATACATAATTTTGAAAACTGAGAATGTATATTATATTATAACCAATAGATTTTTTGAAATGTCATTCCATTATTTTTATACCCAGTATTCCTCAGTCTATTGGTATAACTAAATAATACATTATTTTACTCTACCCAGTTGTATGAGGCATCGATATTAAAATACTGTTGCGAAGTAAAAAGCATTTTCTTCTTCTTTTCGTGCCATATCCGTTATCAAACATCGGCGATAAGTTCGGCCATTCTCTCCCTGTCTATTGCTGCTCTAAATAGGGTGAAACTCAAACCAGTGTCTGAGGTTCTTGAGTTAAGTTAATAATAATACAATAATTGAGGTTCTACTGTGCGTTATACGCAAGAAACATAGCTTCATTTAGCCAAACAATACCCACTCTCTTTATATTATTTCTCTGAGGTGTGTTATGATTATTTGATAAGGGAAAACCTAATATTTCCAACATATAAATAAATGAACTGCAATGGTAAATTTATTTAATAAATACCTACTATCATTATTTCAATGGTTTGGGTTTATCGGTACCTATTTTGTACTTGAATAAAGACCACAAACATTTAAAGCACTTGGAAATTACCAAATACCACGTCATTATTAAGCATGTTGTGTAACATTAATATTATTTTTTTTAAGAGAAATAAGTTTACTATTCATAAAAATAAATTGGGCATGCTGTAACTTAATTACCAATGTATAGTTAGTATTAGATACCCACTAAATATGTATTTAATTATTTCAGTTATTAGGCATACATAATAAATGTAGGAGCGGATAAACACTCGCAGTTATAGAGTTACGGGTACATCGCACAGAGCATTTACCATGGCACTTATTCACAAACGAACAAAATTAAAGTATAATATTTTTTTCTAATTTATTCGGCACGCGATGTCCGTGGATTCGGACAATTAAGTGTAATTACGGCTAGATGGGAAACTATCATGCGTCGGGTTCGACTCCCGCACGCGCCTTCTATTCCAAATTAATTATTTCCATCCTTATCGCCGCTGATATTAAATATATGTTTTATTTCGAATCACGCAAATTATTTCGCCCAACCGTTCAATCACACGTTAATCTACTAAATGTGTAATTAAAGGGTTAATTGTTATTCTAAAACACTAAAATGTCATGTACGTACCTATGCAGCGTTGAAAACTTGCGTTTTTTATGTCAGATGTAGTATTTATGCTGGAAATGGAAAAATTTACATTTGGGCGCTCAATAATTTTTATAAAATACCTGTCAATATGTTCATTTCATTTGGTATATCAGTGGCGAAGGGTGGAGGTAGGCTGTTAAAATCCGCCATAAATAGTGCACACTAAACTTTGTCAGTCAAACGTATATATTTTTATTGAAATAAGACTACAATTTACAGATGGTATTGGTTAGTTTTCAAAATTCAATTAAACCCTGCGAAACCAGCCATAATAGATAATAGTCAAAAAATACTCTCTAAAAATATCTAAAATTATGCAATTAAATCATACATAACTTTGGATATTTTATAGATAAAATAATAATTCTTATCTATTATAGTTTGGCGTAGGCAGGGCTTAATGAATTAAAAAAAATGATCCAACAATATGTGTAATATGTATTCTTAATCCAACGAAAACAAATAAGTATGAATGAAAAAGTGTGCACAATTTTGTCGTATCGCCTAAAATATATAAATACTATTATGGTTTGGTTTAGGCAGGGTTTAATTTATTTTTAAAAACTAACCAATGCCATCTGTAAATTGTAGTCTTATTTCAATAAAAACATACACGTTTGACTGACTAAGCTTAAGGTGACTATTTACGGCGGATCTTATCAGCCCACCTCCACCCTTCGCCGCTGTGGTATATAGATTGCATAAATAATTAATTTATTATAAAAGTAATTAAATTGTATTGGTTTATAACAGGTGTTTATTTATTTAGGATGGAACGATAATCTCGAAAATTTCACGAACTGGAACTGCGCTCCAATCATTTTGAACCCTACATGTGGTGTTAAATCTCAAGTTTATTTTCATAATATTGCGAATATTATGTATGAAAACGTTAGTATTTTTTTGTTGAAGATGTCGAAAAAAACTATTTCCTTTATATTATACCTACTTTTATAAATTAAAATAATGCTAACGAATAAACTAGCCGCAAGATATTTCATATTGCAAATTAATCTTTAGTAAATTCCACTCATTCAATGGTCTAAAATTATTCATCAGGGCCGCACTATTTTTTATGTGATTTCGCTATGATTAAAATCGACGAAAAAATAGAATATGCATGCATAACAAGAACAGCTATCCAAATAATATCTGTGTAGGTATATAATATTATGGACTACACTCGTTTTGTGTAAAATCACGCTCTTCCTGTGTTCAACCGCCTTTCAAAAATGGGGATATTGCGTTGCTTCAGTTGGGGTTATATTTGCCAGAGCCGAATCTAATTTAGTAGTAAATAATTACAAGATAAAAAGAACTTTTTATATACCACGTTTTTAAATTTTCTGTTGAATCATATTAACTTGACAATTCTATGTATTAATAAAAACTTTTTATTGTACTTGATAGAAATACTGAATAAATAGAGAATACTGAAATATCATTTTGACATTTCATATTGATTTCCATAGTAACGCACGTGTATATTAATAATTTAGTTGCTAGAACCCCCTTAGCAACCAACAATAATAACTTTCCATACAAAACAGAATTAACTGAAAATGAATTCAATTCTGCTTAAAAATGGCTAAAAGTATTAAAACAATGCGTTGTGGTCATGTTATGATATATTCTAAAAGTTTCAAATGTCTAGCTAGTCGGGAAGTTAGTTAAAAATCTTCAATTGTCCAATACAAATTTTGGACAAACAAGAAAAAAATTGTACTGGACACACAAGAAAAAAATTGTGCTGGACAAACAAGAATACGAGCTAATAAAAACGTGGTAATTAGCCGCTACGAAAACGTTATCACAGACTAAAAAATATATTTTAAATCCAAGTTTTTATATAATATGTAATTTCAATGTTAATTTATGATTACTGAATTATTCATGAAGTAATAAAATGAAAAATAATCTATAATAATATAACGCATTCAATAAACTGTAGGTACTCCGCATTATTCAACGTAATTTTTGGTGAACCCAAATCGTAATTCTTGTCTGTAATGTCATAATGATTAATTTTTTTCAATTCTTCTTCCACCCTGTCACGCCCCAACATTGGGGCATAGGGCAAGCACAAGTTGGCGCCATTTCTCTCGGTCCATCGCCAACTCCTGCGCCTCCCGCCATGGCAGACCTGCAGCACGTAGGTCGCTTTTGTAGCACCGCTGCAGGGTGAGGGAGGGCCGGCCACGGCGATGGAACCCTTGAGGCTGTTTATTAATTAATTATTAATTAGGTAGATAATATTGTTTTGTGAATCACCTACAAAGAAAAACGTTGAATATCCCTAAGATTTTTTTTTTTTGGAACCCTCAATATATATTTATTTTTATAAGTAATGGTACATAGATACGTTCATTTAGAGTTAATCCGTATTTTGTATTGTATTTGAAAGTTGGTTTAATTATTTCGAATGGAAATAGATTAACTAATCTAAAGTTTATCCATCTATTCAAATAAGTAGGTGGTCAAAAATTATAAAGATTTTTTTTTAAATTGCCCACTTTATTGGAAAGTAGTCAGCTAACTCCACATTATTATATTTAAGGTGGCATTTTAAAAATTATACGGTAACCTATAACAATTACTTGTATCTGTACTGGTGATGTTTTCGAGGGCCGTGTGTCTCTGAACTTCCCAATTATTTTTCAATGTGTGTTTGATCCCGAGTAACGAATATTATAAGTATGTTAAAAATAGTAAGAATTTATCAAATTTAATTCAATGCAATAAATTATAAATTTTCAGTGCACATAAAATTCAGTGGGCGATTTTTTCCCTAAGTACGATCCTTGCAATAATTCAGGCGCATTATTTTTGAGGCTAGAACGCCTGAACACAACAAATAAAATAGCTGCGTACAAAACAATTCCGTGTTTCTCATTTTGACTATTAGACAAGACCTGATTTGAAAGAGATTTCCACATCCTGATAAATGTCCAATTATAATATCAAAAACTAAAATAGCCGGTATAATAATAATTGCTAGTATTCAAAATGTCGACATATTATTATTATTATATTGTTTCAACTTACAACACTTATGAAACGGTATTAAATCTTTTTAATGCCGTTTAAATTATGAAAACAATAGATTTGAGTGTGAATTAATTATTTTTAAATGCGTTCTAGTAAATGCCCAGTTAACTAGGAACGTAAAGACATCCCTCTTTCAGTCACTCTACAATCCGGAGTGGATCATGGCATCTTCGTGAAGAAGTTTCTTAAAACTATTATCAGCCGTTCTGTGTCATGTTCTTCCATTAAAAAAAAAATATGACACGAATTTGATATTTTGCCCATCGAACACGGTGGGCTTTTATAGGAAACATAGATGTGTAGTTGTTTAGTATTTTCATTTGTCCAACTACTAAATTTAATTTTATATGAATACATATTTGATAAATAAACAGAGAACTGTTTTCTAGTTGTTTTATTGTAAACACTTGTAGGTACAGTGTATTACATTTTATGGATGTATATTATATTTAGATAATATTAATTTAGTTTGGTTTATGAACTTATATTTTAATAGTTTTACGTCATTCTCGGACAAACACAGTATGCGAGGAACGATTATTCAATTGCGAGATTGCTTGTGAACTGCTTGATTGAAAGGTTTGCTATCGACTAATCATTAAGGTGATGTCTTTACTCAGCCTTTCTACCAGAGGCACCTAGCACAGAAATATGAAGCTTGCAACATTTCAGGATGATGTGTGATACGGCGAGCTGCATACGTACAAATTGCCGGACACGGTCTTAGCCATATATAAGTTGATTAAATTATAATATTAAATTACATCCCAATGTACACACTTTTTATATTTTACATGACTCAATTCATATGGGCATGTGGTGTGATAGCAGGATGGATTTTTGTAATATCATACAATATAATAATAATGTTACACTCAGCACCAGTGGGCATGAAATATAAAATACTCTGAGACATCTAAAACCCAACGTTTTTAACAGTAGCGAAGGGTGGAGTAATTGTTTTTATTGAACTACGAGTACAATTTACAGATGGTGTTGGTTTGTTCATAAAAATCAACTAAAATCCTACCTATACCATCCATAATAGTGTTGGTGTGTGCACACTTTTACATGTATACTTATTTGTTTTCGTTGGATTAAGAATACATATTACACATATTGTTGGTTCATTTATATTTTTATTTATTAAACCCTATGTAAACCAAACTAGTAAATAGGTATTAGGTATGTACTTAAAAATATATTATTCTATCTATAAAATATCTAAAGTTACGTATGATTTAATTGCATAATTTTAGATATTTTATAAACAGACGAGTATTTTTTGACTATTATCTATTATGCCATGGTTTTCGCAGGGTTTATTTGAATTTTAAAAACTAGCCTAACCACCTTCTCTAAAGTGTTGTCTTATTTCAATTAAAACAAATTCGTATGACTGAAGTTTAGATTATGGCGGATCTTAACTGCCAACCTCCACACTTCGCCACTGGTTTTTAAGTAACATTTTGTTAGAATAGGCAATTATCATCAAATAAAATACTGACAAATTAAAACAGTAGTTTAATAAATGTCCATGCTAAAAAAGCACGAATGAATACCTATAATAGTAAAATACGTATCAGTTGTGTTGTTGATTTGCCATGCCATCCACTAGCCACGAAATTGATGTGTTGTATATAGCACAAATGTGTTATCTGTCCTTATTAATCATTTAATTTGTAATTGCCTCTTTGTCTGGGGTTATCAGCTCTATATCGCAGCACTAATCGCCGCACTAATCGCCGCTCTAATCGCAGCTGTGATCGCCACACTGCTTCACGGCATAGCTCAGTTAATCCAACAATAAACATGGAATCAAATCGGGAACTGTGTATTCGGGTGCCCACGAGTTTTTCTATCATAACGGGGCGGAATTTTAACAGCGTATATTATAATCATGCACCACAAACTGAAGAAAATAAAAGCATAATTTATATTTTCTTTTTTCTATGCCTTAATTATATCCACTATCGGACTCGGTGATAAATTTATATCTATAATTTATGTATCTTTTACTTATTTTTGTCGATGTTCTAAACAAGGATGGAGTACTGACATCAAACCAGTATGATATTCTTGAGCCAGACCGTTCCTATTCTGCCATGATTAATAAGGATGCCTCCAAACCTGTCAGTGCCACTGACCTCCAGGTATCTCACCATTGTTTGAGTATAGGTTTCGTGGGGTTAATTCTCAGTATATAGTGTAGATGTCAATTTAAAGATTATTGAAGCATTTGTATGTTTAAGACAGCCAAAATTAAAAAATAAAACAGGTTACTATATAACCTAACGTAACTTAACCTAATAAATTTGCAGCCAATTTGAAACTTAATACGCGAGGGGGCGGCATTCTAAGCCCGCATAAGGGCGGGACTTTGCCTAGGGACATCAGTGAAAGAATGACATTTGTATTAGGAGACCAAGATGTCTATGAACAGGTTTTTTTTTCTTTCTTTATTTGTTATGAACAGGTTGATTACGAAAACTGCTTTTTGCGTCAAATTAAATTAATGCGTAATCCAGATAAATAAGAAAGATACAGAAACGTATATAAAAAAATGAATTAAGAATAGCTAATAATTCCAAATGAATTGTCGTGTAACTAGTATCGATGCTTATAAATACCAATATTTTCCGCAAGCTTCTCGTACTTTAAAATCATACTGTCACCCTTCCCGAATGTGCGATGCCATTATAGATACGGCGAACACTGTACGATAAAAAAACAACCCTTCACCCCAATAAAGCACTTAAGCGCTTAATAACAACTGTACTATAGCGGATAACCCGCTGGGGAGTGGGGAGGGTGGTTCAGGGAGGATTGGGGAGGGCTGGTATGTGTCAACGGCTGTGTTTAACTGAAAGCGACCACTCAACTCATATCTAAAGCGATTATTACGCCTTTCCCGCGACAAATACTGAAACTCGAAATAATATTATTAACTAGCCATTTACATACAGATAAAAGTATGTTTAATAGGAGACTACACGAGGAAAAACGATGTTCCGAGGCACTTGTTTTCATAACAAGCATCTTATAAATAAAACAACATAATATAATTCTTTCGAAAGATTGAAATAGTTGTGTTCATATAACGTATTTATTTGTATACTTTATTGTTCGTTTATCCAATCTTCAGTGGTCATTTAATTTAACTCATCTCAAACAAGTTTGCGTCAACGTAATGTGAAAGAAGTAACACCGAGAATCGTCTGTCTTTTATACCTGTGTATAAATAGTATATAACGATTGATTCACCTTGTTATCTTGCTTTTTGATTCACATACCGATACTATTATATTCTATGTGACTATTCTAAAAGGGACTAAAGCCTCTCATATTTAATATACTTTACATCATTCTCTCATCAATTAACTAAGTAAGCAGAACAGATTAATAAATAAAATTCAGCTATATATACCTACTCCAATACACTACATTTTGAACCAGGGTTTTGAATGTATGAAAGAACTACAAAAATTAAACACACCTTATAGACGTGCAATAGTGTGTCAATGTTTGCAACTAAGTGGAGGATATGGGTCTACACAAAGTAGAGATTATATCATTAATAAACTTTTAACGAGAATTGGTTGTTACCTATTTGTCAATTGTGTCGTTACTTTCAATCAAATACACACTGAGGATATAATGAAAATAAACATATTATTGTTTTTACCATTTATATAGCAAAAAAAATAAAGGTTCAAAATCATTATATAATGAACAGTATTTCGCTTACCATAATTTGACCAAAGATCACAGACATGAATGAGTACACAGCATCTTTAATTTTATAGATAGCCTTCATGTGTGGCACAAGCAAAACTGAATACTAATTATAGAATATTAATTACATCACAAGTTATCCATTTGAAATATTTTTAAATAGGAATACAGTTACAAGCTAAACTAAAAGTACCTACCAATAAAACAGAAAACTGTAGAAAAAATATTTTGGAGTTTTTAAGATTGTCTTCATCTGACAACATAGAAAGGTTTACAAATCAAATTAATATAAGTATGTATGTATCAATTTGTTGATCTAATCCAGTGGTCTTCAAACTGTGTTCCGCGGAACCCCGGTGTTCTGCAGCACCTCTCTGGGGGTTCCGCGAGTGAAAATAAAAATTCGTGAGTCAAAAAAAATTTCAGCAAATAGACCTGACTTCAACAAATTGTGTAAAAAAATGTAATCATTTTAAGATATATTTTTCTAATGATGGGATGGGGTTCCCGGAAAAAAATTCTAAGGGTTCCGTGAGTCGACAAAGTTTGAAGACCACTGATCTAATCTAATAGAAAAAAAATCATTTAACTTGTTTCGAATACTTATTTAAAAATTGTTTTTATTTTGTCACATTCGTTTACTTCAGATTGAGTACATTACCACATAACATGATGTTGCCAAGTGGGTCTATTCCTATTCTATACCTACTTATCGACCGCTAAAGTCATAACGTGATAAATACGACGGCTAACTAAGGAAGGTTTGTATCAAAGTGTTATTGTAACAATTAAAATAAGTTGGTTGTAATTGTTGCAATAAGCGCTATATTTTAACAGCACCTCTCTTGGCTGTGTTAAAATTTAGAGCGAGATAGACTGTTTAGACGGCTAACTTACTGTAACAATTATAACCATGGCCTCATATCCTGAAGCGGGCCCCAGGATAAGATTTTTTGGCAGCCCCCCCCCCTACCTATCAATAAGGATAAAGGCAGTGTGACGCTCTACAGTAACGTTTTCCAAATGGTGTATGCGATAAAATTAATGTGTATATTTAGTGTGTTTCTGTATATTTTAATACATCCATTTAAATTATAGAGTAGTCGAGTATTGATACCCAATTAAAAATTGTATCGTAAAACTACATAATTTTAAATAATAATATTATTGAAGGAAAATAGCGCCGCATGCGAGTTTTTTTTATTACTAATTAAGCAAATTTGTGATGAGTGTTTATCTCACTTATCTGGTCGACTCGCCTCGCCGGACCCCTTCTGAGCCCGGGCCCTCAGTCTAGGGGCCTTTTCACCCCCCCCCTCCTTGTGGGGCCATGAATAATACCTCAGTACAAATATCTAATAAATACTATCACTTTATCACTTTAGCGATCGATAGTCGCTTTGTCTATAGAATAGACCCGCTGAATCTATATGACATTTCGTGATGAATTTTGAATTTTCAAAGAAGTTTTCCTTCGAGAAAATTCCATTCATAATCAAATAATCAAATAATTTGGTCTAGTAAATACCTACATGGGTGGATGCCCCTAAGTTTTCCCTATTGTCCGATAAAATCGTCAGTTTAAAAAAGAATGGAGCGACCAGTAGATGTTTCAGCGTGGCGTTCGCTGTACGATCATTCAGACACGCACAAAATAACAATAATGTTCATTTTCTACGGTCATTTTTCTAATTTGCCACCGTTAATGGTGGCGATTGCGGCCACCTCAAAACCACCCCCGTTACACCATTCTCCCACCACGAACCACACGCCCAACGCCCGCGTACAGCGAGCGTGAGATATTTTATAAGCCAAAAAACTTAACTGAGATTTTAAAAATGTCCGATATAGATACAACAGGCTTAAATATTTTTAAGATAATAAACTTCTTTATTTGTTAACGAATAATTTACAAGATTCAAGAATTGAACATACATAATTTGAAAACATCTTAGAATACATAAAAATCTTGAAATAATTACAAGATAAAAAACTTTTTATATACCACGTTTTTAAATTTTCTGTTGAATCTGCGTCCTACGTCCTACGGCGTCCTTGGGCACTTTCCTTCCTGGTACATTAATTTCTTCGCGATGAACGTACTTTTTACGAAGGAAAAGATTCCAAAATAAACCCGTCTCATCTGCATTGTATACACGTAATATGTACTTGTACGCTGCGGACTACTGAATTTGACAATCGAATACCGGCGAATTATAGAATTTGATTTTGTTCCTTTAACTAGTAAAAATAACGGCGGATTGTAGTGGTTGTCGGATAATCGAGCGGCGTATTACTGAGGGTGTACGTATATCTATTTTTTTTTTAGAGATTTTTTCATATATGATACAGCTGATAGCTTTTCATACAATATGACATATTTTTATAGTTGCACAATTCTCTGCAATTAGATTTTTTACAAAAGCTTCCGCTGGAATATGAACAATTGAATTTACTGTGAAAAGCTCCGAACGATATTTCAGGAGCTTCCAGTACGATGCCCGTGCGGTTAGTTGTGTCGTTCCGTGACTCACGACTGGAAAAACTTAACACGCCGGCATTTTGGAACGTTTTGTAAAATGCTCCCAATCTCCATTCACAATCTGGTGATTCAAATTAGACGATAAAGCCTTAACAACTTGCACACACACTTCTAACAGCATACATAAACAAAGCGCAATACATGCACGCAAAAGAAAAGCTCAAAAGCTAATAGCACCCCGAAAGCTTTCGTAGGTATGTATTATCAATGATAGACATAATTTAAAACTACAGTCGCACTCGGTTATTATGATCACGGATATAGCGAGATCTCTGATCTAATGAAGAAACATTCGTTGACATTTTAATTTATGATTTCCTCCATATTCATTCACTTTTATGACAAGCTGCTTATCGGTTATACCGAGCTAAAATATGGTCAAAAATTTTCTTAAAACTGTTAATATGTCAATCGTTTAAAAACATTTCAACCCTAAACAATAAAATACGACCGGACAGGATGCCGCCGGAATCGGATTACGTTTATGACACTAGTTAAATGTTTAAGTACCTACCTAATTGGTGTTTTCGGCGACAATATTGAAAAAGTATTTACGCATATGGTTGAAATTGCATGTAAAAAATCCAAGGTTTGTGAAGTCACTTTGGTACTACCAGCATTCATTACAATAAACAACTTCTTTTGTAGTTTATGAATGCCATGCTTGTTTCGGGGAAAAATTCTAATTGTGTATTTTTGTTTCAATTGCGACTTTCTGTGTTATGTGACCGCTCATTTAAAAATCCCTATTCTTTGATATAACGAGTAATGCTTATGACAAGCAAATTCAGTCGGTCCCATCTTCCTCGTAATAACCAAGTTCGACTGTAATATGTTTCGAGAAATCTCATTATAATATTAACATATATTATATATCTACATACTTCACTATTCAATTATGATTTTAATATGCATTTTCAATGATATTAACATTCTCCATAATAATATTACAGAAATTAGTAACATTTATCTTCAATTTTATAAAGAATCTCCATTTTATCCAACATTATAAAATATACGCTCGAAAATAAAGTCGTTCTGAATTTATGAAATAATATTTCAAACGACTATTTTTATCGAACTTCTGTATCTATTATGATATAATAGAATGTTTATCGGTTCACAACATTTTCATAAATGCGTACCTACTATCAAAAACCAAATTAAAAATTTTCAGTATCGTCACCAAAATATGTCTTGTATACATATTATGCTGAAATGCTTTCATTTATAATATGTATACCTAATGTATATTGCACAAATTTATATTTATAATAGGCAAATGCGTATATCCACCGCATAATCCAAATAAAAATGATATCTAATTATAATTGTGCTATTGTGCATCCTACCTAGGGTCTTTGTAAATTAAAAACCAAAAGTACACATAACTCTGGTTTAGAGCCTCTGGAGTAGATAAATCAGGTGTCGACAAATCTGTCCCTTTGCTAAATTTTATTTCTACATAGGTACATAATATATAATGAATACGTTTAAAAAATTAACAAGTTTTATACATTTTTTTTAAATTCAATAAATAATAAATAACATTTAAAAGTGTAGCATTGTAGTAATGTTATTTCAAAAAGGATTATATTCATATACTATTATATTCTTTTTACCACTATAACATACCTAGATGCCAAATGATAGTAGTGAATTTTAGTAATAGAATTGAAACGATTACAAACATCCAGGCTTTGAGAAAATCATATAAATATACTGTGTCCTCATCGGGTCGAACCTGGAGTACCTGGATGGAAGACCAGCGTCCTATGCACTGAACTACGAGAGCCGCTTATGATGGTTTATATAATGTTTCTTTTTACGAAATTGTATTCATTCTAGTTTCTACATGTATATTGAAAAGAATATTTTGAATGTATTATGTCCAATAAAAACATTTCCACTAAATATGATAATAACACTAGCAAATTGTATAAAAAAGAAATCCAATATATAGATACCTATGCAAAAAGGTTTAATCATGCATTTTATATTCTTTATTTTGTAATCAGAGATATAAATTTGACTACGTTCTTCAATCCAATAACGATATTTCAGTTTTGACAGACATGTATATTTACATAAACAAAACAACAAAAAATCTATTTATTACACTAATAAAAATGTCTATAGATTCGGTGTGTTTTTGTGATGGCTAGTTTAGCCGCTGCAGAGTTAATATAACGCCGATTAACTATGCATAGTTAGGGGCAGTAGAAATAATATTCAGCCCCAGTCCCTCCCAGGAAACAATAAAGCCACGCTGAAGTTGTTTTAGCCCAATTTGGATTCAAATGAGCCAGTTCTGATATTGGATACGGTTAGTATTCAAATTTTTTTCGACTACCGAATATTATTATTATTATTCGAATGGAAATAGTTACAAATGAAGATTCGTTTTAGAGAGCTTTTGTTTTTTAAAGCTGCTCAAAAGCTTTTTTGCCTGTGAATGCAGATACTTATAATCTTGATACATATTGTTTGCCTAATACATGGTATGTACGTTCACTATGGTAAACATGTTATGTTTACACATTATATTTTATTTGATATTATTAATATTTGAAATTTACAATTATTGTTAAGATCTCAATAAAAGCGTATAGTTTCTTTCAAAATCAGGGAACCGGTAGAAATTGATTAAATAAAACGATTTTCAAATGTACCTACCGTAATCCTAAAAAGTCTTGATCGCCTTCCATGGGTTTACTACGTAGGTATATAATGGGATATATGAGGGATGGTTTCCAATCCTGGTGTCCTAATGAATTTGAATTTACATGCGCCTGTCAATTACCTACGCGGTCGCAACCATAATTTATTCTGGATTGGAACCGTTTCCTCGTGTCAAGCCTATCAGGCACCATTAGCGCGGGGTGCAAGATTAGTAAATGCGCTCCCTAAAAACAGACATTTTCAATGATGTACTTTGCATTTTGTTTTTGAAACTGTATTTTTCTGTATTAAATTGTATGTTTTTTGTTTTCAAAAATTATATTTTTCTGTATTAAATTGTATTAATTTGATTTTTTTTTGTTATTATTATTATTATTGTTATTATATTTTCTATATTCTCTTCTTTTCTCTTGTGAGGGTAATGTTTGACTTATATTGTTGTCTACGTCTTGAATTTAGATTTGTTATGTCCACAATGTTTTGTATTCTTAAATAAATAAATAATGTACATGCGTCCACCTGTCAATTTTCTGTTGAATGACAATTGAAACTATATTGATAATTAGGGACCACACTTCTACAAAGTTGATCAACTTGTAAGTTGAATTGAATGAAATTTATGCACTTTTTACTTTCAGTTGATTCAACTGTGAATCATCATTTGAGTCGACAATGCATCGGGCGCATGGAAATAATTTATTTTGATTAAAATGTTTTTAGTTGACTGCAATGTGTCACAAGATTGTCTCTGTTTTAGTTTCTAAATTAAGTATAACGTCTTCTTTCAAAATCAGTTTTGACGTGGTCGAAATGATTAATTCACTTGATGCTATTTTTATTACAACATTTTTACAACGTTTTTCTTAGCTCGTATTCTTATTTGTCCGGTGGTTCTTTGTCCGGTGCAAATCTTTCAATTGATTTTAACTAACTTCCCGACTAGCTAGACATTTGAAACTTTTAGAATATATCAGAACACGATAACAATGCATTTTTTTAATACTTTTAGCCATCTTTAAGTAGAATTTCATTCATTTTCAGTTAATTCTGTTTTGTATGAAAAGTTGTTTCGACACCATTATTGGTTGCTAGGGGTCTGGGGTCCTAGCAACTAAATTATTAATATATACGTGCGTTACTATGGAAATCAATATGACATGTCAAAATGACATTTCAGTATTATTTCTATCAAGTACAAATTTTTTTGATCATTTAAGCTAGTCAAGTCAAGTTTATATGACTCAACAGAAGATTTAAAAACGTTGTAAGTATATAAAAAGTTCTTTTTATCTTGTAATTATTTATTTATTTAAAAACATTGTGGACGTAGCAAAACAAAATTCAGAATGTTCACAATATTGTATTTAAATTGAAAAAAAAAACTAACCTAATCAAACAAAGTTAAATAAAAATACATACCTACCTGTATAGCAAATATTATCCTCACAAGAGAATAGAAAAACAATTTAAAAAACATAAACAATGTTAGACAATAAAATAAAATTTCAAAAATAAAATACACAGCTCATCATTGAACATGTCTGTCTTTGGGGAGCGCATTGACCAGTCTTGCCCCCCTGGTTGGTGTCCGATAAGCTTCTGGCGAGGAAACAGTTCTGACCCAGAATAGGTAATGGTAGGAAATTTACAGATTCATAAACACTAAAATTCTTTAAGACGCCACGATTGGAAACCATCCCACGTAATAACAGGAAAAAATGTCTCAAGAGCAGAAGTGACCTACGGTAGTCAAGAGAGTGGAAAGCGAGCTTGACTTGTAGAAAAGCAGTCGGAAAATAATCGTTTGACAAATTATCGATAGGAAAATAGTAGAAACGTCTATCGGTTCAACTTGTATACATGTATACCTATTTCTTTTTCACCATTCAACATAAAGTTGAGCAACAAAATTGACATGTGGGAACTTGGCATAATATACCAACAGTTAAATAGTATTTGCAGATATTTCAAGTTACACACCTAACCAGGGGCGGCTCTACCTTAAGGGTTCGTAGGGACCATCCCCACATCGTTATAATATCAAAAATATACGTCCGATACTAGGTACTTAATTATATGATTAAATGAACTATGTATTTAATTTATTGTATCCATCTAAACCCGTCGCAATTTTATAGAAATATTTATTATTATTTCTTATACAAATAAATAAAGCAATGATTGTAAATTATGTAATAATATAATAATGATTACTCGATATTAAAGTAGGTACCTAATTAATTAAAATAAATACGCCCTATCTATACCTATGCAGTGACACATATTTATAACATCTATGAGTGACACCTATCTATATATAATTAAAAAAGCTATTGTGTCTATTTTTCGCCGACCGGGGACACTCAAGTCCCATCCCATCGCCTCAGTACCAATCTTGTTCTACATAGTATGTGAATGCATTTAGCGTTAGTATACGCATATTGGGGAGTGAATCAAATATCCCCATGGCGAGTAAAAACGCTCGCTGTATGTCGTTGTTCAAAACTGATAATGGTAAGTCTATAATAATAAGTAGAATTAATTGTTAATATTATTAAGCACGCTTTTTAGATGTGATTAAGTAACGACTCAGACAATAATATTATTTATTCTGAAAAATTACTCATTTCCTCATCAATAAAATCTTTAGCTTGGTACAAATAATGTAGGTAGGTATGTATATTTAATAATCAATGGCTAAACCCCACCACCTAGAAAGTCGTCGAGCCGCCACTGCACCTAACCCTATCGATCTCTTCAGAAAAATCTATGAATATCCTCCCAAATAACCAAATAAGACATGTATAATACGAAAATGGGCTTTTTATTCAAAACATTGAGTCATATCGCGTACCTAGCCATATGTTCAAATTAAAAGACTGTTATTTTTTCAATAATACGTATAATAGATATTCAATTAATGGCATTTAAAAAATACAAATACCTACTCAGGTTACTATGTACCTGTCTGACATTAATTTCATACGTGATACGTTGTAGTTACAGTGACTTAATGGGAAAGTAATATGACAGTATTCTGTCTAATTATATACTATGACGTAACAGACGTTTT
The DNA here is from genome assembly GCF_057557595.1 of Rhyacophila brunnea. Classification (NCBI taxonomy): domain Eukaryota; kingdom Metazoa; phylum Arthropoda; class Insecta; order Trichoptera; family Rhyacophilidae; genus Rhyacophila; species Rhyacophila brunnea. The sequence goes on from NW_028232859.1 coordinate 7,234,658, forward strand.
CAAATTGAACAAAAAAAATGTAAGTAATTCGACATTTTGACATCTTTCTTGTTAAATAATTCACCCCTAATTTTAGACGAAAAAACAGGTGTTGTAGAAACGTTACTGAGCTAATTATGTGAGTATTGAGAAACTGAAATATAAGTAGAGTATTTATATAAGTCTTATATATAGTTAAATAAATACCTATAACGTAAATTCATTAGATTGTATATCAATACTCATCCATATTTTTTTAGTAGTTTAAAAATCAATAAAGACATATGTGATAAGAGTTATCGTAGTTAAACTTAGCCATTACAAATAGTACTTACGTATTATACGTCTAAAGTTCAAAAAAGAAGAAGAAAAAAGCACACATAATGATTTTGAAGCGGTTTTTTAGAAAAAAATATAAATTCATTGTAAGAAAATAGCAGTGGCGAAGAACTAAGCAAACATTTAAATCCTAACTTTTTAAGATATATAAATTTAAAAAACCTAAATACATTAATAGGTAAAAAATATCAACAGTGATATTATATTATTAATTATTCTCTAAGCAGCAGAGCCATCCCTACTCTAGTAAGATTATAATATACACATACTATACCTATCGAAGTGTATCAAATCTTTTTACCAACACATGCAAACAAAGGCTTGGTGTAATTCAAAGTTTTGTTGTACAAACTTTGATGGTGTTTGTCCTTGAGAACTGATAACTTACTGTCTACTTTACTATATGAAACGGGTAATGGGTTTGTAAAAAAGCTTATCGACATTAGCGCATTGAGTACCTATATAATTTTACGCATGGCAGGCTACCTCCGGCCTTCGCATAATAAGTTCAACTAATGAAGTCATGTTTTTTTAGAGCAAGTTCGACCCGGTTTGGCATCACTTTTTATAAAAAATATATTATTTTAATGCATGTTGTCTTATTTAGTGAAACGTCTTTTATAAAAAAAAAAATTGTGCACCTATATATTTTCAACAATTACACCTCTGTAAGCACGGAAAGGCCCGTTAGGCTCCAATACATACAGCCTCAGATTACGTGATAGCATGACAATGGTTTTGATATTATATATATGTATTTTACAATACGGGTGTAATCGAATGTATGTGTTGTATGCGTACAATGTTTGTACATTACTTGGACCCTTTTTTGATTGTATCAGTCTATGAGTGCTATAGGCGGTAACGTATTAGTGCTATATATTATGTGTCGGTCTGGTTATCCAAGTATGTATTAAGTATGCAGGTATGTATTACATATCTATATCCTATAGACATAGAAAGATTTCGTTGGCATTCGCCACTGTAAAATACTATAGGTAGGTACCTATATATAGACTAGATAAGATATTTTACACTTTAAACCGTATCCAATAATACGCATACCTATGTTAAAAAAATTGGAAGTTCTAAGGAAGCTAGTGAAACCACTGTCTACTCTAGTTCTAATATTAAATGAGATGATTCACAAGTAACAACAGCAGAATGAGGCAAGCTTAAAGCGCGTATTAAGTAATCATTACAATGAAAAGGTTTTGATTGAAACATAAAAAATGTATCGATGTTTTTAGACACGCTCCAAATAACTTTTAAAACGTATGAAGGGTGCCTTTTGATGTCAATTGACACAAAACGCGATCAAACTACGTATTGAGAAAATGCGCTGAACAAAAAACATATGAAAATAAACACTTTAATATTGTTTGTGTTACATAGTTAACACTTAAATTGATATTAAGTAATCTATGGACGTTGAGGAAAGCATTCTCTACTAGTCTACTAGATGAAGTCTATATTATAATATATTAACATGAAACTTATATATAAGATCTACTACTTTAATTAACTATAATCCTATTTTTAATTATCTACCTAATTTATTTCGTATTGTGGATACACCTGTAGCACACATTACTATTTCACCCTACCTATTGAAAACAGCAAGCATTTCAATTAAATGGCAACACAATGTCAGATTCATTGTAAATTCCATAATGAGGCTATTTATTTCAAAGTCGCTAACCTCCCACGGTGGCCGAGCATTTAATGCATCGGATTAAACCTAATGCCATGTGTCCTAGACTCGAATCCTGGGTCTGGCAAAAACATATATTGTTTTTCAATGTGTGTTTGGAGTCAAACAATGTCATTCTGATTCTGTAAATATTTTTCAAATGTACCTACCTATGTATATTCATCAAATTTCAAATCCAGCTCCGTTCGTAAGTACAATAAAATTAAACTGGAGGTTGATTGAAAAGTCGTTTAAATTCATCAGCCGCCATTTTTATATCTACTCTTCGACTAACTTTAGATATTTTTTTTATTAATTTAAATCGTTTTAATTCGTTATTCGCTCTCTCTAATTGTTTTTAAAAATAAAATATTCTATTTGCAGCCCTAATACATACCTACTACAGCAAACTATTCCAAAACATTTTTATACGATTATATAATATATTATAACTATTTTCGCACATAGGCGGAACACATGTATATCAACAAAGTAAATGTTATAATAACCATTTTTTTTAATTGTGCAATACTTATTATACATTTTCCCAACCATTTGGTCCAATTCTGCATCAAATACATATTATTTAAAAATACCCCATAATATGTCAAAAACGAGATCAAATCAGCACCTATGGTTTCAGAGACAAGCGCTATAACAACGACTATATAATAATATGGAGGTAAATGTAAATATAATACACTAGTTTAATATGCAACATTTTTAAATGAAAATAGTTTACTTACATGTAGGTACGACTAAAAAATGTTTGATTTTCATAATATTATGTTGTGACCATAAACGGAAAGGTATCACCGCAGTGGCCAGTGAGTTATTGAAACTGAGAGGGTCGTATTGTCTCATACAAGATGCATAAGCAGCCCACGCGATCGACCAAGGGCAGATTGTGTTTTGATGCTCAAATTATTATTTGCACGCACGCCAATGCCGCTTTTATGTCGACTAAATGTCATAATTTCAAGCATATAATAAAGAAAGAGCTCGATGTTATTAAAACATTAATATGTCTGTAGTAAGTACCTACATATTATGGCTTATCTTGTGAGTTCTCGACTTTTTCATTTCTTGAGATTCCAGAATTCTCTAAATCAAGAATATTTATTTTCTTGAAAATTCGAGATTGATTTTGGATTGCCCGAGAATTCTTAAAATTCTCGAGGAAAAATAATAAAGAAGAATTTAAAAAAAATTAGGAAATCTAAGAAGTTACGCTTCGAATCAAAGTCAAGGCTTTTGCGGTCAGAATGTGACAATCAATGTCACGAGAATCTCGTACCTACATGATTTCTCGAGAAATGAGAATTCTCGAAATTAAATTGCTGAATTTTTTTAATTACACCCAGTACATGTCTAAGACTGTCAACTAAATGTTATAATAAACACCTTTAAGAGAATACATCTTTATAAAATAACACCTCTTTGGACTGATATTATCGAATCTGTAGGTAATTCTGAATACTTGTAAGTAGGTACATTAAATTGTCGATAATACCTACTTTTAAAAATATATTGTCATTCATAAATTATTTTTTAGACCAGTGACCATATATCTGTTATGCCTATATATTATCTATATTATACCATTCAAAATAACAAGTCATTATTTGCTCACATTTATACTTCTCCACGCTCGAGATATAAACTCACCCAAAAGGCAACCCGATTTACACTATGTTTGTGTTACATGTTCTGGGTCAATACACTATACGAATGTCTTTCTAAGCTGATTCCCTTAGAAATTCATTAGGATTATACATATTTCCGCAGAATTAAGCTATCTCATCGGCTCAGTGGTTTCTACGTCAATCGTTACGACTTTCATATATGAAACAATCATCATTTTCTACAGACAGTTTACCATATTGCATTCGAAGCATTCCAATAACTATCACTTGCATCGAAGTTTACAGTTTCGTATCACGGTCGGACCTTGATACAACATCCACTCTGTAGAGGCTCATAATTATGATTTTTTTAGGATCTAACATGTTGATGTAGTGTAAGTCATTTAGGAATATAAGGCAACACAAGACCACCCGATAAAAGGAAGTGATATGTGTTCCACAAGAGTGATCATTGTGCGCTTCTCGTGTTCCACATTCGCGATCATCATCGCGATGATAATTGATCTTAATAGCCGTCTTCCTCCTCTTTATATAAGCCGTGTAACTTCTGCGAGTAACTTGTTGCTTGCCATTTCTTTTTCATCGCGGATGCAAAATATTGCATTTACCTGCGCTGGAATGCGTCCGATCAATTATAATCATACAATGCATATGTCATAGCAGATATCTACCTACCTTTATTCAGGAAAGCAAACTATAGGATCCAGTACCAGTCAATGTTAAGTAATAGGTACTCAGTAAATAAGGTATCCATTGTAGAAGTTTCGTTATTAACCAATTAAAAAATATACCAAGTGGCAGTGCGGTTTCTTTTAATGTGTATTGTATACCACAATCATTTCGATTTATCCACTCCCGAAATCTATTTAATTTGAATCGAGCATATTTTTAAAGAAATTGATATTTTCAAAGATATATCATTTTCAATCTTACTCGACACCATACTTCATTACCTTTCTTAACTTTCCGTCAATCTGTCACAAATTAATTCTAAATAATGTAGTTTGTCTCTATATGCTAATACCCACAACACTGTATGTATCCAGCAAAGTATTTATTTTCTTTCGCAACCCAATTAAAATAAACGATTCCGTTATTTACGTGTCAGTTTATTTAAAAAAAAAAATTGAATTTGCGTTTATCTGTGTGCTTAATACGTCTTTTCTCTATCTCGCTCTCTCCTACAAATGTACATTTGTTTTCTCTCATACTTTATACAGACAGACAGATAATTATGTTTCTAAAATATGTATTATAAAATTTCTAAAATCTACAAAAATCGATTAAAATTATTGGGCAATAATTGGATTCAATATGATACCACCTACCAGACAATTATTCTTCGACCCTTCAATATACGTAGTTAGAAAGCGGAAATCCCCAGTAGATCAAGGCGAACCAAATATTTCCAATTTCAAATATAACTTTGTCTACAGAAGTATAGAAAAAACAATACTATACCTAAGATATACCTAAGTATTTTATATTTTTAACACAATGCCTTTTCATCAAGTAGTCATAGTGAAAATGTATATTATATATGTATATATTGATTGTTTTATCTCATGGTCTGGTGGTCTAAGGGTAAATTTGCCAATGATTGCAGGTATATTTTAATATTTTCCTTGCATTGTAGTTTACACACTACGGAGGTTTATAATATTACATGCTTTTCTGTTAATTTACATTTTTTTTTATAAATAATAAATTGTAAATAATTGTAATGACTTATACCTACTTTTAAATATGTGTAATGTGTATATAAATTGTTAAATAAATTGAACTGCAGTTAAGTAATCTAATTGATGTGTGGCGTAAATAAATAGGCGCGGAAAAAAATCAGCACAGTTTCCTATGCGTTTCCCGCCAATAGACAAAACCGCGTTCGTGTATTTTAAACAGTTGCTTCCGGAAGTGATTTTCATAGATAAGACTCTGAGTTGTATTGTGATTATTTATATCAATAGATATGATTAATCGATTTCCTACATCATGCTATTTATAAATTTTCTCCACACTGGTTTTGCGCATCGATGATAAGCGCTTTAATTTTATCGTAATCCATGCGTCGATAAATCTAAAATGTACCCTTTTCTACGAAATAACATTGATTAACCCCATTGTAAGACTGATTATCAATACATCAAAACCACTTAAAGTATCTTGAAAATATAAAATAAAATGCATATCTACTTAAAGTCACCATGGTTTCGCCCGCCGTCCGGGTTCGTCTGCCTCAGAGGGACATTTTCATTTTCAGTTGAAAATGTCCCTCTGAGGCGGACGAAATCGGTCCTAATTTATTGATTAAACGTGGAATAAGTACTACAAAAAAATGCATTTTATTAAATTAAGCAACAATACAATGCAGTTCCACCATGAATTGACAGTTAACAAAATAAAAGAAAAAAAAATATTGGTGTATTTGAAGGTTCCAACACCCACAATAACATGTGTTTCATTTTTGTAGGACGCTCACACATTAAAAACTCTGCTTCAAAATGTAGTCTATTGGGGTAAGTATAGCCTATCGGAATTATATTTATTAATCTGTTCTGTGTTATTAAGTGTTATTTTAACCTACCTATAAAAAATACAATTATTTATAAAAATATATTATTAATTATCTACATTTTACATCTCGTGTGTTTAAATATTATGAGTGTCGGAAAACATTACGAATAATTGCATTATAAAGACAAATTGGCGTAAATTTACGCTGTATCTTTAGAATAATTTTAAACAATGCCTTTTAGTAAAGACTAGAACCTCCTTTTTTCTCTTTTCTATCGTTACCTCGTGACTGACGATCGTCGCTTCATGCTAGGTAGGTATAGGATTCATAAAATAAAAAATCAGGTTATTTTTAATGGTAGCTATTTATAAATGTAAAGATAATACTAATAGAAATATCTACGTAGTATAACGTGCTGAGTCTCTGTACAAAGCACTTATTTGTCAAAAATTTTCGATTCGAAATAATCTCTCGGTTTTATTCCTTTTTTTGTACTTATAAAATGTCACCTTTTTAATAAGTGTTGAACAGTAGGAAATATTTTTTTATACATACCTGCTCGCTATCTTGCTCTCATGTATGGTATCTGTATTATGTGTAGAGAAGGATGGAGTATTTTAATCTCTTTGTAAGGAGATATGAGTTTAAATATTTGACTGAAATGTTGAATTAGATTAAAATGTTACGTTTTGTCCTACACGGTGATCAAAACATTTTTAAAACTATTTCTATTATTTATTAAAAGTCGATTTCGACTACACTTTCCAATTATTATACATAAATTATAGTTGTATGACAGTTACTCTTTAATTTCGTAAATCTATTGACAATTAACAACACTGTTGTTTATACTTTATACCTAAATGCCATAATGTAGGCATTATGGCATTTATTTATCTACATAGTAACATGAACTGATAATTCGTTTCATATGCATAATGCATGTAAATATTAGGTATTTGAAAGTAGTTTTCGTGCAAATGCAGGGCTCGAAATGGACCGGAGCACCGTTCCGGTTCATAAAATACCCAAAACTATCATTCCGTCTCATGGAAAAATTTATTTAACCGTCTGAGTTACATATGCCATAAAATAAAAAATGAACACACCTATTTTTATAAAATACATATAAAATTAAATAACAACTTATGTTAATATTTTAGTAAAATTATCAAGCGCTCCGATTCGTAATTTTCTCCATTTTGAGCGCTGTAGCTAATGTGCTTTTCCGGCAACAGCTTTAATGAAATAATGATGGATTTAAATATCATTTGATGTGAGTATGTGTACCCATATCATAATTTTAAATCCTTAAAGATATCCGTTTAATATGAGACGAAAGAATAGTACTAGGTATATCATAAGTTTACATAGAAATAAGTACACATTTTAAGCCTAGAAATTATACGAATCAGACGTTCTAATTAGGTACCTATATAGATGTAGCCGATTGCACCGTTTTTTTAATGCAGAAGATATTCAACTCTTCTTTATCGAGCCCCCTCTCTTTGAATATTCATGATATGAATCAATGCATCATTTGGAGCCTGCCTTATTTTCTTTTTGTATTAATAGGTTATTTAATTTATCACCAATCTAATCACTCAGAATTAAAACGAAACACAAAATATTATTGGAAATGTCCATAAATCTGTTATAGAAACGATTTAATTATTCTTATTATAGGCAAGCCGTAGAACATACATTGGTCTTGTCATATTGAATTTGTTACCTTTTGTCGTAAATACATGTAATATGTTATTATTTTAACAAAACAAAATATACTTCATATGCACTCTGTACTTTACCTTTATAAAAGGTCATTCTTGGCTTCGTCACAATGACAAACACACGAGGGTCCAATGATGTTGACGTCAGGCCGTGTGACATGTCAGGATTAGGCCCGACGTTCACTTCGCGTCCCGATTTTGATTTTTTAATCCTCAAAATCCTCTACACATGTATTAATTTTACATCAACTGACTTCCTTGTATTTGTATTGTATTTTACGTGTGTATTATTTGATGCAGGTATTCTCAAACCGCGAGGAAGAAATTAACAGTGGCTGAATAATACTCATAATTGATATATTCAACTTACGTGAGGTGAATTTAGGTGGACGTTGTTTCATAAGTTTTTAAGATAGGCTCTATCAAAGTTCACTCTGTGTGCTTCCATCTACTTTTATTTTATTTCTTTTCTTATTTTATTTCTTATTTTATTACTTACTGTATTATTAACTCACATTTATCTGTATTTTTATTTTTAAAAATTGTTAACACTTAGTTTATGTCATGTCGTGAACGCTTTGAATTTATAATTTGTTATGTTCATTATATGTAAAATAAATAAATTTGATTTGATTACATAAATTTCAACATACATGCCTACTTAACATTGCACGCCATGTAGTGATAAATTCATTCACAACATAATTTTATCATTGGTTGTGTATTTGTATTATTTTTTTAATATTTATATTGTGGATATTTTCATTCTATAAAATGCACACAAACTTTCAAGTTGTAGGTACATACTTATATGTTTTCTTATTATATAAAAAATATACCATAAGACCATAAGATAAAGACAATGCTTGTAGGAATACTTGACTGTGAATTCAATACAATATCAAGGGAATTTAAACTATAATCTCCGTGAATATGTTTAATTACAAGTTAAAAATGCTTACAATATGGCATGAAAATACGATAATTTTTTTAACTACAGTGCGATATAAAATTATAACGAAATCCACATAGTTACGTACCTACATATTCCTTATTTTTAGATTTTATAAAACATCATCCACCTAAACACGAACCTCTTGCAAGTGGGATATATCGATAACCGAGCCAATAAGATTGAGCACATTCCAATCGACATCACAAATGACAGGTTAGTAATGCATATTGAGGACACATAAATCAAGTATATAATTTTGTACTAAACTTATACATTCTTTTGTAACTACTTTTCGCTCTATTACTATCAATAAAAACTCTTAGATAGTTACTAAATTAAATATTGTAGATTGTGGGTACGTTTCAACAAATGATTCAACAAAACCAAAAAAAAAAAGTTTTTTTCTTTTTATTAAAATGTCATTTTTCAAATAGTTTATTAAAAAAGTTTCTATAATAAAATGTTCAATTGAAAAATATTTTTAATTGTGTTTGATTATTACGGCTTTAAAGTTTGGGAGCTTTATGGTCAAATAAAATTATGTAAGAAAGCATACTATGCGTGTACCTATACTTAATCGAATTTTTACAAGATATTTTGTGAGACCCCTCTCCCGCCAAACCTTCTGTGAGATAGATCAAAGAAGAGATTAATCCTTTAAACTATTTATAAAGATTTTCCTAATTTTTTTCGTAACCAGTGCAGTGCCGTGATATAAATTTAAATTCAATTAAATTAAATTCTACCAACTAAAGTTATTTGTATTGTGGTCATTGTAATAATAGGCTAAATCGAATGGTTAAGGATCGAAAAGGTCTGTATAGAATCAAAACCAGAAAACTTAAAAACCTCGCCAACATTATAAGAGAACACAAATATAGCATTTATTAGCTCGTTATTCAAGAAAAGATCAATTTCTTCATGGTATAATAAGAAACCACACAGTAGTAAGCCAAATTGGGGGATATTAGGAGTGCAAAACACCCGAAAGATATTATTTAACGGGCAGCAAAGGTCTAAAGAACCAGTCACCAGAATATGAACTGAGTAATTAAAGTACCTACCGACAATATTTTCAAGAAAATACAATTTAGATAGGAAAAGCTCTGAAAAGGTGACGTCGGATAAAGGATGGCATAGGGAATAGAAGAAGTATATTATATGTTAAATGGACACTTAATCTATGATGGACACATATATTTTTAAATCAAATTATTAATCCTATAATTTAATATTTTTTAAGCTAAGTTTGTTTTCAATAACAGTTTATAATTATTATATAATCAATATTTTCATAGTAGCTTTAACAGAAGTGGGTATTTACTAAAAAAAACAATCTTGAAAATTTACCGACGACAATGTATTATTGCTGAAAAAATCATGCCTACACCACTGCATTATATAAAAGGTGATGAATATTTTGACAGTTGAAATATCTGAAGAGTGTTATATTATTTTGTACGTATGTAGGTATAAGCATTGTTATATTTTCCGTTTATATTTCAATTATAAAATTTGGCACCCTTCAAAAATATTAATAGGCAGTTAGTATCTATACGTTAAATCTAGAATATATGTCATAATATATATTGCAACTTGTTAATACTATTTCTTACCTAGAGGTACCTAGACATATGAAAATTTTGTAATGCACTCGATTGCAGTTCCAGGATGATTTAGTACCTACCTAATGTTGAATTGGTAAACATTTAGGTAATTTTATAAAATAATATTTTCTAATGAGATGCAGGTATTGCATAATTATATTATATTTTTTAACAGTTTCCTGTTTTTACGTTTTACTTTGCTTACTTTCTTATAATATGATTGTATTTTGCGATTTTATGTGTTAACTTTAGTGCGGTAAAAACTGACATACTAAGGTATCGATTGAATTATTTGCAAGTTATTTCGTACAGAAGAGGTTAAATAAGATTCAAGTATGAGCGCTTCGAATTAGTGTAAAAGCCTAAAATCGTTTTTATACACTATTTTTTTTTGTTCAACTTATTAGCAAGTACATTATACTAACTAAAATTTGGAGACATCCCATCACCGGTTAATAATTGAGGTAATATTAATACATTTTAAATACAAAAGTCGATTGCCAAAAGTCGCAATTTAGAAAGCGCTTCAGAAAGTATTGTAAAAACCACTAATTAACTTTATCGAAATTAGATAGAACACGTATAGCTTACCGGTCAAAACACATGAGCGCGAATCCCAAGGGGTGCACGTTCGAATCAAGCTTTCAAAAATAATTTTTCTAGTGGTTATAAATATTTCTTATGTACCTATGTTTATTTATGGAACGAATCATCAATATTTAGATAAAAAATCAAGGAAATTTGCAAAATAAAAGGCGAAAGGTGGAGGTAGGCCGTTAAGATCTGCCATAACTAGTGCACATTGAACTTTATCAGTCATACGCAATGACATTATTAATGGGCGACGCACTCAATACAGTAGCTAGCAAGTAAATTCGCATGTATAGGTAGACGTCACGCAATTTCCATTATGCGATATCACGCATCGGGAATTTATAGCAATATGACCTTTATTGTAATGGCGTTAGAGCAGTGTTTCTAATGTCAATGTTCATTAGAGCGAACCCGTTCGAACCGAACCATTCGGCAGACCCAACAAAAAGCATCAGGAATTTATAGCAATATCACCTTTATTGTAATGGCGTTAAAACAGATCATGCCATTCGGCAGACCCGACAATAAAGTGAGTGTCATTTTCTTTTCCAGATGATTCGTCCATATTAATGTCATTGGTCATACGTATTTGTTTTCATTGAAATAAAACTACAGTTTACCTGATGGTGTTGATTTGTTTTTAAAATTCACTTAAACCCTGCGAAAACCAAGGCATAATAGATAATAATTAAAAAATATTCATGTATCTATAAAATATCTAAGATTATGCAATGCAATGCGAACCAACAATATGTGTAATATGTATTTTTAATCCAACGAAAACATATAAGTATGAATGAAAAGGTATGCACAATTTTGTCGTATCGCCCAAAATATACCAAAAACTATTATGGTTTGGATTAGGCAGGGTTTAATTGATTTTTAAAAACTAACCAACACCACCTGTAAATTGTAGTAATAGTTCAATACAAACCAATACGTATGACTAACAAGTGTAATGTGCACTATTTATGGCGTATCTTAACAGCCTATCTCCACCCTTCGCTACTGGTATGTAGGTATAGTTACCTGTTAAATTTTGAGATAACTACATACCTATTGATAAAAGCGTGCAATGCGACCAACTTTGTATACCTACTCGCGAATTCAGGTACATATAGGCAATAAAGACGTTCTGGATTTTATAGTACAAAAAAATCACACTGCTTCATCTGTTGGCTGTTATTGGTTCAATCTTTTTGGTCCGTATATTGTCACACTTACGTAATAAACTTTTCAATTAACTGTAGGTATTTCGTCGTGCCTACTTAAACCTGCTCAGATAAATACATACTTACCTACCTACCATTTATAATAACTACAATCAAAATATTGTTACTATTTCAAGGCTGCATACAATACCAGCTTACAATAATATAATTCACATAACATTGTGATATTTAAAGTTACCACAAATCCTTCGATTTCAAAAGAAATCCAAAGGACCCTCTCAGGACGAAGTCATTTTAAATCCTTTTGGAAACTACTCGGCCGAAAAATTGCCATAATAGCATTTGATGGGATATCATCTTGCTTGATATCATTTTTGATATTTCAATATCATGTGAAAGAACTACTAGTAAATTTTGTCTAGGATATTTCAACATAAGATATCTGATTTTTTATAGTGTTATTTAAATTAATATTGAAAATATTTATAAAACCTCAAAATTATTTTTTAGTGTACATAATTGAAAGTGCTTGATTGCATAATATTAAGTATGTTTATTATATTATTTTCACCACCAAAACAATTTTGTTGCTTATGGTTTGTCGTTGTAGATGTAGACAATTTAGCCCTACTAAGATAATAATATTAATATACATTCTACCAGAAAATCACTGTGTTTTTACAAGATTAATTTTAAAAGCTCATACACAGACACACTTTAATATTGTGGACGTTTCCAATAAATAAATAAATTAATATACGTGACATAAACCCGCAATCAAGTCGGCGGTGACATAAAAAATCAAATGAGTGTATTGTCTACATCTCGCATTGCGATAGATACGCCATTTTAATGGGCTTAATTCTACTTTAGAAAAATAGAATATTGTAAAACGTCAGAAGAAAAAACTGAGTTGGACTCGAACTCACATCTTTCGGTTTCAGGATAAGTGCTTTGGCCTCTAAGCTATCTATTCGTCTATGATTCATGCGAATTATTTCTTATATTTACTTTAAACTAAGGTACTTACTTCAAATTCAACCAATCAGGAGGCAATCTTCTTAATGACTGTGCTGAAATGCTTGCTGTTTTTTACAGATAAACTGAAGAATGTAGGTAATAATGCTTGTCATAGGTAACGGGTAAAAATTAAAGCGCAATATACACAAACAACTTACATTTATTTAAAACGTAAACCATAAATTTTATTTTAATATTCGGAAAAACATTGTATCAAAATATCGATCGGACTTTCAAATTGTGATTAATTTGACATAGAAAACATTAAATTCAACTACTACTTATTTTATCTACAAATAAGTAAAAGTAAACGTTTATATTCATCATAATAAGTAGGATATATGTGATTTAAGGACTTCGATCGACTGTGAGTGCATCACAGTAACGGGAGTGTTAATATAATATTTAGGCTTCGTTTTGTAGAGGTTTTCTTTCTCGTTTTGTTAACATTTTTTTATTAACTAGCAACTTTGGTTTACAGTGTTGCAATAATCGTTTGGAATTCTATAAAATATAAGCACATAAGTAGTTAGCATTTCTGTACATTAGCATCAATGTTCGATAAACATATTTAATAAATTTATGCAAATCGGCATCAGGAAGCGAAAATATTACGCTATAATCCACAGTAGCATAATCTCACTTTTCACGTCGGACTATCAGTTATCACTCCGTTTTAAATAATACTGAACGATTCATTTAATCGAATGTGTAATATGTACTTTGTAGGCAAGTGAGATACTTATTACAGTAAACCAACTAGCGTGTGTGTAAAAACATGTTTCGATTTAGATTCCGGGTAACTTGTTCAATTCTTTTTGTCATTTCATACATAATTGCAATATACGGCTTGTTATTTCACTGTGCATTGTAATTATCAATATTGAAAAAAATATATATGTAAAAATAACAGGTAACGTAATATGGCATTCATTAATTGAAATCATTGTTGAACACTCAACACTTACATGTTATATACTTATATTGAAAAGAAGAGAACGTTTTAAAAATTAGTTCGCCCTTGATAATTCAATAATCATTTTCGGTTTCTAAGATATTTTCATATTTTCACAAGAGAATCAAATCAAATCAAAATCATAACTAGACAGCAATTAAATGTAAAAAAATCCGTGCATCACAATAATTCTATCACTGTATATTTAATAGGTACTCATTGGTGGCTTATCGAACAATATAAATTTCATAGGAGGTCTCCGAACCAGTCACAAAAAAATACATTATACATACTTATATGTATACGTATACTCGCGTCATAAGTTTGCGCAAATTAATTTACTGCAATAAAAAATAAATAAAAATAAACTACTTAAATAATTTAGTTGATTAAATAATATCTATCACGGGATATGAAATAAGTAGACGTATAATATCTCTACGTACCGCCACTGACTTGTAAAAATGTGCAAAGATACATAGAAGTTATGATTTTTCGATTTTTCTCATTCTTATATTCTCGAGGTAGGTTTTTTGATTATTCGAATTACAACCTATTAAATTTGTGACACTTACTAAATACTGCAGCAACCGCAAAGTAATCACGAAAATTGTATAAAACCTCCGGAACTTAAATATATCGTCTACGGTCAAAGATTAAATTATCTTATTATTAATTATTTTGGACAAAGCTACAACCATACACAATAATATCATGCGCAAGGGTTTTAGGCTTCTCTTTTCAAGGTTGTTATTACGGTAGACGATACTGATATCACGTGAGGTAAAGTTCATACAAAAAAAATTAAATTCATCGCATAATAATCCGATATATACAATAGTTGAAGAGAGATGACGCTGTAACATTTTTTTAACCTTTGATAGATGGTTCTCTATATATTTATAATACATTTCTATATGTACGAGAAATGTCGTTGGCAAATTAAATTATTTTTGTAGAATATAAAATAATCAAGTTATTATTTAAATATGTTAATATGCAATTCAAGAAGGTATTACGCCTAGTTGAAGTCTTCGCCGCAGCTACGCTCACCTTAATGAATATTGTTCTAGGGCAGTGGTCGGCAAACTCATTAGTCAACAGAGCCAAATATTAACAGTACAACGATTGAGATTTCTTGTGATCATATGAATCAGGAATACTAGTCCAGGTCTTTCATAGCAGACTACTAAACTTGTGCTGTGAACCATGTTCACATTTGTTTTTCTCCAATATGTCCATATCAGCACAGAGACTTTCAAGTTTAGAGCTCCATAATTCTTTATCTATAATGGAGTTGATAATTTTAATCACCAATTCCATAACTTTGCAAATTTCTTCTGGAAATGTCGGCACACAAAGCTCTTCTTGACGATCTCGTGATTTTTTCTCTCTTTCAAAATAGCAACAACCTCTTTTCTTATGCCGGTTGTACTTGTACCCCGTCTGTTGAAATTGACACAATTTTATTGAGTGGATTATGATGTTTTTCCATACACTCAATTACAGTATTTGCAATATCCTCTCCACGTGTTTGACATTTGAGTAGCAATAATCCTACAAGTTATTCTTTAGGACCTGTAGACGAAATAAATCGTACAAAACGTGAAACTTGTGCTGTATCATTTATGTAACAAGACTCGTCAACTGCTATTGATAAAGCTGAAACCAATTTAAGATCTTCGACTTGCCGGTTGGTTATATTCGAATACATTTTGATTGCTCTATCGTTCACTGTTTTTGCCCGTACGTGGTCATTTGTGGCAGAGCCACATTCAAGGGGCCATAGAGCCGCATGTGGCTCGCGAGCCGCGGTTTGCCGACCACTGTTCTAGGGAAATACATGATCACAATGTAAATGACTTAGATACAAGTTTTAATATCTACCACAAATGTATAATCAGCGCAAAATCAAAACATCGCGATAAAATTGTTTGATACAGCACAGTGCATTCGTTCATGTTTGTTGTCTTGCTATCGTGTCAGAGTCAGTTGCCTTAGCGTCCAATTATAATTAACAATTGTGAGTAATAATTAGTCGCTTCCTGGTGCGAAAAGCAAAAAGCAAAAAGCAAAAAGCAAAACGAGGTATCTCCAACATGCCACTTTCACTGTAACATTAACACAGTGAGTAGCTTCTAACAGAGACGTGTTGCCTATCGTAATAATTGATTTTTAAGTACAAATATCGATTAACTAATTGGGCATGCCTTAGAACGCCAAAAGTTTAAAAATCATCAAAATTTGTACCTTTAATAGGTATATACAAATGATTTCTACACAAACAAACCATATGTATTGATATATATTTGAAAACAATTATGTAAGTACATTTAATTTCTACATATTTGTTTCACATCCTTTTCAAGCTAATGTACAATTAAAAATACGTAACTAATGAATATAGGTACTTACTTACGCATAAAACTCGCAATATCGATATAGATCGATATATCGATTAATGAAATAGAAATGTGCAGGCCAGTGGCCAAATATCAATGCAGTCTGATTCGGTTTATTATTTTATGATGGCCACGTTATAAAACGTAAGGAACACAGAGTGCGTGTCAAATATTACCAATATTGTATGCACTTTCATTAACATTTACGTCTAAACTTCAATGCATATTATGATAAAGATGTAACTATTTAAAATAACACATTCTTTAACATGTGTTATCCATACTCGAGATTTAAATCTAGTTACAGCCTCACTCAGTAGGTGCTATTGTATTCCATGAGATGAATCTATTTATTTTGGTTTTTTTCTATGTTAATTTACTAATCATAGAAAATACGGAAACAAGTACATACCTAATTTTATATAAGGCAATTTATAAATACTATTTCCCGTAACAATAGGGGAATACTGCATCCACTTATTAGGGGCTAAATATTACCCTCCCCCGGGGAACTCGAATAATTCAAAATCGTATCTACCTTTCAAATTCATTTTAAAGCATATCAAATTTCATATAAAAAACAATTGTATTGCAAGTGGAGAATTATTGTCATTCTTATCAAGCAATTTGTAAAACACTCAACCACTTAGGTTGGTCGCCCTTCGCCGTAGCGTAGACATTTATTTTTAGGGAGCTTTCTGCTTAGGGAAAGCACACCCTCTACGACACCTTCCACGAGGTATTTTCTACTGTAGGCTCTACTAGTTTACTATACTTTAATACTAATTTTAGTATGTTACATTTAAATAATTACCATAATTACTTAACCCGAACGTCAGAACCTTTACTTCGGTCCTGTCGTTTAAAGATTGTTTTTTTTTCCATTTTCTTTGGTAACAATTTTCTGCACATTACCGCTGATTGCTATTATATTTGTGAAAATAATCAAATTTTGATTTGAACAGTTTTTTTTTAAATAATATAATTTACTAAGTATCTATCTATCCACGTGACAAACAACTTTAACGAAGGGTCACAGTTTCAGGGAAGATGTGAAAATAAGTATTAGGTTCCTATAAACGTTATATTTTTTTGTAGGGTTAAGAGTGTTTAGGTAAACTAATGTAAATTAATTTCCAACACCATGCAGATTGTCTCTGGAATTATAAAATATGGCAACCCCACATGGAGAAGGCTATAATACACCTGACCTGCAACATGATCTGGCATCGCATCGCACTATGTTTATTTGTGTATTAAAAATAATAACTAATCAAGTTAATAATAATATGTAATTTATTTTGTTTATTGTCACTAAATAACATTCTTTTCACGTTAAAATGCCATAAAACTTAAGATATTTTAATAAATCTAATGAAACTAAAAGTCTTCCTAGGAAATAAACAACTTGAGAAATAAATTATTATGAGTAAACAGTGGCGTCCCTAGGCAAGGTACCACCGTTAAACTGATACAACATATTATATTGTCCCCTTTCATTTTTAGTTTAAAATTGTTTGCAAATTCGTTAAGTAACTACTTAATTATTTTTGGCTGTTTGAAATAGACAAATACACCAAAAATCTTTAAATTGACTATATATACACCACCTACCACAAAAGCATTTTCACGACATGTAGGCACTCTCAAACAGTAGTAGTTTTATGGAATGTATAGGTATATGGAAGCTGTGGTGCTGACGTGGTATGGAGGTATCCTTGCGTAAATGTTACCTGTGCAATAAACTGCCATTACAATAATTTATGTACCTATTACTATACAATAATAGTTATATGGTCAGGATTTTGTATGCTTCGATTATTTTTTAAACTAAGATCTCGATACTTTTTAATGACGCGACCGCCCTTTTATAATGTTTTCCGTCGTAATGCAACGCATGACCTGCCTGCCCCCACGGGACGTTACTGAATAGTAAACGTTTGTGGTGTATTGTATTTTTATAGTGAATATAAATTTTTATTGTCATACCACGCTTTGTTTAAAATTTATTAGTTTTAAAAATGTTTTTAATGTACTTACTTGTTTGTATATTTATGTGAAAAAAGATGATATAGAAAATATAATATCTTATAGATATCCAAAAAATATTAATACAATAAAAGCGAACGTAAATGGCATACATTCTTATGACATTCTTTTGTCATCAATCAAAGCCCTTAGTCAGTGTATACGTCGTCAAGTCTGAATTCTAACCATTGAAAATTGAAAAAAATGCATTATATCCCGATAGAACTATGAGTAGGTATATAGGTAAATAAGTATGTATATTGGTAGGTAATATTAACATATATTATACAAACAAAATATACAATCAATTTACTATTCTGCTTTTGATAATTTTAATAATCATACTTATTTCTGATTATATAGCCACTCAATATATTTACCAAACCAATCAAAAAATCATAGGTAATACCTATTATTTACATACCGACACGTGCGACAAATCCAACATGGCAGCGCTAGACAATGAATTGAAAAATAAAAAAAAAACAGTAAGTCTGGGGAGGGGGTCGATTTATGAACGCTGATGATGATGATTTGACTATTAGACTTTTCCACAAATAGGCCTTGAATATAAAAAATTAAAATCAAATATGTTTAATTAAGTATATACCTACAGCAGTGTTGTTCAAACTTTTAATGAACATGTATGTACCGCCTGTCTGATCCGCACCAGTTCAATACCCATGTTTGCATTGCAGATATTTTTGTACATGTATTTATTATAGCTAATTTTCCAAGCTACTCCCTTTCTTTCTAGAATAAAAAAAATACTTTTTCTTATAAAAATATACTATGGCTACTCTCTTTTCTTTCTTTATATTCCGCCCATCTATATCTACATAGCTCCATGGGACGTTACTACTTTGTTCTAATAAATAATGTAGTATTTACAATTATTTAACTGTCTACTTATTTTTGAAATAATAACATGTAGAATGTACGATAATAAAATACTTATTCCTTAGTCCCTGAAGACATTTTAATGTAAATTCACGATAGCCGCGGGGCTTAAGCGTCGGCTTATAACGCCGTGGGTCCCAGGTTCAAATCCTGGTTCTGGTAAGTACACATATTGTTTTTCAATTTGTGTATAAGTCAGAGTATGAGCCTAATAGGTTGAGCAAGTGGCTGACATCCATTTCTCGTAAAAACAAAATCTGTTAATACAAACCTCCACTCTGTTGAGGCCCAAATGATCTTATTAGACTCGGATATGGTGGGGAAAAAAAGTAAAAACATCTTATCAATAATTTATGAACCGGAACGCAATTCTTAATTTTCTCACGAAGTGCGTTCATTTTGAACTCTTGTCATAATTGCATCTTATCTCTAACTTTTTATAGTTTGTAAAAAAATTAGTAGATCATACGGTTTTTTTTTGCTTTACATTTTATCTAAGCATGCAATATGCCAAATTAAAAATAATTTTGACCAGTAAAACTCAAACAAAAGAACACCGAATTAAAATCGAATTCAAAATTGTTAGGTCACTCTACGCGATTGCATCGACCAGGTAACCAAGGCAATAACAGCTTAATTATCCCATCGCGATGTTTTTCACTCGCGGTGGATGCAATGGAATAAAGACGCAGTATGAGTATAATATTCAAGAAGTGTTTCAAAAGCGCCACGACGATATATTTAACTAATTAAAAGATAAAAGAAACTTTTTATATACCACGTTTTTAAATTTTCTGATGAATCATATAAACTTGACAATTCTATGTATTAATAATTTAGGACAAATAAGGCAAATGTCAACAAATCATTTTTTTGCTATTTTGCAACAAACAAACAAATATAGAATACTGAAATGTCATTTTGATTTCCATAGTAACGCACATATATATTAATAATTTAGTTGCTAGGACCACCCCCTTAGCAACCAATAATAGTGGATTAGATTACGGATTTCTTCCTAAATAACTTTTCATACAAAACAGAATTAACTGACAATGAATACAATTCTACTTAAAGATGGCTGAAAGTATTAAAATAATGCATTGGCATCGTGTTCTGATATATTATAAAAGTTTCAAATGTCTATCCAGTCGGGAAGTTAGTTAAAAATCGATTGCAAGATTTGTACTGGATAAACAACCACTGGACAAACAAGAATACGAGCTAAGAAAAACGTGGTAAAATTGGCAGCACCTTCGTTGAGAATCACCGTTCGGCGAAATAAAACATTATTTAACATCGATTTACCTTTTTTAACATCGTTTTAGTGAATCCACAGTGACCGGAAGTTTAATAAAATCATTTATTTACCGTGATTGCCGCCGTAATCACATGCGCGTGATTTAGCAACATTTTATTGAAATTTTCATATCCGAGCCATCAGCAGGAAATAACCGAAACATGCATTTACTTACCATAAAATAATTATTTCGGTATGATGACAATCACAGATTGCTACAGATTAAAACAATTAATCCCACCAAATGAGACCTAAATCCCATTTGTCTGATAAGCTTTAAAAAACCATTTTATTTGCAGTCATCATCATTAACTATAATATAAATATATATATTTACATAACATAAATCTACTTATTAGACAGTCACATATACAATTATTCGTGGTGTGCTCTCACGCTATCATCCACCGGTTCGCGCGAACCAGGTAATAGGTGGGTATATAATTATATACATACGATATTTTATTTAATTTGAAAAAAACATGTTAAATCGTTATAACCACATTTAGACGAGCAAAAGGATTCGATCGTGTCACTGCTTTCCATGAAAATACAAGTAGTTATAATTGCCTTAGCATTTTGTTTTTTCTAAAATTGGATTACGTTCTATTACTTGTGAAATATATATTTCTATCTAAATATATGTTTGGTACATTTTCAAATACGCGCGCTAACATGATTGTCAATTTATTGCTACGGCCGTATGTTGTAGATGTAGCTTAAACCAATGGGAAATGCCAATAGAAATGTCGTATTTCAAAAAAAAAACTACCTTTTTCTTAGGTCAATAATTATTATAAAACTCAATTCATAAGACGTTTATCACATTTGAATGGTCAAAGACATAGTATAATTATAATCAGTATCTTTAGAATTATCTTCAAATGTGTTAATCGTGCCCATTTTTGTATAATAAAATTTTTTCGCATTAATATTTCACTATAATAATGTCGACATAATTTTTACTAATGGTTACAACAAATAGGTACTTTATGCAGTCATCAAATGTTTAAAATAAATATAAATTATAATAAGGCTTCAAAATTACATAAATAGATTATCTAAAATGTTTAAGGAATGTTCAGGCTAATGCTTTAAAAATACCATAAAATCTCCATTTTTACCTACGTTGGGCACGTGGGCCGTTAAAATAAATTTGTTTACCTATGTCGTTGGATTCCTTTTCTTATGCCATAAATCATCAATTATCAACTATTATTAGACAGATAACATAGGCACCTACTTATATTAGGTATAAGTAGATACGTGTTTATCTACATATTTGAAGAAAATTAGATAGTCCTTATTTATTATATTATTATTTATATATTAAGAGTTAAGGTTTTCCATGGCATAAATAAATAAATATTAATTTACTTACTTTTCGACGGCAATCAGTAGTTTCCAATTGACTCTATAATAAATTTATTATATCTATTATATACCACCGAGACAAATACAACAATCGATTGGAAGTACGATGTCTTTACAATACATACCTATGTGAAATAAAATCAAGCTGACTTTTGAAAAAAGGCGTCAATTGTCGATAATACAGATGTTATCAATCGAAGTAAATTATACCTACAGCCTTATCTATAATCCCCAGGGGGGACATGCTGACGTATTAAGAATTATTATAACGTAGACTTACACTATACATACTTTCATATATATTGCACACACAGACAAAGAAATACTAATAATTATTTTTATGCTATCTGGTTTCACCCTTAGATGCGTTGAATCACCGCCATCTTTAGATTAATAAAGCCTGAGCATAACTTTTAGCACAAGCAACGAGTGGTCCACTTTTCAGCCGTGAAAATCAGATCCCAGATTGCTTGACATATTGATTCGCCCTTTCTTGTTTCAAATTAAATTATAAAAAATTCTCAAATCAAATATGTGAACTATCCGTGTTATTTATAAATAATATACATTCCTGTTATTCATCAGCTGTCAAAGTCAGGCTAGTCCTTCACAATCAAAGAAGAATGTAAAAAAAACAATCAAAGAAGAATAATAAAAATATCTAAATTTAACTGTTGTCAGGTATATCTTTGAACCCCGAAAGTATCGCATGGACTTTATTTGCAAGGAGGCGTCCAAATCTGTCACCTACATTCGGATCGAATGATTTTCGCCTATGTGGACAGCGCACACGTGGATTCCCATAAAATCCGAATTCATGAACTCATGGTACCTACAAGAAATGAGTGTATGCTGTACAGCAGACAACACTTTGTAAGACGGAAAATAGATGATGTGACTAATTAATATTGTTAAATTCTACATATTATTTTATATTAAATAATTAAATCGTTGTGGTGGATAAATGCCATTCGTACATTGTGTCTCCGTATGTAACTACACAATATAGGTATATTCATCCTACATACTCGATCTAGATACCTATTATAATAGATATGTACATATCAATGTCATTTATCTGTCGTGTAATCTGATATTTGAAACCATTCGCTTAAAAATGAAATGTAATTATTATTGTATTTCAATGTCATACAGATGCAAAATTCGAACGATTAATATTTTAAAAGCACCATCTGTCATTTAAATAATATATTGAAAAATTATCCAACACGTCATAACATTTCTGAACTTTTGTGTAGTTTGAAAATATGATCACGGTCAAATTATATCTATCAATTTTGTGCAGGTAAACATAATTTTTCAATAGTGTTATCGATTTACATTATTATAATAGATTGTTGGGCTTTAACCCCGTGTTCTTCTTCCTTCCTTCCTCGACTTTTCGGGTTTGTTGCAGAAGCCGTTTTCAAGTGATAATATGTTGATGAAGAGTGTACTGTAGGTGTATTAATGCAAACGCCACTCTAAGTACTTATGTCAAAAGGGATCCGATTAACCGAGAGCAAACGTTGGTTAAGTCTAGTACCCACGCACGTTCTTGCTCGATCGAGCATGTTGACTTGGAAGCATGCTCGTCGTTGCATCCACACAGTCGAGCAACTCGACACAAGACGCTGTGAGACCACCGTCGCACCGCCACGACCACGAGTGATAGCGAGGACACACGAGCCTTGCCGGTGCGTCTTCACTCCCTCACTCAAACTGCATCGAGCAAGAATTGCGGACCTTCAATCTTTTCGGATAACGCAATTTGTTCGATGTCGAACAAAAAACCATCGAGTTAGGTGGTACACACGTTGAGACATGTTGGAATGAGCGTAAAACCATCGATCAAGCACGTGCGTGTGTACTTCCTATTAGAGTAAAATAGTGTGTTGTATCAGTTGTGACGTATCCGATCGAATATTGGATACTCATCACGGAGGATCATAAGCCACAAAATGCGACTTCGTCCTATGTTACATTTATTCTTCATCTTTCCTTGGATGACAAGTTTGGAAATGCTGTAGGTAAGTACTTTTGTTCTAAATAAGATAATTAAAAAAAAATCTATGGCATCCAATCACATAAATATAGATTGTTTTTAAAAATAAAAATTAAAGTTATCTAATGATTTCTAATGGCTAGTTATAAATGTTTTGAAAAATACATAATTTAAACTCATCGCTCAATTTTATATCGTCAGTGAGCTATTGAAATGTCATCGATTTAGTGTGTCGTTGTCATTAGTGTGTACCTACCTATTATTAATTAGTAGTAATATCGTATCATCTTCTTATTTCCCGTAAGTATACCTGACAAGTGTGCTCTTTATCTCTGATCGCCACAGCATACCTATTTCAAAAAGTCACCCTTCGCCACTGCTGTTCAATATCTATCTACCAGTGGCGTGCGGACCATAGATTCTATGGATGCGGCGCATCCCTTGTTTATTCCAAAATATGTAAGTATATCGTCACTGTTCTGGCAGAAGACACTAATTCGAAAAAATTACATATTGAGTTAGTTATACCAAAATGTTTCTTATTTCAAACTTTACCGTCTGAAAACCTTCTTAATAAATAAACAGTCTTTATTTTAAAGTCATTCTTTTTACGATTACTTAATAAACTCACATGATAGACCATTTCAAACATTTCAAACATTTTAACAACTTCAAAGTCAAATTACTCAAAACTAGTATTCCCCAGTTAGTGTGTTCTGCCAGAACAGAGACGATATGATGTTGAAGTATACACAAAACCAATAAATAAAATCAATTACATAACTAATAGCTAACTACCTGGTACTGATATGTGTTAGTTATCTTGCTGTGCAAATAATTACCGATTATTTTAATATAGCCCTTGTCAACTTATAAATTTTATAAGAAACTAATGACACTACCGCTGCATTAATTTAATTTAATCTGTCATCGATAATCAATGACATTAATATGGACGAAGCATCTGGAAAAATAAATGACACTCACTTTTTTGTCGGGTCTGCCGAATGGCATAATCTGTTCTAACGCCATTACAATAAAGGTCATATTGCTATAAATTTCCGATATTTTTATCGGGTCTGTCGAATGGCATAATTCATATTTTAATATCAATATCACTCGCTCAAATGAACATTGACACTAAAAACACTGTTATAACAATAAAGGTGATATTGCCATAAATTCCCGATGCGTGATATCGCATAATGGAAATTGCGAAATTTTGTCACGTGACGTCTACCTATACATGTGCGAATGTCGCTATGCGCGAATTTACTTGCTAGCTACTGTGCTGAGTGCGTTGTCTATTAATACTGTCATTGTCGATAATTCTATTTTTCGGTTACCCATCGCATGCCTTCCTCTAAGGCGTAAAACCCACTTAACGCAGCAAGTGTGGCTCTCGCGCAAAATTTCACAAGTGGCGCGTAAATCAACGAAAATACAACGTAATCAAATACGCCAGCGCCCACTGGATTTGACGACGCATTATACGCGCCCGCCGCATGAACCATCGTTTTTTCGCGAATCACCGCTTCTCGGCGATACGAATGAAAGAAAATACAATGGAGTCCATTCATTGAACACAGCGAGCAAAATCACGCTCTGGACGGCGTCGTCAATCGACGGGCGAGAAGTCATTATTTAATAACAGAGATCTCATTGTTTAATTTTATTGCATGTCCTATATTTCGCTGGTTGAATAATGTCGTCGTAAATATTAATTACAAGCCCCGAAATAATATAATATTTTTATTGCTTTGTTATGAGAGACGCAGTAATAATAATTATTTTGTGTTGCTTGGGCCGCTTATTACATAGGTGAAGGGTAATGCGCGGCAAGAGACGTGTGATTATGGTTATGAATAAACGCTTCATACGCCGACTTCGCCCGCTCGACGCGTTCTATGGGCACTATCGCTAACAGGCGCTCTTCACCACTGTTCAATAATGATGACTGTCAAAGGAAGAACATAAAAAGATCATTTCATTCGACCGGTCTGTGAAGAACAATAAACGCGTACGTAATTATGCCTATACAATGTTACATAAGTAATAGCTCAAAGTCGCTAAGCTAACCGCTTTACGTAACGAAGGATATCAACTTCATTTGAATAAATACATACTGCTGCTGGGATATCAGCCGAGTACATTTCGAACCAAATTGCTACGTCTGGCAAAGTGGTTTTCTAGATCAAGCCGTAAAGTATTTTTCAAACGTTTAAGTAACTAAAGTAATATTCTATTTATTGTTGGCAAGCAAGATAATACGAACTATGTTGCATTAATGTATTATTATACCCGCTCTATCAAACTAACTATTAATTAGTATACGTACCTTAAAGGTAAGTATTTTAAGCTTAGTCTCGTATAAGGGGTATTTATTCAAATTGATTTTAACCCTTTCTCAATAATAAATGATACCTTCACCCTATATCTTTACAGTTCTATTTTACTGGAGGGTGTATGTAACTATGATATCGAGTACCTATTTGCATACTCTTTTTTCTTTAATTCTTTATTTTTTTTAAAGACTACAATATACTACGAGACTAAATTACATTACTGTGCATTGTCGTAGGTATTACATATTATACAGATGAAATGTGTGAAAAAAAAATACTACAAAAAATTTATCTGCCGGAATTCCTATTTTACCACGTTTTTCTTACATATTAAATAGTCAATTTCCAAAATGCGTTCATTTGTAAGATGCCAATTTTATTATTACTTTAATTTAAAACAAACGAAAATAATTAAATTGTATCTGTAATTTTTAAAAAGAATTGTAATAAAAATACGTATAGTACCTATGTACCTACTTAAAACTGAACACTACGTACATTGCAATAAGGATATATTATACAGATCTTTGTGAGGTGTGAGAAAAAGTAGTATTTATTTTAACACGTTATAAATACCTAGTACAAATTACTAATTCAATATGGCGATTTTCTTTGACGCAAATGACGCAATCAATTCGTCTCGGAATATTTAAAAGGACCTCGAAATCGTTCAAATCAGTCAAACGCTTGTTAAGTTATAGTACTTACCAACATCTTCAAAATATGCGTAATTCTCACAAATTGAAAATATGATTTTACCCAAAGCATAACCAAATCTCTGCAACTAACATCAAAAGGGCTTATATCATAACCACCCGAACGGATACGTATAAAAAATAAACCACTAATATTATTATATATCATCACTCATCACTGTCATAAATATTCAATAATAATTGAATAGTGATGAGAATCATTGTTATTTTAGGTTGGTAGTTGGAATGTATGGTTTATATTTTATTGTTTGTTTGTTATCGTTGCGGGGCCTCAAAATCAGTCAGTGAATCGCATGGCCCCCACATCCTAAAGCGGGCCCCCAGACTAGGATTTTTGGCGGACGGGGGGTCCGCCAAAAAAGGTAGGGGATCGTTCAAGATAAAGGCAGTATGATGCTCTACAGTTGCGTTTTCCAAATGGTATACGCGGTAAAATTGATGTGTTTATTTAGTATTAATTTGTTGTATATTTTAATACATCCATTTGACTTTGTGATGTGTGTTTATATCAATTATCTGATCGACTCACCACGCCGGGCCCTTCCTGATCCCGGGCCCCCAGGCTATAGCCCTGTCAGCCCCCCCTTTGTGGGGGCCATGGTGTATCGAACCACAAAGTCCCTAAACCCGCCACTAGTTCACAACATGAATGTTTAGTTTTATTTTTAACATGATATAAAGTAAAAATAGAGATTGCGAGCGAAATACATTAATCTTATCATTGCGACATTATTTTACATTTTTCTTTCTTCTGACCAATTTTGAATATGTGAAACCCGATCCCTTTTTCTTGCGTATATAATAATTTAAGGCACCTAAGCATTTATATTTTGAAGTTGATATTTATGTACGTCTACGCAGCTAGTTACCTATTTGTATCTACAGTAGGTAGAAAGATACATAGTTGCAATTAAGCTGAAGTGTTTTTTTTATTTATCTATGCCCAGAAGGCTAGTATAGAATACCAATTTATTATTTAAAACGATTTGAATAAGTATAGCACATTATTAATAGTTTATATTCCAAAACAGAAGCTTCACATCGACAAACGTTTAAGTACTACTCACAATTCCGCCTAACTGCTTTTGATCCTCGTAATTTTGTACCCATTTTCGAATTAATACTTACTCTACATCAGGCATTCAGTTAAAACGATTTTTTTCATCGAGTCGGTTCGATGTTGGTTTGTCTATTGCCCGGAGCAATGATATGCAGGTTTTTTCGAAAGGTGCGCTACAATTTATTATTATTTCAATCCTGAAAACCAGTAGTCTGCCGTGTGTATGTAGAAGAAGAATTTGTAGTAGGTATCAGGAAAATTATTCGTCGATCACATGAACAAAAGTATTAAACAAAGTTTTGTTTTTATTATGATAAATGACAAATATTCCACCATTACGTTATCGGTAGATTTAATCCACTGTATGAGTTACATATAGAAAATACTATATTTATGTAATAAAAAATATATGTTAGTAATCCACCAAGAGGACTATTTACAACTCAATAAAAGTCTGTAAGCAGTGATGGCTCTACAGTCTACCTTATTCATTGGCTCAAGAGGATAGTACCCGGTAACAATCGAATGAACACGACGAAAAAAAAAAAATATAGATATTCTTTCATTAAAATCAGTGGTTTCTTCTAACTAACTATTCGACTTATACGTATCAACTAGTAAATCACATAACCTACTCAAATTAATTTTATATTTTGTCGGTGTATAAATAGTAAATTTTTTTTATTAAGTATGGTGGATTTGGTCCACCCATCCCTAATATTATTTTGTCGATCCCATCTCTCCTGACCCCACCAGTGACGTCCCATGGGGGTAGGCAGATTGAGCATCGCTTGGGGCGGCAGTTACACAAAGGGTGGCAAATCGAGGAGAATCATAGGGCATATAGAAGTAACTAGGTACCTATACTTACTACTTAGTAATAACGGAAACTTTCCATTAAAAAAATCAACTCACTGGTTGGAAACAAAATGTATTAAGTAATTACTATAAAAATTTTAATAGGACTAAATTTTTTGTCGGGTTCGCGATGTCTAGTTTACTTCCGTTGTCCTTGGACGTCACGTCCTTGGTGAACAGCAATGACACGTGCAGATTTGCGAATTATATTTGAATTATAGGTAGGTAATATTTAATTTTGTCTAAAAAGTTCGCCAAAACACTCGCCAGTTTTGGAAGTTGTCAGTTGTTTTTTTTTAATGTATCTGAAACCGTGGACTCACAATATTGTCTATTGAAGCAGAGACGGCATTTAAATTATATGTAGTGCTATATATCGTGCTAGTAATGTATCCATACAACAAATTTCTTAGATATTGGAGTCATAAAAGGATGATAAAAAAAACTTAATAAAAAAAAATGTAGCGGCATTTTGGCGCTGCCTATGGGCGGCATTTTGTCTCGGGACGTCACTGCAAATGACACCAAAGATTATTCAATCTCCCGGCATCGGTAGAATACACCGTAATATCTAGACCAGGGGCGGGCAAACTTTTTGGATGGAGGGCCAAATTCAAGAATTCAAAATGAGCGGCGGGCCGCAAGTAAAATGCCATCTTTAGATCACTATTATCACGAAAAATAAACATTACAAAAAAAATAATGAGAAGAATGAAACTGTTGTACATTTTTGAACATTTTTTTTAATTTAGGTGAATTTTGTAGTTGATATTCTCAAAACTGCTAGTAAATAGGCATCGGAGATATTTGATCGTAAAGAATTTTTATTGAGGTTCATGATCGAAAATGTTTGTTCACATATATAGGTTGATCCAAAAATAACGAACATTTTTCTTGCATACCTACTCTTTAAGTTGGCCGAATTTGTCTGAATTAAGGGCATTGTAAAATTTGGAGATTTCTTCACGACGATGCGATTCTCTGAAATCAGTGTCACACTGCAGATTAATAATCTCGAGTTGTAGTTCTGTCGGTACTCTATCAATATCTATTGAAATCGATGTTCAACGTAGAAAATCGTGGTTACATTTTGTGAGACGAGACGCAAGTAATACGTACTGAGATATTACATTTACGAAACAACAAATTCTTCAAATTATGATCTATTATCAATATTTTTTTTTAAATTATAAAAAAGTTATTCGTAATCACAAGTACAATTATCGATGGCGGGCCGCGAAAAAATACCCGGCGGGCCGCAGTTTGCCCTCCCCTGATCTAGACGGAGAGCGTGATTTTTTTTTAAATCATCGGCAAAAAGATAACCACACTAAGCTGCTAACATCAGTGCCATAGTAAATCTTCTTACTAAGCGATTATTAAGCAGTTAGGTACCTTAAAATACCAATAGCGACTACTCGATAACAAACGGTTATTAATTAACATTTAATCTTGATCTGTAAATACCTAAATCATCATCGGCAATTTGAGAATATATTAGCACTAAAATATTATTATTATTGGTAGAAAAACTGAAATTTAGGTGGTTAATAATTGTGTGGTTATTTAAATTACATATTGACATTCAATTTTTTCATTGAATTAAATTTCTCCAATATCTATTCAAGCCTGCTAGACGCGGTTAAATATACAAAAAACTATGGATGATATTATTTACAATATTTAAAAAAATATGGGTGAAATCAAACCAAATCAAACTAATAATTATTAGCACCCAGCTTACAGTAAAAGTATCAGATAGGTACCTACCAGAAAAATAAAATTGTATGTTTGTAATGTGTTATGTGTATGGAAATAACAGTATGTAGGTACCTATATATGATTACGGATAACGGATTCCAATGGCGGTTTTATTTGTATGGTGGATACCTACTGTTGATTTGAGATTCAAATATTTGATCACGAATTAAATAGATAAGTACCTACCTATAGGTTTATCTGTTAATGTAATAATTAATGCTTATAAAAATCATTCATTTTGTATGAATAAAAATAAAACTAAACCAATCATAATATATTATTCGTAATCATTAAAATGATGTACAAAAACAATTCAATTAAGCCCCGTCAGCATGACTGTTCAGCAGCGCTCGAAATGGACTGGAACGCACCGGAGCGCAGGTTCTGCTCGTAAAATCCTGGAGATTATCGCTCCGTCTCGTGGAGTAGTCAAATATTGCATTATGGTTTGTGGATCATTACAAGTAGATACTAAAATACGAAACTTAGTAAAATGAAGCTATAGAAAAAAATATATAATATAAATATAACGTGACGTAGGTACCTAAGTCTCGATTTTCGTCAGCGTCACCGACAATATTATGCTGCATGCCACAAGTTTAAAGACAGTTACTCAGTTTGACGGTCTGAGCTTGACATTTCTATATAATAGCTACATACTTAAATATGTAAATATTTTCGGAAAATAATTGCCGAGCGCTCCGGTTTGTAACATCTTCCATTTCGAGCGCTGCCGTTCAGGTGGGCAATTTTTCTGTTAGGTACCTACCTATCGTTTTCTTTTTTCCAACATGCACTCTTCGCCAATGCTACCTACTTAATAATCATTTCTTTTTAATTTTAGATAACTAAACAAGTGTCTTACTGAACGGAGTATTTAGGTAGATAACATTGACGGATGTATCAATCTACCTACCTACCAAGTCATTCTTACTTATGAGTACCATACGATTCTACTAATACGTCGTGGTATTATATTTTACAAATATACCTACATAGACAAACAATTTTAAATAGTTAATTAAGGTACTTACATTAAAAAAAATAAAGTCACTCACCGTTCGAACAAACACTTGAATTGTCATGATGACTCTCATCCGACTCGCTCTCATCCCCCGCAGCCAGCCGATTGTGATGCTGCTGCAACTGCTGCTGGTTGAGATGATGGTGCCCATGGTGATGCAGCCCCAAGTTCAGGCCCTGGTGCCCCTGCCGCGCTTGGGTGACCCCCGCGGCGCCTCCTCCCCCGCCCTCGCTCAGGATGTCGGTGATCATGAAGCGGGAGCGCGCCGGCGTTGGTATGCTGTGGTGAGGCATGGCCTGAACTGTCATCGGATGGGGCGCGGGGATTCCGCTGCCACCCGTGGCCACTGCGAGAGCCACTTCTGGACTATTCGACACAGAACTTGCAAGAAATGATGGCAGCTTGGAGACAGTCTTTAATTCTCCCAAACACTTTTATACTATGTAGTCATTTATCAATTCAGGAAAATTTATCTTACTGCATTTAAATACGTTCTAAATTTTTGCTTAAGGAGACCGTCCAGAAATTATAGAGATAGTAAGTAATTAATCAAGTATAAATTGAATAATACAGTAATAAATAAATAATTACTTCTTGATTCCTAAATTGGTTGAGGTTCCAATTTTTATTGATTCTGTGTATTCAAAAATTAGGTTATAAAGATATCATATCATTGATTTCAAACCGTATGTAACAATAGGCATAATAAAATGCTTCCCAGTCGTTTGACTTCTGGATATTTTGGTTTTGAATAAGATTTTTTCTCTTCTATAAAATTATATCAAAATTAGGTTTGATATTATTCTTAAAAAGTGTTCATACCATTACACAGAAACCATAGATATATTTTTTCTTTAATTCTGTTATTTTGACACTGGAAATTAATTATGTTTATGTGAAAATTCCTGAATGTTGTCAACAATCATTTTTGTTATAAAGATTAAATTGTTTCTTTCAAAACTTGTCACTTTTTTTAGGTAAATATCTAAGTAGTTATTGTTTATGGTTATTG
The DNA here is from genome assembly GCF_057557595.1 of Rhyacophila brunnea. Classification (NCBI taxonomy): domain Eukaryota; kingdom Metazoa; phylum Arthropoda; class Insecta; order Trichoptera; family Rhyacophilidae; genus Rhyacophila; species Rhyacophila brunnea. The sequence continues at coordinate 7,267,648 of NW_028232859.1, forward strand.
AGTTCGTTTTATTTAAGGATGTATTATTAAAAACGTCACGTATTGTTGATAAATTAAAATATATTATTTACTAACTAAAAATTAATATCACAAAAGTTGTTTTTTTATATATAAAAAATCTTCATTTATATTGAAGAAGCGTAATATCCATTTGTTTGGTTATTTCTTCGAAATGATTTCAGCATTTTACGTTCGTTTCTGTCACGCATTTTGAGTTTTCTGCAAATGAAAAAAAACGATAATTTTTATTATGAATTTAATCCAATTAGGTACCTCGTTGTATTTTATTGCTAATTACGCGAATTTCATTAAGATTATATCAGCTTAATTTTGGCCTATTTAACATGTATCTATGATAATTATTATACATATGTAACAAAGGTAGATATAAAATAATTATTGTAAACAGGTAGGTATTAAGAATTTGTATGAAGTAGGCAGGTACCCACCTATTTAGATACTTTTAAAAATCATGTTTGCACGTAAGCTCAGTTGCTATATGGAAATACCTACATTATTTAAAGCAGACCTTTATTCACAAGGAATAGTTGTTAGCCACTTTCCTGACCCATTAAGATATTCCACTGAATAAAAAAATATTGAAAAACACAGCAAGCACTTTTGACCAGCCACGGAATAGGCCCTTGATTTCAGAGATGGGTAGATAAGTAGGTAATTAAGCAGGCCTTTTAAATAACTACCATAGGTGAGTTATTCTCAGACTATTAGTGGGCTATAGGTACGTGAGTAGGTACCTATTATAGCTAAATACCTGCCTACTTACATTCATACTACAAAGTATATTTAATATTATTTATGTAGGTACAGAATAATCTAATCTAATGATTATCTAACGATAAATCTAATGTTAAGAGTATTTTTAATTTCCTAAGTGAGCACCCATATCCACGATGGTCGAGCAGTAACGTGTCGGCTTATAAAGTAGTTGGGTTCGAATCCCGAGTCGTGGAAAATACGCATGTCGTTTTTCAATGTGCGTTTGGCGGTTTTTCTCGTAAAACGAAAAACTGTTAATACGACCTCCGCTGTGAAACACCCTATAGGTATTATGTTCCGTTTAGTATCTAAGTATCATGGTAATTTAATTTTTATTTACTGCACACTGCACCTATATATCTACCTAACATAATGTACTTATAGATAGGTATATTACATATATATAACATTTCATGAATTGAATTTATAAAATGATAGACTCATATCGTTTCTTATTAAACTATGCACTATCTAGGTAAACCTACCTACGCCTCTGTATTAATATCCTTAGATACCTACCTACATCATAATACTACAGACACATTATATTCATTTAATTTGCAAATTAATTTTTATTTATTTTATTAATTTAATTTAAATTTACAAATTCAATAGTGTTGTGCGATGTTTCAAAACTTCAGTGGCGGGGGTTAACAAAATAAATAATAAAACAATAATTTTAATTAATTTGTCACGATTAGCAAAAACTTCAGCGGCGGCAAACGAAAATAGTGACAAAATAAAAATATAGAATAAAATTAATATTTGATTTTCTATATCCGTGATGAATTAAGAGCGATCGTCAGTTTACTAATGCGAGTAACAAAATCAACATCCCACATTCACTCTCTTGCATCCGCGCTGCACGGTCCGTGGCCCAATGGTTACGGTGTCTGCCTGCGAAGAATCCACTCACTTTTCATACAAAACGTTCGGTTTCCACGTTGCGTGTCACATTATAATAACGGCCAACTATTTTGATACGTTCAGTCATGCTGTTACGTCACTGATTATAATTGTAGCTATTAAATAATTATTTTATTCATAAAAGGGTGGCTACAACTTCTGCTCGCTTGTATTTCTTACAATTTTACTTGTGTACCTAACTTTTATTCATTTGCCTACCATCATCTATAAAACAGTGGCAGTTTTGGCAGATGAAGCAGTCGCTTCGTCAGGAAGTAGAAAAATTCTTTATTTTAATTATTCTGAATCTGACAGTAAATCAAATCAGAAAACATCCTGAAAATGTTTATAAGTAACATTTACTTAACTACCTAATGGACTACCTAATCCTATTTATCGCACATTCATTTGTTTTTTGCAAGGGGACCTCCAAACCTGTTAGTGACTCTGACATCCGCGTAAATAAAACTGTCACAAGGTACCTATAGATGTGCGAACTAGGAAAAATAGTTTTGATCTCTTCGAATTGAATCTTCAGATTATTTTCAAATCACCAAATTTTTATATAAACTGTCTGTACTTTTTATGTAAAAGTGGGAACATACTATAATAAAAGTCTATCTATGAGTAGGTTAATAGGTATTGGTAACCTACCTATAGGTACCTACTTACAAGTTATTGATAATAAATTAGCTTCATGTTTATTTCTTCTTTTGAATAGGTACCTAGGTATCTACGTGTGCAATTGCAACATTACGAAAAACTTACCTAAAACTATCTCAATCATTGTTATTGGTTATGTATTTTTTATAATATAATTTATAATACTATTACCTAGGCAGGTAATTTTTATTTAGGGCTTAGACAATATTTGTTTTCTATGTACCAAAATGGAGTTTAATCGCTATGAGCTATAAGTAATAGGAAGTTGATAGAATAAGGGTTGATATGTACCTACCTACCTATAGGTAATAATAGCTAACTACATTATTCAATACCTAATATGCATATTTTACCACCTGCTTAATTTGAAAACCTACCAAATTAATACGTAGGTTGGTATGTATCTTATTGGGCAATTGAAATTTTCAGTTAAAAATTAATGATATTTTATTAATTTAAAAAAATCTATTATAAATAATTATGGGTATCTAGGTATCCAGAATTTATTGTAAACATGGATGAATCTATAAATATAATATGTAGCACCTACTTGCCTACATATATGGGGCGTAGGTAAAAGGTACACATAAGTAGGTACTAATGTCAAAAATAAATTCTAAAAAATAGGGTGGGTAGCTAACATTAGTTTTGCCCTACATGCACCTACCTATTAAACACAACCTATAACTGAGAAAAATAAATTATTAGGCACCTAGAACATCTTGATATATTGAATCACACACTATAGCAGGAACACAGTTTTTAAAAGTTGTTTTTATTTGTTTGTTTTCTTGAGCAAAAAAATAATCGAATATTTTTTTTTTAAATCACGCAGATTGTCACTTTTCTTTGGTTAACCGGTTCAAATTAAAACTTGTCAAAACACACTTGTTTTCGGAAGCTGTATGTAGGATGTGTTATTATTTAATTTGTCTGCGCACGAAATAATCAAAAACCGTTCGACAACGCCACGGACTGCGCACATCCCCGCACGAACATTCCTTCGCAACTAAACCGCTTAAGCCCCAAGCCCGCACCCCCACCAGAGCCTTTCCAGCGGCCCGCCAAAGCCTCCTTTCCTCCTCGCCAATCACAGCGCGACCATTTTAGATTTACGCCAATCAGAAGGCCGTATCTCGATCGGTGGGGCGTGCGAGTTTGTAACAACTTGGGCGGAGTTTGTTGAAAACGTCGGCTGTGTCCCGTCGACAGCGAATCGCACGCCGCTGGCAAACTGGTGTTCATTCACACTACTATGATTTCTTCTGTTTTTTTTTTTTTGATCAAAATTGTTTTTTTGTCTTTTTGATATTTTCCGTTTTAATTTCGTGCTGGGAGATAGGTTTGATATCGATGCACGCATTTTAAGATATATTTTAGATTAGTTCAATTTAATATAATTAGGTTATATTAATGACGAGATAATTTTAGTAAAATATTTACGATAAAAAATTATATTGATAATCTCTGTGATCCCAAATTTGACAAGAATTAGGCATTTTATTATTAAAAAAATCGGCAAGATTAACACATTTGAAGATGATTCTAAAGATACTCATTATAAGCTATGTCTTTGACCATTCAAGTGTGATAAACATCTTACGAATAATGATTGCTTTATAATAATTATTGACCTAAGAATAAGGTAGTGTTTTTTTTAAATACGCCATTTCTTTTGGCATTCCCCAGTGGTTAAGCTACAACATACGGCCGTAGCCATAAATTGACAAACTATAATTAAAGTAGGGAGTAAAATTATGTTAACGTGCGTGTTTGAACATGTACCTAACCGATTTTTTTTTTATTTTTTTTTAAACGGTACATGTTCAAACACGCGCGTCAATATCATTTTATTCCCTACTTTAATTATAGTTTGTCAATTTATGGCTACGGCCGTATGTTGTAGCTTAACCACTGGGGAATGACAAAAGGAATGGCGTTAATTGGATTACGTTCTATTACCTGTGAAATATATATTTCATATAAAAAACGATTTTTTTTCGGTTTGGTACATTTTCGAATACGCGCGCTAATATGATTGTCAATTTATGGCTACGGCCGTATGTTGTAGATGTAGCTTAAACCAATGGGAAATGCCAATAGAAATGTCGTATTTCAAAAAAATACTACCTTTTTCTTAGGTCAATAATTATTATAAAGCAATCATTATTCGTAAGATGTTTATCACACTTGAATGGTCAAAGACATTACTTATAATTAATATCTTTAGAATTATCTTCAAATGTGTTAATCTTGCCTATTCTTTGAATAATAAAATGCCTAATTCTTGTCAAATTTGGGATCACAGAGATTATCAATATATTTTTTATCGTAAATATTTTACTAAAATTATCTCGTTATAAATTATACTTATGGTTTTATAAATGCGTTTAAAAATTAATAAATGTAAAAAGTCTTAATACCGCTGCACATTCATGTACTGAAATATGACTATATTCTAAAACATTAGAGCGAGAGGTTTAAAAGAACACTATTTACGTAATAAAAATACTTTTTGCAGTCATAAAATGTTTAAAATAAATATAAAGGATAACAAGGCTTAAAAATAAAGATAAAAAAAAGATTATCTACAACGTTTAAGGAGTGTCCAGGATCATGGTTTGAAAATACAATAAAAACTCAATTTTGACCTATGACGAGCATGTGGGCCGTTAATACAACCTCCACTCTATGGAGACCCATATTATGATCTTCATAGGATCGGATCAGTGACAATAATCACAATAAAATAACATGTAGAGTTTTTGGATAATTTACGTAATAATTGTATGACTTATTAAACTGTTTCGAGGCCCCCTTTTGAATCTTCTGACGAATTTATTGCATCATCTGCGTCGAATAAAATCGCCACTTCTTATGATCGAATATGGTTTTTTAAAAGTTAGTTTTTATCCCATGCCCATACACTCATACACTCACATAATTGCCTAATGCCTTTCTACCTAAATCTTTGACAGATTAATGAAAAGTTTATGGTAAATATTATCTATCTTATATCCTGATTCTATTATAGATTGATGTTTATTATATTATTTTGAAACTTTGTGCCGCGGGGTTTATCTTTGGAACAAAATTGTTCATATTTTAAATTTCGGTCAGTAGGGGAACTGGGTTCGGAATTAAGGAAGGAGATCGACGTATGATGCTTTAATTATAAACTTTAATTATAATTAAAATATATATATATGCAGGTACCTACCTACCTAGGTACCTACATATTATTTAAATAATTTTGCGAAAGCACGTCGCAATGTGCCCATATTATTAAATTGTCTTTCCGTTCACTGCAGGATAGAGATAAAAGTATGTAACAGTTCCTCTGGGGACGATTGTACGTTCATCCCCGTTATTGGAAATCGCGTTCGCTATGATTGCATGGCTATGGATTTTTATTAATTTATGTTTTTATTTATTCACACAAATTTATTGTCAATATGTAGGTATCTAAAATTATAACAGGTATGTAGGACCTACATACCAGTGGCGAAGGGTGGAGGTAGGCTGTTAAGATCCGCCATAATTAGTGCACACTAAACTTGTCAGTCATACGTATTTGTTTTCATTAAAATAAGACTACATACAATTTATTTACAGACGGTGTTGATAAGTTTTAAAAAATACTTAAACCTTGCGAAAGTCAAGCCATAATTGATAATTAGTCAAAAAATACTAGTCTATGCTATAAAATATAAAAAATTGTGCAATTAAATCATACATAACTTTGGATATTTTATAAATATAATATCTAATATATTTTATCTATTATAGTTTGGGTAAGGCAGGGTTTAATGAATTTAAAAAAATGAACCGATAATATATGTAATAAGTACCTATCTAAAACAAATATTATGTATAATAAATGAAAAACTTATCACTATTTATGGCGGATCTTAACAGCCTACCTCCACCCTTCGCTATTGCTACCTAGGTACTTGCATATAACATTAAAAAATGAGTCATAGGTAGGCACCTATTAGAGTTATACCTACCTACCTATACCTACGTATTTTAATATATCGGTAGGTAGGTACCTATACCGACTTATGGAATAAAAAGCAGGTAGTTTCCACAGGTTCCTTTATTATACCTACAATTCATTCATATTCAGGTTAGGTATACCTACCTACTTACATGCTACATTTACATTTTCTTTATAGGTAGGTATGTAAAGGTGTTATATGAAAATAATTTATTCACTTCCATATGTTCCAATTATTATACTCAATACTTATATACCTAAGTCAATTGTTACAATTCGACACATACTTTAAATATTTTATGATTTTTTTTTATTTAAACTATCATTCTATTAATTTTACTCAAATGTGATAGGTAGTGACCTAAAGTAAAATCAACATTGAAGACTTTCGTAAACTTTATTTTTGTTGTGGGTAAATGTATTTGGTACATTATTATAAGTAGGTTATAAGAAATAAAATAAAGTACAAATCCTGGTTCTGGCAAATACAAGTCATATTGTTTTTCAATTTGCGTTTGAAGTCAGAGTATGGACCTAATAGGTTGAGCAAGTGGCCAACGTCAATTCCTCGTAAAAAAATCTTACAAATTCTGTGGAGGCCCGGTTATGATCTTATTAGGATCGGACATGCTCAAAAAAATCATATTATGAATCACTAAATCCGATTGGAATGAAACAAGATTTGCAAAACCATCTACCTAATTTGCTGTTTTCTATATTAAACACTACCTACAGTCCTACACATGGCCCCCACATCCTAAAACGGGCCCCCCGACCAGGATTTTTGGCGGCCCCCGTACATATCGCTAAGTTTAATGTGTGACGCACAACAGAAGCGTTTTCATAATTGTGTCAAAAAAAAAAATAATGGGAACGGCCTACCCTACCGCGTGTAGTATCTATAAGGCTACGGATCTCGAGTGAAGAGAAATATGCGATAAATCTAAACGCATAATACACATTATACGCATTATAGTGTGTCGTATAAACGAAATGCACATTCAACATTCGAAGATAGTCGACACGCTTTGTGTTATTTGGACTTTGTGCCCTAACTGACATAAAATAATAAATATATAGGCTATCTTTAGGTATTATTAGCTACAAAACCTTAGTCCATGGAAACTGGCTTTCACATTTGGATGTATTTCTACATCCTAAAACGCCCCCCCCCCCGACCAGAATCTTTGGCGGGCCCCCCTACATATCGCTAAGTTTAATGTGTGACGCACAACAGAAGCGTTTTCATAATTGTGTTAGAGGTAAAAGGAAGGGCCTTTGGTTTATTTTTCGTGATTTTTGTAGTTTTACTACATCTACTTGAGTTTTGTAGTTCTCAAGTATCAACACAAAACAATGAAAATGCTTCTAACGACCTCATTTTTTTAATGTAAAATTCTCCCTCGTGAAATAGCGTGTTTATCTTACGTATGTGATTGACCCGCCACGCCGTGCCCCCCCTGAGCCCGGGCCCCTAGGCTAGAGCCCTGTCAGCCCCCCCTTTTGGAGGCCATGGTCCTACGACATGTACCTAATGAGGTAAAGCCCAGTCAAAAAATAATTAATGGGAACAGACCTACCCTACCGGGTGTAGTATAAGGCTACGGATCTCGAGTGAGGAGAAATATGAGATAAACCTAAGCACGTGTTAAATAATAATTACGCCTCCATCATAACACGCATTATAGTGTGTCGTGTAAACGAAATGCGCATTCAACATTCGAAGATAGTCGACACGCTTTGTGTTATTTGGACTTTATGCCCTAACTGACATAAAATAATAAATATATAGGCCATCTTTAGGTATTATTAGCTACAAAACCTTAGTCCATGGAAACTGGCTTTCACATTTGGATGTATTTCTACAAAAAAGTCCAACCCACACGTGTGACAATCTGAGAAAATTCAATATTTGAGAGACGATTATTTTCAGAAATATGTGTGATTATTTAATTATTTTAATTAAAACATCTGATAAGATACTTATAAAATTAAATAATCCCACATAATTTCAAATTAATCTTTTTTGCAGAAATAAGTACCTACCTACGTCCATTTATATCTTATTAATCGGTTATGTGGACCCAGTGATAGTAGTGTAGTAGGTAGGTACCTAGTAATGAAATTGATAGTGATGAATGAATTATTATTATTAATTTACCAGTTAGACATAGAGTATAGGTAGGTACTCGTAGGTACGCCTAATAACTTTACACTTATAATACGCCTCTTTGCCTGATAACCTCGCATAAAATTAGATCAAATGATATTCACTTGTATTAAGGCCATACCTCAGTTGAGACACGGTCTAAAAAGATCGTCGGTGCAAATGAGGCATGTCAAACCAAATATAATTTGTCTTATAAATCCAACATGTGTCCATTTAATGTTCTGTTTATTGTTTTATCAGTAACAATAATAATATATTCATTGACACGTTTTCTTTTTAAAGTAAATGGGTAACGTTTTAAGTCATCTTTACACGATTTAAGAATTATTACGGCCGTCCCCATCACGAAGCAAAATGACGTGTTCCCAGCTCTACATTCTCTCTCCGAATGGGAGCGAGTGCAAAATTTCGTCGCGCCTATGGTTGAAAATTATTTGCCGTTTCACTGATGAATGACCTTAATGTATGTAGATCATGGTCCCTACAAAGGAGGGAGGGGCTGACAGGGCTGTAACCTGGGGGCCCGGACTTAAAAGGGGCCCGGCGTGGCAGGTCAACCAGTTAAGTGAGATAGAAACACCGTACATTTATAAGCTCTAATAGTAAAAAAGACTATAAGGCGAATTTTTTAAAATATTATAATTACTCTTAGTGTGTTTCCTGACTTTTAAGACATTTTAAGTCCGGCATACTATCTCGCCGAACTAAAAGCACTCTTTATAATACACTTGTAAAGCCAGTGCTCACCTACGCATCGGAAACCTGGAAATTAACTCTGCGAAATGAACGAGCCCTGAACATCTTTAAAAGAAAAATTCTCCGCCGTATATATGGACCGATCAGGGACAGCACCAATTGGAGGAGAAGATATAATGCTGAGCTCTACGGGCTGTACGAAGATTGCAGCGCAGTTCAATCAATCAAGATAGTTAGACTGCGATGGCTAGGTCATGTGCACCGTATGAATGACAATGAACCGGCAAAGAGAGTGATGTCCAGCAATCCAATAGGGCGTAGAAGAATAGGCAGGCCAAAGATTCGCTGGTTGGATGGAGCTGCCAGTGACTACCGTATTCTGGGGGTACCGAATTGGAAAGCGGCCACACTGGATAGGAACAGGTGGAGGGAACTGTCGGAGAAGGTCAGGACCCACACAAGGTTGACGCGCCCCTGATGATGATGATGTGTTTCCTGACTAATAAAAACGACTATTTATCCCAACATGGCGAAGGATCACATGTAACTTGGCTATCAGAAAAGAGGGTCGCGATCAGCGCTTCCTAATATGACGCTGAGTGCCGACAATTCCAGATAATTTATTTAAAATACCAAAAATTGCTAAAAAATACACGGAATACCATATATTTTCATTTTCACATTAAAAATACACAGAGTTCCGCGGAGTATCATTTGGGAAACACTAATATAGAACATTAAACTGCCCTTAACCTTAGCCTGTCAAATATCGCGGCCTGGAGGCCCACTTCAGGATGTGGGGCCATGATGTAGGTACCTATATGTAGTAATAAATAAATAATAATATATAAAAAAAAATATTTCAGCGTAAGTATTACATCATTGCCATCCTAGAGCCGGAGTGCAAAGTTATGAAGCGTATAGGTACTCTACCTATACGGTTTTATTTTCAAAAAAATTGCACAGCTAGCTAATTAATAATTGAATATGACGTTTAATTAGGAACCCACATTAATTATTGTAGTTATGATAGAACATAGTGGATAGGACATCCGTTCGTTAGAGTCGACCATAAGTTGTTGAGCGTTGCACTAATTAAAATCTATTTTAATTGGCCATTTAAAGACAATCACATCAACAATCAAAATGTATGTCTAAACACTCTAAATACACAATTGCAACTCACGTTATGTATGTTCAATCGCAATTTCTAATGAAAGAATATTTTCTGGTAGAACAGGGTGGAGAAACCAATTTCATTTTTGCAACGTTTTTCTTAGCTCGGATTCTTATTTGTGCGGTACAAATCTTGCAATCGATTTTTAACTAACTTCCCGACTAACTAGACATTTGAATCTTTTAGAATATATCAGAACACGATGCCAATGCATTTTTTAAATACTTTTAGCCATCTTTAAGTAGAATTGAATTCATTTTCAGTTAATTCTGTTTTGTATGAAAAGTTATTTCGACACCATTATTGGTTGCTAAGCGGATGGTCCTAGCCAATGACATTAATATGGACGAATCATCTGGAAAAAAAATGACACTCACTTTATTGTCGGGTCTGCCGAATGGCATAATCTCTTCTAACGCCATTACAATAAAGGTGATATTGCTATAAATTCCTGATGCTTTTTGTTGGGTCTGCCGAACGGGTTCGCTCAAATGAACATTGACATTAGAAACACTGCTCTAACGCCATTACAATAAAGGTCATATTGCTATAAATTCCTGATGCGTGATATCGCATAATGGAAATTGCGTGACGTCTACCTATACCTACATGCGAATTTACTTGCTAGCTACTGTATTGAGTGCGTCGTCCATTAATAATGTCATTGGTCCTAGCAACTAAATTATTAATATATACGTGCGTTACTGTGGAAATCAATATGAATGTCAAAGTGACATTTCAGTAGATATTATTTCTATCAAGTACAATTTTTTTTGATCGTTTAAGCTAGTCAAATCAAGTTTATATGATTCAACAGAAAATTTAAAAACGTTTTATATAAAAAGTTCTTTTTATCTTGCAATTATTTATAATAATACATAATAATTGGTATCCTACACAAAGGGAATATAATAATTGATATTCTACCAACATATAATAAATAAGAAAAGAAACACCGAGTTTCCTAAATGGGGTTCCGCGAGGGTTGCCAATTTTTGGAAGATATTGTTTTATCAAAAAAATTGGATAAGACCATAAAAATATTTTAATCGTACTCAAAACTATGTCGGACGAAACAGTCCAGACTATTAATTTGTTTGGTTAAGATTAGGTATGTTAGTTTTGATTAAGGTTCAGTCGCGCTAATCCTAAAAAATATACGTAGGTAGGTACCTATTCCAATATAATATGTGTTAATCGGCCGCCGTGTTATTTGCATTCAGATGTCCGGTGTCATCACGAGGTAAAATTCACATTAGAATGTTTGAACTGCAGCATGAGTTGGTGGGCATATTATTTTCTGGATCATAGATGTAAATCAAACATTTCTTTCTGGTTATCTCAATTTTAAAAGGTAAAAAATTATCATGCTGACATATTAACAAAATTCATTAAGTACCTATAGATATTTATCCTTTCAAGGAAAAACTTTAAACATTTTTAATGCGAAAAATTAAATATTTTCACTGACTCGTAAGTGGCATAAGTTGTGGAAAAGTGCCAGACTATTTTCCAACACAACATGAATTTGAAGAAGAAATTTTCAGGGGCAAGAAAAAAATCGTCTGCAGCAAATCTTTTATGTGCTATTTTAAAATTGAAATTAAATAAGAGGTTACCAAAATAAATATTGTATAAAATATGAAAAGGTTACTAAAAACAATTGCGAAACATTGCTCTAAGGAAAGGAATAGTTTCAAGAAAAATTATCCTTATGGGCACCAATGATATACAAATAGGTAGGTAGGTAATAGGAGTCTAGGACGACTCGGCGCCGGGACAACTGGGCGCTACGCAATCGAATGAAATTCGATCGACGTTCGTGAATTATAGGTAAATTAAAAATGTATAAGTACTTAATATCTACTTATATATTATTATATTAGGTATATTTCACTACTAAACTTGGTAAGAATGTAAATATGTAAATACACGTAAATAATGATTTAATTGTGCATAGTACCTACCTATGTTTAAGTAACAACAAAAAGAGAGTTCTTTTATTTTTATATTTAGCGTCAGACATAATAATTCTCAATCTTCAATCAAAAACATTATGTTAACAGCTAAATCAATTGAAACTACTAAGTAGTAGATATAACTTATTAAACTTCTTCGTCTACTTTCTATATCATATCGTAACGAACGTCTATTTGTTTCGTTAATGAACGTTATTTCATTCGACAGTGCGGCGTCCAGTCGTCCCAGTGCCGGTAATAGCAAGTGCCGACTAAGATACTGTTAAGCTCTGGGTTCCTTTTTTAATTAAATTAGTGATAGGTATCGCCGGGTAACCTTTTTATTATAGGAATATTTGTATCCTAAACTAAAGTTCAACAATAAGAAGCTACTTAATAGATAGCTACCGAATTTAAAGAGAACATTGTGATAACACATTAGTTTACATATTATCTTACTCAGTAGGTAACATATGTTTTATCACTAAATCATCATGTACCTACCTTCCTACATAATTATTTTAAACTTTGTGGATATCTAAAGAGACATTTTTTTATAAAAGTTGAAACGGAACATCCTTCAGCCACAGCACAAGTCCTACATAAAGTTATTTATTAGAATTATTGCTTGTGAGCACTGCTCACTTCTGAGACGCTGATACCATAAAATTAATTGGCCATAAAACTCAACTCCATACCAAATATAGCTTCACAATTTAGTAAGTGATGTATGAAGTTGAAGGCATTGTATAAATGTGAATGTTTGTAATGCGGTTTTGTTTGACGATATCAGTAGGTATGTAATAAAGATAAAGAGAATTCCGGAGAACCTTTATGCAGTTAGCGATGGATCTGAATAGACTGCAGCGCCAACTTAGGTAAAAGCAATATAGTTTATACTGAGTTCCTGTTGCTATTTTGGACACTCACTGAAACTACAGTTTGTTATACAATCGAATTCAGAGCCCGGGGTAGCTGCTCCTCTCGCCCACCACTTGTTTGGCCGCTGGGTGTGCCCATAAAATAACAATGTTCGGTGTTTTCTATCTTTGGTACTTAGGCTGCCCAGAGTCAACTTATTTCTGCAACAGATTGATCTCAGTGATCAGATCTGGAAATATACTCGGAAACAAACACAGAAACACTAAGAACTCTTTAAGTTAGGTATATTGGAACCAGAAAACCCTTAATTCCAAATCTTGAGAGCCTCGAGCTGAATTCGGAACCCCTAGAGATGTCGGTGTTACGGCGGTTACATTTATTTTTCTAATTTTTGGTGTACAATTAACTGATCCTGGTGACAGATATTCCAAAATAATAATATACCCTAACTATAAGAGTTTTTTACTAGTGTCTATCTCCACCTGGTAAGAATAGTATTTTATGCACCTACTGGGTTAGTTTTAAAATTTAAATAAAGTATTTATAGCATGAGCCCCACATCCTGAAGTGGGCCCCCAGGCTAGGATCTTTTGCGGGGCCCCCTACCTATCGCTAAGGATAAAGGCAGTGTGATGCTCTACAGTAGTGTTTTACTAATGGTGTACGCGGTGAAATTAATGTGTACCTATATTTAGTGTTTTTTGTATATTTTAATACATCCATTTGAAATATGAAGTTGTATCGATACACAGTTAAATGTATATCATACAACCACATCATTTTAAATAATAACAACATCAAAAAAAAAAAATGCGCGCAGGCGACTTTTTTTGCTATTAAAGCAAATTTGTGATGTGTGTTTATCTCACTTATCTGGTCGACTCGCCACGCCGAGCCCCTCCTGAGCGCGGGCCCCCGGCCTAGAGCCTTATCAGCACCCCCTTGTGGGGGCCATGATCCATAGTATACATAATATAACTAGGACGGCAGGTACAGTATCTAGGTATTTAGGTATGTATACGGAACCGCGGAATCGTATCCAGCAGACATATTCTAAAATAATATCGCTTAACTCCACAATCAATAAAAAAGTGATAAATATGATTATATGTCGTATTCAGGAAGTTAATTATCCCGGTGTTTTTTTTAACACGGTCACCCACGGTTGACTGCGAGCTGTCAAATTTCGCTGAGTAACACAGTTGACACGTCTTACTTGATTCAAATGCACCGTATTAGAATCAAATAAGGCGTGTTAATAGTGCTACAATTTATTATTGTAGATAACCGCCGTATTTATGGAATTGCTCCGAGTTATATCTGTGTTATTTTGAAGCAATAAAAATAACAGAAATGTGTTACTTTGTTAACTATTTAGAATAGCTCCCTGTTTTTATATGATGGAACTAAATCTCATTTGATTTTTCTACTAGAATCGAACTTGGAAGCTTGGAACAGAACCTTTACAAATAGGGTTTCTAATAGCTCTGGTTGTGTGTAGATACCTACTGTCCTTCCTCATCACGACTACCAGCATCACACTCATTCATGAAGATTCTCAATATATTTCTTTCGAAGATGTCCATCTTCCTCTCATATTTTTTGACAAGGTCCACCATTCCGATGCGTAGGTCAGTACGGATCTAATTAAAGTTGTGTATATTTGAATTGTAGTTTTCATATCGCTTTTATTTTCAAAACCTATATAGGTGGCCTCGCGGCTTAAGCGTTGGACTATAACGCCGTGGATCTCAGGTTCGAATCGTGGGTCTGGCAAGTACACAAAATATTGTTTTTCAATTTGTGAGTCAGGGTATGCACCTAATAGGTTGAGCAAGTGGCTGACATCCATTTCTCGTAAAAACAAAAATCTGTTAATACAAACCTCTACTCTGTGGAGGCCCATATGATCCTATTTGGATCGGACATGATCGAAAAAAAAATATATAGGTATGTACCTACTTATATTGGAGTTAATTTTATTATTAAGCAGATATCTATTCCTATCCTATATTACTTACTATACTATTATAGTAATAATATCAAATACACACAGGCAAAAGTTATTAACAAGCGATGCAGACTCCTTAATATGCAAAGTGGTGTCTGTGCCTTGTTAAGTTTCTTCGGGAAAATTCCAACCAAGCGTAAAATACTAAACATTACGCTTTCGAGATGACTCCTGCATCAATGTTAAAAAAAAATACAATCATATCAGGCTAGGTAAGTTAAATAAACAGGTGAAGTGTTTCCATACATAAACACGATGAAATTGTTATTCCGGAATCAAGACAACGCACCCCCAGACCTACACTGACGTAAGTCAAAATTTTGCTATTTTGAGTTATGAATGCAGTTCAACTACATTTATTTTTCTCTATCTCAGTAAAACACTGGCGTATCTCTAAAAAGGTTATTTAACGAGATATACCCCTAACTCCAGTGTTATTTTAAATAAATTGAGTCAAATATCGAGAAGAACACCCCAGTAACTCCGATACTCTTAAATGAATGCCACTAGAAAGATATATTTTTTTCCAATTCTACAAAAAAAAAAATGGACATTGTAAAGGCATTAGACACTAAATTAAGTAGGTACCATAAACATGGTTCAAAAAGTTTGTTTCGGCTCTCCTGGAAAATGGCTGATTTTGACTTACGTCAGTGTAGGTCTGGAGGTGCGACAATATGGTATTATCTGCAAATGATATTGATATTCATAAATGATAATGATTCGTCCTCCGTATAATCGACCTATTGGCAATAATATGCTTGCATTAGACCCGATCTATTAAGAAAATTTAAAATTAAATTGGTCATTTTCAGTCAAAAACAATCGCTCGACCATATTAATATGTACCTACATCAGTTAATAATTATTCAGTTCTCAAAGTGCTTACCTAATATTAAATAGAATCACTCCACTCACAAGGAGACTCTCACATACATAATCTCGATATTGAATTGGACACGCTTTGTAGAATAAATTATTCACCTGTATTTATCTCATTACGAAATAATTAAATTTGACTCTGCAATCGGAAAATCCTTTACGAGGAACCTTTTATTTTTTCATGCTGCCTCCTGACTTACTACACGAATAGGTACCACCCCTTATTTAAGATATTTTGATAATAATCACTGATTGGCAACTCAATCGGCGCACAAGTCTTTTGGGATTTCCTTTCCACATTATGACTGGCTCAGGCGACATATTAAGATGGCGGCGGTATTATGCCTCCATGAAAATATATAACAGCATAACTATATGTTTAGATAACTAAACATAGACTTTAATTATCATGTTAGTATTCAAGTTAGTATATTACTGTAGCGGAACTTCAAATACCTACATAGGTACATATCGTAAAAATTAAAAGTAGGTAAGTTCCAAATTATCTAATTGGGGTCCAATTAGAAAAAAAAATCGTTAATGATTTATTCTTGATTTTCTAAGGCAGCGGAAAGGGAGGGGACAAAATTTAAGGTGCAGTGCGTAAGGCGCTGGCCTATCACCCGAGAGTTCTGGGTTAGATTCCCGGTGAGGCCACAATATGTATGTGATTTTCTCAAAGCCTGGGTGTTTGTGATTGTCCAAAATTACTAACAATCACCTTGTACGAAAAAGCAAGGACATGGTTATTAATAATTCTAAAAAAAAAAGCCTGCACCACTGAAATTACTCAATCTATTACTTATAGCTTCTAATTGCGTCAACGGTGGACCCCGAACGTTTCCGGATACATTCCCCATACCCAGACACCCCGACTCGAAACCCTCCCCCTTGTGTGCGCACCTGCTGCAGGATCTTGCGTAATATAGTTTCATCACTGGTAGGTAGGTAGGTATATTATGAGATGCGTATCTCTGTCTAACATCTACTCTGCCTTCTGGTAACCCTAATTAGTAGGCACGTGGAGGTTGTGATCAAGAATTCTCGTTCACGTTTCTCGAGAATTTTTTAATGAGATTCTCAAGAATTCGAAGATTTTTTTATCACGTCATAGGTACCTACGTATAGATACACATATAGAATATTAAATATAGGAACCTAAGTCGGTATAGGTGCCTACATCCTACTTGTAACTAACTAACAATGTAAATGTGAACAAATATTATTTATAGATAATGTATAGTATAGTAATTTAGGTAGGTGCTTAGCAAATTTTTGAAAATCGTAAAATTACAAATATGTCGAGTAAAACTCGTTTCTATCAAAAATTACTTGATTTCTCTAAATAGCATTTGATATTTTATGTTGAAAGAAGAAATTCGGCTGCTCGACTTTTATAGACTGCAATTAGGTACAAAAAAAATATCTTCAATAATTCTCAATACCTACTTAATCTCGTAATAACCTTTTAGGCACTCGTCTACCATAGTAGTGGCATATCCCACCATTTGTGATGCATGAAAATATACAAAATGCCGCATTTCGTTTGATGATACGAAAAATAGTTCGTAAAAATTAAAATTAAAAAACAGCGCTGTTAAAAAAGTTAACATCGTGAAATAAGTACAATGAAGTATTTGTAAAACCAATTCTGTGGTTGCGCAACTGTCGCTGTTCAATCCCCCTCGTGAATTGATGGCCTGTTCTCAAACTTTGTGTTTTATTAATTTAACACCTATTTATTTTAGATTTAGCGCGCGTGAAGAGGAAGTAGGTAGCTGATATTACTTTTTATTAAAAGTTTCGATTCCCATGTATCGGAGTATCGATCAAAAAGTATTTATTGATACTCACAAGCGTCTGTATAAAATGATGCTGCGCATCTATTCGAATGCATGGAATACTAATAATTATTTCTATTCTTTACACAAGGCGGCTATCGGCCGCTATCGGCAGCAATCGAGTGTACTTTTATATCGAAGTATTAGCACTTATTGTATAAATTATAATACGTTTGTTGTAATTGTTACAATACGTGCCATGTTTTAACAGTACCTATCTTGGGTGTGCTAAATTTTAGAGCGAGATAGACAGTTTTGACCATTTAGCTAACTTATTGTAACAATTATAATACTTCGATACAAACTACCCTCGATAGCTGTCGATAGCAGTCTTGTGTACCTATAGAATAAATGCGCTGGTCCGCCAGGGATTTATTTCTGAAAAAAATTGCAAAATCAGTATCGCGAAAGAATGAAAGTAGGTAGGTATCTATAGATACGTCTTTGACGCCCCAATGTATTTACAAGGCATTTTAAGAATGATAATAAAGCGGATTCAATAATAAATTAATAACGTATAGTTGGAGAATCGTGTGTATAGGCAATTGTAGCTAATTATCCACTTCCCGCCTCACCTGACGGAATCGTCCACTTCTCATTTATGTTCCTACTTATCTACCTGAGCTTAAATATTCCGTTCACTACATGTATTTACACATATGATTTTAATCAAACTCAGCTATAAGTTTTAAAAAGGTGTGGTAGGTAATTAAGTACCAACGAGTCCACGACAATTATAAAATTTTATTTTGTAATGTGAAAAATATTTTCAGACCCAATTAGATTACCTAGGTACCATAAAAATTCCAACTATCAATTTTGTAAATATTTACGTAAATATAAGTATATATATAATATATATCAGTATCAAATACTAGTTACCAAATAATTATTTAGCGTTTTGGCGTATATAATATAATGTTAAAGATAATCAAACAAGTTGTTTTATTCGAATGTATAAAATTATCGGGCAGTAATTGAATTCAATTTCCATCTAAAATATACGACATCACCTAGCAAAAAAAATATAAATTCCAAACGTTAATACCTTTATAGGTAAATCACTATACAGTGACATCGTAGGCAATTCGCGGCTATATTGGAATTATTTGCTGCAATGCCTGTTTCAATGTTAGAAAACCATACCACTACAATTATTGCAAGCTGCTTTTATCGTACCAATGGTGCCACTCTATACTGATTTACCTATACGTTTCCAGCAAGCGGGACTGCCGATGTGTTGAGAACTGAAGAATTCCGAATATAATGCGACGTAAAAAAACGGGTTGCTAAAAGTTCAGTATTTCTACTGATATTTTGATTTCTTTTATAGTGTTAACTGTCAATTCATGGTGGAACTGCATTGTATTATTTAATTAAATAAAACACAATTTTATAGTACTTATTAATTAATAAAGTGGAATGTATCTACTATAAAATAGTGTTTTATTTAATTAAACAAATAATTAATCAAATAATACTGATATTTTGGTAAAAAAATAAGATAAGTATTTTTTTCGAATATTTTTTATGGCATATAATGTATCTTACTAAATTTATTATGCTACTTCAAAACCAAATTCGCATGTGAAATAGTTTTTAATAAATTCATATTATAGATACCTACCTAGTTCTATTTATGTCCCTACATACTCATCATTTATTACAGTAGAACAAACTGAATCCCTGGTAGTGCCCTGGTACTCTTAAGTAATTACTGTTTGTTTTGATGGCATATTTTCCGTGAAACCACTGACACATTATACCTAAGTAAGAAAGGAACTCGTCGTATCTAATAATAACAAAACTCATTTTATATGTACATTTTATGGTCTTCAGGTTGTTCTGGTGAGTTCCATCACAAACTCTCACCGAACAGTAAGTTGTCATTTTTTTTATTTTAGGTAGAGTACGTGAATACTCGTCACATGTGCGCGTCCGTCTCACTCGCCCCGCTATGTCTCTCCCTGTCTGTTGGACACGCTACTTACCAGTTAGTTTAAGTATTCCATACCTTAAATACAAATTAATTGACATACGTATTTTTATGGTGCAAGGACTTTATTAAAAGCACCCTCTAAATTAATAGACAGTGATTCGGGAACTTTATTCGAATGGGAAATATTGATTTTTAAAAAACCATACTTTACTTGGATATACACAGAAAGAAATTATATTACCTAGTATGCTCTATATTCACAAACAATTAAAGTCATTGACATTGGGCAGTTTATACTAGGTATGAGTTGTGACTGCCTTGAGAAATGCAAACAAATACCTATACTATAGTCACTCCAGTTATATTTCATCGTAAAGTGCGATTTATAAGTTTTGAGAAAATCGTGATTCAATATTGAATCTAAATATAACTATACGATATATATAGAAAGTTGGCAACCAAAATAATAATACATAGACTATATTTATCCGGTTTTGTATTTTTGGTATGGACAATCGAATTAAGGAGATTCGAATTGATAGAAAGTATTTGATGAGGATTTCAGATAAAATATTGTAATATTTCGCGGCGCATGCTATTGGGACAGCTGCACTAAATCATCGGCAGTAGGGATTCCAATCCCGGGACCCCGAACTATTTTCGATACCTATGAATCCCGGGATTGGTAAACATAATCCCGAAACTTTCAGGATTGATTTTTTTTATCAATTTTTATGGACAATAAAATAAAAACGAAAATATAACAGAAAAAATACCTTTAATAACAAATTTACAATAACATTAGAAATAAACTGAGTTTGAATGAAGTTTGATTTATTAGCCATGTGTAAGTTGCCAATTCATTTTATTTTTTCACATAAATTTAATAAAAATGATAAAGATTGGAAAAAACAATGCTTCGCACTTTTAACACAGTAATTACAGTAAATCGTATAGATTTGTAAATAGTTTAACACACATTAAAATTCCAGATAATATGTACGATGCAGGTAACATCCGTAAAATGAATTTGAGAAATAGAATAAATAAATCAAGAAACATTTATTTAGACGTTTCAGCCATTTACATCTAAGCTGTCTTCTTTTTATAGAAAGTTAACCATTGCACACTACCAGAAAATGCTATTCTGGAGATTACTTTGGGCATATTATTCAGAATAATGTTTTAATTACTTGAATCTGTAAATTTTTTTCAACACAATATGTTATTTTTTATTTTAATTGAAATTGTATTTTATTTGTTATCTTTTCATAAATAAATAAAACTGTTTTACATTCACATTATTTTTTATATTACAATATTATTTACTCTTTTAAACCTATGCATTTTCAAGATTGAACGTACACAATATTTAATAATACATGTCATAACCTACTACAAATTATACTAGATTATTTTTGACCGATTTTATCAATGTTATTTGTATATATAAATTTTTTATATTAGCTATGGAAAAAAATGCCAATCCCGGGATTGTCAAATTGTAATCTCGAAATCCCGCCCGGGATCGAAATTTTGGCTCGGGATTGGATTCCCTAATCGGTAGATATGGCACGTAGCAAATTCCATCTATACGTCAAACAAACCCATCGCCAACACTGCAGGATGTTGCCATAATATTTTTCTACTTTGTGTACGACGTACGTAATAAAACATGAATAAAGGTAGTAATATGATGTTGAAAGCGCGGGAATTTTGAAATAAATAAAATTAAACTTGACCTGTTTAGGACGTATGTCAAACAATAATTATTCTGACCGCAATAACGCATCGGAATATCATAAATAACAGTTGTAACATAGGTTGTTACAACTGTTATTTATGATATTCATGATATATTGTTCATGATTATGATATTCATGATATATATCATGATATATGTTATTTATGATATATTATATAATAATATTATGTTTCAAATTATTACAATATCCGCGATAGTTACCAATTTCTTGCATAGGTATTTAATTTTATTTAGATTGAACTGATAGTAAATCGTATCCCTTGCTTGTGATGCCGTTTTAAAGCGAAGGCATCTAATAGTTAGTGTTTGGAGTCCTCGAGTGGGCAGACACGCCACGACAGTCAAGAAGCGTGAAAGTTGAAGATTTTTCCCCCTTGCTGGGCAGGAACGATCGACTGACAACGTGTATGAGCTAACTGACGTATGCATAGGAAACAAAGTACGTATGTTAAATACATAGTCATTAAAAAATATCTATTCAAATAGCTATGTTACTGGGTGATGAAAAAATATCATGCTCTACAATAATTGCAATATGAAACCTTGTATTTGATTTGGTATGCGTAGATGATATTTCCAACAATAAAGACGTAAGAACGATACGACATTACAGAATGACGTAAGTACACTTTCCTACAAAAAATGTATAATTATTATTTGTCAAATTTGGTGAAAAAACACAAAAGCACGTGTACCTACCTCATGACCCCCATATCCTGAAGCGGGCCTCAAGGCTATGATCTCTGACACCCCCCTACCTATCGCTAAGGTTAAAATAAATGTGACGTTTTACAGTAGCGTTTTCCAAATGGTGTTCACGGTAAAATTAAGGGTATTTAGTGTATTTTTAATACTTACGTCCACTTAAATTATGGAGTTATCGAGTAACGACACATAATTGAAAATTGCATAAGTAACACAATCATATATTTTAAATAATAACTAATATTGAAGAAAGCAGCATTGAAGGCGACTTTTTTTTACTATTAGAGCAAATTTATGATGTGTGTTTATCTCACTTATCTGATCGACTAGCCACGCCGGGCCCCCCATGAGTCCGGCCCTCCAGGCTAGAGCCCTATCAGCCCCAACCCCCCTTGTGGGGGCCATGACCTATCTACTAGCCGAAACTCATTGCATGGTAGAGTATAGATCAAATCAAATCAAATTTATTTAATGAACATAACAAATTACAAATTCAAAGCGTTCACGACATGACATAAAATAAGTGTTAACATTTTTTTTTTAATATTTTTTTAAAAGTAGAGTAGATATATGCTTCATAACTTTGCATTCCGGCTCTAGGATGAAAATGTTGCAATGTATTCTACAAATACTTTTTTAATATATTATCTATTTATTCAATTATTACTACATAGGTATATTATTAATACAAGTGAATATCGTTTGATCTAATTGTATGCGAGATAATCAGGCAAAGAGGCGTATCAGTGTAGTAAAAAGTACAAAAGTTATAAAACGTATACCTACTCTAAGTGCAGTCTGGACAGTTCATACCGTAAAAAATTGCCCAGTTTAATCAACACATCATTTCACGAGACAACACGTCGCTACTTCTGATGAAAGAATAAAAAAAAATCCGCAAACACGACTACCTTGCTTGTTCATGAGACCATTTTTATAATATGCTTTTTATCCACGCATAATACAAAAGAACACAATACGGTTATAAAAACATTTAAAATGTTTATATATTGTTTTAATAATCTAATAGTTGGTATTTCTTTGCAGGCAGATATGTGGATGTGTACTGTAGTAAAAAAATAATTAAACATTGAACTTGCGCAGACGTGATTTCTTCTAGTGCGCAGCAATTCGGCAGGGTATTTTTTATATTACTTTATTAAGGAAAATAAACAATTACATTGATTATAAATGTGTAGGTATAAAAATAGAATGTTGCAACCAACAAAGCTTCCATATACCTACTTATTATAAATTATAACAATATATTAAAGCCTAGCAATAATAATAAAATATAAAAAAATCAGAGAAGAAAACTAGAAAAAAATATTGAATAATTATAAACGAAGGGGTAATATTTGTATTAAGTAGGTATATTGAAATTTAAACATTAGGTATAGGTATGTGCAATGTAAAAGAGAACAGAAAAAAATAAAAAGATAATAATAAGGAAAGAGTACATAAAGACATAGGTACGTACGAGTATAAGAAACTATTTTTTTTCAACGAATAAATAGTTTATTAAACTATTAATAGGTGCAATTATGTTATACCTTATTACTTACTAAAATTAGGAGAGAACTTGACATCATTAATTACATTGACATCCGCAATTAGGGTGTTAGGTACAATTATGCAATTAGTTGACAGTAAGGCAATTGATACATTGATTTAAAATACATAAGCCGGCTGCCAAAATTAACGCAATTTATGAACCACTTCAAAAACGTAAAATCTGCTAGTCAAATTCTTTGAAATTAGATAGGAGGCACATAGTTTAGGGTTTAAGTCCCGCTATTTGATCTAGATTCTAGATACATGTTATCAGTTGCCAGCCCAATGGTTTTGAATATATTATAAACTTTTAACATTGTCGCAGTAGCTTTACAATTCTTTTTTGAAAAGTGGATCTTGTGCGTTTTTCTTTCGTAAGTATTCCCGGCTTATTATGTAGGTAGATACATCAGCATAACAGCAAATAACTACTGATATAAGATAACTAACTATAGTCAGTAATTTAATTAATACCTGGTATTGATAGCTTGATGGATGTAACTTTATTATTTTCACACATGCAATACTCAAATATAAATTAATAGTAGAGAGGTACCTACTTGGTACTTATATATTAAACATTCTGAATTATAAGAAGATCTAAGTAGTTATTTAAAATAACTAAATCGAGCATAATTCATTTTTAGCTGAATAGCTAAATAAAGAAACCATGAGTGCGCCGCAAGTACCTAACTTCTTTTTTTTTGACCATGTCCGATTCTGATAAGTTCATATGGGGGCCTCTACAGAATGGAGATTTGTATTAAAAGATTTTGTTTTTACGAGAAATGAATGTTAGCCACTTGCTCAACCTATCAGGTTCATACTCTAACTTCTAACTGTAACTCGCAAATTGAAAAGTAGTTTGTGTACTCGCTAGACCCAGGATTCAAACCTGGGACCCACGACGTTGTAAACTTTTTTTACCATCTGTGAAACAAACTCTTATAGCACCTGTCCTGATCCAGATTTCCCTCTGATTAGCGACGGACAAAACATCGAGAGCGTCGACAGCTTCAAGTACCTGGGGTTACACTCACGGGAGATGGCATTTTCCAGAAAGAGCTCGCTATCCGAATGGGAATGGCTGGAGCAACATTCAATTCGATGCGGAATGTCTGGGACTCACGATTTTACTCGGTCAAAACCAAATGCCGCCTATTCGACGCTTGCATTCTGACGGTGCTGCTTTATGGTAGCGAATCATGGCACCTTACGAAGGCTCAGAGCAACCGTATACTGAGGTTCGAAAACAGATGTTTGCGGCAAATACTGGGTGTGCGGTGGTATGACTTTAGGAGCAACGAGGAGATAAGAGAACGCACCAAGCAGCCTCTCAGCACACTGAAAGTGATGAGGCGACGTTGGACCGGGCTCAGCCACGTGCTGCGGATGCCAGAAGAGAACTTCTACCTGGCTTGCCTGTTCTTCAAGCCGACCGGATTCCGGCGTCCGCTAAATACAATCTACAGAGTGTATACGGCGGATACAGGATGCTGGTTTGACCTGGAATGAAGCAAGAAGACTGGCGAGCGACAGGGATTCTTGGAGGCGCCACGTGGTGTCCATATGCTCCAGTTAAAGGGCGGATATGGCCAAAGAAGAAGAAGAAAAAGAAGAAACAAACTTATGAGACAAATTGTTTTTATTCAAACATATTACTTTTGTGGCTCAATTAATTTTCTGATGCCCTATCATACTAACAAATTAATGAAATAATGTTTGCAGAAAAGCATAATGACTATGATACCAAACTGGCCCATCCTATTGAGACTTTTAAATAATGCTTTTCGGTGATGACGTGATGAATTAGTTCCAGATCGGAGATTTTTAGCACAAAAATAAGATAATACATAAGTACGTAGGTAGGTACCTAATGTTTATATATTTCACGTTAACTCTTCGATTTGCCGCCCTGTGATAAGCGTCGTACATAATATATCTCATGTACCTAATTGAATAAAATATATTTTTAAAAAATCATTTAAAATGTATTTTTTCGGACTATCGCCGCCCCCGTATTTCACACCCTCAACACCCCCGCTTGGCTCGCCATTCGATAGCTATACTTACTAAACTTATTATCATAATATAATCGATGAGGAAAACACCATGCCCTATAAAATGCATCTTACACAGACAAGAATCAATTAAACCTAGACTCCCATAAACGGTAAACGAATGATCTTAGCACTGAAGCGCTGGCTAAGTTTTCTAATTACATTCCTATAAATATAAACATAAACCAACGGAAATCTCAAAAAGCAGATCCGCAACGGCAGATAGGCCAGCTATTAATTACATTTGTAGAAAATCTCCATTAGCAAACGTCTTTCTTAGTTAGTCCAAAAGAAGACAACTGGTTAATTTGCCATAATTGATTCACATCAGATTGTTCTCCCACGAACTCAGTTTTATTCTATTCTGTACATATTGTACTATTGTCTGATGAAGATGGCTTTTCCAGGGCCGAACGCAAGAGTTATTCTATATACTTTATAGGTACTTATCGTAACAACAAAACATTGCAGTTAAACGACCCGGGTCAATTATGATTATAAATACCCGCGTATATTAAGGTTAAATTCTGGATAGTCAATTTCGTTATCAAAATCATCATCATTGGTTAAGGTCGATCGACTGCTAGATTAATAACTCATGTAGTGCTAACACCGCGACTGGCGCGTTTGGAGTCGTTGGCCATTCGATATAATTAACTAATATCTCTATAGCTCCTTCCACTCTACTCGGTCCATAATTCTTCGCTGTCATGTATATATGTATATCATTTTTTTTTCATTAAACTAACGCGATTAGGCTTTAGAGGATCCTTTATTTGTTTAATGGCATTCAGTTACCAGTATACGACGGAAACTGGCCAGCGGTTGTCCACTCGCCGAGTGACATATCCAGACCACTGCCATGTCATCAGCTTAGCGACGTCCATCACATCGTGTACTCTTGGCTTCTTCCGTATGAATTGATTTATAAGTTGTGAATTTATCAATGATTTTACAGCAATAGCATTGAAAGAGGTAACTCTAGACGATTTTTCTATTTATTATATAGATGGCGGATGTAGATGGGGTCACCTTAAGTATTGGTGCGGCCCTGTAGTTTCAGTGTGTATAGTATTAATAATATAATGCGCGCGTTCGCAAAATTCTCACAATAAAACAAAAAGCCGTGTACACTTTGATGATAATTAAAAACTTGAAGATATCTCTCTCTCTTTACGGGAAACAAATGAACACCACTTACCGAGGGAACGATTTACTTTTTTCATCCTCGACTGACGCGACTAGTCGTGACGTCGGAAAACTGTGAACTCCTGAAGATTCATATAGGCCATATAGGACAAAAAATAACATTTAACACAATTACCTATATTTATGTATATACGGACATATCTTTCACTGATTATATGTTTAATATATGGGATCATAAATAACGCCCACGTACACAGATTTGGAGCGTATCTATCTACATCGATTCACAGATATATAATTTATATTTTTATACTGGGTGGTGATAACAGAGCTTTCAAAGTTTCAATCTCTTAATTCTCGTTTTGAAAATAAATGGCCTATTGTAAGTTTTTAGTTTCTTCATTGTTAAGAATCGTGACTCTTTGTGAATGTCCTACGCATGACCCCCACATCCTGAAGCGGGCCCCCAGGCTAGGATCTTTGGCGGTGTGACGCTCCACAGCAGGTGTACCAAATGGTGTACGCGATAAAATTAATGTGTATATTTAGTGTTTTTTGTATATTTAAATACATCCATTAGAATTATGGAGTTGTCGAGCATCGATATACAATTAAAAATTAATTCGTACAATCACATAATTTTAAATAATAATAATATTGAAGAACAATAGCGCCGCAGGCGACTTTTTTACTATTAGAGGGAATTTGTGATGTGTATTTATATCACTTATCTGGTTGACTCGCCACGCCGGGCCCCCAGGCTAGAGCACTGTCAGCCCCCCCTTTGTGGGGCCATGGTCCTACGTAAAAGGTAGGAAACTTTTTCATGATAGAAAACCGCATTCATGAAACTCAATTATAATATGCTCTTCAAAATAGGTATACAATATTTAGTAAAAATTCAACTACTTAAGTACTTCGTACTAGCTTAAAAAATGCCATTATTTCATGCTTCATTCAAAATGCCCCAATTAGTGGCATATAGGTATGACCGCACGTTCCCAACCTTTATCTTGCCATGTACAGTGACATCCCTAGGCAAAATCCCACCTTTAAAAAGACTTAGAATACCGTTTTATTTTTAGTTTCAAATTTCAAATTGTTTACAAAGTCGTTAGGTCAATACTTACGGCATAAATATTTTATTATGTATTTTCATCTACCTACCTTAAACAGACAAATAAACAAAAAATCTTAAAAATTGACCCTACACACCATCTGCTAAGAATTAGAGCTTTTTCACAAGCCCTACTCTCAAAAAGTGGTGGTATTAGGTAGGTAGAGGTGAATTTAATATATAAGACGGTCAATAACACCAACATTATATTTGTTATCTGATAGAATTTGCTTTATATGGTTACCAATTGGCCGATATAAATAATCAGTATTATCAGTTGCCCTAGTAAAAGAGAGATCCAGAAACATAGAGTAGCACAACGTGGTATGGAGAGGTGCGTGCTGGGCATAACGCGAAAGGACAAACAGAGGAATGAGTGGATAAGAAAGCAGACAAGGGTTTGCGATGTAATAGAGTTTATTAAAAGCCTTAAATGGAGATGGGCTGGACACA
This sequence comes from Rhyacophila brunnea, assembly GCF_057557595.1. Classification (NCBI taxonomy): domain Eukaryota; kingdom Metazoa; phylum Arthropoda; class Insecta; order Trichoptera; family Rhyacophilidae; genus Rhyacophila; species Rhyacophila brunnea. The sequence goes on from NW_028232859.1 coordinate 7,296,353, forward strand.
TAGCTCGAAGAAAAGACAATCGTTTGACAAATCTAGTCATCCAGTGCTATCCAAGAAGTACAAAACATCCGCAAGGTAGACCTAGAGGCCGCTGGATCGATGAAATGATAAAGCTCTGCGGAACTACGTGGCAACGCAATGCATAGGACCGAGATAAGTGGAAGCAGCTTGAAGAGGCCTTCATCCAGCAGTGGATAGATTCTGGCTGATGATGATGATGATGATTATCAGTTATTTTAATTAAATTTTATTGTATATAATCTTTTAGTTTAAACTATTATTTTTGAGCACAAAAAGCTGCACAAAACCGTCTTATAAATTTGTACTGAGTCTACGTATAGGTCTGTGGCGCTTGAGTTAGACCCACCCTTATTAAAATGTTGCCTAAGCGATAAACCGCTATTACAATGTATCATAATAGGTACAGTACAATAATGGTTAGGTATATTGTCAGGATTTTTCATGCTTGAATTATTATTTAAATTTTAAGATTTCGATACTTTCTAATGAAGAGTCATCGTCTGTATCGTGGAAAATAGGTATAGGTATCTACATCTTAGATTTCCTTAATTCGCTGCCCCTGTGCAACACCTGCCTACGAGACGTCACTGTCAATTGGTATTATATATTAGGAATATATCTATAAGGAAATCAGTCGAATTATTGATAGGTGAGTACAAGCATAGTATTAAATGGAGATACCTACACGATAGTGATGGATATCGTCAGGGAATGGTGAAGAAGATGACGAATAAGAAAATTTATTAAGATAACTAAAAAATTAACACGTCACGCGCTATGTCTCCCATTATACAAGCTAATATTATTATTTTTATATCTTAGCATAAAATCACCGCATTCGGGTAAACACCTTACAAACTGTTTGCAAGAATATACCTCGCGTCTCCCTCCCTCTCACAATGAAGTCTTCTCAATTACATCTCCCATCTCTCTCGCGCGTTGTGTTCCTCCATAATAGCGAGTTAGTATTTTTAATTGCTGCTAACGGTTGGGAAATTTTTATTGCTTGCTCTTTAACCCATTAACTGCCGGAAGATCATTGATTTCGTTTACACCACTACATACATACACCCATGGCGTAGCCGTAGGTTGAAAATTGAAAATTACTAATACTCATGTCTGCTTCTATTAATTCATAAATAGGTGTAAAAACATCGCTAAACAAAGTTCAAGTATATACCATCTTCATAGCTCAAAAAGATACTAGATTTTATACGAGGTTCGAGAAACGAAATCGAGTCAATGGAATTAATGAGGTATGGGTAAATTACTGAAATCATTTGTCAAACCAATTTTTAGTTATGTCCTGGTTCCTACAACAGCTATAAAGTTGGATAGTTAAATAATAAATGCGATATAACAGAGATTCTTAAACTTATTTGACCCACTGCCCCATTTTCAGAAAAACAATATTCAACACCCTCCGGAAATCTACTTCATGCAGTGACAAATTAGCGTTTTTTTAATTATTATGGAACATACCTAATAAAGAAAAATGTTGTTGTATATAAGATGCCTTGATACTTATACTAAATTATTAAAAATAATATATTAAAATCAACCATTGTAACATTCGCATTTATCATACAAAATTAGGATAATAAAACATAATTAAAATAAAAACAACATTAGAATAATCCGAACGAGAAGGGTGAACAACGTTGCTACGACATGTTCGGCTCCTTTATTTGTCAGCAGCATTCTTAAAACACCGCGATTATTTATTTATCTATTTGCAGTCAGTTTCTTTGTTAGTTAAACTTTTCCTATAGTTAATAATCTTTTTTGTATATTTATTTGTCAAATATAAATCACTACAAATTCAACTGTATGTATATTAAGCAACACAACAATTTGTTTACTTCCTATTTACCTACTTCCCTATTTAACACCACCATTGCTTACAATGCTATTAACTCCAGCGTCCCCATGGTGACGATATCACTGACTTTGTGAAACACTGCAATATATGGATGATTTGTGTATCGGAGATAGGGTTTCCCGCCATATTTAACCGGGATCATCCCGGAAATGAAGAACCTGTTCCTGAATACATGTCAGAACGAAACGTAGCAACTGGCAAACGTCTAAAAATGTTCAGGAGAGAGGTAAATTTCGTGGATTTTATTATTTGAGGGAAAGCCTTACGCGATATCCAATCGTAGGTGTTTCGATGCGTAATTAAAATGTGTATTTTTCATCAATTTCACGTTTGATTATCACAAAATATAATTTTAAATACCATTTAATAATAACAATATCGTCTTGCGTCTCAGCCAATAGATATTTAGATAGATTTGTATCTACATATTATTAGCTATTATTTGATGATGTAACTAACAAATATAATGGCCAATAAAAAACTGCTAGCCATATTATTATTCGTTTCCTAAAACATTACCAAATTTAAATCGATTGGTTTATCTGCCATTAATTTTAATATACAGGTAGGTCTACACAGTCATACTTACAATTTTCAGTACTTATACACATATATTTTAATAACACAGTAAAATAAAAACGGCATCTGACGACTTGTTTCAGAGTTGTTGAAACAATTTGAAAACAGAATCAAATATGATCGAAATGTGTATGAAATTTTATATAGGAAATATATTTTGTGGTCTTTGGTAAATTGCTAATTTGGATAAAGGTATACCTTTATTAAATTTTATTTCGTTTGATCAATTGAAACTATTGAAATAATGATATATATATATTATGGCTAGTTTCATACATTTATACATTGTAGTTTCTTTTATCGGTTTTTGTAAGCCGAAAGTACTCTAATAAAATAAAATTAAACATAAGTATATTTAAATTAAACGAATTTATATTTATTTATTTATAAATGAAGCATGCACATAATATGAAAGAAAATATATAAAATACAACAGTAAAATAGAGCACTTCGCTACAATTTTAAATAAAAAAGAATAAGTATAATACTTTAAATCATCATATCAAATTATGAAATCAAGTTGATTGGGTAGTCACCAGAATTAATACAGTGCTACAGTCGTCAGTGCCTGATCGGAAGTATTAAACAATATGTCAATAATTGAAGAATTATTCGAAATAGAATGAATCCCTGGTATTGACTTTCAAAAAAATTAACGCGAAAAGGGTCGCAAATAAATAACACGTAGTTCTGCAATTATCATACATTGACAAAGATAATATCGCAAAATATGCATTTTTTCTAAAACAAATATTTCTCAATTGCAAACGACAATAGAAAGTTTTACCAAATATACTAATACCTACGCATTAAATTAAATGTATAGTGTGCATGTTGAATTATAAAAAGAACAATGCCATTGTCACGAATAGCAGAGTCGATAGTTTAAAATACAGGCTACACGTCATCATGATGTGTTAATATTGAGACTCACTCTTACCCTGAAGGTATAGTGGTTCTCACGTGAAATTTAACGGTGGTCGCACAATTGACATTGACAGTTCTATGGAAACGTCTGGTGGCCGCACCAAGTTTAATTTTTGGTGTGAGTATTTGTCTTTTTTATGAAGTCCATTCCACTGAATGATCTTTCACAGTATACAGTAGTAGGAATAATTGATAAAGCAATTAATGCCAATTATTTGAATTGACTTGATTATCGGTCAACGTATAACTTCGACCAAAATTTTTCAACCGTGGTATGTATTATTATAAATGGTTATTAAGTACTTGGTCATGACATGACTCATTTCCAATGATGCATATTTAACGTTAGCCCAGGCAATTAAATTAAATACTGAAATTGATGTCGGTGGCCGCAGAAAATCCTCTGGTGGCCGCACATGAGAACCACTGAGCTATACTATATGAGCGATCTACGCACTATAGATCTGACATGGCTTGGCGCTGGACCGAAAGAAATGTCTTAGATATTTTGCTTGACCTATTCTCCGATGCTTTAGTGTGCCAGTTTGGAGTAAACAAGTAAATAAAACCACCGTGATCAAGACTGCGGGCCATAATTTTTGTCCCCTGTCGCATGTGTATGTATGATGTAGAAACGTGACCCTAGACAGAATCACGTAGCCAAACCTTTTCATTAGTCCCTCATTGTGAGTCGTCATTAAATTGGCATTATTAAATTTCGTATCGGCTCTTCGGACATTAAATTATTTTATTAAATTGAGCGACTGTCATTATCGAACCTGCGCTCATCTGCACCGCAACGCCCTGGAACAGGGGGTAAAATGAACCACGCAAAATATTGAAATTATTGTAATCAAACACACGTGTACCGAATATATATACCTAATATATCATATTATATTTATCTGCATATCCCAATGAGGGTTATAATGTAATCTTACGAATTTTCCTTTAAAGAGATTGTGATGTAATATTATCTATATGGGAGGCCGAAAAAGCGGTATAATTAATTAAATAAAATAACTTTCTTACTAATTAATTTATAATGCCCAACGTAGGTCAAAATGAAGCTTTTATGGTATTTTCAGAGCATAAGCCTGGACATTCCTGAAACGTTGTAGATAATCTATTAATTTTGAAGCCTTATTCTCCTTTATATATTTTTTAAACATTTGATGACTGCATAAAGTATTTTATCACATAAAATAGTATTCTTTTAAACCTCTCGATCTAATGTTTTAGAATATAGTTATATTTCAGTACACCCATGTGCAGTGGTGTAAAGATTTTTTAGATTTATTAATTTTAAACGCATTTATAAAACCATTAGTAAAATTTATGTTGACATTATTATAGTGAAATATTTACGATAAAAAATTATATTTATAATCTCTGTGATCCCAAATTTGACAAGAATTAGGCATTTTATTATTCAAAAAATGGGCACGATTAACACATTTGTAGATAATTCTAAAGATACTGATTATAAGCTATGTCATTGACCATCCAAATGTGATAAAACATTAAATCAAGCCATATCTATCAAATATCTGATAATAATGGCAGCGTTTTATCGGATATTTGATACCAATCAATATCAAATTAATGTACTTATTGAATCTAATAAAATTGGAACAATAATGCCTGAAAAGCTCCACAAATAGCGCGTATTTTTTAATCTCAATGCTATACGGCCGTCTCTCTTCGGTAAGATAGCTCACGGTGATAATATAATAGGTACGTGGAATTTACATGACAACCAATATTGAATATTCAATTTACGAGAATTTGTAAGAAATTGTTATAATTTAATAATAATTACATGATTAGTTTGAACTGTTTAAGAGCCCCTTTGAAATATTCTGACAAATCGATAGCGTAATCTGCGAAAATGTGGCAGTGGATACCTACACTGTTTCTATAATAATATAAATTATTACATTATAGGTACTGCTGAAAAATAGAATTCTAACAAATAAATGCTGTTCATAATACTTGAATAATTATTATTAGTCCGTTGTTTTTTCAATGTGTTTGGACCCAGAGCATTGACTTAATCGGTTTAACAAATGGCTAACATTCACATCTCGTTTAAATAAAAATCTGTTAATACTACCTCCAGTCTTTGGAGACTCATATGCTCCGCCTATGAGCAAACATGGTTACCTATTATATAATTCGATTAGTACCTTTCTTAGAGGTCTTTCCAACTCACATCGAATCACTAAATGTGAAAGTACGAAAAAATTGTCAGTTCGTATCCGAAGAGTGATAGAAATACTTGTGCCAGTTTGCGCAATAATAATTATGTCATTATGGGGCCCGTTCAAACATCAAAATCGTCTTACAAAAGAGTAAAGATATAATATCATTGCTTCGAGGCGGCGCGTAAAGATCACCGGTCTATCGTGATCGGAGACTTTTTGAGTTCAAATCGAACCTGAGTATCTGTAAGTTGTACTAGTAATGATGCGCTTATCTGCCCATAGTTCCACACTTAATGTTCCCATTTATCTATTTATTTATTTATTATGTTACTCTTCGATTGTCGGACTGTGACGGCTCGGGGAAGAATGGGCAAAGTCATAATATATTTAACATTTAAATAACAATACAATAATGTATTTTTTTTTTAATAACACTGTCAGTGACGTCCCGTGGAGGTAGGCAGATTGAGCGTCGCTTGGGGGCAGCAGTTACTCGAAGGGCGGCGAATCGAGGAAAATCATTTGGAATATATAGAAATAGCTACGTAAACTTAGTAATAACGAAAATATCTTTACATTAAAGAATTCAGCTCACTGTTTTTCTCGGGTTCGCGATATCTAGTTTACTTCCAGTGTCATTCGACGTCCTTGGTGACCAGAAACGACACGTGCAAATTTGCGAATAATTAGTCTGATATTTTATTTGTAATGTACCCATACAACACATTTCTTAGATATTGGACTCATTAAATGATGATAAAAACAGTGACGTCCGTAGACAAAATGCCGCCCCTAAGCAGCGCCAATATGCCGCCCCATTTTTTATACAGTATTTTTATCATCCTCTCATGTCTCCAATATTTAAGAAATGTGTTGTATGGATACTTCACCTTTTGTATGGATACAACTTTGAAAACTGAGTGACTGGCAAAAATATATGGATACATTTATTAGGTTAGTATGTACCTACCTATAATTAAAACATAATTCGCAAATCTGCACATGTCATTGCTTGTCATCAATGACGTGACGTCCAAGAACAACGGAAGTAAACTAGACATCGCGAACGAAAAAATTACATGTTAAACCTTTCATGTTAATTAATACATTTTGTTTCCAACCAGTGAGCTCATTTTTTTTATGAAAAGATATTCCCGTTATTACTAAGTTTAGGTACCCATGTCTATATACATATACCTAATGATTATCCTCGATTTTCCGACCTTCGAGCAACTGCCGCCCCCAAGCGACGCTCAATCTGCCTACCCCCACGGGACGTCACTGGATAAAAATAATGTATAAAAAAAATAAGGCGGCATTTTGAAGCTATCTAGGGGCGGCGTTTTATCTAGGGACGTCACTGAACACTGTCGACTGAGGGTACTTGATAAAATTCTAATTAAATTATAATTGATTTAAACTTTAGTGCTATTTCATTTGAGTCATCTTTTGCGATCCAGGATTCAACTTTCGGCATCTTCAGGCACTATCACGCATCAATATCTATTTAATACATACTGACACAGAATACAGTTAATTCTCGTTTATAGATATAAATAATTAATATAATAAAATATAGTGAATAGCAAGTATAAAAGTAGCGTTGAAAATTTTAAATGTTAATACATTCTTCAATTCATTCATTACTCATCACGGGTATATATTGTCTTATATTATATTGTCGTAGGTTTCGGGCTCGAATCCCGGTTCTAACAAATTCACTTTAATAACAATATTACTATGCATTCTGTGGCGTACACCGTGGTCTTATAATGTCCCGTGTTCACATAAGCCCCACTTCACGTAGATCACTCCTGTAGAATAAGTCGGCCACTGCGACAAAATAATAAAAAGATTTTTTTTATGTGACAAGTAGTAACGACTGCTAAATTCACCCCACTTCGGAGATTAGTCCGGGACTGACTTCTGACGGTCTTATAACCAGGAGTTGGTTGCAATTTAGCTAACAGTGTTATATTTTATGTTTCTATATAATATATTTCATTATCTTTAAGAATTGTAAAATATAACAGACTAGGTACTGACTGAGACAAAATATTCTTCCAAGAACACGTGGCACTTCAGGCACAACGGTTTCAGTTAAAGGAAAAGGCTATCGATATACAAGTGGGGATAACGATGAGATATCAGCATTTGCTGACCACCTGAAGTCGCAGATACAAGGAGTCCTAGTTTACTTTACTTTAAACTGTACGCTGACTGTAATTGTCTTCTGTATAATAGAAACCGTTCTCCACACTTTAATTCATGTTTACTGCACTCGCCATACCCCAGGCATAACAGTAGTTAAATAAAATGGGACGAGATAAAAAAAAATGTTTTTTTGATTAGTGTGCTTCTTCCCTATGTGGGTACAGGTTATCATTTTCTTTATCGATCGTAGGATCGTCGGGTTCAAGACGTGCATCCTACACAACATCGCCACGTAAAACCATACCAAATACATTTATTGTTCTTGTTATTATTATTATTTATAACAAATCGTCAACATTTTTATTAATATCACTTCATTTATTGAGACAATAATTTTATTTACGTAGGCTATTTTATAAGTAACATATTTAACGATAAATAGATAGTAACGTCCGTAATCAAAGTGCTGCCTTTGGGTAGACTTAGAATTATTGAATATACAGAATTTTGAAAAACACTTCTGAGAAAATATATTATAACCAATAGAAAAAATCTTTTTTAAAAAAGTATTTTTTGAATCGAACCTGCATCTCTTGGGTATACGCCCCATCCGCGCATTGTCCACTATGCTGCTTGAGTTGGAAGAGCGCTGATGAGCAGGTATTATAAAGGGCCAATAGTTAAAATTTGTCATAATTAGTATGTCACCTAGTAGCATAGTGGAAAATGCGCGGACGGGGCAGGGCGTAAATCCAAGAGATGCAGGTTCGATTCAAAAAATACTATTAAAATCTATTGGCTATAATATATTAAGTGTTTCTCAAAATTATGTATGTTCAATAATTAGAATGGTACATTCTTAAATCTTGTGAATTATTCGTTGAATAAAAGAAATATTTAATTAAAAATCATAATATAAAGCGGAAGTAATTCATTACTTATTACAATCGTTATATTTTTTTTATATACAATTAATAATAACCATATCCTTGCTTTTTCGTACAAGGTGGTTGTTAGTAATTTTAAACAATCACAAACACCCAGGCTTTGAGAAAATCATATACATATATTGTGTCTTCACTGGGATCGAACCCATGGAAGGTCAGCGCTTTACCCACTGCACCACGAGAGCCGTCTCACACAATCGATATATTCTATTTTATAACAATGGTTCCCAATATCTGTATCAGGTAGGTACGTCCGAGTGGTTATTATTTATTTATCATCGATCAAGGGGAAAACTCGTACAGCGGTCGAACGAATGCTTATTGGGATACAAATTAATTCCATTTCATATCTTCCTATCATTTTATTATTCTTACTTATGCCCGTTTCGAAACGAATAAAAAATAACAATAAATAAATACCTAAGTTCAGTGATCAGCGGTATTCAATGTTAGGGAACACTGAGTATAAATAATAACGTCTAATTTTATGTTTGATATTTTTTTGTTTTTATTCTGTGTCAGGAACATTCCTCGCCCACAACTCTGTAAAAATGTGACTGTTTTAGTTTGTGGTATTTTACGGATTTATTTCATTTTATCAGACTTGTTCTGTCTACATTTCCGCTAATTTTTAATGATGTTAAATTTTGTTACATAAATAGTGTGTTCATGGCCCCCACATCCTGAAGCGGGCTCCCAGAGCAGAATCTTTGGCGGCCCCCCCTACCTATCACAGGTTAAAAAGCAGTGTGACCCTCTTCAAAAGCGTTTTCCAAATGGTGTTCCAGGTAAAATTAAGGGTATTGTAATACTCACGAAGTAATATAGCGCCGCATGCGACTTTTTACCATTAGAGTAAATTATAATTAACATAAAATTGTGATGTGTGTTTATCTCACTTATAAGGTAGACGCATCACGCAGGACCCTCGAGCTAGAGCCATGTCAGCTCCCACCCTCTTTGTGGGCGCCATGAGTGTGTTTTAGACAGCTCAGATAAATGTAAAACAATCTATAAAAAAGAAAACATATTTTTCAATATACCTATGCTGCGAAGAATTTTTCATTCGAAGAATTTTCCTTGACATAGATAAAACAGTCATCAAGCCTTTTGGCTCTGATCAGAGAAACAATATTCAGAATTTCAGGACTTGATCTGTTATTTACAATTAGTATACCTTGAACCGTTTAAAGAGAACTATTATAGCATTGTGACTGTTCACGCCTCCACTCAGCACCTTATGACATAACATACCTATTTATTTAAAAAAGACACGTTGAGCACGTAACACATTATTAATTCACGACGTTCACAACATGACATTTAGAATAAAAAGTACAAGTAAATCAACTACAAAAACAGGATAGGTAGTGAAAAAACAAAGCAAAAAATAATTTTATAGAAAAGAAATAAAATTAAAAAAAACAATAATTCAAAAAAAAAAATACAAATTAAACAATAGAATAGAATTTTAAAAACAGAATACATAATGCATCGCTAAAAATGTCTACATCTCTAGGGAGTGCATTGACCAGCCGCACAGCCCTCGTCATTGGTGTCTGGTGAGCATAACACGAGGAAACAGCTTTCACCCAAAATAGGTCATGGCTGCGACCACACATGTAATTGACGGGTACATACGTTGCATCTTATCATGTTCGTTCTGATTCCTAGCTATTAGTCACCAGCGGCTGGTTTAGGTACTTGGAGGCCCGAAACACTGGCTGATTTTGAGGCACCCCATGATAACAAAATTCTAACCATAAATTCCAACTACAAACGCACTTAATAAAAATAACAATGCAGGTATCTCTTTTCTAGAATCACAACCTGTAACTAAACATGATAATTTTTAAAGATGACGTTGATCACACATAATCATATTAGCGGTTTATTTTTCGTGTATAAGTACGCATCGTTTTGACTGGATATATTGATGTCATTTGTAGGGCTTTTTTGTAATGTAACGCGGTGGAACGGCGTTCCGGCACCTTTTTTCCACGGTATTTTTAATATTTCAAAAGCAATTAGACGAATAGACGATGTTCGCGCTTACATAGTACAAAATAATTTTCCTGAATCATCTCATATGAAAAAACATATCCTGAAAAACTATTTCGTTTGATATGTGCATTGAATTCTATTACCATTGCTTCAAGTGAATGTGAACGCAAATTTTCGCGAATGAATCTAATTATTATTACCGCATTAAGAGCTTCGTTGAAGACCAAAATAGTTTCGGTACTTTTGTTCATCAAACTCGTCGGACCACCATTGACACTTTTCACAAACGCACAACACAAATTTGCTCTAATCGTAAAAAAACCGCCTGCGGCACTACTTTACTTCAGGCGTATTAACATTTTGAAATATGTGGTTGTGTAATTGCATTTTTTGGTTAATGATTGTTTAATACACTGAATACCCTTAATTTTTCTTCGAACACCATTTGAAAAACGCTAGTATATAGCATCACACTACCTTTAACCTTAGTGATAGGTAGGGGGCCCACCAAAGATCCCGGACTGGAGGACCGTTCCAGGATGTGGGGGCCATGGAAATCACTATATACTTTTATTCAAATATATGTTTTTACAATTTTATTTTTTACAACTTTAGTTGTTTATTTGTATTTTTATATTTTTATATTTATATTTGTATGTTTGCATAATTTTTCGTGCGCTTCGTGGCACAGGAAAAGTTACTTGAAATGATATTTGAACATAATTTTCTTTAGTAGGTAAGAAGTTTGGCAATAAGTGAGTTCCGGCAGTTTTATTTTTCAAAAAAAAGCCCTGGTTTTATGTAATAATGTATACCTACTCAATTTGAGAGACACACCTACCTACGCGTATTTTTAAGATTTTTTGAATAATTTTATAAATTTATGACCAGTTTGAACTGTTTCAAGGCCCCCTTTGAAATCTTCCGACGCATCTGTTGCGCCGTCAGCGTCAAATACAATCACCGCTCAATCAACCACATAGTGTATTCCTTAGTCGAATATAAGTTAATCTCCCTGGTCTCGACTTAGAATTTCACTCCAATAGCATGCACCCTCCGAACAACTTTAACAAAATCTATCTTGAACGCCTCTGACATATAATAAATAATTCCTAACGATTTCACGAAATATCTTATACGGTGAGCGGTAATTTTATATCGGCATTTTGTTATTCGCAATATCCGATAATTGACTCCGCCGTTATTATATTAATACTTATAATTCACATCTGCAAATAATATTTCACAATTAGGAATCGACCAAATGACCCCTCGGATCGGAGGTGCCTTGCACTCTGCCAACTTAATTTTAGTTATCATCGTATTTTATTCTACTTACAGAACTTGCAAGGCCATTAATAGTGACGCGGATGTGTGAAAATTACTGGTTTATATTGCCTATTTCATATTATACTCTATAGGTTAGTGGCGAGGGGTGAAAGTAGGCTGTTAAGATTTGACATAAATAGTGCACACTAAACTTTTTCAGTCATACCTATCTATTTTCATTTAACTAAGAATAAAATTTGCAGATGGTGCTGGTTAGTTTTTAATATTCAATTAAACCCTGCCTAAAGCTATTTTAGGTATGGGCGATCCGACAAAAATTATGCTCAGTTTTTCAGTCATACTTATTTGATTTCCTTAAATTAAGAATACATAAGTAATATTACAGATGGTGTTGGTGAGTTTATTAAAATCATTAAGCCCTGCTTAAACTAAACCATAATCAATAAAAAATATATGCTTCTATCTATAAAAGATATAAAAAATTTGTATACTTTAATGGCATAATTTTAAATGTTTTATAGATAAACGAATATTATATGGCTTGGTTTAATTGAATGGTAGAAACTAATCAAACTATCAGCAATTTGTATTAGTTCAATAATAATAAATACGTTTGACTGACAAAGTTTAGAGTGCACTATTTACTTTGTAATTTAATAGACTACCTCCACCTTTCACCACTGTTATAGGTAAGTACCTATATAGCTAGAAATTTTCATACAAGCATGTTTTCAAATGTATTGTTTGCACCCTTACAAAATGAATTAGGTAAATAAGTCATGTTTATTTATAATCAATAATAATTATCATATTATTTAGGTATATTATCATTATGACTAGTTGTATTAAAATATGTACTCACCGAAATACTCAATATATATATATATATATTTTAAAAATACCTCTGTAGCCTTCGGTAGGTAGTTAAGTATAAAATTCTATTAAAGATTAGAACCAATTAGGATTTGAATTCACAACTTTCACTTTCCTGTGGGTCTATTCTATACTTATCGACCGCTAAAGTGGTAAAGTGATAAATATTATCAAACTTAGGGTGGGTTTGTATCAAAGTATTAGCACTTATTGTAACAATTACTATAAGGTGGTTGTAATTGTTGCAATAAGTGCTATATCTTAACCGCACCTCTCTTGCAACAATTACAACCAACTTATTGTGATTGTTACAATAAGTGCCAATACTTTGATACAAACCTACCCTAAGTTTGATAATATTTATCACGTTATCAATTTAGCGGTCGATAAGCATAGAATAGAATAAGCCCACTAGTGACACAATATCTTCAATAATACTTTACCAATCCAACTGTTTTTTCTCTCGAATAATTGTTACATACCAACCAATTTTGTAATTTAAATCAAGGTAAATTATATTATTAACATGGTTTATTGCTGATGACAGGAGTAATCTAAAATTTAAGTTATGACGTCTTTGCACTAATTGCTGACAACTTTGCAAACTTTTTCTTGCCAGATCTAGCATTTTTCGCATAGGTATATCTAGTTTGCAAAAAACGCATATGTTTTTTGATGCCTCCAACAGCTTAAAGTGTGATGGAAAGTGGTGAAATTTCTCTATTTACTTTGTTGCACATAAAATTTCTGATCATCAGAAAATGAAAATGGGGTGGATTTTTTTTTGACTGATAGAGCTTATTAGAAAAGCTCTAGACAAACTTGGACGTTTAATTCTAAAATGTGATATGTTTATTAATATTCATAAATTTGAAAACATCGATTTATCTAGAAAATATGAATAGTTTTAAGCTGTGGTTACACATTTGTCACGCTGTATAATATGTACTGTATTATGCCGTGTGCTTTAGGATATTTAGAAAACACTCATACCTATCTATTTAATTGATTTTTATGAATTAATGTACATAAGATAATTTAATGTGATAATCTACATAATAATAGGCTGGTAATTGGGTACTTTAGATTTTTATAAATAAAGTCTCCATAGACTTCGGCTTCCAACGTAGAGAGATAGTATTGATAAATAAATGTATGTGTAAATGTACGTAAAAAAACGTAGGTATCAGCTTTGTACGAGCTGAGAGGAATCCGAAATCGTTCCATCATCATTATAATCAACTCCTCTCTCTTTTCCTCTTGGAATTGATCCAAGCACCTTCACCACGCCCCCGCGGGATGCGAACCCGCGTCCTCTCACTCGCGATTGGTCCAGACGTCATCTTGTCTCGGATTCTTCTATTTTTGTCAGCGGCCGACACTCGAACGTATCTTCCAAAGTAAACATTTAATAATTATTAGGTAAGAATTTAACCTCACTGGTGCAGCGATAATACTTTTCGTCGGCCCGGGCTGTTTAATAACAATCTCAGTTTCAAGTGTCTAGATTCTATTGAACCGCGCTGTGGAATTCAATCGAGCTTTTTTTGCAAAGTTAAAAGCTTTTCATTCTTATCTTTTCGTAAATATAATATATTGTAGTACCTCTATCTACGAACGCAATCGACGCACTCTCAAGCGATCATGGATCTAATTCTATAATATATAGATAATATTAATATGTTTGAAATTGAATGATAGAGTAGGGATCTAGGTCATAAATAGTGGTGGTTTTAGGTACTTAGAGGCCTAATGCATTGATTAATTTTCAATTCTCTCATGACAAAAAAACTATTTGTATTTGTATATTTTTTTTTTACAAATTATGAAAATTTTAACAATTCCTTTGTTAAATTAACGTTTAATTTTAATGACTGACTTCAAAAACTATTTCGAAATCTTCTGATGAATCGATTGGACCCATAATGGCCGTGCGGTAACTTATTACCTTATACCTAATGTTGTAATGGTCTGGCAAAATGACATGCTATTTTTCGATGTGTGTTAGGTGTCAGAGTCATACCTGATAGGTTGAGCAAGTATATAACGTCTATTTCTTGTAAAAACAAGAATCTTCACTATGTGGATAACCATATACCTAATCCTCTTAGGGTAAAACAAAATGATGTAAATATGTAAAATAAAATAGTACAGACCAACGTAAGATATAAGTATTTCCTACATTAAGAAGTGTAGTTAGTAATATAAGTGAAGCAATTAAATACAATTAATAACAACCAGGTTTTGAGAAAATCATATATCTAAATATTATATTGTGTCCCCGCATACAAATTTAATCATACAATAGTTTGCCGCTGAAAAAACACATGCGTACAATAAATATTCGTTTTGAGCTCAATGCATATCCATATCTGCAAACATTGCTACCAAGTTCAATGTTTTGACAGTCCACATCGTACAAATCTCCGCGATTTTATCAATATCACATTCCACAAGACTGCGCGTTACTACTTTAAAAAAATCTTCCAAATACCTATAACTTATCTATACACTTGTGCTATTGTTGGTAACTACCTACACGTTATTTAAAAAAAACACAATCATTTGATTAAACATATTGTAATTGTTCTTATACAACGTTTGAATATTTTTTTACAATGTGTGTTTGCTTACGATCAGACATATCTTGGTTTGGACTAGACATAACCTAACATTTCAATTAATCTACGCTTTGATTGGCCGAGGAGTTCCCTACTATTAAAAATTGGATAGGTAGGTACTGCATCAGAATAATAATACTAAAAAGCAAGGCGCCCACATCCTGAAGCGGGCCCCCAGGCCAGGATCTTTGGTGGACCTATTGCTAAGGATAAAGGCAGTGTAATACTCTACAGTAGCGTTTTCCAAATGTTGTACCTACGCGGTAAAATAATATATTAGTGTTTTTCACAATTAAAAATTCCATGATTCAACCACATAATTTTAAATAATGACATTATTGACGGAAAATAGCGCAGCAGGCGACTTTTTTACTATTAGATCAAATTTGTGATGTTTGTTTATCTCACTTATTTGGTCGACTTGCCACGCCGGGCCCTCAGGCTAGAGCCCTGCTAAAAGATATATGGTATTGCCCGGCTATATGAAACCGTTTTCTTTGCGTATGACGCACAGTCGGTTCTCAAATTTAACACAATACAAACATATTTACCAGTACTAAACTATATGTACCTATTAAATAATATATATAAAAAACTAAATACTTTGGCAATATGTATGTACGAGTACTCCCGGTTTTGCCCTAAGCACATAAGTCAAACCAATATTTAACGGCTTCACTTTTAGTTTCACTAATTCGTTTATTTATATGCCTTCCATCTTACTCTAACGCATATCGCGCAGATTATACGCGTGAAAAATGCTTTCTCACTCGCACTTATGGTTAGTTTTTGTTTAAGCCTTGAGATACTATGAGTTATTAGACTAACGATATTAGAACACTTCCGGGTTGAAAATGGTAACTGTATTCAAATTCGCGCTCAACATTCAAATAAGCTACATGCATTAAATTAAAAAACAATGCATATTAATAGCGTTAATACAGCGCATGTCCTTAAAAAGGGCAGGTGTCGTCAGGAGCGGCAACACGTTTTTTATTCGCCTAATTGCGTTCACAGGTTGAATGCGATCGAATTTTATAATGTATTATTTTGACGCAAATGTGGCACTTGTTTGCAGCTGACTTTTTTTCGCGGTAATGATTTGCCTCTCGTTACGTTCGCATTTACCCATAAAAACATTGATACGTGATATTGATACAATATTTCATGCTTTCACTCCACTACAAGGATTTGTGATCCCGGGTCGAAAACGTTAAAATCACAGATTTTAGTCGTAGTAGGTAGATATTAAATTATCAATAAAAAATATACATTTAGTAATACCTAAACTTACAGTAAGTAGATATACGACATAGGTACGTTTTATAACTTTGCACTGTTTTTGCACTTTTTATTACACTGATATGCCTCTTAGCCTGATTACCTCGCATAAAATTAGATCAAATAATATTCACTTGTATTAATATATGCATGCCCCCACAAAGGGGGGGGGGGGGCTGACGGGGCTCTAGCCTGAAGGGCCGGGCTCAGGAAGGGCCCGGAGTGCCGAATCGACCAGATAAGTGATTTGATTAATTCTCTCGAATAGTAAAAAAAGGCGCTATTTATCATCAGTATTATTATTATTTAAAATTATGCGGTTGTACGATACAATTTTTAATTGTGTATCGATACTCGACAACTCCATAATTCAAATAGATGATTTCAAATATACAAAAAACACTAAATATAGGTACACATTAATTTTATCGCGTACACCATTTGGAAAACGCTACTGTAGAGCGTCACACTGCCTTTATCTGTATCGATAGGTAGGGGGACCGTCAAAGATCCTAGCCTGGGGGCCCGCTTCAGGATGTGGGGGCCATGAATATATGTATTATTTACCTAATAAAAAATAAATTAGTAGATAGTATAATATGTGAAAAATAGTTTTATATATATTACATCATTTTCATCCTAGAGTCGGAGTGCAAAGTTATGAAACGTATACTCTACTTACTAAATACTAAATTTATTATATGTTTGTAGGTAGGTATGTATTTGGTATTTTAAAAGGATAATAATATTGTTGATTACAGTGGCGCACCCAGGATTTAATATTGGGGGGGGCCAAGGAAGAGAATGTAAATTAGTCCTATAGGCTCTTTTTCTTCTTCACAGCCTAATTTCTCGTTTATCGGTCTTTTGTCTATTGCACTCGGTGTACCTACACCATGGTCCCCACATCCTGAAACGGGCCCTCAGGCTAGGATATTTCGGGCCCCCCTACCTACCGCTAAGATTAGAGGCAGTTTGCAACACTACATTAACGTTTTTCATATTGTGTTTTAGTTCAAATTAAGGGTAGGTACTTATACAGTGAATTATTGGCGATTTTTAATACATCTACTTTAATAATGGAGCTGTTGAGTATCGACACATAATAATCAAAAAATATATTGCACAATTATATAAATAATTGAAAATGTTCATAGCCATGAAGTA
This sequence comes from Rhyacophila brunnea, assembly GCF_057557595.1. NCBI lineage: Eukaryota > Metazoa > Arthropoda > Insecta > Trichoptera > Rhyacophilidae > Rhyacophila > Rhyacophila brunnea. The sequence continues at coordinate 7,314,306 of NW_028232859.1, forward strand.
TAATAGCGCCGCAGGCGACTTTTTTTTTACTATTAAAGCTAATTTATGATGTGTGTTTATCTCACTTATCTGGTCAACCCGACACGCCGGGCCCCCCACAGCCCGGGCCCTCAGGCTAGAGCCCTGTCAGCCCTCCCCAGCCATGACCTACACCACTCCGGTATTCGGGTGGACACCGAGAATTTTTTGACAGTTCCATTAGGGATTGGGTTTATAAAAAAACTTGACATTAGTGTTTCGAAATTTTTGTGTTAGAAATTAAAATCTAAGAATTTTTTCTAAAAAGGGTGCTGGAGAATTATTACAAATCATTTTTTTGCCGTGTTTTTATTTGTCTAAGCCCAAAGGTATAGTTTATTGGCTTTCAATTTCAATGTTTAAAATCATTCTGATAATTTTCATTTTTGGGGGGTGCCAGGGCCCCTTGGCTCCCCCCCTGGGTGTGCCACTGGTTGATTAATCCCCATGGCCCCCACAGACGAGGGGGAGGACTGACAAAACCCTAATGTAGGGGCCCGGACTTAGGGGTGTCTGGCGTGGCAGTTTGACTATCTAAGTGAGATAAACACATCGCCAAAAAAAGTCGCCTATGGTGCTATTTTACTTCACACATACCTACGTATTAATATTTGAACATATTATATGGTTGTGCAATGTGATATTAAGATGAGATATATTATTTAAATGATAATTCACGTGTAGAATTTTATTTTATAATTATTATCATCCTGATTAGAAAAATGAAAAATGACCACATATGGGATTTTATTAAAATTAAGACAAACTGATAGAGATTATTAAATTTTGTTTAGCTAAATGCAGTGACGTCATAATAAATTAAATTTGACAGTTTCAAAAATTCTGCCCCCGACGTTAAAACACCGCGCTAACAATCTTATCAGACCGTTAATTTCATTCCGTAGTAATCAGAGGGTGTGCGATAGGCAGGTAGGTATTTACAAGTAGGTACCACCTGTCATTACAGGTAGGTGACTGCATACTTACGTAGGTGAAACAAAACACAGAAACATTAAAAACAAAAAGGCCGCGAATCGGTGGGAATTATCTAAGCTGATTAACATCTCCCGGTAGTTTAACGGTCACCACTGTTATAATACCTACCTACCTAACCATAAAGCATAATAGTTAAATTTATTTACGTGTAAGTGTATTTATTTGAAATTTACTTCCTGGTGGATGGCTGATGATTATGGCAATACTTATTTTTTTTTTTAAAAAGTGATTTTGAAATATGTAGGTACGTATTTACGATAATTCTTGATAGGTACCTATATATTATTAAATTTGTGTAGGTATTACTAATTTATTAAAATTGGAATTCTAATTGAAAAAAACGATAATTTCTAAATTTCTTCGGCAGAAAATTAAACTACGAATTTAAATTTGGAACACTCAATTTATTTACAAAAAATCAAATTTGTGATATCGAAGAAATTTGAATTATTCCACGCCAAGTGTTCTGAATTTTCATTCGGCCTATAGGTACCTTAATATAATCCTTACCTAATAGATTGTTGGGTTGTTACCTGTGAAAGTCTTAAAAATTATCCTACGGTTTAATTTACTAATTTAAATAATCTCTGTAATCTGATGTGGATCTTGAAGAGGTTTCGTAACGGATTTTTGTTTTACGAGAAATGGATGTTAGCCACTTGTTCAACCTAGTAGGGCCATGGTTTTGGTCGTACACATTAAAGAAAACAACATGTGATTTTACCAGCCTCGAGATTCAAACGATTGTATAGTCTTTTATAGCCTACAAAGTAGGTAATATGTATAACGTCGGTTAAACTACAAAATGTATTATAGGTATATAAATTAGCTTCGTGCGTCCATGGTGGATGAGTGGTAACATGACCGTTTATAAAGTCGTGGGTCTGGAAATTTCACATACTTATTGTTTTCCAGCATGTTTTAGGTGCAACACAAACATAGACCTATCACCCATCCAAACCAACCCGCCCCGCAACACACTCGGTTTTAATCATGAGGCCCTACGTTTGGATGTGAGGAATCGGTAGTTTTTTACGCCTAGGAGTATCTTAGGACCACCACGCTTTTAAGTGAGCTTTAACTGAGTTTACCGATTACATAATTTATTAAAAATTGCCATGGGAGAGAAATGTACGGATTAATTAGTTATGACTAATTATAATTAATATATAATAAATGAATTTAATGGTGTATACCTACTGTATATAATAATATAATACAAACAAACAAACAAACAAATAAAGCTAAAACAATACGAACATAAAAAAACTATGTGAAGAAATCTTCTAGTCTGCAATAAGGTGCCGCATTATACTATAAAATTGGCCTTTGTGGTGACCAGGTCCATGGCCCCCACAAAGGGGGGAGGCTGACAGGGCTCTAGCCTGAGGGCCCGGTGTGGCGAGTCGACCAGATAAATGAGATAAACATAGATCACAACTTTGCTCTAATAGTAAAAAAAATTGCCTGCGGCGCTATTTCACTTCGATATTGGTTATTTTAATCTGTGCCGATACTCGACAATTCCACAATTCAAATGGATGTAAGTACATATTAAAAAATACAAAAAAATGCTAAAAATACAACTTAATTTTACCGCGTACACCATTTTGGAAAACGCTACTGCAGCGCTGCACTGCATTTACCCTTAGCGATAGGTAGGGAGGCCCGCCAAACATCCTAGCCCGCTTCAGGATGTGGGGGCCATGACCACGTCAGACGGCTCACTGGGCCCAACAGCTGGTTGCACCGACTTGAGCAGCTCTTCCCTTCCAGAGCACATTCTCGGACATTCCCAGAGGATGTGGCTTGCATCCTGAAGTGAAATCAGACATTGTATAATAATGTAATATATACATTGACTGTACAAGGACGATAACATCACAGGACATAATCAAATCAAATACGCACAGTGAACTTTATAAATTACGAATTTAAGACGTTCACAACATTATAATTAAAAACAAAGAAATACTGCTAAAACAGTATATATATAAAATAATTACAAGATAAAAAGAACCACGTTTTTAAATTATCTGTTGAATCATATATACTTGACATTTCTATGTATTAATATAAACTTTTTATTGTACTTGTTATAGAAATACTGAATAAATATTATAGAATATTGAAATGTCATTTTGACATTTCATATTGATTTCCATAGTAACGCACGTAGGTATATATTAATAATTTAGTTGCTAGGACCCCCTTAGCAACCGACAATAATAACGACAATACAAAACATAATTGACTGAAAATGAATTCAATTCTGCTTAAGAATGGCTAAAAGTATTAAAAGAATGCATTGTCGTCGTGTTCTGATATATTCTAAAAGCGTCTAATGTCTAGCTAGTCGGGAAGTTAGTTAAAAATCTTCAATCGTCCAATACAAATCTTGAACAAACAAGGAAAAAAAATGTACTGGACACACAAGAAAAAATCTGTACCGGACAAACAAGAATAAGAGCTAATAAAAACGTGGTAATAAATAGATGCAGTAGGACCTATCAAGTTATTACATAGTGTAAATAATAAATACAACAATTATAAATTAGATACAAGGAAGTAGACCGAAAGACCTAAGTAGACCCTCTTTTATGAATTTATATAACAATGCCCACCTATACTCATCCTCACGTATGTGGATTATGTCAACATCTGAAGCGATTTGGTTGAACAGATTTATTGCCCTCCCAATTGGCATTACCAATGGCAGATTAGTTGTAGACCTTTGGGAGAGCAAACTGTTTTTCCTTTAGAGCCTGGTTACTGATTTTGATAAATCTGACAAAGTCAAAGTCATGCTCATCAAAAACCTTATGATGATATTATGAAGTGCACAAAAATCTGCGAATGATGAAAATACGTAATGATCAACTTTATTATATTTTACGTAGACCTCATTTTCTAACCTTTTTTTTCGACCATGTCCGATCCTAATAGGATCATATGGGCCTCCACAGAGTAGACGTTTGTATTAACAGATTTAGTTTTTTACGAAAAATGAATGTCAGCCACTTGCTCAACCTATTAGGTCCATACCCTGACAGACATAAATTGAAAAACAATATGTGTACTTGCCAGACCCAGGATTCGAACCTGGGTCTGGCATTTCTGATTTCTAACATTATTTGGTCTTAATTGTCCGTTAAAAAATATTGAAATGTTTGGCGCCCTGGCGGACACGGATGTCTCCGTATGTATTTTAAAATGAAATATATTTCTCCAACTCGAAAAATCGAGTACTTTTTGAAACGTTTGTCCATAAATAAATCTTGGAAGATAAAAATACGTATACTATGAACAAAGCATAATGCATAATATGCATTTTAAATGGTAGGATGATTCCTACCTATTCGATTGGTAGATTGTGTCCAAAAGCTAATAAAGTCTTTCCAAGTCATCCATTAATCAGAGATTTAAAATCAGGAGCAACTGATAGTAGGCTATTTCATTATGTTTGCTAATGAGGCTTTATTCAGTGAATCATAAATAATTTAATTTTGTTATGGTGAAATGGTAAAAATCACCGCTATAATATTTAATGAGAACGCAACGGAAATTTTAAGTGATTTTAATTTAGTAAATCGCTTTTGTCTGTTAAATACTGTGATGTGTAACTTAGACTGCACATTTTAAGTATGTGTGTGTGTTTTAACCCTCTCTGCTACCAATAATAATTGAAGCAGAGTTTTATAACACAAAATAGTGTCAATTTCGCTGCAGAATAGTAATTGTACCCATTAGCCAAATGTTGTTCTTGTTAGTTATTATTATAAGTACCTATATTGACGCTGGACATGGATTTTAATAATCGGTACATACGTTTGAGACTTCGTGTTGATATTTAATAATTTTCGTTGTATGTGCCTAATAAGGTGTAGGCACCTATTGCGTATTTTATTAATAAGTTGAAAACCACTACGAAAATATTCAGTTAGAGTGTTAGACGAACACATTTTTAAATGTCTTGTCTAGATATGCATCTTTATTAAATTTTGACTAGAATATTGTTAGTGACAAATATGAATTAATTATTTATGTTTATCTTTATATGATAAAATATAGGTATGATAAATTAAATTTTGCAGTGGGACAGTGCAGTTTGCAGGTAGAAGTGTAGATTGCCAATTGTCAGAAGCTAAGAATGTCTGTGATGATTGTGCTAATCTGAATATCGTGAAGATTATAAAAAAATAAATAAATCCGTTAGGCGAGACACGCTGGGAATGGCGGCTAACCAGAGCGTATTTAACACAAACGCAGTGACTGATCATGCACGACGCAAGTGCACGATATTGTAACCGATGTAGTAAGAAAACTGCTCGCTGACGCCTCCTGAAGCGTTCCGACCGCCGACCGCTTTCCAAACGCTTTGTCTGGTGACTGGTTTTGTGTAGACAGGCTAATTATTATAAACCAATGGTTTTTTGGGTGACGAAGTCAGTAGCAGATGAACTGCAACGTTTTAAGGACGACGAAGCGCCGGGAGACCATGACTCAGATTCCTGTATGGTGTAGAATAATACGTTGAAATTTTTGGTATCGAACTGGCGATAAGAAAAGGGGCGTAATCCACACGTATTACATTGTACAGGAGGCACAAAAACGTTTTTTTATGGTTTTGGGTAAAAATTAAAATACAAAATTAACATTACCAGTACATGATAATTAATTATTTGGTTTTTATGGCCCCAATCTGATATTAATTATTGAGTTATTTATAGAGAAACCAACAAATATGATGGTTAAGTCGTTTTTCCCACTTCACTTCCTTCTTTTATTTCAATTACCACCTAAATTTGGATAATAAATCGGCGTTTAGAGCTTACATCAGGAAAATCAGAAATAATATCTGCTCTGTGGCTTACATCCTTTGGAAACAACGTGTGTTTAGTCATGTACAACGTTATTATCCAATAAAATCTATTTTGAAAAAATGAGGGTCACGCCCTTTTTCTTTTCTAAGGTCAATATGTAATTAATAATAATTATTGTAGTAATATTACTACATATACCTAATGCTAAACAGAAACCATTAAACCTTTACATAGTTATGTAAATATTTTATTCAGTACATCAATGAACATAATATAAATCTCAAAAAACTTATAATTTTCGTCAGAAATTGAACATTGTCGTGTAAATATTTACGTCGAGCTACTTTTTACTTAAAAATATAATAATTAACGCATTCAAGGGTTATTTTATCGAGTACGTATGTGTGTGTGTGCACATGAAAGAACCGGAAGTGGGGAGCTATTAAGCTAAACAATCTCTTGTTTGACCATGTAAATTTTATGTTTCTTTTTTATAAAAATAACACGTTAAAATTTACAAATCACACTCCATAATATAGGAAACCGCTTTTATGAATGCTTTCAATTAAAGTATAGTGATGCAAAATGGTCGTGGCATATGATTATATTCGAATAGAATAGCATATCTTATTTTGAAATTTCTTAATTACGTTTTTTACAAAATAATAATATGTTATAATAAATAACATATTGCAAAGTATGCTGCAAGGAAGCAATAAATATATATGCAGACAGGGTACATAAGTGTTTTATTCTGAAAGTTGACTTATAAACTATCATACTTACATACAGAAAAAAATATTTTGCATCTCTTACAATTTTTACAAAATACCGTATTTACAAAATCTTGACTCATCTCAACGTTATTGGCATATCAAGTTTTTTGTTCATCGATTTCTGACAATTTTCAAGTTTATTTTCATAATAATATGTGGTAATTAAGAGATACATGACTTTTATACATAAGATTAGGTAGGTACTTATACAGTAGTAGTTGTTATTTGTTTGGTCAACTGCCCAAGGGGGGACATGCCAGCGTAGGTCAAAATGGAGCTTTTTTTCTATTTTCAAAGCATGATCCTGGACATACCTTAAACGTTGCAGATAATCTATTTATATATTTTTGAAGCCTTATTATCCTTTATATTTATTTTAAACATTTGATGACTGCATAAAGTATTTTTATTACATAAAATAGTATTCTTTTAAACCTCTCGCTCTAATGTTTTAGAATATAGTCATATTTCAGTACATAACTGTGGTGTTAAGATTTCTTACATTTATTAATTTTTAAACGTGTTTATAAAACTATCAGTATAATTTATATCGACATTATTATAGTGAAATATTTACGATAAAAAATTATATTGATAATCTCTGTGATCCTAAATTTGACAAGAATTAGGCATTTTATTATTCAAAAAATGGGCAAGATTAACACATTTGAAGATAATTCTAAAGATACTCATTATAAGCTATGTCTTTGACCATTCAAGTGTGATAAACATCCTACGAATAATGATTGCTTTATAATAATTATTGACCTAAGAATAAGGTAGTGTTTTTTTGAAATACGCCCTTTCTCCTGGCATTCCCCAGTGGGTCAGCCACAACATACGGCCATAGCCATAAATTGACAAACTATAATTGAAGTAGGGAGTAAAATGATGTTAACGCGCGTGTTTGAACATGTACCTAACCGATTTTTTTTTATTGACTTTTATATTATATAAGATTAGGTATGTACTTATACGGTAGTTGTTGTTATTTGTTTGGTCAACTACCCCCGTTATTATTTTATATTCTGACGGTTGCTTTTGTATGTGAGATGTGATATTGTATGGACAGTATTGAAGAAAAACACGCGTTGATATTTATATCGTTTTGTCTTTTATTTATATGGCACAAATTAATACACTAGTGGTATTAGGTACACGGCAGATAGCATGAAGTTATATTAAAGTATATTGTACGTGTAAAGGTTTATCATGATCCTTTTAACTTGATAATTTGGAAGACACTGAGTGCTCTTGTAATCTCTACATATTATATTGAAGGTCTCCAGACAACTTACTGTCATTTCCGACATGTTATTGTCTATGCTCTTGTTTAAAACATAGACGTGTCTATTGTAGAGTTGGGTAAACCCTTTACATACTCATATATTCAATTAATTAGTAAAGAGATGAAATATTATATAGGTAATTAGACCTACGATTAAGTACCTAATAATTGTATTAAAGTACAATCTACAGTTCATAATTTACATAATTTATTTTTGACACCATTTTTTACGGCACGCCCGTTTTTCACTCCCTTCACTACTTCTGTGTCTTAAGACATTTTGTCCTACTCTCATGAGGGATGCATCCAATCCTGACGTCCTGAAGAACTTAATGTTATATGCACCCGTCAGCAGCCATAACCTCTTCTGGGTTAGAAATTTACTGTTTTCTCGTGTCAGGCTTATCAGTAACCTTTAACGAGGACTTCGAGACTAATCAATACGCTCCCCAACAGAAACAATGACTATTTCAGTTACGTACGGTGTATTTTATTTTTTAATTTTTATTTTATTGTTTAACATTTTTTTCTCTCTTCTGAGGTTGTCATTTTAAATTTATTTATCTCGATTGATTAGAAATTAAAAACAGTTTTTTATTAATTTAAATGTCATGTTGTGAACGTCATAAATTCTGATTAGTTATGTACCTACACAATGTTTTGTCTTTAAATAAATATATAAAAAATTTAATAGTTTTTCCTTGTTAAAAGAACATTACCAATAAGCACCTATATTATTATAAAATGTGTGTTGAAATGTTGAAAACGTTATAATCTGAAAAAAATGGTGAGTCGTATTGTAAAATTATAAATAAGTAGGTGCTTATATAAAACGAGTTTTTTGTATACATGTGTACTTGACCATATCACAGATCACCGTGAGATGTTGTCTCGGAAACCGATGGCTGTATAGCATTCAGATCAAATTCATGTCGAAGTAAAACACTTAAAACATACGTAATAAAACCACCGGAATACAAGGGAAGGCAGAAGAAAATAGATAGACAAGTAAATTAGAAATACAGTCATACCGTATAATTTATATTACATTCCGTTGGGTGCTCGTAAATGTCAAATCGTAACTATCAAATATTATCTGAAAATAATGACAGCAGTATCATCATTATTACTTATTGAATATAATAAAATTGGAACATTACTACATTAATGTCTGCAATGATCCACGAAGAAGGCGTAATTTTTTGTATCTCAATGCTATACAGCCATTTCTTACCGATAAGACAGCTCACGGTGAACTGTGATGCGGCAAAATAACATAGAATTACACGTAACGCACAATAATAATTTACGTGTAACAGTAGAAAACAAATAACTCCCTAACCCAACATCTGAACCTGTATAATTTATCTACACAAACACTTCCTTGGACAATTGAGGGTTGCAGAAAATTTCACTAGTACACAGACAGATTTACTAATGTATTTAAAAAAAAAAAAAAACTAGGAAGGATTACCTCCAAAATAGCATTCACCACAAATAATAATGTGTGATGATAATACGGATTCAATTGCCGCCTTTAGATTTAAAAATAATTCGAGTTTATATTCCAGGGGTTACCAAAGTGTGCGCTGCAGAATATTCAAATATATCCACTAAAAGAAAACGGGTCGTCTTCAGTTTCGAACAGGAAAATTTACTTTGGCGAACAGCTAAAAAACTAGTCGTTTTTGATTTTAGTTAGAAAAAAATATCTGAGGTTACCTCAAATTTGTAGAACGTGAGATTGATTGTATTGCTTGTTATAAGTAAAAAATGGCATCTCATGCTTAGTCAGTAGCGGGCTTAGGGACACGGAGGCAAGAGGCACTTGTGCTCCCCTGCCCATGATAAAAAATAAAATCAATCAAAACCATAATTTCCAACTACTTAGATTATACGTATTATAACTTTGCACTTTTTGTGCACTTTTTACTACACTGATATGCCCCTTTGCCTGATTACCTCGCATACAATTAGATCAAATGATAGTCACTTGTGTTAATATACCTAGTAATAAATAAATTAATACATAGGTAATATATGTAAAATAATATTTTTAGAATATATTTCTGCATTTTCATCCTAGAGCCGAAGTGCAAAGTTATGAAGCATATACTCTACCATCTTACCTACTAAGTATATCAATGTATGTATGTATTTCCTATAATCACATACACAACACATACACCGAACTAAACTTATTATTGAAAAAGGGAACTCAGAAATAATGAGAACTGAACTAACGGGTGTGGATAAGTAGGCAAATCGATCTCGAGTGTGGAAGAATACGGAATAAACTTAAACACGTGTCAAGAATACGTCATAAGTCGAAAACTGACAACTGCTCTCGTTTTCTGCACTAACGCTGATTTAATATTGGTGTATTGAAAATTGCAACACACATTATTGCATGTCTATAATGTGTGGTTCATTTTTGTAGGACACTCACTCATTCATAAACCAGTGTCAAAATTATTGGGATATAGACTATCGGAATTTTATTTATTAATCTGTTCTGTGGTCACGACATATAAAATATAAGTGTTTTTTTTTTGTACAATTACGTTTCTGTTTGAGTGGTTATGTTATAAGCCTCTTTTAAGTTAGTTGCAGGGATTTTTCGATGCTTTGGGTTATATTTTATACGCATTTTATGATAAATACGTGTATTTTTAGGATTTCTCTTTAATTTAATAATTTGTATGTATGACTGGTTTGAACTATTTCGAGGCTCCCTTTTAAATCTTCTGACAAGTCTATTGCGTCATCTGCGTAAGAGAAACATACTGATCAAACACGATGTAATCTGATATAAGAAAGATCGTAAAAATGTGTGATTCCGGTACTTATGTAGAGTGAAATGAATTTTATTCTGTTGTTATTTTATGTGTCATTTAATGTTGAATGCATTATAGTTCCACACTTCCGAGCGGAGAACCAGCGATTGTGAAATGACCTGTCCAGGTAACACGCAAGCACCAATTAAAAAACTAAAATAATAATAAAATACCGAGTGTTCTGAAAATGTATGTACCTAATTAGTGATAACATTAACCTAATCCGTTATCCATGAGAAGTTCGTCTATCACTCTTGAGCTTCCACCTGTCATTTACTCGTCCCGGTCCCGGCGTTGTAATATATGAGGTAACATATATGAAAAATATCTTATGTCTTCGAAGGGTGGACCTTCGGAAACCATCCACTAAGGTGAAGATGAGAAAACCAAATGAATAATAACAAATTGTTGCAGCAGTCAATATATCAATTCTACATAATGGTAGCACAGTAGGGACTGGGACAACTGGGCGCTAGGACAATTTGGCGCCGTACTGTCGAATTAAGGCTATACTTCAGTTGAGGCATGGTCTAAAAAGATCGTGGCTAGGCGATGCGCGGATTGTGCAAATGACGCGTGCCGAACGAAATATAATTTGTCATAAAAATCCAACATGCGTCCATTTAATGTTATGTTTATTGTTATACGAGGGTGGGTCAATAATTCCTTAGAAAAAAGCATTAAAACAGGTTTTATTTTTGTATTTTTTTTTATTTCTCAACATAATTTCCTTGGAGCCCAATACACTTGGTTAGACGTTTCTCAATTTTTTTTAAACCGTCAGAAAAATAAGTTTTCGGAAGGTCCTCAAAATAAGCATTTGTCCGATCGATGACTTCTTCATTTGAAAAAAAACGTTGTCCACTTAGCCATTTTTTTAAGTTTGGGAAAAGGAAAAAGTCACTGGGGGCTAAATCTGGCGAATACGGTGGGTGGTCGACCAATTCGAACTTCAATTCTTCAATTTTAGCCATTGATCGTAAACATGTGTGAACACGGGCATTGTCCTGATGAAAGAGGATTTTTTTCCTGTTTAAATGAGGCCGTTTTTCTTCAATTTTGTTTTTTAGCTGGTCCAATAAAGATGCATAATAATCCCCTGTTATTGTTTTTCCTTTTTCCAAATAGTCAACGAAAATAATTTCACGTGCATCCCAAAATACAGTAGCCATAACCTTACCAGCTGATTTTACGGTTTTCGCCTTCTTTGGACATGGTTTGCCTTCGCAATCCACTGCCTTGACTGTTCTTTCGTCTCGGGAGTATAGTGGTGTATCCATGTTTCATCTACAGTCACAAAGCGACGAAAAAATTCATCCGGATTGCGTTGCATGAGCGACAACAGGGCTTTAGAGGCCACCACCCTACTGCGTTTATTGTCGACTGTGAGCAAACGCGGCACCCATCTTGCAGAAATATTTTTCATGCCCAATTTGTCATGTAAAATAGAAATGACGCTACCTTTTGAGATCCCTGTAACCTCAATTATCTCACTCAACTTTAATCTTCGGTCACTTAACACCATATCGTGGATTTTATTGATCATTTCTGGTGTAGTCACCTCTACAGGACGTCCTGAGCGTGGTTCATCATTTGTTGATGTACGACCACGTTTAAATTCATTTAACCAGTTATAAATAGTTGCAAGTGAAGGAGCAGATATGCCGTGAACTAAATCCAACTCATTTTTTATTTCCTTTGCTGTTAACCCTTTTATATTAAAATGTTTAATAACAACTCTAAACTCAATTTTCTCCATTTTCCACAAGCAATTTTTTTTTTAAATGTACGAGAAACACACAACAACCCGACCAATCTGATTGAAACTTCGCAGCATACTGAATCGGTAGTGCCGCTGCATGAAAACAAACCGCTTGCAGTACTAGTCGCGCCACCTGTCGGCTTTTCTAAGGACTTATTGACCCACCCTCGTATTACTAATGATAATAGTATATTCATTGAAATGTTTTACTTACGTAAATTTTTTAGTCATCTTTACACGATTGAAGAATATTTTCATCCGACGCCATGACAAAATAAATCGACGTGTGGACACCTCGCTCCGATTGGCGACTAGTGAGAAATTTCGTCGCACCTACTGTTGAAAATTATTTTCCGTTTCACTGAAGTACGCTCTTAAAGAAATATACGTTCGTTACGATTTTATACAGAGAGTAGACGAGGAATTTATCTACTACTTAGTAGTTTTAATTCATTTTGCTCATAATACAATGTGTTTATTGCGGATTGAGGATTATTATGAATATTATGCCTGAGGCTTTATATAAAAATAGAAGAACTCTCTTCTGAATGCTCAATTGAATCATTATTTACGTGTGCATATTTAAAAAGTATTTAATAATAATATTAAACTGATTTACATAGTTGTCCCGGCACCGAATCGTCTTAGAGCCAGCACAGTAATGGGTAACAAATTCATTCTTGTAAAAGCTTGATGGTTAACTTCTCTGAAGTATTATTTGTATACAGAATTTTACTAATCTTTATTATGTTTCTATGATTTATTTTAGTGGCGTTTGTTGTTTTCATACATACATGCTTCTTGTTTCTAATTCAATCTTTGAGGTATGTTCAAATTTTTATTCTACCTTGTATGGCAGAATTGTGCCATATATTTTTTTATTCTTTTCTAATAAACATATAAATTACAATGAAAGTGACGGAATTATTTCTGCATTGTATTAAGGATCAGTTTCCAAACTGCATTAATTTGTTTACGTTAATTTAATTTCAATAAAACAAAATAACTAATTAAAGAATGGTCATAAAGACAAATGTATGTTACTTAAAAATGAACTCTGACAACATTAAGTATAATAAGATTGATTTTTGTCAGATGTATGCTATACTTATCACTTATCACCTTTTTGGTAATAGTAACCATTTTCTATTCCGTGCATGGAAAGGTGTATCCTGTGAAAATAATTGAAAAAATATTATAATTGCATACTAATAAATGTTTTAGATACGTAAAATATGCGTACCTATTTAATTTATTATTAAGGCTAATACCTACTTTGCCCGTGCCAAGACAGTGGTAACATATCCGCTTGGTAATTCAAGGGTCCCGGGTAATTGGTAAAAAATTGGCAAAAATTACAATATGTAGATATAGTATTGAATAGATAACTAAAATGACGGTTTGGATAGATAAAACCGCTTATAATAAATAGTATGCCCGATCCCAAAAGTCACCGCACGCCACTAGTATGTTAGTACTTAGGTATATACTAATCACTATATTACTAAAAACAATGAGATACTGGGTAACTTCATAATATTATGTGATATTTATTTAAAGCGTAGGATCACTAATTGAATTAGCCGTACTCAGTTTGTACACACCCTGTGTGGGTGCTACATAAAAATGATAAAAGCACAACAAAAACGTAGTTTAACAAAACACCGACAGATGGTCGCGCTTAAACGAATCAAAAGCGGGGAATTCTTAATTAACGCGGCAAACCGCAACACTTTGGCTCTCTTTTATGGATCGCGTGAATTAAAAAACATGTATAGACGCTCAATTATTGTGAATACTAAATTACTGTGACAGTATTTATAATTATGACATTGGAAACATCAGTCGATATACATAATTCATCTACTTTATGTGTCGTGTACATATTAAGCAAATTTTGCGCCGTATACTTTCATTCCGCGTGCTTTCGGACGTTTACAATCGTAACGAATGATAAGCGCCCCTGTGCCGGGAAGAGACGCGAATGCAGGGGGTGGTGGTTAAACTTCCGGATTCCCCCAGAAACAAAAAAAATCAAAATATTTCAGTGAATTGGAGTACTTATGTATTTGGCATGGAGAGGTGTATGTTGGGCATCACGCGAAAGGACCGTAAGAGAAACGAATGGGTTAGGAAGTAGACAGGAGTACGCGATGTAATAGACGTTGCCAAACAGCTGAAATGGAGATGGGCGGGGCACATTACTTGCCGAAAGGACGGCCGCTGGACGAATTCCGTCATCCAGTGGTACCCAAGGGACACGAAACGGCCACAGGGTCGCCCTAAAAGCCGCTGGATTGACGAACTGGTAAAGTTCGGCGGAAATACGTGGCAGCGAACGACACAGGACCGAGAGAGTTGGAAGAAGCTTGGGGAGGCCTTCATCCAGCATTGGATTGACCCCGGCTGATGATGATGATGACGTATTATTTATTATTCTTCTCCGTCAGAACCTCATAACTGTGGATTGCGACCCGGATTATTTGACTGTCGGGTAGCCATCTTAAACGGGTTGGCCCAACTCATCTCGGCATTCTATGACATGCACGGCCTGTGTCAGTGGAAAACCTGTGGAAATCATGAATTGGTACAACCAATGTCAAAAAGAGAAGATAACGAGAACGATTCTAATAATTATAAGCGTTAGGCCACGCATAATCGATAATCACTTGTGAATACGATAGATCACAATAACACGTAGGTGAGCATCCGTAGTTAAAGCTGTAGCCCAAGTAGTGTATATAGCAATACTCAATGTTCGGAGTGTCTGGGTATAGAGAATGTACACGCAAAAGTGCGAAAGAGGAAGTTCCGTGGTTGAAGCGAAGCGACGAGAAACTATACGTTACACGCGGGGTAAATGCGGAAGTCATTCGCCCTGTTAGTAGTGTCGCCTTAAAAAAATCAATAATAAATCATTATGGATATTTTTTCGAAATCAACCCATCCATACTATTTTGAAATGTGTGCACCTGGTTAGGAGCGTCTTCATAAAATCCTTGTTGTAAATGACGTGCACTAGACTGTGCAAATTGAGAAGAATAAAACTTTTACTATAAATTTTATACAGCCAAACGAAATATCAAAAGTTTGCGACGAAATCTAAGAGAAATAAAAACTGCAACCGTATATGTTATTATAAATATCGAGTATAATATGGCAGTAATATTGAAATTTTTGTCAATCTATTTATTATTTGATTTACTTAATTATCCCATTATGAAAGCCACCCACTGCAACACAACGCAACGGATGGTGGGTAGGATAACAACCAGACGTTTTCATTGCACAGCGATCCACCGTTGCCCCCGAGTGACCACGTTCACATCTAGTCTCACATTTGTACTTCCGCAGCGGTACCCCCACCGCTTTAACTCGCTTCTCTTCATACCCACACAGAATACAATCTACGCGGACTGAGTGTGGTTATGTTTATGTTCACCCACCAGACGTTGCGTCGTGTGGCAGCGGCTAGCCGTCGTAACGGGCAAAGCTATAAACAGCTTACTTAATATTAATTAGGCATTGCACTTTACCCGGGCAGTTTACCACAACATTTCGATGAGAATATTCGTCGGCATGGAATTTGTCCAATGTTGCTGTAGTAAGGCTGAGTCCAGCTTAGCGATAAGTTGCAAACTCTGTGTTGCATGTTTTCAAACATCTTTGATTGTGCATGGAATAGTAAAATATTATGATATATAAACGCCATTATCTAAGCGTGCACTTGAAAGAAAGTCCTATAACGAAAAGCATGGAGATAGATGATAATGATGAAAATTGTATAATATGCTTGGATGTCGAGTCAGGTTTATGTGCGCAATTAAAAATCGTTTGAAAGCTTTCAGGAGTGTTTAAAAAAATCCACACAGCGGCTGACTGAGAATGCATAAAAACCTCATTCACTGCATTATATTATTATTAATTTGTACAATTCCCAACGATCGTTGAGCGGCCATTTGTGGGCAACTTCACACACGAGTGCAGCGTTAATTGCACCACTGAGCACTTTCAAACAGTGCTGCTGTCAGGATACATTGGCCACATTTTACTCCCATTAAAACAATAACTATTTTTTCTGTTCAAAGCCCTTCGCTTTTTTGAAGTATGGTGAGGAGAACGAATAGTAAGTACCTACAATAATTTTGTTGTACCTACTTACCGTAAAATGAATGAATCGATGATGTATATTTTTGACTTTGGTATAGCATTCATGTTTATATTAAAGATCCAAATGTATAACAATCGACAAATGAAAAGTTTCGGATATCTTGAGGCGTCAAGTCTGAACGATCTGTCAACTTTATACAAAAGAAAAAAATGAATTCGTCATTATACTATACTATCCTTTCTCGTCATAAAATTAAATTTAATTAGCATATACGCCCACGATGGCTGGATGGATGCGTCGGCCTATAACGTCGTGGGTGCTAGGTTTGAATCCTGGGACTAGTAAATACTCATATTGTTTTTTCAATTTGTGTTTGAGTTAGAGTATGGACCTCATGGGTTGAGCACGGCTAACATCTATTTCTCGTAAAAACAAAAGTCTGTTAATACAAACGTCTACTCTGTGGAGGCCGATACCATCTTATTAGGATCGGACATGATCAAAAAATATAATATAATATGTATTAATACGTTTACAATAATACCCTTTTATGGTATTAATATATTTGTAGTATCCTTTGGTTCGGCGGAGGATATGTATTGCAGATGAAAGACGGTAGTAGGTACTTGTTCTTGATGATGGAGAAGGCAAGAATTTATTTACTGTTTCAAATAACTACAAGGGTACAGTCGATGCAATATAATACATATAACGGTAATTCGGTGGGAAACTTGTAATCGAGTGAGATGTCTAAGCCATTCTGACCCGCTATTTATACATAGGTATTTACACTATGAAATAGTATGTTGAAATTATTATGAAATAAGTAATATTATTTCGTAAAGTTATGACATCGCAGATTGGCAACAGGTTCCTGGCAACCTCATAAAATGTCGATTAAAATAATTTATGGTCATATAAATTATGATAATTATTTCTCTGCGTTAGTGATAAGCATGCTTTTCTTCTTCTATCATGTCCATGTGTTTAAATTATTCCGGTTCATTCCTTAAATACTGTTATGACCATCTAATTTTATTATACAGCTAGAAAAACAATCACGTATTCCTCGGTTGGCTCTGTGCCACATTCGCAGTATCATCGGAGTATACTCACTTCCTTGTCTTCCGTTGGTTCTGCTGGGGTTCATATACAACTATCTGTAAATTGTCATCAAATACACGCTGAAAATCTTGTCAACATTTCGTTAGTTTCTCATATATACTGAATTCGACCCTGCGTCCAAATGTATTCTGTGGCACTTGCATTTTTAGTAAAAAGATGCAGCCGCTGATATGACGGCGATTATATAACAGGTAAATGCCTACTAAAGTCACTAAAGGGGGAACTTAAACGCACAGGTAACTTGAATAACTAACATGCATATTTTTAAACCACACTAAGTTGCGAACAAAACTAATTATTAAGAAAAAAATTCACTCCACTGAAGTGACTAAGCACAGAGGAATCAATTGGAATGACTTTGAAAATAAAACGTTTGAAACACCGACTTGGCTGAAATAATAATAATATTTTACATTTGTTTGATAATCTATCGGCGAAAATAAGACAATACAGATTTATTCAATACACAACATAGATGTTTTTTTGTTTATAAAATGTTTATTTATTCCGTAAAAAATATATATCTTGACATTACTATTTTGGGTCAATGCGCCATACAAACATACTGCGTGTAAAAACACAAACTATGTTGGTAATTAACCATTAATATAAAACATAATAATAAATGTCCACCAACAAGTAATTAAAGAGAGAAAAATAGGCTTAAATAATCGATTAATATAATATAATTAACCACTATACTTCAATCAAAGTATAGAATTAACTTTAACCTATTCAATACATCTACACTACATAGATTAAATTAAACTCAAAAGAATTACAAGATAAAAAGAACTTTTTATATACTTACCACGTTTTTAAATTCTGTTGAATCATATAAACTTGACAATTCTATGTATCAATAAATACTTTTTTTTTTAAATTTTTGATGAATTATCCCATCAACTTGAAAGAAAATGATCAAATGCGTAATAAAGAGAGCAATTATAAGAAATTTTCAAACATTTATTAATTGAATAACATATATGAGATTTTTAAAACTTGTACTTGATATGAAATAAAAAACAAACCAACAAACAAAAAACAAAAAAGCGAGTTAATTCTTTTTCCAAAATCGTCGAACGCCGTTACGCAAAAGTGCAAGCATTGAATTCGATCGAAGCGCCACCATGCGGATTTTTTCCGAACTAACTTTCCATACAAAACAGAATTAACTGGAAATGAATTGAATCCTGCTTACAGATGGCTAAAAGTATTAAAAGAATGCATTGTCATCGTGTTCAGATACATAAAAATCGATTGCAAGATTTGTACTGGACAAACAAGAAAACGAGCTAATAAAAACGTGGTAAAATAGATCGATCCTAATGGTGCTATCAAGTAATTGGTAAATTACCCGCACGATGGATATCCTCATGAAATACCGCACCCGATGGCATATCTTGAAGATCGCAAAGTAACGAGTGACATTAATGTGAACTAGAACTTTTGATATCTTTACTTTTTCGTTTCTCGAGATTTAGGAGTTCTAGAATTAAGGAATATTTTTTCTCGAGAATTGACCATAATCTGGTAAATTTTATGAAAATTGA
This sequence comes from Rhyacophila brunnea, assembly GCF_057557595.1. NCBI lineage: Eukaryota > Metazoa > Arthropoda > Insecta > Trichoptera > Rhyacophilidae > Rhyacophila > Rhyacophila brunnea. Next base: position 7,333,595 of record NW_028232859.1, read on the forward strand.
AGATATAATGTGTTCAATCTATCTGATGTACTTACCAAATGACTTTATTCTCAATTTTAACACGACGACATTTATAACAATATTCTTTTGTGCAGCTCTCGAAATGAGCTGTAACGCTCAATATATATTCCAAAAATATTAACATTCTTACTTATAATTTTATAAAAATAAATTTAATATATTTTTTTGTTGTATGAACTATCATTTGGTCAAATTAATCTTTCTATGGGACGGAGCGATAATTTTGGGAATTTCATGAACTGGAACGGCGCTCCGGTCCACTTCAAACCCTGCATTTGTGGTATTAAATGTTCTGATTAAATGGAAATTTGTAAGATGAGAAAAATCAAGATATCGCAATGACATATACTAAGAGTAATGATATATAGAGAGGGCCTATTTTTCGGCAAAATGAAGCCGTATTTCTAGCGTATAACGCACAGTAGAACGATTTTATTGTTATCAACTTATTAACTATCAAACGTTATACCATCGTGTTGCTTCTCAGTACGACTACCAAATTTAAACACAACATAGTTAACCATTATGTTCTATTAAAATAACTAAAAATAATTACCACTAGCTTTATAATTAACACAAAAATAATAAATTTCAGCAACACGTACTCCCAATCTTAAAATGCAATCAGCCAAATCAATTTTTTCCGGCGACATTTTCAATTTTTTCAAATTCAGCCGTAGAAAATCTAACTTACTCTATTGCAATGATACTCAACCTTTTTTTTCTTCGGGCCAAATACATATATTTGTAAAGTAACGCGGGCCGCATCATTACTAGTGTGACGAAAAAAATCATGAACCCCCCCATCCCTCCTTTTTTACAAAACATTTTTGAGATTTTAAAAATTATCAACAAAAGTAATGTGTATCCAAGCGTTTATTTCAAAATTAAAAATCATGTTTCTGATAATAAATGTGTTTCGGGTCGCACATAAAAGCTTTAAGGGCCGCAGGTTGAGTATCGCTGCTCTAATGCATAGAGCGGAGATATAAGCGTGCCGAATGCTTACTCACTCGCACTTTTGGTTCATTTTGGTTCAGGCCTTAGATATATACGTTTTTCCTACAAAATCTACAAATTATCCAGGCTAAGCTCGCAAATACAACCGAAGTTATTCATTTCCGACCTTCATACAGGACGGATTAAATATTATGTTTTTGCCTACAAATAAAAAACAAAAATAAAATCTGTTTATTATTAAATAATTATTATTCTACCTCTTTTATAACGAAGAAGAATAAATTGATTAAAATGTTTAGAAAATATTTTAAAATTTACATTGGAGGTCGTAAAGGCTACGTAATTCCCCAAATGTGTTAAAAAAATAATCGTAAGTCTTCATCGTATGATATATGATCAGAATGGCTTTAGTACCATAAAGAATTTTCACTTTTTTCACGGTTTGTAAGCTCAAACTACGCTAACAAATAATAATGCTTAATCTTTATTCCAGCGTCAATTTGAAAAGCAAATGAATTATTCAACAGTTTAGTTTTGTAGAGTTTAACTCTTTTGAAATGAGTCGGACATTGTTGATAATGGCTACGTAGCCAGGCTATGACGCCATTACCCTTTTTAAGACTCGAACTAGATAGCAATAATATAATTATTATTATTAGTAATATTTTGATATCAAATAGTGGCATCTTGCTTTACTGTAATATTCCTTTAGTTAGATTTCTGTTGTATCATTGTTTCAAGCAAACTTTTAAGGGTCTCGTTATAAAGGGATGAGACCACTGTTTGTAGGAGGGTGACCAGGGAGTTGCGATGAGAAGTCAGATTTTGGTGGTTGTTCCGATAAATGGAGGAGCGAGTTTTTATTGCAGCGTAAACAGTCGGGACAAGGGTTATGATACTATTCCGAGGTCTGAGGCTCGGTGGATGAGATACTGTGCGTACCATACTGATATTGAGAGCTGACTGATACAATCAGACATGCTCTGTCCGGGAAGTTATGATAGAGTGTCCTTTCCAATTAATTATGATCCTACTCAATTTCGATTCAATTTATTTATTTTTAACATATTGTAGACATTACAAATTATAAGTTTAAGACGTTCACAACATGACATTTAAAAACAAAGAAATATAAAACAGTATTACATAAAAAGAGATAGATCAGTAATAGAGATAGATAGTATGTTATTAAACAGTAAAAATGTGTAAATACAAAAAATATAAATTAGATATGTACAAGAAAGTACACCGGATGAGTTAAGCAGACCCTATTTTAAGAATTTATAAAACAACGTCCACATATACTCATCCTCACGTAGATGGAATATATCAACACCCGAAGCAATTTCGTTGAACATAGTTATCGCCCTCCCAATTGGTATTACCAGTGGCAGGTTGGTTCTGCACGTTGGGAGCTATTTCTAAGATAGTTATCAGGGACACACAGGTCAACATTTACGAACGCACTATTAAATAATAATATGTTGAAATGACTATTCAATAAATTTCGGATAAGTTATTTTATTGAGTGTTCGATACTAATTGGACATTTCGCTGACTGTCGTTGAAATAATATTATAATTTAGGTCAGTTATTTCATTAAGTTTGCAGTAATTCGATAAGTACTTGCTGAATCTACATGAAAATGAATATTAATAAATGACATTATAATTGAGAACTGGGTCGTACGGATCCGACGGCCACAAACTTTTTAGCACTTTCCAACTTTCAACGGCCAATTTTCCAATTTTCTTCACAAACTTCTTATTACCACAAAAACATAAACTGTTATACCTATATCCACTATTACACATCACGTGAATAATAATTATATTAAATTAATAACTAGTCCTCACGAGAACCTTCGAGTCGAAAAGGCCAGAGCACTGCTTTTACATGACTGAGAATAATACAATGTTGCAGTGGCGAAGGGTGGGAGTTGGCTGTTAAGATCCGACATAAACATTACACACTAAACTTTGTCAGTCAAATGTGTTTATTTTCATTTAACTAAGAATACAAAATTGCAGACTGTGTTTGTTAGTTTTTTAAAATTTAATTAAACCCTGCCAACAAGATAAAAAGAACTTTTTATATACCACGTTTTTAAATTTACTGTTAAATCATAAAAACTTGATAATTCTATTTATTAATTTGTGTACTTGATATAAATACTGAATAAATATAGAATACTGAAATGTCATTTTGACATTTCACATTGATTTCCATAGTAATGCACGCATATATTAATAATTTAGTTGTTAGGACTGGACACACACGAAAAAATGTGTACTGTACAAACAAGAATACGAGCTAATAAAAACGTGGTAAAATATATTTGTTTATCTATAAAATGTCTGAAATTATTCTATAAAACTATACATAATTTTAGTTTATAGATAGAAGAATATTTTTTATCGATTATGGTTTGGTTTAGGTAGGGCTTAATGAATTTAAAAAAAACTAACCAACACCATCTGTAATATGTACCTATTCTTAATTCAATAAACACAAATAAGTAGGTACCTACGACTAAAAACGTGTGCACTATTATTATCGGATTGTCCATAGAATACCTAAAACACACCTAATGGTTTGATTTAGGCAGGGTTTAATTGAATTTTAAAAAAAACTAACTAAATAAACACAATCTGGAAAAGTTAAATGAAAACAAATAAGTATGACTGATAAAGTTTTGTGTGTACTATATATGTCGAATCTTAAAAGCCTACCTCCACCACTTGTCACTGCTATGTTGCCACCACCTAAACCTGGGATTTATTATGAGAATTGAAGATGCTATGTCTATTCCGACCAACAACTCCTGTCTCCTTAAATATGGAGTAGACGTATGGACAGAAACAACGCTCAGATAAAAGTTAAGCCGATGCATGCTCTATATCAGCTGGAAAAGACAATGTTAGGAATGTCTAGGTGATGTCAAAGATGATAAAAATTAAAGAATTAATTAGATAAATAATAACGGGAAATTTGAAATATTTTGGCTAAATCATGTGGTATCCCTAAAGCTTAAAGGAAGATATCCGGTACGCGAAGCCCAAAAATAAGAATATCATCTTGGCTCTTGAGACTTGCAGAGAGAGATACAATTCGAAATCATCGCCGACGGAAAATGTTGACAACCTTTTGTATTGTATTATACTAAAACAGCTTTTCTTCGTTATGTAGTAATACATATCCTCGCCGGCACTCCTTGAAGAAGGAGAAAAAATGTGGATGAACGGTACTTACCTCTTTCCATAACTAAATAATTATGGAGATGAAGATAATATGGTGACGTGCAAAAACAGAATACAATTTATTTTGAGATTCTTTGGTGCAACTCCAAAATAGATTTACCAACTAATTTTTGGGAGAAAAAACGTAAATCCAATGGCCAGTGTCAAAATGTCTTGATATGTACTAATAAAGCTTGCATCATTCATACTTAGGTATAGGTACCTACATGTTTATAAGTAAGTTCCAACTTATACTTCTTAGATAAGTAAAAAGGATAAACCTTCGTCAATTGTGTACAACTTTCTATATTTACTCGTCATCAATCAAAAGTATTTCTGTTACAAACTATTTAGTATAATTAAGGCAAAGTGCGGCGTTCTCCTAAATGGTGCGCGCGTTTTTGATCACTCTGCTCGCCTGAAGATGCTCGCGACGATAAGAAACCAACTCTTTTTGTTAGGTTAACTCCTTGGCGACACACTCTACGGAACACGGTTTTTGGATCATCACACCATTTTATAACCTGAATATTTTTACAAATTTTACAATATTGTACAAGTACACCATAACTGAAAACATCATACGTTTACCTAAGTACCTATAACATTATTATGCATTATCTAAAAACATGAACATTGATAGGTATTATAATTTTGAATAGGTATTTGCAAACTATGACGTTTGACTTCATATGCAACACAAAAAGTTCATGTGCAGATAAATTCACTAGCTTATTCAAAGCAAATAACACCTAGAATATGGATGAAAACAAAGCCATAAACATACTGCTTATTTGCTAACATATTGACAAATTTACAGTGATGTCGCACTTAGAAACAGGTGCACTGCTATTATACCTTAACATGACACAATATATTGTGTATAAGAAAAGAGAAAGCACTAAACTTAATATGTACCTACCTACATATATAAATATAGGTATATGAGGACTCTAGAAACAAAAATGGCACTTTGCATGTTTGATTAACATTTTTTTGATTTTGATTTGAAGTCATTAAAAATTTCTTATTTCGTTATGTTATGCTATCTAAAAAAACTATTATAAAATATTATGTAGATACCTATGTACCTGATTGTATGTATAGTTTAAAACAAAATTTTTAAAAATACTATTTTTCAAAAACCATTCTATCTATAAGAAAGATATCAGTCATTTTTTTAATTACTCGCCAATATTGTACGAAAATGGAAACTGCCGTTTCTGTTTCTAAGCTCCTCATGTTGGTACCTATTATACTTAATATACATGAGTTGTCTAGACTGTCTAGAGTCATAACTCATAATGTCTTAATTTTGACAGCTTAGAGTTAATGCTGCCAAGTGCTTCTAAATTCAACAATCTATACAAAGAAAAATAGTTTGGAACTTTAAATCATGTGAAAATCGTTTCCAAAAATTGGGTGAATTCTGATCTGGACTAATGCCTGTCTAACCGATTGAGAATCCGTATTTCTCACACTATCGTGGCGTATTTCACATCTTAGGAAGTAAACATAATGAGTATTAAATTTTAATATATTTTCCAAAATGTCACCCAATAATATTTATAAGACTAGGTACTCGTATTATACATTACTTTTTTGTAATGTCAAATACTTCAAGGTTTTATCAAAACCCGATTTTTGGAGAAAGTGAGCTATGCATGTTATGACTCCAGCATGCTTCGTCTTCTGTTGTGTCAGTGAGAGATGCATCTAAGCTCTTTCCAACCATGCCTTGGCCACCGTAACAGCCACGTCATTGGCTTGAAACATACTGTCATCTATGGTGCAGCTTGTTGCAACGAGCAGACTGACCATCACATGTTGGCGCCACATTCGCAGCTTGAAGAATCATCGGAGTATCCCCACTTCTTCATATTATATTTTGTTTCTCGTTCTTCCAACTTATATAATAGACACAATTAGGTAGGTATATTGTCATGCCATTTATATAATAAAATGATTTATTTGTCGACTTTAAATCTACACTCACAATAGTATATAATATTAACATCATTAAATTCCTTTTCAGTCAATATTTACTTCGATTGTAACAATATTATCTCCCTATTTTTTTAGAATGAATTACTAATAAATTTTGGTACTGTTCGGTTATACCGGAGGCAGCGGAAAACGCATTTTGAAAATAGCCGATAAACTGGATTATTTGTTAGGTTAACCTAACCAAACCTAACCTAACCTAACCTAACCTAACCTAACCCAACCTAACCGAACCTAAACTAACCCAAACTAACAAATAATCCAGTTTATCGACTATTTTCAAAATGCGTTTTCCGCTGCCTCCGGTATAACCGAACAGTACCTAAATTTTTCTAAAAAATGATCAAATTAAAACATCCAACTGACAGACATCTCTAATAGTCGTTGATTTTTTGTAGTTTCAATTCCAACTTCCGACATAGAATCTTAGCCACTTAAATCAATAAGTGAATAATATTAAATTAGAGTAAATTAAATATTATTGCCAATTAAATTATTGGAGTATTTATAATATTTAATTGTTATTCTTTAACTGCTGTCCCACGGAGTCGGTAAATGTTGTAAGCGTTAATTAAAGGTTGATAATCGCTCGCCTCCATTTTATGTTAATTTCATTTGGTTTTAAAGCAACGTTTTACGCGCCGACCGGAAAGATATACCTGTCTACCTCATCTACCTGTGTATTCAAAAATATATTTATACGTAATACTTTTAATTTGAGCATTAATTCACGGGTGGTTCAAAATGTACACCATAACATCTTTATCAGTAGATATTCTACTTGGATTTTATTTTTCAAATTGATATGGTTTATTCCCAGTATAAATCATAATCAATTTGAGCCGGTATGTAATTTTTATGCGCATGCGTAAGTCCAAAATAGTTTGGTGATAGTTTATAAAATAGTAACTGGATTTAAAAGCCATGGCGGTTTTAAGGGGAATGGGATGACTGGACTCCGGACAATTGAACGCCGCACTGTCGTCGACACGTATACAGAACGTAGACGAGGTATTTTAATCAGTTTCTATCTACTACTTAGTTCTTTCAATTCATTTTACTCTTAACATAATGTATTCTTTATTGCGGATTAAGAATTACCATGCCTAAGGCTTTATATAAAATAAAAAAACTCTTTTTTCTTTGGAACTTAAACATATAAACGATTAAATCATTATTTACGTCTGCATATTTACATTCTCACCAACTATTAAATCATAATATAATCATTTAAATATAAATAATAATATTAAATATTTTTTTAACGTACGTATAAGTACATAACGTCTATTCATTTTTGAATTCCGTTGCGTCCGGTTGTCCCGGTGCCAAATCGTCTTAGACCCGTTTTAATGATGCGAAGGCTAGAGACGCTGACAAATTTGTAGCCCCCTACGCAATTACTCTCCAACGTTATAAAATATAGTAATATCTATCAACATAAATCTTTGACGATAACAAGTAAGTACCCGCCACTTGAACTTGTTATATTACATTGTATTAGTCAATATCAAACCTTTCAATCAAGCAGTTCACAAAATATTATCTCTCAATTAAATAGTCGTTCCACGTATACTGTGTTTGTCTGAGAATGACGTAAAACTATTAAATACTAAATTCCCATTATACAACTAAATTAATATATTATCTAAATTTGTAGGTACATCGTCAAAATGTAATACAATGTACAAGTGCATACAATAAAACAACCATAAAAAACAATACCAAATTAAAATAACAAAATCTACAAAATAGTAACCCCTTAAATGAGTAAACAACTACAAAATCGTCATTGATTACGTATTAAACTTCATCAACATTTGTAGTTATGTTACCTTTTTTTGTTCTTTGGACTAGTTGTAGAATTATCAGCATTTCAAAAATATTCGTATTTATTCAGATTTTGTTGCATTCTGTCAAAACGATTCCTTCATGGAAAAATGCCAGACTACTTATACTTGGTGGCAATTCCTAAACATTTTACTATGAATTAGTAGCAATAGAAAATATTGTTCTGTACGGAACGATTCGCAACTAATGCAATCACAAGTCATAATAGACTCTACCGCTTTCCCTTCATACCTATTATATAAATGAAGTTTGTACTGCTTAATTACAAGTAGGTACCTACATATTTAAAAAAATTATAGCCCTACTTTTATTATTTGAGATTTCTTATTTAACTTGTAGACAAGTGGACAGATACAATGTTATTGTGACATAATATTGACATCGCTTTGTAGACAATGTAACAAGCAAGTCAAATTTGAAACTCCCTTTTATGCATAATATTTCATATCATAATGGCTTTAGGAATTAAGTGACCATTCTTACTGTAAATAAATAAAAACACACACCAAATTAAGTTAATATATTTTTGTCTACCTAACCTTTATACAGTGACGTCCCGTGAGGGCAAGTATGCGCCGCATAGACCATAGATAATGCAGAATATATTTAGATCAAAATCAATAACAAGTCATTTTATCAAACGCAAATACTCCGTTGAATGACATACTTAATAATAAAACAATATGTACATTACTACTATGACACAACATGATAAAGACTCAAAATATCTTGGTGAGATTGTATTGAAAGATTAATCACCGTTGGTTTGCTAAAATAAGTGTAAAAAAAACGGGAGGGGGCGGAATTTAAGGGCGGCACTTTGTTTAGGGACATCACTGCTTTTATTTACTGAGACTCTTATTAAGGACCTGTATATGATTGATATCTTTAAGAGAACGACTGCTTGATTAAATACGTATTATGTTATGAAACTCTTAATTAATTCAACCCGGACACAGAAATGGAGTTTTTTTGAACGTGCAAAAAATAGACTATCAATTTTTGAATTTTGAGAGCTAGTAATAGTTTTTTATTCAGAACCACTGATCTACCATCGTTACTGAGTCACAGAATGGCACAATAGTCAGCTATCGGTCGACACTTCGCAGTAGTCATCATAGGTAAATCCTTATTTGTCATCACTCACTTCATACTTCGATCAAGTAAAAATCCATACATTTAAGGCCAACGAGTAAACTATTAAAGCAATAAAATGTGACATTAATAAAAAGTGTCATTATACGCATTAAGTTTGCTTTTCAAACTAGTGATCGCAGTCCACATTTTTTTTTGCAAAGGTTTTTTCTTCTTCTTGTTGTGTCATCCTCTAGTAGAGGTCGCTTTAACTTTGTCGTCTGCTACCAGGAACAGTTCAGTAGATCTGCACTCGTACCAATCACAGAGGCTCTTAAGCCACGAAATGCGGCGCCGTCCTCTGCTACGCTTACCATTGATCTTTCCCAGCGCTCGAAATGGAAAAATTTACGAACCGGAGCGCTCGACAGTTTTAAGATTTTTACATAGTAAAGTTATCAAAGTATAGATATGTGTTTTTTTTTCATAAAAATAAATGTGTTAGATTTTCTATTATATGGCCTATCCGGCTCAGACGGTCAAATTATTTATTCCACGAGACGGAGCGATAATTTTACCGATTTCACGAACAGGAACGGCGCTCCGGTGCGTTCCGGTCCATTTCGAGCCCTGATCTTTCCTTGAATGACAAGTTGGGGAATGCTGTACTTTTGTCCTCTCATAATGTGGCCGAGGACTGTAGTTTCCTGGTTTTTATACTACGTAGCTCGGTCCTTCAACATTTGTCACCCGGTCAGTCCAAGGAATTTTGAGGATGCGTCTATACTCCCACATCTCGAAAGTCTCCGTGACATCTCTTGGTTTAGCGTCCATACTTCCATACCATAGAAAAGAATTGAGAGAACATAACAACGTACCATATGCAGTCTCAGACCTAGGTTAAGGTCTCGATTGCTAAGGAGGCGTCTCATTTTGAGAAAGGCACTCCTTGCGATCTCAATTTTAGTTTTTATTTCCTGAGACTGGTCCCATTTCTCATTGACCCATGTACCTAAATATTTTAAATGGGTCACACGTTCGATTGGTTCGCTGTTAATGACAAAATTTGTGTTAGTGTCTAGTGTCGCTATTTTTGATACTAGTAATATTTTTGTTTTCTTAAGGTTTTTTATATTTTTATATTTTCTATAGGTTTTTTCTTCTTCTTTAAACCATGTCCAATCGTAATAGGATCATATGGGCCTCCACATAGGTTTGTATTAACTGATACGAGAAATGGATGTGAGCCACTTGCTCAACCTAGTAGGTCCATATTCTGACTCAAACACAAATTAAAAAACAATATTTGTATTTGTCAGACCCAGGATTCGATCCACGACACTATAGGCCAGCGCTTAAACCGCGCGGCCATCGTGGGTGTGAGGTTTTTTAGGAAGCCGCAAAATATTTGAATACCTACTTTAAAAAAATCTACTAATTACATTTTTCGAAATCACCATATTTAAATAAAACAGTAGGTACCTTACCATGTTTTTAAATTTGCATTTATTTAATAAAAGAAATATGTATGTCAGGTCTTCGTGCTTAGTGAAATTTATATCAAGAGCAGAGGAAGAAGACTGGTGCGTAGCTAATAATGACCAAATCCCTTTCATTCCTTAGATTCAGCATTCTCCAAGATACCAAATTTCTTACCAAAAATCGGTGCAGTATTCCCAGATAGTGGTAGATGTTAGATAATGGGTGGAAATTTCGCCTAATGCACAAAACAAAATAATGGGAAGGACAATAATATTTTTTTATGATTGCCGCATTATTAAGAAAAATATAATACTTACGATTAATCTTTCCGGTTATGATTACCAATACTTATGGTATATTGGTTGACCTTTTTATATGGCAAGATTAAGAATATAATAAAAAGTGGTAGAGTTGTAAAGAAATATTTTACTCCATGGTCGCCCTACAAAAAAAACACTAAAATTCTCCCGGTAAGCTTGTTTTAAGTAATTTCTGGGACTAAACGCCTCCAAGTGAATGTAATTATTGCGAGAACAATGATTTCTGAACGTGTACTTACATATTTTTTCATAAAACAATAAAAGTTAATTGAATTTCTAACAAGAAATCACAAAACAGTATTTGCATTTTATTGCGAGCTTTAAAGAGGTGACGTGATAAGCACCTGGCCATTTAGAACGAATCTAATAAATAAATATTATCATAAAAATATTTAAAATATGGCATTTTGGGAATAAACATATAAATATTGTATGTTAACTAACTAATGTGTTGGTTGTATTGGACTATATTAATTTGTCCAGCGCGCGAAATGTAAAATTTTATAAACCGTAACCTAACCGATTCCAAATAAATTAGTTAACCATCTAACATGGATGAAAAATTGGCTATGAAATGAGAAAATTATACTCATCTCGATTTATTTATTACCCATGATCTCAATTCATCTATATTATCTATGGTAGTGACGGTTCGAAAATATTCTATTCGTCAGTTTATTCCATCAGTATATCATTGCACCCATCACACGATCAATAGTATTACTTTCAATATTTATTTTTATAGTACCGACAGTAATAATGCTGGTGTACCTACGGGTAGATCAACATCAAGCTGAAATTGCCTACAGCAGTTTTTACAAGAATATCGCAGAGGACTCAATCTGGGAAAAGATTCAACATCATAGACTATAGATACATCTTATTTGCAATGTACGTTAATTGTTAATATATTAAATATTATTATTAGTCTATGGATTCAAGTTTATTCAAGTGGAAATACATGTCGATTCAAATTGATCAATATTTTCGTATTTGTTTTACTCTTAAGCGTTGTCAGACCGTGAATAAAATAGTGGACATGTGAAATACTGTAAAATAAATTTTTCACCCTTGAAAGACCAAATTATGAAAAAAATTAACTCTTCTAAAGCCGCGTTGACACGGTCCAAGTACGATCCAAGTAGACTTGGATAGGAATAATTAGTATGAAGATGTCTTATCGAAGTGACAGCTTCATACTATTTATTCCTATCCAAGTGCACTCGTATGTGACATCTTCATACTAATTATTCCTATCCAAGCTACTTGGACCGCGTCCTACTCATCCAAGTTAACTTGGATAGGAATAAATAGTATGAAGCTGTCACTTCGATAAGACATCTTCATACTAATTATTCCTATCCAAGTCTACTTGGATCGTACTTGGACCGTGTCAACGCGGCTTAAGAGTGCCACACTTTTTGTGATTTTTAATTTAATAAATTCTGATCATTCTGGTAGGTAATTGATAGCGTATATTCAAGTATCCGGATATCTAAATTGTCGTCATTTATCCCCGTACACCGTACAGTGAATGTACAGGTATTATGTACGTTAATGAATGTCTTCGTATACCTATAGAATTTCTTAAATATGAGTCATTTAAATATTCAATATTCATTTCATGCCATTTTATCAAGCAATAAAAGTCTGTTGGAAGTTCCAACAGTGAATAATATTATAGTAATGTGATTCGATACAATAGGTATTAATTTAAAAAAAAATCATCCGAAACGAATTTCATAATATTTTCATAAAAATATAGTATTTTTCAATAACAGTACAAAAACATAATATGTATATATCGAGTAACTATTTTGAACTCAAATGGATAAATAAAATAGATCAATTAATTTACACATTTTTGTTACGTAGGTGTAGCAAGTTCAATTAAAATTAATAAAATCCCATTCATAATGACGACGAATAGAATCATTGATACTTACGAATGGATATTCTACCATATTATAATTTGTATTGTAGTGAAACATATTGCTTTGATTAGTTTTAAATGTTTTTGACACAATCTCGTGAATTCGATTAAAACGCGTCGTGTTGGTTACGCCGTTTTGTGCCCATTTTGATAATTTTCCATAGAAATTACTTGTGTTTAATCGCCACGGCTTTAATAACAGCGAATGTCATTATGTACTGTTAATCAGTGTTTCATACAATTGTTTACCTGCAACATGGGTAAAATATTAATTTTCTTGCATTCCAGGCAATATCAAACTATACAGAGCAAGAGGCGCCAGAATAAAATTATCATGTTAAGTAGAATGAAACTGTTTCAGTTTTATAAAAATGTAATTTATCTAGATATCTTCGTATTCATATATTTCTAACACTGTTTGATGGACTGTAGGTATATATTATTTTCAATGTGTTTTTAAGAAGCCACTACCAAAAGCTAAGAATATGGGAATAGGGTCTGTAAGTAGTTAGGTTTTAAAACGCGTGAAGTTATGCACTATTTTTATTCAAATTAAATGTAAACAAACAATTTTTGAATGCCGCATTATAGGCAAGTATTATAAAAAAAAGATAAAGAAATAATAGATTTTTTAAATCATCATAGGTCGCAACTATCGCGTGAAAATTATGAAGCCGTTGATCCATGCATGCAGTCTTACAACTTGTACGATAATACATGTTTACATATTTTAGCATTTTATCGTTACAGTCGCGACAATACGTACTGCTTGCTGTCAGTAAAATGTAAACGGGGTATTATGCTGCGCAGTGTTTTTTTTTAAACAAAATTCGGCAATGTCATCAGTCATCACTATTCATTTGATAGCTACTGGCTAAATCAAATATGAGATTACATTGGGTTCATATTAACTCTAAATTAGTTTGCTGTGGGTCTATTCTATGCTTATCGACCGCTAAAGTGATAAAGTGATAAATATTATCAAACTTAGGGTAGGTTTGTATCAAAATATTAGCACTTATTGTAACAATTACACGAAGTTGGTTTTTATTGTTGCAATAAGTGCTATATTTTAACAGCACATATCTTGCTGCTGTTAAAATATCGCACTTATTGCAACAATAAAAACCAGCTTCGTGTAATTGTTACAATAAGTGCTAATATTTTGATACAAACCTACCCTAAGTTTGATACTATTTATCAATTTAGTGTTCGATAAGTATAGAATAGACCCACTGATGTTTGACAAATGTTTCATAGTGTAGTAAGTTATCTTACTATCGAATATGCACATTTCTATGTTTTATAAGTTTTCGCTTCTTTCTTTCTTTTAGTTCCATCGGCGGGCTAGAAGCGTCATATCGCCACAACAAATACATTCCTTGGACGGGCACCATTAACAATAGCCACCAGAAATAGCTGTGGACCATGGCGAGAGCTTGAGTGATCGACGCTAGGATTATAAAGTCTTTGAAATGCTCCACGACACTTCCATTCATGTTGAGATCGATTCCAGTATCTTCGAGTTGTCCATACTTCGAATACGTTGGCCGAGCAATGCGGCCTAGGAAATATAAGAAGACATTGTTTACCAATGTCGTCAAAATGTACACACAAATATCGATATTTGACTGACTTCTGTAGAAAAACACTGATAGAATAAAATACATGATTGATACAGAATGAGTTAAGACTTTGTAGAAGTAAATGGTCGATTCATTTTCAATAACGATTTGCTGTGCACCTCTTGTTGGTAATTTTTGAGACTTCTCAGATGAGTTCTTCATTTTAACAGTTCATAAAAACACAACTTCACTTGAATTAGTTTAGGTAACTCAACAGAACTTAGGTTTAAATACATAAACAGTTTTCGTTTATGGAAGAACATACAACTAAAGGTTAGAATTTAATCCGGTAGCCACTGATAGAATGTCGTTAAATTAAATAAGAGATCATATTTAAATCTTGATTTATTAGAGTTTTGCCGTTTAATTTTCAATTGATCACCCACTGAAATATTTCACTGAAACGTCAAAAATAACGGCTCTGCCACGTCGTCGGCTATGATCGGGAATCAGGAATCGGGAATCTCCGTCAAAAATCATTATGTTTTCATGTAATTTAAAGAGCAAAACTCATAACCTGCAGCGGCTAACATAGTATTATTGTTGCTTTTTTTAATGACAATAAATATTATGACCACATCAAAGACACTGGGGATAATTCGCTGATGATTCAATAAAATGTTGTGTAAAGGTTGATTAGGATACATAGGAATATCATTGTTTTCATAATTGTCAGTGATTGTCAGTTTTTCCGTCGCCCATAAACAATAATGAATTTAAAGGTGAGGTATGCTAAAACTGTATTGCCAGTGCCACATGAATGATAAATATTTTTTTACTCGGAATACTTTATCCGCTATTCAATTATATCCAAAACAGTGGAATAACGTAATCAATATAATATTTAAAGTTTATTAAAAGCTAAAACTAAAATTTATTAAAAACTATTCATTTTTAATAAAATTATTGGTTTTATATTTTGCAGTTCAGACACTTTCACAATTTTATTCTTGACATTTTTTTTAAATTTAATATAGCGGAAACAATATTTTAAAAATGGTCATAATTCATAATACTGACACCATGACACTATGTGATGGCACATTAACAGATTTAGAAAATGTCATTGTATTTTTAATGTAATTTGATTAGCGCTCGAAATGGATAATTTTACGAACCGGAGCGTTCAATAATTTACTGGGGTAGTTATCTAATTTTATGTAGGTATATTTTATAAAAATATATGTGTTAGAATTCTTTTTATATGGCCTATCTAGCTTAGATATTCATATTAATTTTTCCACGAAACGGAGCGATTGTTTTGGGGATTTCATGACCCGGAACGGCGCTCCGGTGCGCTCCAGTCCATTTCGAACCCTGAATTTGAAGTTCTATGCATGCTCCTCATTTCAGTCATTTTACATATTACAATATCTCCCAACATTACTTTGAAGAGTTTTGAGATTATTTGAATATATTATCTGCAACTCTACTGTGTTTTATTCATTTTCTCTATTATTATGATATATTCCTTTTATATATTAAAAGTAAACATAAATGGATTTAAACCCCTGTATTATAAAGTGTTTATTACCGGTAATCAATTTTCCGTGAACCGTCGGATATACGGATGAGTTTTGGCATGATAACTGAGGTAGGTAGCTAGACTCCCATTTCTATAAGCTGGCGTACACGTCATCGCGTCGCTAGCGTCGCATTGACGATGGAGTTGGCGGGGGGGCGGACGTAGTGCAGTGTTAAGATGCTGATGCGGGGGAATTTAGGAATTTATTTTCACTAATTCATAAAAGAACCGTGATGACGTGTACGCCAGCTTATAGAAATCGGACTATAGGTGCTGAAGGAGGATTGTGCTACCGTGACTCACCACCCTGTTGTTATTATAAAAATATCGCACCACCACTGACCACTCTATTATATTACTTTTCTGTGTGTTTCAAAAGGTTTCACGGTTTCTATAAGCTGCGCTTTATATAACTGCACGGACCTCACGGTTTTGGAGGCTTGCGCGCGGGAAACGAATATGGGAATCTGTATCATTAGCGATTTGAAGCTAAACATAATGGCTACTTAATTCGGATATTATCAAAAAGCGAAAAATGTACCGCTCTTTTAAATCCGTCGAATTAGAACGTGAAATTTCGCAAAACGCGCGCCCGTTTGCTGAAATTATGCGCGCCATAAACGTCAAAAAATGTTATACAAATATATTTACACACATTTATTTGCATCGCAATCATTTCTTCGCATACTAATAAAGCTATGAAATTTATTTGAATCGTAATTCTTTTACTCTCACACTATTGAAGATGCCAACTGAACGAAGTGATTTTGAGTGAGTTTTTGTTTATACCACTATACCATAAAATGTATATTAGCCTATGATCGTAATAATATTAATCATAAATAACATTTAAAACTAAAGAACATAAAAATAATGTGAAAAGTGTTACCTTTTGGGTGTGACTGTAAGAAGGTACCTACGATTATCAAGTGTGGGGAAGTATGGATAGGCTTAAACAAAATTTTGTTTTATTACAAATGCCAAATTTTAACGTGGTTTTGTGTAGAATGTTGATGCATTGAAAGTAAATTATGTAACACATTTAAATAGTTGTCTGTACTCTGCACATATGGATTCCTTATTTCTCAACCTGTAAAAAATGCGGGAATTTTTTGAAACTAACGAGACAACTGCATCATTTGCTTCATATAAAATTATAAAACCACCGCCCGCCAACACAGCTGCGTATTTCTGAATAAATAAAATACGTTTTTTTTTATTATAGTATGTTTTTTACTACAGCGGCCCTGATTTATAAATTAAAATAAATAAATAAATAAAATTAATGCCGTTTTAATCGCTATGTGATTTAATATGTCTGATAAGAAGGCAATTTGCAACATAACCTTTAATTCTATTGTAAACTTGCTGCGATAAAGATAGATTTTTACGACACCAACACCAATAAGTGTTTTTTGTCGAAAGTAAATATCTTAATAAAGATTAAAAAAATACCACATTGAGTTATTTTATCGCCATTATCCTGACATTTGTTTTGAAAATGTGTGTCCCGCTTAGGCCGCTCGCACACGATAATCTTTTGTGGGTGCGACAAAGGCAACTGGCTTACTATTAATTGGTACTGGATGGACGCATCACGAGTGTGGAAAATATGCGATAAACTTAAACACGTACCTATTAAATAATATGTTGATTTCAATAGTTACGTATGTATCATAAAAATATGCATTAAAGTTTGACACGTAAATGTAACGCGCATTTAAAATTTGAGTACAGCCGGCGCGCTTTTTTATTTTGGTTTTATGGCCTGACCACCATAAAGGACATTGGTCCATGGTGATGGCTATTATACTTCTATCTTATTAATATTTTCTGTGGTGCGACATGTTGCAGGCCAGGTTTCATTGCACGGACCGCGACCAGTTACTCCAACTATAGCTAATATGAAGTCGTCTACACACGTCAAAAACACGTCTGCAGTTTGTCCGCCACCGATTGCATTCCCGCGCCTCGTCGATTACGCACCGGGATCCCCGTATTTCTCCAGTCCATGAACTTTACACCTGGCCTGTGATACTTTGCATCTTGCACCCACAAGTAGGTACCTGTCGTGTGCACGCGGCCTTATACGCTGATGTGTTTACTAAATTTTAAATTTTATTAATTATTGATATTCTAACACTTTCAGTTCAGTTAACAATTTGAAGTACTTATCACTCTAATGAAATATTCTGAAATAAATATTTTCAATACAAAACATAGGTAATAATAAATGTTTCTAATTATTTGAACTTAGATATTAGTCATTTTTTTAAAAACTCTCCAATCTTCACAGTTTATTATATTTTGATACGCCGAAATGTCATTGTAGAATCAGTCGTTTGCTCTGCCAATGTGTAGGTTTAACGCATAACTAACTTAGGTACTATTTAGAGCAGAGCTGGCGAACCTTTTTATGTACGCGTGCTGAAATTTCCCAAATATTATTTTTTGGCTGTCTGACATGCCGAAATGTTTCTCATACGGAAAAAATTGTTATGAAATTTTTATTTAAAAAAAGTTCAAAAAATATAATTGAGTTGTACCTATTATTTAGTTTGGTTCCTTATGCATAAATTGGCGCCAGAATCGCTCCGATCAGATATGGCATTCTCTCGCTACAGCGATCTCAAGCATTGTAAATTAATGATTTTAAATCGATCAAAATCAGAGGTTCGCTGCGCGGCTTCTCTCGCCGCCTGTTGAGGTCAATGCGATAATATTATGTGTGATACATAAAACCTATGGACCGATCTATGTAATTTAAATAAAATGTAATGCTTATTCTTGAATCTTGGGTCTCTGCCCGCTATTTTTTATACAATACGATCTGTCATTTTATGAATCTGAATATCTGAATTTCGTCGTTTCCTTTTGCGATCGGTAAATATTATTGGTAAAAATAATATTATTAAAAACCGAAGAAAATACGCATAGCTGTCGTCATTGTTTTTAATATTGTATAATATATAATTATTATTTATTTCTAAAACTTTTTTGTAAAATAAAAATATTTTAAAAATATTAGTTATCTGTATGTACCTACTTACCTTTTTTTCTCTTTAACATAAATCATTCGAGCGCCATGCAAAATCATCTCGCGTGCCATAGGTTCGCCATCACTGATTTAGAATACTTATTTAGTAATGTCAATTGGGAGGGTAATCGCAAAAAATCACTTGGTGTAGGTACTTCTTTATACTTTTTTGATTTTGTATGTTTTTCTTTGAATTGAAAACAACGTTTCTGTCTTAATCTTGCTATAATGTTATTTATTTACTTTGTTTTCCATCTAATGATGTGGATGTCTCAAATTTATAAATTGTAACGATTGCATAATGTAAATAAATAATCCTTGAATCAGACAGATATGTGATAGGTATGATATTATAAAAGTTTGCTTCATTGTGAGTTATATCGAAAGCGGACTATAATATGAAAACGTGGTAATATCTGAACAGAAACGTACCATAAGTGCGAGTGAGAAAGCATTTGGCACGCTTATATCCACAGTATGCATTAGAGTAAGATACAATTTCTACGGCTGAATTAAATATTTTTTGTAAACGTCGTCGGTAGATATTGATTTGAATTTTTGAATAATTTAAATTTAAAAACTGCCAGCACGTATTCCTGAAATTTATTGTTTTTGTGTTAAATATAAAAATAATGGTACTTATGTAATTATTTTTAGTTAATTTAGTAGAAAATATGGTTGTGTATAAATTTGGTAGACGTACTGAGAAGCAACATGATGGTATAACGTTTCATATTTAAGTTAATATTAATAAAATTGAGGTTCTACTGTGTGTTATACGCAAGAAACACGGCTTCATTTTGCCGACCAATAGCCACTATCTTTATATTATTACTCTGAAGGCAACATTTACCATACCATTATAATAATAAGTACATTATATTTTTAAAACTTAACAAAATATATTACTGGGACGGTTTATCACTTTATCAAGGTTCTACAACGACGTAATCGGGGCCTGACTCCGGTTAAACACTGACGTAAGTATTAAAAAAGGAATACTAATACATATTGTAGCCTATGATAAAACCCAAAGGCTAAAAATAACGTCCTATATTATTGTCTTTTAATCAGCTATTTGTTTATTATTTTATTATTATTGAACCTGGGCACCTTTTAATGAGCATTATCAAAATATTCGTTCGGCGTGAAAGAATTGAATTCGAAGACTTGTTCGCGTTATCAGCAAACATTTAATTTATGGGGAGTGTAAAGTAAAGTGTATGTGTGTGTGAGAGTGTGACGCGATATGTCCAGGTGATTTTTACTGCTTTAAAACCGTTGTCAGATCGTTATAAACGTTTAGCGAGACGTCTTCAACACCTTGGTTACCTGTCGAAATACTAATTATTATTCTTCACCTGATCGTGACCATTTTCTATATAACCTTCCCCATAAAAAATCCATCCCGAAAGAAGCAACGCCACTGCTTTCCAATTCTTTTAACTGTGCATCTTCAAATCTTATCGATACTAAACATGATCCTGAAACGAAGTATGGTTATGAAACCTGAAGTTGAAACAAGAGATTTTTCATTATAATAATTGTGTAATGTATTTTTAAAATTCATGCCATTTGGCACAATGAATCAATAGGAATGTCCCCAGAGTGCATACAAACATATTGTACTATCTTAAACAGCTGACAAATGGAACAAAATAAAAAAATAAAACGAAGTAGGTACATACCTAGTAGGTATCTACTGAAGATTGGAGCATTTCTACGAAACCTACTGTCATTCAGCGATGGTTTTAGGTTTGTATTAATGCACTGACGAGTTTGGAGGCCCCCCGTGAAAGGTAAGACCGCATCTTCCAGCTAATGGAAAACCTCCACTGCTTTCAAAAGTTATAATTCACTCCTTAATTTATCACCCCTAAGCAGCGCATAGACTGCTTACCCCCACGGGATGCCACTGGGAATATTGCAAGAGCCGTGAGCCGCTTCAAATTTTACAGAGGCTTACAATTAATTACAAAATATCAAGTTTATCTTCGAATTAATATTCAACACTATAAAATGTTAACGTTAAATTTTAATTAGTATTCAACACCACAACATGTCCAAGCTGGCAATCAATCAAATCAGACTGCAGTTATAGAAAATTTAAATTTGAAGTGGCTTAATATTTTAAGATGATTTTTAGAATATGCAAATTCATCATGCCATATTCCATGATTTTGTACAAAAATGCACAATAATTCTTCTAATTTTCCAAGCAATGCCGCCAGTCTACAAGAATACTTGGGGCGGTTAAAGAAAAGCAAATGTGGTCCACCCGTACGAATTCTGAGGTTTCCAAGCAATTTAACCCTAATACAGTTATAATATCTTGACAATGCTTGAGACTCTTCACTTTCTTAGACGCAATCGATCTAGAACTCACCATAAGGCTGGTGTCCATAGACAGCCGACCGCTCCCTTGGCTGTTCGGGAGGAAATGCAGGTGGATGATGTCAAGAGGGAGGCAGAGTGACCGACTGAAGAGAAAGACCTCGGGATAGAGATTCCAAGGTGATGATTGCATAGTCAGCCATGTAGGTACCTGAATGGCATGTAACGTCAGCATCAGTAACTAAGTCTTCAAACAACCTGTGTCGCAGGGTTACATGTAAATTGTACGTTAAATATTTCACCATGGCACAGTTCGCCGTGAGCTTTCTTATCGGAAAGAAATGACCGTATAGATACGGTCTTCAATTTTATTAGATTCAATATGGTTAATTCAATTTTCATAGCTGATTTTGGAAAATTCATGAATTCGACAATGAAACCCTAACCTAACAAATAATTCAGTATATCGGCTATGTTCAAAATTTGTTTGCTGCTGGCTTCCTGTAAACCGACAAGAACCATGTTTTATTTAGACATGAATTTTATGTCAGTATTATACGACCCAACGAGGTTGGACGTTGGACATCATGGCCCCCACAAAGGGGGGCTGACAGGGCTCTAACCTGGGGGCCCGGCGTGGCTAGTCAACCAGATAAGTGAAATAAATAAACATTACAAATTTGCCCTAATAGTCAAAAAAGTCTCTATTTAATGATGTTATTATTAAATATTATGTGGTTGTACAATACAATTTCTAATTGTGTATCGATATTCGACAACTGCATAATTCAAATGGATGTATTAAAATATACAAAAAACACTAAATATACACATTAATTTTACCGCGTACACCATTGGAAAACGTCACTGTAGACCGTCACACAGCCTTTATCCTTAGCAATAGGTAGGGGGGCCCGCCTTTAATTATTATTATTATTAAACCATACCTATTTCTTTGCCGCCTTAACCTACTGCCTTACATTGGAGTAAACACACATTAAAAATCCAACATTTTTTGTATCGAAACCACGACCTACGGCTTTATGGATGACCGCTCAAACAACTCGGCCACCGAGGGTGTGCCGCAATACCTTTAAGAAACTAATTGGTCAAATAACAATATTTTCTTGGTAGGTATATAGTACATAATTAATTTTAGGTGAAAAAAAATGAAATGATGCCACTCAGATATACCTATCTACCTATATAGAGAATTTCTAAAAAAATAAGTTTCTCACTTGATAAATCTTTTTAACGTGTTAAGAACAATCTCTTAAAATTCTTTTGGCGTGTAAGCCTCGAGTGGGATCTGAACTCTGACCGACGACCATTTAGCCTGTTAAAAAACACAAAATACATTTTAAGTGGTGACGCTCTCTATGCAAAAACTTTGAGTTAAAATCTCTAATAATTTATTTAGTGTCCGGAATTAATCTTCTAAATAGTTTTGTGTTTTCATTCATACAAGTCAGTTTTAATTTGATTTGAATCGCCTTATTTATTTAAACGATTATATTACATATTATTTAATTCAATGCGCAGGAGCGTATTTGGGAATGTGAACATAATATTATGCTAAATATCTAACATTAACTCAATAAATTCGCCCACTTAAAAGGACATCATTTCTTTTTACTTCTTGGTGGGTTCATATACAATCCGTATAATATACTGGCAAATATTAATTTTCATGCTCCCACCAATATTGCACGTAATTCTACGGTCTTCGTGATACCCCGTCGCAGGACAGATCTGGTGTTTCATGATGTTATGTATGGCACCATAGAGGTTGATTAATTTTTTACTACCTATATCATGTTTTTGGACGTGTTAAATAGGTTAAATTTATAATTTTATTCATCATTTTACTTTAATATCTACATAAACACATAGTTTCTTGTTATAAGTATTGGTTGTTATTTGTAACTAAGCTATTTTTATAATTTGTATTTATTATGTATTATGGCGCATTGGCCAATCGCTGTAATGACTAAACTATATCATTACTTTTGCAAAATTGTCAATAATTGTCGCTGAATCGTGAAAAATTAATGGGCCAAAAATTTTAATCTTGCAGCTAGTGAAAGTTCAATAAATAGATTTTCAGTTGTGAATTGTAAGTTTTCATATAAATGTAGTGTTTAAAAATAAGAATATGTTAATAAAGTATACAAATCAATTATCTGCTATTTAAATGATTTTGAACAAGAAAATGTAAGTAGGTACCTACAGTAAGAATTATGAATGATCTGGAAATTGGTGGATACTCGTTATTACCTATCGAAATTATTATCAAATATTTACCGAATTAATATCAAATTATCTGCATATTTACATTTAATATAGACATCACTCACTTGAAATAAACTTTGTATGTCAAATAAATGCGTGTCCGGAAACTTGTACGTATGCAATTGAAGCTCGATTTGATATAAATAAAAAAGATTTCAAGTTGTACCTACACATTTATACTTTTATAAAAATCTATGTTTTTTAAAATAAATATAAAAAATATTAAAACTATGAATTGGTCAAAAATCTCTATGTCAAAACATAGAAAACTTGATAAACTAAATTTGAATAATAAATATGACCATAAAATATAATGTAATAATAACGTAACTGTGGACATAAATATGTAACAAATTCCAAGCTTCGTATTTTTCCGCTAGGTGCCTCTGGTGGTATAAGCATCCCCCTTAATAACTACTCATGTTTTGTTATTAAGTATATTATATGGGACATGTCCAGTTTTGATTATTAACTACATTATTATAATATGATATCAAAATTATGTTATGAATGATGAATGATATGATATGAAATTTTTGTCTATAAAAATATGTGTCACAAAAGTAGGCAACAAGCATTTCAGAATTTTTCTTTACCTACATTATTGCCAAAGTCCTCTAAACATTCCATGCGCCGGAGCCTCCTCATGAATCATCCTCATAAAGTGTAATTTACATGCGATAACAAAACACGCAAATAACCGAAACAAAGCGTCGTAAATTATTATTGTGGGGAAAAGATGTCGATTTTGGCCGCGGCGGGCTTTCGATAATTGATTCTCCGTGTAAAGATATCGATCGTGAGTTATGGCGGGAGATGAGAGGCGCGAGAGGTACTAGAGAGGGAATAGAGAGAGAAAGAGACGGCGAGGTCGTGCTGCGATGATCAGGCCGGGTCTTCGTAAATCTATTATGAGTAGGAGGTGGTCAAGCAATCGCTCAGAGGTTAAAATTACATTTTTTTTATCACTTACATAATATCTATAAATTATGTATATTATATATTTTATTTACCGGAAACATTAAAATAAAATAAATATAAATCAATGGATAATAGGTACCTTCATAGTATAAAAACATTAGGTTTGTTTGGTCAAAATACCGCAGACTTTTTTTATTGTTGATGGTATGTTTTTCATCCGGTAAATTAATGTGCAGATCTCAAATTGTGTTCTATTTTTAAATATCCTCCTATTCGGCCAATAAATAATACACAATATGGATATATGCAGTATGTCGATACCTTGAAAGTCTGTACCGAGCTTTAGGTTTAATATGCATGTCAGGCCACAGTAGCAGTAGAGTATATTATTAATTTATACTTTATTAATATGCATTTTTTACTACACTACACTTTGCCTGATTACCTTGCATAAAATTAGATTAAATGATATTCACTTTATTATTACAATTATGTGGTAATAAATAAATAAAAATAGATAGGTAATATAAATGTAAAAAAATAAATATATATTACATCATTTTCATCCTAAAGTCGGAGTGCAAAGTTATGAAGTGGCAATTCTACTAAATAACGATATTCAATGGTATTGTCAGTCGAATGCAAAGCGGTAACGTGTTCGCAATAAATGAATATTTTCGATTACATATGTACCTATTTTCATTCATATAAAACGTAGGTAATTAACATTTTCTTTACAATATGAAATTGTCATCATTCGAAGTATAAGCAATGACTAGCACTACGATGGAATTTCACAGTTTCATGCTGCATTTGAATATAGTGGGCCTTGATGCGAACACATAGTATACCTACATTTAAATATGTGGCAATCAGGAAACACAAAAGTAATCGGAAGTGCATTGCTTTTCTCTAGTGTGAAGAAAATTCAGATTAATTTAAGCACGTATTAAATAATATATTATATTCAATAAATACGTTTCATTATATGCATTAAATTTTATCACGTAACGGAACGCGCAGTCAATTTTGGAAACATAGGACATTCAAGAGACTGTATTTTAATGCGTTTAATGGCTTGTCCCCGATTAATTCTAAAGTCATAAACCAAAACTTCCGACAAAGTATAGGTATGTCTAGGTATATGGCGACTGGCGTTCTTATAGATACAATCCCATCCAGTGCATCCAATTGCACTTCCGTTTTCAAATGAGGAACACCCCCAATTTTATCATGTTATTTTACACTCCCGTGGTGTATGGATCAATAATTTACGTAGTTTGAAGTTTTTATAATAAAAAACAGGTCTAAAACGATAAGGAATGCTGTTAGAATTATTATTAGTAAAAAAAATGAGTCGTATGGTAAATGTTAGCCGATACATTATTTAAACACGCCGCCATGACAGGTACGTCAATGAGAAGTTTTCTATGTGCAACAACAGAGACTTCCCGTTATCGCCGATTTCTTGTTGTCGGACAGCACTTACGTTATATTATAAGGATTTTGCCATCCTTCCCATTAAACCTCCCTCATAACAACATAGTGAGTAGGGATTCCAATCCCGGGATCCCGAATCCCGGGATCCCGGGATCCCGAGCTATTTTCAATACCTATGAATCCCGGGATTGATAAACATAATCCCGGGATTTCGGGATTGATTTTTTTATCAATTTTTATGGAAAATAAAATAAAAGCGAAAATATAACAGAAAAAATACTTTTAATAAAAAATAACTACATTAGAAATAAACTGAGTTTGAATGAAGTTTGATTTATACCCATGTGTAGGTTGCCGATGCATTTTATTTTTTCACATAAATTATTAAAAATGAGAAAGATTGGAAAAAAACAATGCTTCGCACTTTTAACAAAGTAATTCCACCATGATATCATACGTTTTACGGCAGTTTCATATTTGGCTGACTAATTAGATTTATGAAGCGGAAAGGCCATAAGTACGCCATGATTATTTGCTTTACTATTTTAAATCTCGCTAATCCATTCATTATGTCTTTACTATCAGAAACAGCAATCTCATATTAAATTCACATTATTATTTATATTACAATATTATTTACTCCATTAAACTTATGTATTTCCTAGATTGAACGTATACAATATTAACAATAAATGTTTTAAATAGTATAAATTATACTAGATTTATTTTTGACCGATTTTATCAATGTTATTTGTAAATATAAAAATTTTATATTAACAATGGAAAAAATGCCAATCCCGGGACCAGTCCCGGGATCCCGGGATTGTCAAATTGTAATCCCGAAATCCCGGGATCAGAATTTTGGCTCGGGATTGGATTCCCTAATAGTGAGTGTAGTGTAGACTGTAGAGTGTAGAGCAGTGTTTCCCAAGGTGGTGCGAACGCCACACCGGTAGTTAGAATTTTGGGGGGGGGGGCAATGTGCAAATCATTAATATTTAGGACATTTTTGTTGTTGTTAAAAAACGCATTTTCGAAAGAATTTCTTTGATATTGCAACCATGACTTTCCGAGAAAATTACTGTTGCCTTCCCATCGTAATATTTAGTTGAATTCGCCACTTTAGCGCTGTAAATGATTTGTTACTGAAAAAGGGTAATCGTTTTCATATCACAAACTGTGGAGATTTAAGATTAAAATTGTCAAAATTATTACATCACATAACAATTCTTTGCAGCTCACAGCAAGCAAAAAGATCGCACTACTATAAATAATATACATAGGTACATACTTACGAAAGTTAAATTAAAAATAGTATAGCCTATTTGCATTTTTTATTTGCAGCAATTCATTTTTTACAGACTTTGTTAGTAAACTATTAAATTTTGATAGGGGGCTGGAGATTTTGAAGCGTTGAAGTAGGGGCATGGCACAAATAAAGTTGGGAAACACTGTAGAACATTGATTTACTTAATATATTATTATATAAAGGTAATAAATAACTCATCTTTCGAAATTTCTGAAGACTTTTCTGTCAGCAGGTTCGAGTTTAGTTTCCCTGATCTAGGAAGCACGAAGACACCGGTTGTAAAGGTGTGGCAAGAAGACAATGAAGAAAAATGCGGATCTAACCGAATCAACAAGAATTTATTTATCTGATTATCCATATATTATTGGATTTTCTTTATAAAAGGTGTGAGATTCACTTTATCAAATCGACAATCAGTTTGATAAATCCATACAACTCTACCATCATGGTATTAAATTTTAATAAAGCAATTTATCATTCAGAGTATTATATTGATTTATTTTGATTAGACATTATTAACACTCATTTATGACAATATTTATTTCGAAGTCATACTTCTTAGGCGCATTTGGAAAATCATATCAGAGTGTATTTTTGGCGTGTGACATGTAACACATAATTTATTTTTTAACAAGAAAAAAATCGCACTCGAGTGGATTCGAACCACGATTGTTCGGTTATCAGTCGAATGCACTGCCTTTACGCCACAGTATGATAATGTAATCGTGACGATTATACAGTATAATATTCTAGTTTTGAATTGTTCCGTTACCTAGGCAGCGAATTTATTATTATATGTACGAAGAATTGTTCCGTTGCCTAGGAAACGAATTTATTAATGTCGGCCATTTGCAATTCCTTACGTAAACAAACTATTAAACGTCCTAGTGGCAGTTGTTACTTTAAAAATAAAAACAACGATAAATAATTATATAATTTAGTACTTAATATAAGTTAAAGTGTATAGAAATAAACCAACGACGTTCCAATAAGCGGTCGTTTTTCTTGTGTGTGTAATTTAACAAGATAATAAGAGCTAGTCGAAGAATCTAGTTTATCACAAGTTTTGTTACGCCAAAGAAGTATAACTTCTAACACGCGTACATAAGTACACACACCGATTTTTTAAAATATATAAATAAAAATATAATCTGTATAAAAATACCTAAGTAATTATTAACTGCTTTACTGCTAACCTCAGTAGTATATAAACCTTCTCAGATTGAAGATAAAAATAACAGATTTTTTAGGATTAATGATAGTTTCCAATGATTTTCCTCTCATGTGATTTTTAGCAGATGAATTCCCCTTTCAAGTAGAGATTGATCATCATCAGCCGGGATCGATCTACTGCTGGATGAAGGCCTCCCTTAGCTCCTTCCACTCTTCTAAGCTCCTAGCTCTTCGCTGCCTCAAGTTCATCTATCCACCGGGTTTTAAGGCATCCTTGTAGTATTTTACTGCCCCTTAGGTACCACTCTATTTCGGCATTTGTCAAGCGGTTGTCAGTGCGATGCCATATCAACTGCTTAGCGACCTCTATCACATCACATACTTTTGTATGCTTCCTAGTAAAACATAATGCTCAGGTTTATAAGGTTTGGTCAGGATCAAACACACGTTAAAAATATATATATTGTCTGCTACACTCAGGTGGCTCTAAAGACATCTACACTGTTACCAATTCACCATAAGGATGAATATCAATGTACACGTCTTATATTTTATTATAAGTGGGGATTGGTACTACTGAAAAAAAATAATGAAATGTCAATCCCGGGTCGACTTATTCATATGGAATAAAAAGTATAAAACTCTCATCCATTTTTTATTGAAAATTCACATTCATTATTAGGTACCATCAGTTGCCAACTCGCCAGCAGTGGCGAAGGGTGGAGGTAGGCTGTTAAGGTTTGCCATAAGTAGTGGACACTACACTTTGTCAGTCATACGTATTTGTTTTCATTGAAATGAGACTACAATTTACAGAATATGGTGTTGGTGAGTTTTTTAAAGTTCAATTAAACCCTGCGAAACCAAGCCATAATGGATAATAGTCAAAAAATACTCGTCTATATATAAAATATCTAAAATTATGCAATTAAATCAAACATAATTTAAGATATTTTATAGATAGAATGATATTTTTTTATTTATTATAGTTTGGTTTAGGCAGGGAAAAAAATGAATCAACAATATATTGTGTAATATGTATTCTTAATTCAACGAAAACAGATAAGTATGTATGAAAAAGTGTGCACAACTTTGTCGTATCGCCAAGAATATACCAAAACTATTATGGTTTGGGTTAGGCAGGGTTTAATTGATTTTTAAAAACTAACTAACAGCATCTTTAAACTGAAGTCTTAGTTCAATTAAAATAAATACGTATGGCTAATAAAGTTTAATGTGCACTATTCATGGCAGATCTTAACAGCCTACCTCCACTCTTCGCTACTGCTCGCCAGTAGCAATTGACAATTTACTATGTACATATCTACCCTACAAGAAGTAGGTACAGAATGTGAAGAATTTATTTAGGTATTTAACATATTATTCATTCACAAAATGACATGCAAGAATTAAAAAAATAAGTAACACTATTACAAATGAATACTATCTACCGAGGGGGTACTTAATGGAATTTGAATTTAAATTCTAAATGATTGACTAAAGATGCCGATAGGCGTGACCCGGGTCGCAAAAATGACTTAAATGGAATTGTAAAAAACTTAAATCAATTAGAATATTTCAACAAAAAACAGCATAACGTCGTGGTAAATGCAATAGGTCGTATGTCAAAAAAATTTCAATTTTGTTTTATTGCACCATAGTGACCAGCCCAGTCATCTACACCGTCTCCAATAGGTCTTATGTCGTTAGACCAATAAGAAGTCGACTATCCCAACACTTGCAAAAAGACGAACCGACACGTCATTGATATTGGTCACGCCAAACAGTCGTATGTCAGAGCTCATCATAATGATAGTAATGTTTTTGTTTGTTTTTATTCCTCGTTCTTGACTTTATACTAAAGAATTCGTCAAATAATACGATGTAAGTAATTTACCAATCACTGTTTTTTAAAATCTACTTTATAATTACATTATTGTTGTCAGATTTAGTAAAATTTTCAAGATTCTTTCTACAGATAATCTAACATTACTTTTTGTCTCAAACTAAAGAAAAATTCTTCGCCGTATATATGGACCGATCAGGGACGGCACCAATTGGAGGAGAAATATTGCTGAGCTCTACGGGCTATAGGAAGATTGCAGCGCAGTTCAATCAATTAAGATTGGGGGACTGCGATGGCTAGGTCATGTGCACCGTATGAATGTACGTACGTATGATGTCCGGCAATCCAATCGGGCGTAGAAGAAGAGGCAGGCCAAAGATTCGCTGGTTGGATGGAGCTGCCAATGACTGCCGTGTTCTAGGGGTACCAAATTGGAAAGCGGCCACACTGTATAGGGACAGGTGGAGGGAGCTGTTGGAGGAGGCCAAGACCCACACCGGGTTGTCGTGCCCCTGATGATGATGATGACTTTTTGTCTCATTTATTTATTGCCAAAGTAATTATTTGTTCACCAATCACGATTGACAGTTTTAATAAGACACTGTTTATTTAGTTAAAAATTATTTAGTAAAAAGCTATTAAAATGATTAATGGAAGTTGTGGGGGGTATTTGGTATCTTTAGCAGTCAGCAACATTACTTCACCGGATACTAATGGTAAGAATAAATAAGATTATGTCGCCACATAACAATAGGATGTGGAGTGGAGATGATATTTTTCTGAGATGCATTAACGATTATCAAATTTAAAAATGATTATTTTCTTCAGGACCTCAAATAACCTGTGAAGTCGTAAGAACCACTGACGATATGGCGTTAAAAGTTGAACCTGGGAATGCAGCGGAACTTGAACTCTTAGTCTTAGAGCATCCATTTGAAG
This sequence comes from Rhyacophila brunnea, assembly GCF_057557595.1. Lineage (NCBI taxonomy): Eukaryota > Metazoa > Arthropoda > Insecta > Trichoptera > Rhyacophilidae > Rhyacophila > Rhyacophila brunnea. Next base: position 7,364,920 of record NW_028232859.1, read on the forward strand.
TCACTTTTCAAAATATTTGTTCAGAAATAGAACTCAATTTCGCTGTTAGTTAATAATACTTTGACTATCGAAACTCCAATTTTAGAACAAGCAGAATCATTGCTGAGGCAACTTTCGGACATAAAGATAGCAGAGAACATTGTATCAACACAATCAGCCCTGAGATAAAATATAGATTGTGATATGACGATGACTGAACATCTAAGTGGCCCTGAACATTTACTATCTGATATCAGTAGTGACTCTGAAGCTCTGTATCAACCTGAATCAAATCAATCAAGCTCATCAGAAGACTTAAAGGAGTTTGCTATGCAGTCTGACACCCATGGTGACGAACCTACTGAGCAAGTCAATCAAAGAAAACGAAAAGGGCAAAGCAATAATTGTAAACAGTGGAAGAGGCAAAAAAAAACTCTCAACTGCTTAGACTATAGATACATCTCAACTGCTCAACTCAACTCAATCAGCTCAACTGCGATTGCTAGGCAAGTCTTATGCGGGTTTTGAGAAGTATGAAGAGTCCGGCAAGGGCGGCAAGTATAGACAGACGTCTAAAAAAGAATCTATGACCATAGGTCCACGTTGTGGTGGGCATAGTGACATGCTCAAAAGGGTGGGCCAAAAACAGCCTTTAAGTGCGATACAATCAGTGATGAACAACGCAGCTTGCTATTCACAAATTTTTGGAAGAAAACAAAATAATACTACCTACCGTTTAAATAAAAAAGTATTCTTTTAAAACTGTTCTTTTTTCTTTTAAGTAGGTATTTGCCTGCTCTGTTTTATGCAAATACATAATTAAACTATGATATTTTTAAATAAATCTTTTTAAAAATTATTGTGTGTTATTTTGAATATTAACTTTTAATCTTTTCTTTTAAACATTGAAATCGTTTTTATACAAGTGCCTAATTAAACAGAGATTTATAATAAAAAAAAAACTTTTTCATTAGTTTAAGCTTACTTTTTAAACGTTTATGTACAAGTGTATAATAATATGTCTATATTAATATAATATTATATTTTGTTTCATTATAAATACCTAATTTTAGTGTTTTCAATTTAGGTATGTTTACATAAAAATTGGACTTATGTCAACAAAAGTGGCCAACATTGACGATCAAATAGTTGTATGTCAACCTAACTTTCTTATTATTCATCTTACATCAAAATGATGATAACAGTCTTAACAGGGAACAAATTCAACTAAGTAAATAAATTTGTGAAAAAAATCGGTGCATTGGAGTTAAGATGGGATAGTTTTTTGTCTCTCCTGAAAAGTTTGGTATCTTTGACATATGACCTATTGCATTTACCACGACGATAAGTAAATAGGTGGATTTTATTAATATTCGAAGTGATTTGGTTGAAAGCAGTTCTTGTCATGAAAAATGGCATTTCCAATAATAACTTAGGTCTGCACATTGGGACAATAAAAAAGCTCCCGATATTATTGAGACACATGAACATATAATAATATGAATGGCAGAGTTCAAATAATAGTGTAGGTACCTATACCGCGTACCTAAAAGATATTTGAAAACACATAAAAAAATGTACAAGTATTTACATTTTAAAAATAAATAATAAAAATATTTATTTTATCGGTGTCAATAGTTTTCAGGTAATAAATCAACCATTAAATTTATTCAAAGTACCTAATCGATTTCTATTAATTAATTATTCTAAAGCCAAGTCAACGGCTTATTTTAATGATGCTGTATTAATTTATGTAGGCGATGAGGTCGGTCCCGAAGGTGTTGTCTTGTCAATTAGCGTCCTTTGACCCTCTAACGCCGGCCAACCCATTAGGCACCGACAAATTTGTCGCGACCGAGATAACTGTTTTGTTCTAACGACGTTTATTAGCCTCATAAGAAATCGAAAACAATAAAACCACAAAACCTTTTTCTCATTCTTAAGTATTTAATCTACGGACGTCTTATGGGGATTTCAATCCCTAATTTTCAATACTTGGATTACTTTACGGGATTTGTACCTATATTTTCAATCCTGGGATAGGATTGAGAAATTTTGCACAAACATTTTTTTTTACCGTCTGATACTTACACAATGTGAATTTAAGAGATCAAATCTAAAAACAGGCAAAAATCACATGTTTTTCAATTAAATTTCAATTTATTTTTTTAACATATTGTGGACATTACAAATTATAAGTTTACGACGTTCACAACATGACATGAAACATTATTATAAAGAATAAAAGTAATAAAAACGATAAAAATAAAAATATAAAAAGAGAACATAATGTGAACATACAAAAGCAGTGAAAATACAATTATTATACATCTATAATAAGTTCAAAGAAGTACACCGAGTTTGCTAAGGAGACCCAATTCTGTGGTAGTAGGTTAGCAAGTAGGTGCTCGTAAGTATCAAGTCGTACCTAATACCCAATATAATAATGGAAAATGTTATTATTGGATATTTGATACCAATCAATATAATTTAATGACTTTCGATTGCATATATCCTTCGTATTAATTAACGTATTTAAAAAAATCATCGATTTTTATAAAAAATGTAGGTACCATATTGCATTAGAAGTATATAACCAAAAATTATCACTAGGATTGAAATTCATAGTTTGTGCCAAGGCCTGATTAATGGTATTGGGTCTGTAGCACTAACTTAAGGGCCCAATTGCTCAGCGTAGGTAAAAATGGAGCTTTTATGCTATTTTCAAAGCATGATCCTAGACATTCCTTAAACATTATAGATAATCTATTTATATAATTTTGAAGCCTTATTATCCTTTATATTTATTTTAAACAGTTGATGACTGCATAAAGTATTTTTATTACATAAAAGAGTATTCTTTTAAACCTCTCGCTCTAATGTTTAAGAGTATAGTCATATTTCAGTACATCCATGTGCAGTGGTGTTAAGATTTTTTATATTTATTAATTTTTAAAAGCATTTATAAAACCATTAGTAAAATTTATGTCAACATTATTATAGTGAAATATTTACGATAAAAAAATATATTGATAATCTCTGTGATCCCAAATTTGACAAGAATTAGATTTACACATTTAAAGATACTGATTATAAGCTATGTTTTTGACCATTCAAATGTGATAAAAATTCTACGAATAATGTTTGCTTTATAATAATTATTAACCTAAGAATAAGGTAGTATTTTTTTCAAATACGCCATTTCTATTGGCATTCCCCAGTGGTTAAGCTACAACATACGGCCGTCGCACATAAATTGACAAACGATAAATAAAGTAGGGAGCAAGATAATGTTAACGAGCGTGTTTGAACATGTACCTAACCGATTATTTTTTTTTTAAACGGTATGTACTGAAATGTACTGAAATATGACTATTTTCTAAAATATTAGATCGAGAGGTTTAAAAAAATACAATTTTATGTAACAAAAATACTTTATGCAGTCATCAAATGATTATAATAAATATAAAGAATAATAAGGCTTCAAAATTATATAAATAAATTATCTACAACGCTTAAGAAATATCCAGGATCATGCTTTGAAAATAGCATAAAATCTTCATTTTGACCTACGCGGCGCACGTCCCCCCTTGTACGCATGCAAGCGTTCCTATATTGGTCATTTATTTATCTTTCCCACTTTCACAGATTAAAAAAACGTTCATAATTAGTTTACTATAAATAAAAGCATTAATTAGTAGATAGGTAATCTTGTTTAACTTTTTTTTAAATTACCAAATGTATTACAATGTATTGAAATTATCTTAATAGCTCTCTTGCATACTATAAAATATTGGTAATGGCTATGTTTTTTGAAGTTATACTTCTTTAGGCGCGTTTGGAAAATCAGATCAGAGTGTATTTTTGGCGTGTGACATGTAACATATAATTTATTTTTTAACACAAAAATAAACGCACTCGATTGGTTTCGAAACACCGATTGTTCGGTTATCAGCCGAACGCACTAACATTACGCCACAGTATGATACTCCAATCGTGACGATTATACAGTATAATATTAAAGTATAGAATTGTTCCGTTGCCTAGGCAGCGAATTTATTATTGTCGTTCATTTGCAATTCCTTACGTAAACAAACTATTAAACGCCATAGTGGCAGTTGTTACTTTAAAAATAAAAACAACGATAAATAATCATATAAGTAATTTAGTAATATAAGTTAAAGTGTATAGAAATAAACCAACGGCGTTCCAACAAGCGGTCCTTTTTCTTGAGTGTCTAATTTAACAAGATAAGAATAGTCGAAGAATCTAGGTTATCACAAGTTTTGTTACGCCAAAGAAGTATAACTTCTAACGCGCATACATAATACACACACCGATTTCTTTATAAATAAATCTTAATTAATGTTACAATTAATAATTAAGCAGTATAGTAGGTACCTCTAGGCTATCATCATAGCAACGATTGAATGAATATAAATATCTCATTCACCATTGGTTCTTTGCACATGACATCCAAAGACTTGAATGAAGACAAACGCAAACAAAGCAAAAAAAAACTTATACAACGAATCTAAAAGTTATGGCGGTTGTTAAAAAGGGTCAATTAGTAAGCTTGTTCGAATCCGGATATGAGATTTCTTACCTATACACTTTCTTCCCATCAGGATCACTTTGTCTCTGCCATGTTTCTTTTATTTTCTAATAGTGTGGTGTCGCTTCAATACTTATTTATACAAAACATCATACATTCGTTACGTAGCAACCAAATAAAATATTAAATAGGTATATTATTCTAGGTATGTTAGATCCACAACCATCAGGGCTATTCCAATTAGTTAACTCCGTAACATCTTTTTATTATTTCTCTTGATCCAAGATAACTTCTGGAATAATTCTATAATTCGGTTATCTAAATTGCAAGTAAACTTAACACCCGTTGCGCGTGCGCAATGTTTGCTTCATTTTGAATAGTTGTTCACCATCTAGGCGGGGAGGCGACGTAATAATATAAAAGTCCGCCTCCTTGCCTTTGAGTAGCATCGTGTAATATGACAACTATAACTTGACGCGCGGCTCGCACTGGCACCGTAACCCAAGATATCATTACTGTCCTCTATATAGCCCTATAATCTATATAGTAGGTTCGGTCGCCAAAGTTCCCGTTCAGAAACGGTACATTTGGATTTGACAGTTTTTATCTGGATATAGGTCTTGGAATCCGTTATTCCTAAATTAATAAAGTATGAATTCCACATTTTATTGATTTAGGAGTAAGAATGTTTGAATTAGTGTTCGAATAGAACTTTACTTTCATACTGCTATTGTGATTTGTGTATACCTAGGCACCTATTTAAAAAATCTAATTAATGGTGGTCCATTATATAACAAAACTTATAAAACTTGTTACACTAATGTATGTCATCATGTCCCCCATATCCTGAAGCGGGCCTCCAGGCCAGGATCTTTGCCGGGCCCCCTACCTATCGCTAAGATTAAAGGCAGTCTGACGCTCTCTCTACAGAGACCTTTTCCAAATGGTGTTCGAGGTCAAATAAAATTCAGTGTATTTTTTAGCGATTTTTTAACACATCGAATTATGGAGTTGTTGTGTATCAACTCACATCAACCAAAAGTTACATCGTACAACCATATTATAATATTTTAAAAAGGTAATACATAACTCCTAAGTAAAATAGCGCCACAAGTTACTTTTTTACTTTTAGAGAAAATTTAAGATGTGTGTTTATCCCATTTACCTATCTGGTCGACCTGCCTCGCTGGCCCCCCTGAGCCCGGGCCCCTAGGCTAGCGCCCTGTTAGACTCCCTTGTGGGGGGCATGCATGTTATGTATACCTATCTGAATGCGGTTCCGGTAAATAAATCTGCAAAATAAAATTCCGTGAAGATAATTTAATCATTAGCTTTAATAATATATTTCATTGGTTGTCACTTATATAATGCACTGTAGTATCCACATAGGCTGTGGAAGAAAGCGATTCTACAACATCATTGTAGCATAGACTGCAGCCTCTGTAACATCAGAATGATCCGATTGTCCAAACTCTAAACACATCTCATGTAGCAGAGGAAAGATATCAGAAGATCATTTTATTAAAAGCGTACACCATCAATTATTGTGGTCTTGCTAAAAAATAAAATAAAAATGATCGACCTTCCATCGCAGTAGTTGACAACCATAGGAAAGCGTTCAATAAAAATATGTTAATCAGCGGCCAAATAAGTCCACCAAGTAGGTACATTATAATAATGTCAAGAATTAAAAACATTTTGGCCATATTTCTGATTTCAGGTAATACCTATTATTATTATTGGCGAAAAATAGCATAATCAGTGTTAGCAGCTATTGTTTATGGGATACCGCCTCATTTACTTAAACGTGTATTTTTAATAAGACGAATATAACAAATTAAACATAATCATTAAATAATAGACGTCAAGACAACTGGGTTTTGCAGATATAAATAAATATTAACAATATAGTAATTAACAATAAGCTGGCTCTCACATCTAAACTCACTTCGTCTGCCACACAGCCATAAATCAAACCTTCTAGGAACGTCGATCCGATATTTCATATGAAGACCGCGCACATCTACCTAGCGACAGTCGTACGCAACCTCTCGAAACGTTTATATATTTGGATGCGGTGACCAGCGAGCTGGTATAGGAATGAATTCGTATGTGTGCGTATGCGTTCTAGCGTCTTCGACTCGCAGCCCGAAATTCATGCGATTTGTTGATAGTAGCACAATTTTTTTTTTTTCAAACTACAAAGTTGCATTCGACCAATCTGCGAAGCTCCATTTGGCAACGTGTGTTTTGTGGATAACGATGACGTCACATCGACGTATTCGACACGTTGCAGACGGATGAGTTTTAATGTACGAGATGGCTTAGAGCACAGGTTCGATTCGAACTCCTCGACTGACAAATTCAGATACCTATTAATCGACTACTAGGTACGAGGGTGGGTCAATAAGTCCTTAGAAAAGCCGACAGGTGGCGCGACTAGTACTGTAAGCGGTTTGTTTTCATGCAGCGGCACTACCGATTCAGTATGCTGCGAAGTTTCAATCAGATTGGTCGGGTTGTTGTTTTTTATTTTCGTACATTTAAAAAAAAAATTGCTTGTTTACAAAAATGGAGAAAATTGAGTTTAGAGCTGTTATTAAACATTTTAATATAAAAGGGTTAACAGCAAAGGAAATAAAAAATGAGTTGGATTTAGTTCACGGCATATCTGCTCCTTCACTTGCAACTATTTATAACTGGTTAAATGAATTTAAGCGTGGTCGTACATCAACAAAGGATGAACCACGCTCAGGACGTCCTGTAGAGGTGACTACACCAGAAATGATCAATAAAATCCACGATATGGTGTTAAGTGACCGAAGATTAAAGTTGAGTGAGATAATTGAGGTTACAGGGATCTCAAAAGGTAGCGTCATTTCTATTTTACATGACAAATTGGGCATGAAAAAAGTTTCTGCAAGATGGGTGCCGCGTTTGCTCACAGTCGACAATAAACGCAATAGGGTGGTGGCCTCTAAAGCCCTGATGTCGCTCATGCAACGCAATCCGGATGAATTTTTTCGTCGCTTTGTGACTGTAGATGAAACATGGATACACCACTATACTCCCGAGACAAAAGAACAGTCAAAGCAGTGGATTGCGAAAGGCGAGGGAATGGGACGATTTGGCACCGCCAACTGGCCTCCGCCGATTGGCCTCCGGTAATTGGCCGCCGGTACAATCGGACGCCGGCCCAATTGGACGCCGACCCAATTCGACGCCGACCCAATTGGCCTCCGGGAGGATTGGGCGCCGCACAGTTGAATTAAATGCGCAAAGGAATAGACGTACGTTACGATTTGTTGGAGTAAATAAGCAAGTCAATTTAATATGCTTCTATCTTCTCAGTAGTTGTACCTTATACATTTCGCGCTTGACACATTTTTAATATAGATTGAGAATGATTATTATGCCTTATGATGTTTATTAAAAGAAAACAATTCTTCCCTCGCTAAAACTTAAAGATGTGCATAATCAATTAATTTATTGTGTATACATGGGTACTTATTTATATTTACAACAAATATTAAAAATAATGTTAGATGTTAGAATGAAAATTACATTATATTTCAGCGTTTTATCGACTTAATATTATAATAAAGCTTAAACATGTATATTATTATGCATAAATGCGTATTTTAAGATAGTATGAAATTACAATCAAAATATTAGGTATGTTATCTGCTAAGTATAAATGTTTCAGTAGTTTGATTGATAAACTACTTAGGTACTGGGTGCCGGACGAAATCCCGAATGGCCGAATCAAATCAGCTGGTAAGGTTATGGCTACTGTATTTTGGGATGCACGTGGAATTATTTTCGTTGACTATTTGGAAAAAGGAAAAACAATAACAGGGGATTATTATGCATCTTTATTGGACCAGCTAAAAAACAAAATTGAAGAAAAACGGCCTTATTTAAACAGGAAAAAAATCCTCTTTCATCAGGACAATGCCCGTGTTCACACATGTTTACGATCAATGGCTAACATTGAAGAATTGAAGTTCGAATTGGTCGACCACCCACCGTATTCGCCAGATTTAGCCCCCAGTGACTTTTTCCTTTTCCCAAACTTAAAAAAATGGCTAAGTGGACAACGTTTTTTTTTCAAATGAAGAAGTCATCGATCGGACAAATGCTTATTTTGAGGACCTTCCGAAAACTTATTTTTCTGACAGTTTAAAAAAAATTGAGAAACGTCTAACCAAGTGTATTGAGCTCCAAGGAGATTATGTTGAGAAATAAAAAAAAATACAAAAAAAAAACTGTTTTAATGCTTTTTTCTAAGGAATTATTGACCCACCCTCGTATATAATGACGTAAACTGGATGTCGGTGTAAAAAATAGTCAAATGTTGTCATTAGTGTGGAGAAAAATTCCCAATGAAACACGTTTTTAAATACTTATAATATATTTTTATTATCATTGACATATATTTATATAATATTATTAATTTGGTTATAGGAACTTTACATACATACAATTATGTTCGTAATTAAGCCAAACTATGACGGATTTAGAATAGCTATTGTCATTCACTATTCATTTCAACCGATGCAGGACCAAATGTATATCAACCATTCCTTCTAAATTAGGGATCTAACATTATAAGTTAATTTTCTGTGAGCTATGTCCAGTACACCAGTTTTATTACATTTCGATAAAATTATATAATATGTAGATGTTTCTCACCACTGTATCAATAAACCGAAATGTGTTAAAGTCATTGCTGGACGAGATGGATTGTTGGCGCCAAGCTGATCCAACCTAACCCAACCCACCGCGGTCAATTACACCCCATTAAAAAGGACCCAACCGTCCTCTCCTGGTCATTTTGTCTCAGAACTTTTTTTATTATTATCATTGTAACGATTTTCTGTTGACGCCGGCCGGACGGGTTTCATTCATTCGGACCAATCGACGGACTTTTTTTAATAAAAGATAGCGCAAGGTGTGATGTATTTCCATATCATATTTTAATATCATCGGCCTATATTATATGAATCGTATTATTATTAAGTCAAACGAGTTACCTACTTAATTAATATCGTATTGAAGTTGTTATTTAAAGTTAGATGTAGTATCCGATTAAATATCAATAACAATATGTATACATTACGCTTTTTTATTCAATGAATAATTCACAGTATTCCAGAGTGTGGCATTCTTTATTGACTATGCATAATTTGGAAATATGCTCGTAAAAAGATATTAGACAACTTGATATTATATTATTTTATTTCCTGTTATTATTTTTTTATGAAAAATCATCATGATTGTTAAAAGAATTGACTAACAATTAATTGGTTCTGCTCTTTATGTTTCAGTATCGGAGAATAGCACAAGCATAAAGGTCGAGCAACTTCCCTCGGTCTTTCGTCGTGAGGGTTTCGCCAGGTGAGGAACAGCGTTGCCAACCTAGCATTATTCTTGCTAGATCTGGCTTGCAAAATTTCCATCTGGGATATGGAGTTAAATCTAGCGTTTTTCGACACCACAAAAAGCTTCAAGCTAAAATATTATAAGTACCAGATTTGTTTACAAATCAACATTTTGGTACGTTATCCTACAATATCCAAAAATTAAATTAATGTTACATATAAAATGATGACTGAATATTTATGTACTTACCCATTTTTAATTCTATGTCTTATGTTGTATCATACGAAATTCTTCTTCGACCTTTGTTCATGTAAACACAATGTTAATAATTATTATCACATAGTGTTTTAAATTCTAGTTTCTAGAAATCTAGGCACTTTGAATTTGAGAAAATCTAGCATATTTTCTCTCCTTATCTGGCATATTTTTGTGAATGACAGTTGGCAACACTTGTGAGGGAATGTCGGCCATAACGAGAAGAAATAACAGCATAATTCTTGGTTCTTGGTTAAAGAGATTACTCTCGTTTGTTCTTTTTCTTGGCGATAAGGTGTATCTTCCAGGCATAAATACAACGAATTAATACTTTGGACGCGGAAGACGCACACGGTGCGTAATGACCAGGCGGCCGATCGATGTAATTAACCTGCATTTTAAAGGGGGCAATTAAAATCTCATTATCTCTTCAGCAGCGAAAGCGTTAATGCATATTAACTACTCAGTTAATATAACAATAAAGGAATTATTGGATTACCTTCTTGATGAGACTGTAAGAAGGTATAATTCTCGAATGTGAAAAATATAAAACTTGTGTTACTTTCAATAGTTAGGTCTGTATCATAATATGCCTATCTGTCTGTACCAAGTGGGGACAGCTTATAGGTATTGAACCTTTTGTATGTATAAAGATATTCCCCTCTAACATGGCGTTAGATTCCTACACTAAAGTAATAATACATTTGATGACTGTTTCAAATTGTCATCATTGATTATATTATCTAAATGTTCAGGTCGTTGTGTGCCCACTAAAATCATTAAATTCATTCATTCTAAATCTTATGAATGAAAATGTCAAATTACAAACCCACTCTCCTGTGACCAGTGGTTCTAAAATATGTCCGCACATATTCGTATTAAAGTTCACAAATATTTTCGTTGTTTCTTGTATATTTATTTTATTGGTAACGTAAGTTTGAGAAATAAAGAGCACGCGTGACAATGACATCATCGTGAAATGAAAGCTTTACAAAAACGACGTGCCAAAATGTCTGGCATGATTCGTGAACTTTAGATTTCATACAAAGTTAGACTTGTTTTATTTAAAACTAGTTTTTTTTATAAATTGAAATTCCAATACAAAGCTATTTTTAGATTAGCCAATTTTATTGATGTCATCTATATTTTCTTCGCATTGTTTCATCTATTATTAAAACTTCAAGAAGTTCATCATTCACCTATTGCTGGAGTAGGTATATCCTGAATTCTAGTTGTAGTAACAAAACATACCACCATGACCCATAATTTTAAAATGTGGGGTTTTGTAAATGATTACCAACCTCGTACCACCATGGACCCAAAATTATGATTCAGTCCGGTTCCACCTATTTTATAAGGCCAGAAAAGTTATCAAATAAAATAATCTGCACTATAAGTTAAATTGTGTTGAAAAGTAATGGCGTAGTGAAATAATATTGTATCTCTTTTATTGAAAATCTTTGGGTCCAATTATTGACAAAACTGTCAAAAGCACTGCTCTATTGACTTGGCGATAAGAAGGAACCAAAACTGGGTCTGGAACGTGTCCGTCCACCCGTTCTTTTATATTTCGTCTATACCTCACTCACCTGGGCCAACAATAATCTTATCTTATATATACTTTACATAGTCAAAGTTTCTAACCCGAAATGCACACAGGTTTTCAGAAGACTTATCAGTTTTAAATTTGTACTCAAATTATGAAATGCCAGATGGACAAAACATATTAAAATACTGTTGCTATCAGTCACGTTACCTATGCAATGAAAAATAGTCATTATTATGTGAACTTTTGCAAAGCATTTATTGGATGATTTTAGATGACATTCTGACCGTTTGGATGACTACATTAATTAATAATGGAAATAATACTTGCGTATAGATACGCAAGACATTTTCCTTGTCAGTGGTTAAAAAATGATGATGTTATCAGATGCTGGCTTTAGGAGACTTTAAGCAATCTTTTTCTGTTATTTTTCATTATGCACATTCCTAAATTATAGATGCCAGAACACAAAATTAATTAACAAACGTTTATAAATTATTTTGTTCATCCTTAGATGGGTTTTCTGGTATTTTAATATTATAGAAGAAACCCGTAACCTCTTAAAAATTACTTTTTTTGAAATTCATCACATATCATAATATATTCTTTATATTACCTACCTAACACAATAGTTTATATATTATTTTCGTAAGCTCAAGTGTACCTATAATATTATTAGTAGTGTTTATTGCCAATGCTATTTATATATGATTTTGAATTTAAAAAAATCTTTTTAATTTCAAAAAATACACATACCTAATTTTTCGTACCTATTCCTACGATGATAGCGTCTACTGTACGTCAAGATCTTCTTGGCTACGTGTTAAAACTGTGAACTAACAAGCTCCTCCCATTTTTAACCGCACTTCGATTATAGCGACGAGTTATCCACGTGTTAAAACTGTGAACTAACAAGCTCCTTCTGTTTAGTCGACGACAGCAATTTCCTGCTATTGTCTAAATCTTCTTGTTGGACAGTAGTGACAACCTCACTCAAGCATGAGCTCCAATATTCCCAACACTCGTTGACGAAAATATTATGTAATATGAAAATAAGCTACATATTTGACAGAAAGAAAGCAAGATTTTATGAAAAGTAAAACAATGATTCATATTATCGTTTGTTGTTGTAAAAAATATCAATGAAAAAGTTAAGTAAGTATATTTTTTAAGCTTTAAGTGAAAAATCTGAGCTTTTAAGCTTTTAAGAGTAAGTCGAGTAATTTTAATTCAATTTCAATTTATTTATTTTTAACATATTGTGGACATTACAAATTATAAGTTTAAGACGTTCACAACATGATATTTAGAAACAAAGAAATTTAAAACAGTATTACATAAAAAAGAGATAAATCAGTATTATAGAGATAGATAGTATGTTATTAAACAGTAGAAATATGTACATACAAAAAAATATTAATTAGATAGGTACCTACAAGGAAGTACACCGGATGAGTTAAGCAGACCCTATTTTAAGAATTTATAAAACAACGTCCACCTATACTCATCCTCACGTAGGTGAAATATATCAACACCCGAAGCAATTTCGTTGAACATAGTTATCGCCCTCCCAATTGGCATTACCAGTGGCAGGTTGGTTCTGCACCTTGGGAGAATAAACAACTGATGTCCTCTATTTCTAAGATAGTTATCAGGGACACACAGGTCAACACTGCCCAGAATGGCAGAGTTCTCATTTATACGTCGTATAATAATGGAGCATCGACCAAAAAACTTTCGCAAAAATGCATGATCAGATAAGTTGACAGCGCTGATCAGTTTTATAAACTCTTTGATAAGGTTAAATGTTTCCACTATATGTCACTGTACAATTGTGTTTGTTTTGTAAGAATAAAATAATGACGACGATGCTAATTTTTTAATGGTTATATTTCTACTACTTCGTTCAAACAGAAAATTTTACTTGTATTGTAATTAAATAACAATATATAAACATTCAATATCGACGTGAAATAAAATTATTTAGAAAGTATTTATAACGAGATTCAGAATATAGAAAAAAAATCAGAAATTCTTTATTAATTTCCGTGGACGGCTTGATTGAAAAAACAGTTTACGTGGGTAAATGAGCTAGTGACCCGCACATAGCCCCCTGTCCGGCCGCGCGCCCGTCCATGTAAATTGTCTGTTATCTTATCAGAATGACCGGACGCGGAGTTTTCGCTTGTCCATAGATATCTACTAACACTCGTACTTGTAGGATGAATACCTAGTCACTCCACTTGTACATAATTCCAATTCAATCGATACACAATTGAAGTCATCAAGCCTTAAATAATAAAGATGAATATATTGAATTGATTATCTTTCCCTGGTGATACACATATGGCTTTTTCTGGAGTTCATTTTCCTGTGTTATTTCCTGTCGTAGGTCGGTCACCATTAAGATATTCTTGACTTTAATTTACCGATTTGGAATTAAAGTCTCACAAATTTTCAAACGTAAACAGCTAATAGCGAAACACTAAAAAACAAAATTACGTGAGTCAAAACTACGTAAATTTACAGAAAACTAAAATAACGTTCTATCACACGTGAGGTTTGTGGTGTGACGTGAAACGCGTGAGATGGGTTTAGTATAGTTATGATACATTTAGAAACCAATTACAACGACATTGTATAGTTTTTACCCATCACGCGATAATACGTGGACGAACGTGTGCTCACATGACGTCAGTGGCGAAAGGTGGAGGTAGTACTTTGCCAGTCATACGTATTTGTTTTCATTCAACTAAGACTACAAATTGCAGATATTATGGGTTAGTTTTTAAATTGAATTAAGCCCTTCGCAACCAAACCATAATAGATAATAGTCAAAAAATATTCATCTGTCTATTAAATATCTAAAAGTATGCCATTAAAGCCATACGTAATTTTAGATATTATTACCACGTTTTTCTTAGCTCGTATTCTTGTTTGTCTGGTGGTTGTTTATCCAGTAAAAATCTTGCAATCGATTTTTAATTTTTAGCCATCTTTAAGTAAAATTGAATTCTTTTCAGTTAATTCTGTTTTGTATGAAAAGTTATTTCGGAAGAAATCCGTAATCAAATCTACTATTATTGGTTGCTAAGGGGGTGGTCCTAGCAACTAAATTATTAATATATACGTGCGTTACTATGGAAATCAAAATGACATTTCGGTATTCTATATTTGTTTGTTTGTTGCAAAATAGAAAAAAAAATGATTTGTTGACAATTGCCTCATTTGCCCTAAATTATTAATACATAGAATTGTCAAATTTATATGATTCAATAGAAAATTTAAAAACGTGGTATATAAAAAGTTCTTTTTATCTTGTAATTATTTTTAGATATTAGAATATTTTTTATCTATTATGGTTTGTTGTTTTTATTTAATAAAACGCATTTTTTTTGTAGTACTTATTCCACTTTTAATCAATAGATTAGGACCGGTTTCCTCCGCCTCAGCGGGACATTTTCAACTTAACAAAACAGACAGACAGACAGTTAACAAAATAAAAGATATTATGGTTTGGTTTGAGCATGGCTTAATGAATTTAAAAAAAACTAACCGACACCATTCTGTAATAATATGTATTCTTAATTCAATGAAAACAAGTATGATTGAAAAAGCGTGCACTATTTTTTTTGGATCGTCCATAGCATACTTAAACTATTATGATTTGGCTTATGTAGAGTTTTACTAGTTCTTAAAAACTAACCAGTACCATCTTCAATTATTTATATTCTTAGTCCTAGGAAAACAAATAAGTAAGACTGACAAAGTTTAGTGTGCACTATTCATATCGGATCTTAACAGCCTACATCCACCCCTCGCGACTGTATGACGTGATAACAGTATATTGCTGCCTTAAGCCTTTCTAAAGTGACGTCTACCCACGTCCCTAATAGGACTTTCCTTTACCTGCAGGACTCTCCAAAAAACATATTATGGAGATCAGATCACCTTTATTTAATTTCTAAATACATTTAATATACTGCAGATCTGAATCCGTGATCAATTTCAACTTCTAATAATAAAATAATAGTTTCATCGTTGAGACATTGTGATACTTAGTAGATGATTGACATTTAATATAAATATTAGTTTTATGTTATTCAAGAATCTCTCCAAAGATTTTTTTCTAAATACTGAGTTCTAATAAATGATTAACATTTTTAAAGATCTAACCATTATTGTCATAATTGTGTTATCAAAACTTTCTTGGTTGATGTAATTTCTCCTCTACAATATTATCCTTTTTGATAGGTATCAATTATACCATGCAACAAAAGGTAATATTTAGAAATTGAACATGTCTAGTCTATGGACTACTTGCTTACGTAAACACACGTTTCATCAGTGTTACAAACGATAATAATATTTAATGGCTGTGAATATTTAAAAATGAATACAGTATCTTTTAATTTAATTAATACGTATTTATTTACACCATTGATGCCACAGTTCGGTCAGGATATTAGCCGCCTCCGGAAGAGGTTTCCTAAAAGGCTTTACAAAAGGGATTGTTAACTATACTTTCAACCTTTCAAATCCATGTTCTTGGTCCAACCATTCATTGAATACACAACATGACATCAGAACTTCGCTCCTTTCCAGCAGTCGCCATTCATCATTCAAGTATTTTTATATGCGACATAATTATAAGCTATACTTAATATAATACTATATAACGTAAAAAAGACAAATCAACTACAAAATTCTCTACCAATTAATTGGAGCATAATATACTCACGATGGCTGAGCGGCTACCTTTGTAATGTGGTGAGTCCCGGGCAAAAATTTACATGTTGTTTTTCAACGAGTGTTTGGAACCAGAGTGTGGATATTGAATAGGTTGAGCAAGTTTCTAGTAAATCGAAAATCTGTTATTAAGAAAAATCTTCGTCAGGCGACCCAGAACCACATATCACTGTAGAACCAATTAATGGAACATATAAAACAATAATTGAGGTTATATTACCAGATTTTATTTAGTAGCTTTTCACTTAACCTAATACCTATGCTCTTATTTTCAGTTCTGGGTCAAATACACATTGAAAAAATAATATTACCAACAAACATTTAATCCAAATCCAGTTCATTATAAATTATATTATCAATAAATATATCACCGTATTGCTGTCTCCCTGTCACCGAGTTTAAGGTCTTCATTTCACCTTATCTTGGCGGAGGATCCCAATTAAAGGCGTGTCGCTCTCCCCTGCCCCGGCCGCGTCTCTTCATTCCTGTCTTCGTGTCCTGACCTGTGTATCAAATTGACTTTTTGTGTTCATCTTGAACGATTCTATTAATTTTGTGGCGAAAGGTGGCGACAACTTTTACGTCATGAAAGAACTAGAGTCAAACCCTATGAAGTCAGTAAATATAGGTATTATTTAAAGGTAAGTTGGTACATGTATATTGTGTCTTGACTGTACGTACAACTTACGGTCTAGTAAGTAAGACAGACAAACTGCAAATACAGCCACATTTCGACACACGTAGAGAAATCAACGAAACACGATATGATGGTCATATCCAACTGTATCATCAACGATATATTAGGACAAGAAATGAAAATATAATTAATATTAAATTCTACAGGTTTCTACAGGAAACCTGTAGAATTTAATATTAATTATATTTTCATTTCTTGTAAAATGGAATTCTACCAAGTAAATGCTAACTCAATTAATTGATATATTACGAGCCAATGGAGAGGCTATGACAGCTTTCTTTACATGTGATAAGTTTCAAACTTTACGTAAGAAACAATTGTTTACATGACGTGTTATTTAAGTATTTTTTTAGGGGCTCAAATTTATAATAGACTTCTGATTGGGTAATACATACTGGAGCATTATTGGATAAAAAATTCAGTGAAATACAAACTATGTATCCCAGCGATAGTTTACAACCCAACAATGGCCCAACTACATTAGAGAATATTGGAACTAAATGGAAATGCCGGAGAACTGGAGATTAACAAGGATTGACAAGGTCTGGTGCATAGTATTCGTAGACCAAGTCGAATAAAATGCCACTATAGTGATATGACCTTCAAAAAATATCTTTATTAGACCAGCTTTTCACAGTTTGATCGAATGATCACTCATTTCCAACAGTAGGCACGCAGAAATAGTATCTAACTAATAGATTATTGATTATTCTTTTTTTTATTCTATTATTATTATCGCACTTGGCTTAGTCGAGTAGTTCGATGTACGTTTCTTAAAACGGAGGTCGCGGGTTTGAATCCCATTTCTTTTTCAACGTGTGTTTTGGATCCATAGAATGAATATCCATACCAGATTGTAGAGCCAATTGAAAAAATATTATCGGTTAAATGCACAATTAAATTATTCAGTGTTACCATTTGCGAAACGTTTATGGATCGAAATAATACCTACATTAATAATTTTATGACCGTTATAATTTTCTGTTGTGACGATATTGTATAAATATGTACATGCCAATTAATATGACATTTTCTACTTATCTTAAGTTAAAACAGCGGTTCTTTACCCAGGCGTTTCAAATCATCTCATATCAGTGCGACCAGTCGAAAAAATTGATACAAAACACCACGTGGGCTGTGGTATAACCCTTTGTTTTAATTTTATTTTATTCTTATTTTATTCCAATGACAACACCACGTTCGAAATATTTTAAATTAATAAGCATAGTTTTATAAATGGCGTTGTTATGATAAAATATCTGCTATTGAATGACAATAATAAAATTCATATTGTCAAAAACGTGTGTTGATTTAAAAAATGTTTATTCTTATTTAAATTTTTGTGTTTGTCAATCTTGATCGACGACAACGATAAAAATATCAAATAATCGATTACTTAATACAACAGATCCTTCTGTTTTCTAATTTATCTATTAAAAATATACTGTATAATAAATTATTACAAAATAAATACATTAATGCTAATTCTTAGTGACAATAATATGAATAATAAATTATTTATCTGTCAGTGAAATTTTTGGAACGAATTGTAAGTAATCCATCAAACATTTAAAATACAGTTAGACCTACAAAATATGAACACCAAATAGCAAACCACAGTTAAATGTATTATCTAATGAATACTATGATGCTGATTATGAATTATTTAGTTTTATTTTATTGAATTGTATGTATGTAGATTGTAGGATATACTTCGACAAAAGTCTTACAAAGTAATAAATTATTAGCAATAAATATAAGTATATAAATGAAAAAATAGGTATATAATAATTAAGCTGTAACATAATATACCTAGATCCCTTCAGTCAGACCTATGTCCTTAATCAATATATACAATTAATAAAATAATTTACAACTAAACCTAACGAATGAATTTTCCACCAAGCAAAAATATGAAAGAATTGCTTGTTGGCCACGTGGCTTAAGAGTCGGCTTATAGTGCCGTGGGTCTCAGTTTCGAATCCTGGGTCTGGCAAGTACACACATTTTTTTTCAAGTTGTGTGTGAGTCAGAGTATGGACCTAATAGGTTGAGCAAGTGGCTGACATCCATTTCTCGTGAAAACAAAATCTGTTAATGCAAACCTCCACTCTGTGGAGGCCCATATGATCCTATTAGGATCAGACATGGTCAGAAGAAGAAATATTTGCTAAATTTGAGACAACAAACATGTAAAAAGCCTCACGATCTTCCATCAGCAAAACGGGAAGTTGGAACTGTCGTTTTCGGAAATGTAACCCAGCTGGATTAGAACAGTGCAGCCTGCAGCACCCTAAAGGATGATAGTGGAAAGACCCATTGCACTGAATGAAAATTAAGGTGCAATAATATTATGACGATTTAGAAAATGATAAAAGTGGATGTTTCATATTATATTGTCATACACTAATTAGGTACTTGGACATAGTAATATAATACACACACTTTTAATATTTATGTGGCCGATTTGGCGAATTGAAAATATATATTTTCATTGCAATATAAGTAGATTTACTATTTTAATGGTATTATACAATATCAAATATTGCATTTGGAAATATTTACACAAATACGTCGAATTCGCACATTGTGATAACAATGCTGTAAATATAATAGGAATGCGAATTTTCAATATCAACCTTTATTGTAATATACGCAAAGTAATGGTAGAATTCATTTGTAAATATATCAATGTACCTGTAGCACAGGGGGGGGGCAAACTTTTTGGATGGAGGGCTAAATTCAAGAATTCGAAATGAGCGGCGGGCCGCAAGTAAAATACCATTTTTAGATTTATACACTATTTTGAGAATAAAGAATTTTGTTGAGGTTCATGATCGAAAAATTTTATTCACATATAGATATAGGTAGATCCAAAAATAACGAACTTTTTTTTGCATAATCTTTAAGTTGGTCGAATTTGTCTGAATTAAGGGCATTGTGAAATTTGGAGATTTTTTCACGACGATGCAATTCTCTTAAATCAGTGTCACACTGCAGATCAATAATCTCAAATTGTAGCTCTGTCGGTACACTATCAATATCTATTGAGAATGAATCGCGTACTATTGCTAAACTTGTCTCAATGTTTCGGAAGTCACCAAATCTTTGTGAAAAATCGTCATTCAGAGCTTTAATAATTTTACCATACTCTTCAAATTTATATTCTGGTATATTCAGCAACTTCAAAGTTGGAAAGTTTCGAAGAATTCGATATTTGTCGAAGGAATAACTTGTGTTTTAATTGAAATCCATTCAAACTTTTTACCTTATCATGGGCATATATTTTTTTTCCTTGCAACGCGGAGTTAAAAGTATTTAAATGTGTCACGATGTTCAACGTAGAAAATAGTGGTTACATAGTGTAAGACAAGACGCAAGGAAGACGTCCTGAGATAATACATTTACGAAACAACAAATTCTTCAAATTTTAATCTATTGTCAATATTTTTTAAAGAATTATAAAAAAGGTATTCGTAATCAGAAGTACAATTAATGATCGGGGGCCGCAAAAAAATACCCGGGGGGCCACATGCGGCCCGCGGGCCGCAGTTTGCCCTCCCCTGCTGTAGCATGTAATGTTTATGAGTGGGGTAGTTTATAAAGCCGCAATTAATTTTCATATTATGCTGTATCCAGGTTATAAAATATAAATCAATGGTTATACTTAGCAGACGTGGATACTTCCAATGTTTTTGAATTGACGAATTAATGATTTGCCGACATTATTATCGTTTTTTTAATGTTTATTTCTGTTAAAGTTTAAAAAATAAGTTTCAGGAATTGTTATAATAACAAAGGATAAGTAGCTTTAATGCTGTATCTATTAAATACTCATAAAAGACATGTTACATAAAACACTGCATTGGTATCTACTATGAAAGTTTGTTATATTGTCATGGAAACGGTGAAGTATTGAGATAAAATCCATACTTCAGTATGAACAATCCTTTATTGACCCTTCAACTTTCTCCGCCAAACAATATAAAGTATGACAGAATAAGATTGTCCGGATCGATAGTGCCTAACTGAGGCGTTATTAGGTGAGGGTAATGTGGCAATTAGCAATATCTGATGCGGACCTGCCGTGGGCGACAGGTATAGCCAATACCTGCTTGATTAATCGTTTCCATTTATCTACAACTTGTAGCTGAGGTGTTGCTCTTATCTTAACCGTATGCAACAGCGGCGCGCTTATTTTAGAATACACCAACTCGATTAAAACTTTTTTTCTAAATAAAAATTATAATATAATATAATATATAAAACCAAAATGTCATTCGATAAATAGAATATTCGTTCTTCTCGTTCTTCATCTTGAGCGCATGACTGAGGATCATGACTCGGATGATTTGGCTGACTGGAAAACCCGAGGCACTCATAAATGTGTCTAATAGGAGAAAAACAGCTTTTTGTTTTCTCAAATACACAGTCACAAGGGTGAGAGTTTATATTATTTCGAGTAAAGAATATTTAAAATTAATAAATTCCACATTTTGGTTCAGATTCAGTAGTTCTTCAGCAATTCACAAAAAGTCAAAAATATCTAAAGGTGGACTTGGCTGATTTTGAAATGTAGCGACACAAATAATTGATGCAACTATCTGGAGCATCCAATGTTTGCTTAACTATACCTGTAAGCCAGGTATCTCAAACAACTCAAAGTTCGGAGTATCTGGATATGGGGAATGTCTGGGAAAGTTTGTTATTTCGCGGTTGAAGCGACGAGAAGCTATACGTAGTAGTAAATGTGGAAGTCAGTGGCATCTGCTTTCCCTCCCCAAACCATTTTTCTGTGTGCGCGCCTGTTAGGTATTGAGCGTAAAGTGTTCGGCCGATGAGACCTGCCAGGGCTCACGTATTCATGTGAAACAGACCCTCTTTGTAAAATAAATAAAAGATCACGAGCAGCGCAACGTAGCATGTAAATGTGCTTGTTGGACAAAACGCAGAAAGACCACAAAAGAAACCAATAAATAAAGTAAAGAAGAGTAGGCGATGTGATAAAGATAACAAAGCAGATTAAATGGTAACAGGCTGGACATGTCATTCGGACAGTGGACATCAGCTGGACAAATTCCGTCATACAATGATATCCAAGTGACACTAAATTACCCCAAATACGTCCTAAAACTCGTTGGATAGACGAACTCATAAAGGTCAGTAGATGTACGTGGTAGCAAACAACTAGTTACCGAGGAGAATGGAAGGACCTAGGAGAGGCCTTTATCCAGCATTGCAAGCATTATGGAAGCTCTCATTTTGCAACATGTTTGCATCTGATAAATTATGTAGTGTTGTTTGTGTATCTAAATTGACTTCAATTTATAATAAGGAAAGTAAATGATTTGTTTTAATCACGTACCGCCTTTGCATACGATGCAATGTCTAGACGTAAAGATAGTGTGTTGCCCGTATAACGTGTTTTAAAATTTGTCAAAATATTCAATGAGGCAATAATGTTTGGAAATAAAATGAAAATAAAAATAAACCGAGTGGGCCCGGCCGGGATTGAAACAATGGTCCACCTTTAGCGAAAGGATTCCCAAAGTATGCATAGGTTCTCAAATATCAAAGAAAAAGCCCTTTTAAGAACAATTATTCTACGAGAGGGCAGAAAATATTTTGTCATAAAGGTAACATGCGAATCGGAAAGCTATTTATTGTACAGACAGAAGAACCTATTGAGCGTCATCCAGTTTCGTGTCCCCACTTTTGACCTTTTTAGTGCCAACGTATCTATTCATTATAAGGATCCCTTCTCCTCCTAATAATTCTTCTATCGGCATGTTCAATACATCCATTTAGGCATTCATACACTGCAATAAATGTTTTTTTCTTTCTGTTGCGTACCTATCCAACTTGTTTTTCATATTATTATATGCTTTTTCTTTTTTTTCTCTAATTTTACCTGACTGTAATGTGTATTTTATTGTTATTGTTATATGTCATCTATTTTACTGTGTTTTATTTATACATATAAGTTTATCTATGTTATTTTTTTAATATACCTTCTCATCTACGACTAAAATGCCACACCCAAAGTAAGATTAAATTAGTCTACATTGTCACCATAGGCGATTCGCAGGTGTTTCGACATTGTCTGCTACAATGATATCAAACAATACCACTACAATTTATTTCAAATCGCTTTTACAGTACTCGTGGTCCTACCACTGTAGAATGATTTACCTATAACTACCATGTTCTATCCATGCAACAGAGGCGAAGACTCCATACTAGGAGATCATTTAAAGCTTACCTTCTTAAGAAAGATGTTTCGAAATTGATATAAAAATATTTTGAATTTAATAACTTGATTATTCTATATTCTACAAAAATAATATCATTTTCCAACGACATCTGTCTGTAGGTATGTATTATAATTATTATTTTTTATTTGTTTCTTTATTAAACACCACAACAAGCCGTGAAACCCAAAATAGTGGTAAAACTCCCAGGCTTGAGGAATTTACATATTAGAATATGTAAATATATTTTGACCTCACTGGGAATCGAACCCAGAACACCGGGATGGAAGGCCAGTGCACTTACGCACTGCACCATGTGAGCCGAAATTATGGACTGCCGGACATGTAGCTATTGGCACTGAAACGTATGCAGCTATTACACCAACACAACAAATGCTTCAACTAATTTGGTAGATTTCACAAATACGTACGATAATACGCGTATTGTAAAAAACACACTATGTCAAAACCAGTGTCATATTATCACGTGACCCGAGGCTGTAAGTATTTAAGCTTAACGGTGCCTCCGGTCCATACACCGATTTATTTTTTTGTAAATATATAGGTATATTCATTTCCTCGCACTGGACTGATATCGAAACTGTCTCGCTGTCTAAACACCCGACTGCCGTGACAGCACAATAATATACAAACCAGAGTTCGAATCGCGAAATCTTTATTCATTACCTATTTTAACGCCTTTTGTTGTTTTATCGTGTAATATATATATTAACACTTTGACTACCGACTAGATAATTACTTTTTAATTAGATACCACATTTAAATATCATGCTAATTATATCGAATGGCCACCTTAATCGTTACGCGCCGGGCCCGTCTTTAGCGTCCAATGTATTAAAAAGATAAAAAAATATACTTAACATTTTCTAATTGTTTTCTAAAATTCTA
Organism: Rhyacophila brunnea; assembly: GCF_057557595.1. Classification (NCBI taxonomy): domain Eukaryota; kingdom Metazoa; phylum Arthropoda; class Insecta; order Trichoptera; family Rhyacophilidae; genus Rhyacophila; species Rhyacophila brunnea. The sequence goes on from NW_028232859.1 coordinate 7,389,246, forward strand.
ATTCAACTAGGTACCTTTTGTAAATATGGCTGTCTTAGGACTTTTTAGTTATCTACCACAGCCTACTTACCTTCAACAGGCACCCTTCGCCACTGCCATGCAACATCGCCATATGCAAAATACCGCCCATTCTAACGCAATCATGTCAACCAGCGCAGTGCGCTGATCCTCGCGGCGACCTTCCTTGTGGTTTCCTGTCCAGGACTTCTATGGCGCAGGAAGTGGTCGGCTTGGTTGCGCGCGCACTCATTTAGTCACGCAACCAATTTACCTACTACGAAAGCTGCATTTAAAAACGACAACACCGGATACAGGTCGTTAAAACAGTAGGGCATGAATTTTTGTGTCATTTGAATTTTTGATGATTGTAAAGATATGAACATTATAATATTACCATAATAAACCTTATCACACTATGCATCGAAAGAATAATATCTATCTAACGATGGTGCAATGATAATAATCGATGACTAAGTCAAAAAGATTTCAAAAGCTTGTCATATAAATTCAGAGGAAATACTTTACTACAAACAATATTAGATACTTAATGCTTTCAGTGTTGTGCCTTTATCTTAAGCCGACTTCACACGATTGATCCTTAGGCAATGACATTATTAATGGACGACGCACTCAATACAGTAGCTAGCAAGTAAATTCGCGCATTCGCATGTATAGGTAGACGAAACGCAATTTCCATTATGCGATATCACGCATCGGGAATTTATAGCAATATGACCTTTATTGTAATGGCGTTAGAGCAGTGTTTCTAATGTCAATGTTCATTTGAGCGAACCCGTTCGAACCGAACCATTCGGCAGACCCAACAAAAAGCATCAGGAATTTATATCAATATCACCTTTATTGTAATGGCGTTAGAACAGATTATGCCATTCGGCAGACCCGACAATAAAGTGAGTGTCATTTTCTTTTCCAGATGATTCGTCCATATTAATGTCATTGTCCTTAGGCAATAAAAAACATGCACAGTACCTAAATGCATGATACTCTCGTTGTCTATCGACGTGTAATGTATAATATTAATTGCTCGCCAAAGTTTGAAAGTAAATTTAAATATGTCATTTATCTTTTCAATCTTCTGCCGGTGGTAATTTTTTTAACGCAGATAACGCAATCAATTCGTCGGAAGTTGAAAAGGGGCCTCAAAACGGTTCAATCGAGTCATACCATAAGTATACATTGGTAATTGAGATTGATGGTGTTTATTTAATTTTTTAATGTGGAGGGACCAACATCAGTCAGTGCCTCAGGCTTCCAAGTACCTAAACCCGCCAGTGGTCAGACAGCCAAATCAGGCCTCAGGCTCCTCACTTGAAGATAAAGAAAATAAATCACTTAATGTTTTATAAAAATTATTTAAATTTAGAAGTGACACACATACACATCTAATTTATATCAACATTCATGCGGTTTGTTTAAATAGGTACACGTTCGTTCCGTTATTTACATAAAATTAAAATAACGTAAAGATATTATAATTTAAAAATTGCACTGTTTACCAACTGTTACAAAAAATTGCCTGGGGCAATGAGTAGTTACGATGATAATAAATAAACGCTGTACCAAATAGGTTGCTCGTTACCGTGTGAAAAATACACCCCAATTTGCGAACGACAGTTAAATGTAATTTTACCACGTTCATTTATAATTAATTGTTTTAAAAAAAATATTATCCTTGGTATATTATGACAGTTTTTATTGCAAGAGGATAGTGACGATACCTAGAACACGATATTAAAAATAATTAAGTTAAAGTGCCTGCATGTGATTTCTAAGTATTTGCCTTTTGATATACATTTTGATTATTTTCCAGCGTTTGAAATGAACCGGAGCGTACCGGAAAATTCTCAAGACAAGCGCTCCGTCTCATAGAAAATAAAATAATGTGTTCTGATGCATTACGAATTGTGTTTTACTTTTCGATAATTTAGAGTCAGCGGAAATATGTTTTGTGTGTCATTGCTAAATTAACTATTTAAGTGATCGAAAATAATACATTATTTATAAGTATGTATACTACAGTGACATCCCGTAGGGATATATAGACGTGCAGTGCTTATGGTAGTAAGATAACGGACGAAAATATAATAAAATTCGGTAGTACCTATATTTCGTTGAAATTATAATGTTTTGCCTGAGGCACTGAGAGACTTTGCCTACAATAATCTTCAGTAGATATGCATGTCAGAAGTTTATTACATTTTGTAGCTATATTTTAAAAAAATCTAATACGTTTTAGTATTTATGAAAAATTATCGAGTAATCCGGTTCATAATTTATTTCATTCCGAGCGCTGCTATTTGCATAGTATCTTTAATGATGTTATTCAGACTGAAGAGTCTATTCAGTTGATGGCCCCCACAAGGGGAGGCTGATAGGGCTCTGGCCTGGGGGTCTGAGCTTAGGAGGGGCCCGGCGTGATGGATCGACCAGATAAGTGAGATAAACGTACTTTAAAAATTCGCTATAATAGTAAAAAAAGTCACATGCTACGCTATTTTACTTCAATGGTATTAACATTTTAAAATATGTGGTTACGCGATATAATTTTTGATTATTGTGTGTCAATACTCGACAACTCCATAATTCTAGTAGTTAGTATGGAAATAGTACCTCGATGTTTTAAAAAATACGAAAATCGTTAAATAATTTTACCTCGAACACCATTTGGAAAATGCTTGTATAGTGTCACATTGCCTTTAACATTAGCGAAAGGTAAGGGGGCCACCAAAGATTTTAGCCTGGGTGCCCGTTTTAGGATGTCGGGGCCATGGTTCAGATCCAACCTACTAACCAAAATATGAAATTCCGGGTATACAACATGACCGTGAAACCAATCGCCCTGTATGGGTATGAAACCTGGAGCCTAACGGAGAAACAAGAGAAGGCTATCCAAGTATTCGAAAACAAAAATACTTGAACAGTCACGCCCCGGAAAATTCTTTCTGAGTGGCTCGGTGAACATTATTCGTTCTGTGATTATTCGCCATGTGTGTTTACGCTGCATTAAAGAAAAGCAAAGGTGGCGCATCTGTACGAATGTTGCGGAACTCTGCGTATAATTTAAGCCCAATTAATTCAATGTCTCGAGGGGGCTAAGCCTCAGATGGGCCGGGTACTTTATTAGATGTAATGGATCTAGATTATAGAGATCTACATACTCGTAAATGCCACTCGGCACCTAGACCGCCCTTGAAGGAGATGGGCGGATAACGTCAAGAGGGACTCATAGAGGTTGAATGTGACCTACTGGACAGAGAGGGAAAGTTGTGTAATCCACAATGCACCTGAATGTTATATAACTAATTTAATGGTTTTAATAATTGTCATTTCTTTGTGGAAAGGCATTGTATTACAGTAGAACCTCAGTTATTCGGACCTTGATTATCCGGATTTCTTTTTGTTCACTATTTTCATATAATTATGAGAAAAGCGTACAATTTAAAATATGGAATTAAAACCGTTTTTTTTTACAAATTTCTAATAAAATAGTTTATTCTGGGAGTAAAAATGAAATTTTATAATTTTTCGATTATTTGGAATAAAATTATCGCTATCCTGACTATTTTCATTCTTAATTAATCCGATTAAACGAGGTTCTACTCACTATTGTAATTAAAATAAAACCCAATATGTACCTAGTAGGTAGGTACGCAATCAACATAATTAAATACAATCATCAAGGCCAATTTCATCCGATTTAATGACTCAGTTGGCAATGTCCCATTGAAGTGAACATAACCGGTGCTGATGATTATTGAATTATGTGAAGTAAGTATTACATATTTAATTTTGTCTGATGGTTTTGGCTAAGTTTCTATTAAATTTATGTCATGATATTATGACCGTTTGTTGGCAACGCTTTGACTCATCTAAAAACAGTTCATGCATTCGAGCATACTAGCGCCTGTACACGTGCATGGAATTACTGTCAGCAATAGTGCTTATTTTAAAGTATCTTGACAATAACTTTACTGTTTACACGTAAAAGTACTGACTGTCTCTCCAATCTCATTCTTCAAGAGTAAGCGAGACGCGATGTTGTCATTTTATACTACTATTTGACAGGACGTATTGAAAATTGGTTAACCTCAAATGAGTAGTTCGTTTTCTTACAGGCAGGTTCGCCATTATCGTTCTACTGCGCAGTCGCAAATCTTACTTGCGCGTTATAAATCAGCACAATGTATCCTCATACATTTTCTTACTGTGCACAGTAAATCTATGCACGTCTAAACGGGACGGGGTAGGTACTATACCGCTCCCATAATTGTGTCCAGCGAGCGGGATGCGGTAATAGAATCTCATTGCACTCTCAATAATGCACATTTCGCACACTCTAAACCTCAGTAAACAATCCATAATGCAAACTAAAACCTTCAAATAAATCTATCATTTTCCTCGTAGTTGTTAAATATGAAAAAGTATTAAATTAAGCACCTACCTACCAAAAACACATTATCAGAAATATCATTTAAAAATGTTATCCAATGTGATACCTAATCTAATTAATAGTAGGAAACTTTTTTCATCACAAAGGCCTACCGAATAAAATGATTGAAATAATATAATTTTTGTATACATACTTTTCTTCCATTTGAATATAATACAAATGGCTGTTAAGAGTATATTCCAAGCACTGCGGGTGTCGCATTATTGTCGGAGAACCTATTGATAGTTCTCAGTGATAGGGAACCATTTCCATTATTCATTTTATTTATCGTTACCCATTTCTTGGTTGAATTAAAATAACTACAAAATTTAACATTGTCTGCAAAATAGTTTTATTTTAGTAACTTTTACGACATTTTATATAAACCCATGACCGGTTTCGCCTTACGAAATTTCATAATTGATTAACGAAATTTCAAGCTATGTAAGGTTAGGTTAGGTTACGTTAGGTTAGACAGAGACACAAAAATATGCTGCGTCTTTGAATATCTTTTAAAAATAGATACAAAAATGATGTCTCATTGCTCACGATCAAACACACATTGAAGAACAACATTCAACAACCGTGACCCAAGGCGTCAGTGACGACTACAATGAGTGAATTCTTCATAATATATTATATATTTTTAAGCGTTTTGTAGATATTGGTTGGTCATGAACAGGGACGGATTTATCAGCAGTCTGGGTGCGCGCAGGTGTAGGGCCTCGGGCTGGCACGGCACCTAAAATTAAAAATATCTTGAACAAAAACAACCAAATTCTTCGCAAAAATGTATGAAAAGTATAATATTGCCTTTCTTTAATTTATATTAATAATGTAGTCGAATTACCACAACAATCGATCATTGAGAAACATCCATTAATTGGGTCATTCATATATGGACGTTCCTATATTAAAATTGTTTTAACTCCCAAAATAAGTCCGTGAAATAAAATCTTTCTAGGAAAATAAATGGTATTAAAAGTAAATTAATTAAAATAAATGCAGACTCTACTAGTGAATAAAGAGTAAAAATTTACCTACTTCTGCCATGTATTGGGATCTAATAATTTCAGGTTTATGTTTATAAATTAGTTACATATCTTATTGTTGTTCTATAATTATATAAGTTCATAGCCCAAAATAACTGGTAACATAAATAACTAAAAAATTATCGTAGAAAATGTAAAAGACTTACAATCAATTTCAATGGAGTTCTACCACGTAAACGACAGTTTAATTAATAATGTAAATTTAAGACAAATGCGTGGTTTCGAGCCATTTTATGATAGTTAAAAATTGTTTAAATGTATATTGACATTGCTCCCAAATGGTTCATTCTGCTCTGGTTATGAACCACTGCAAAAAATAGCATCATTAATTTTTAGGACCCCAAATTCGCGGTGATATAAAACATAGTATAAAACTATTAAATATGTGTTCGCATGAAAGACTTTCCGATCGATATTCAGATCAGAAAAAAATCGTCGGCATTATTTTATGATTATTGTTGTTTTGCTTTGAAATATTATTAATAGTTCTAGGATTACCTGAACCCCGAAGCTTGGTCATCATAGTTAACTAAGGATGTAGCAAACACCTGTTGCGTGGTATTCAAAGGTTTTAGAGTTTGCGAAAATCGGCAAAAAAATAATTTGCGAACATTAGGAATAGTAAAATGTGATTGATCATGTTTTATAAACAATGTAATAAATACTCTATGCAACTTACTAATCTAAATAAAATTATTTGTTCTCGTAAACCTATAAACCCATTTATAAAATAAATAGATATTTGAATCAGTACTTTAATTATTACATCTAAAATTTTGAATCACCGGTATCTATTCGCATTATAAATATTAATTTATTTGTATAAGTATTTTTAAATTTTTTGCACATTACAATTTAGATTATTAAAATCTTGTCCTTAAAGATCATTAGCTACCGTCGTGGCCTTAGTGAGTAGAGTATTATACGTTTCATAACTTTGCACTCCGACTCTAGGAATATGTATATTATAAAATTATTTTTTTACATAGTATATTATCTATTTATTTATTTATTATTAGGTATATAATACATATATTCATGGCCCCCACATCCTGGAGCAGGCCCCCAGGCCACGATGTTTGGCGGGCCCCTCAACCTATCGCTAAGGTTAAAGGCAGTGTAATGTTTTACATTAGTGTTTCCCAAATTATATTCCGCGGAACTCCAGTAGGGTATTTTTAGCGATTTTTTGTATTTTTACGTAAATCCGCTTGAATTAATTATTGTCGTCACTCAGCCTCATAATTATTATGAGGCACTGATCGCGACCCCCTTTTGTGATAGCCAAGTAACATGTGACCCTTCGCCGAGTTGGATAAATAATCATTTTTACTAGTCAAGTAATTATAAAATAAAATTCCATTTACTCAATAGCTTTTATAGATAGAATAGACTTTTTGATGTTTTACCTACTTCTTTTGGCGCGTTTTGGAAAACAGATCAGATTGTATTTTTCGCGTGTGGATCTACGGAAAAAGACAGTACTTAGCCTATAACAAAACCATTTAAAATCTCTGGATGATGTTTATTACCAGGAGTGACTTAAATTAATCCAGATTTTTCTGCATCGCGCTCTTAAGCTCTACCTCTATAGAAGAAAGTTTTTTCAACATCTTTGGTATTTATCATTTTTTTCAATTTCACTTAGTTTTACAGTCTATCATATTAAATATTATAGAGAAGACTTTGTTCAACGTCTTTCATCAGTGTATTTTTTTAAGACATCTGTGAATGTTTATCAGAATCTAAGCCCGATGTTACACCGATCTCAAAACACCGCCAGACAAATAGCAATAACATTAAAATTGTACCTATTCTATGATTAAATTAATGTGTTTATGATTGCTCGCATCGTTGTAAATGATTCCAAAACATATTATATCTAGGTAGGTGCGTATACATTAATTTACAAATTTAATAAAGATCAACCGGCTAAAAATTGTATATTTTTTCTTCCGGAATACCATTCTTGATTGGCATCATACGGCCAGGCAAGCACCATTAAATGAGACCCATTTCGAACATTAAAGCAATTACTAGAAGAAAAAAGCCATTAAGTATTCACCTACCAAAGAAGAACAAGGAATTACAGCAATAATTACCTGTGCCAAGTTTCGACAAATGGAGCATCTGCTACAGCCTTCCAATAACTCGACTCAAGACGAAAATACTATAGGTGCATAACATCAGTGGTGAGAGGTGGAGGTAGGCTGTTAAGATTCGACACAAATAGTGCACACTAAACTTTATCACTCATACTTATTAGTTTTTATGGAATTAAGAATACAATTTGCAGGTGGTACTGGTTACCGTTTCATGTCTTCAGCTTCAAGAACATAAAACGTGGGACTTATTCTTGAAACAGAAGACTACTTCGCTGGTTCATCAAGAATACGATCGTGCGTTTTGCTAAGCCTCTCTTTTATTTACTACAAGACCAAGGGCTTGTATAGGCCTTTTTAAATTACCTAAAAAGCACTTCCGGTATAAGGCGTGTGTAGAAGATGTGTCACTATGATAAGCTGCCACTGAGTAATAAGTAAACTTACTGCTGCAGGGATTTTAAGGATCAACTTTTTTGTAGGATCAACTTAAAAGCCTTCGACTATGACAACATATTTTAAAACTGAAGAAGCGAGTGTAAAAATCCTTCCATCAAATACGCTTCTTTGGTGGAGACGTTATGTGAGCAAAGAGCGGTAGTTTTGCGTTGCTTAAAATTTTCTTATAAGTATCCCCTCAATGTGCCCATGTTAGGCGGCTCTCGTGATGCAGTGGATAAGGCGCTGGCCTTCCGCCCGAGAGTTCTGGGTTCGATTCCCGGTGAGGACACAATATTTATGTGTTTTTCTCAAAGCCTGGGTGTTTGTGATTGTCAAAAATTACTAACAACCACCTTGTACGAAAAAGCAAGGACATGGTTATTAATAATTCTATTAAAAAAAATGTGCCCATACTTCACCTTTGGTGGAAGTACAACTTACTATACTTAATAACACATACAAACATAGATGAGTAGAGGATAATTACAATACCATTACAGATTTTTTTCTCAGTTTAGAGAGAGAAATTAAAGTTTAAAATTCCTCAAATGAGAAATATTAAAAATAAAAGGATTAATTTTCATGTTACCACCAATATAACTCTGCGGTCTTCATGATTCCCCGTTGCAGGACGTGTCCGGAAACTTGTACGTATGCAGTTCGCCGTATCACACTTCACCGTAAAATGTTTTGTCGGAAATATATGGCCGTATATTAAAGACCGTCCAACCTCGTTGGTTCGTATTGTACTGACATAAAATTCATGTCTAAATAAAATACGGTTCTTGTCGGTTTACACTTTACAGGAAGCCAGCAGCAAACAAATTTTGAAAATAACCGATATACTGGATTATTTGTTAGGTTAGGTTAGGTTTTCATTCTTGAATTCATGAATTTTGTCAAAATCAGCTATGAAAATTGAATTAATTACATATTGAATCTAATAAAATTGGATCTCTTTCCGATAAGAAAGCTCACGGTGAAATGTTTTACTTACAATTTATATGTAACCGTCACAGGACGGATGTGATGTTTCATTATGCTGTGTATCGTGCATCACCTATTTGATGGCATTTATTATAAATATGGACGTGTAAAATAGGTTGAATTTAATAATTACATAAAAAGTTACTTTCTCTTCTTATTTCATCTTTTATATTGCTTCTTATTTTAATTTTTTTATTCATTTCATACTGTTTATAATTTTCTATTGTATTTTATTATGTATTGGCCAATAGCTGTATTGCCATAATACTAACTTCTAAATAAATAAATCACAGATGGTGTTATTATTATTATATATAGGTATATTCAATTAAGAGATTGATAAAAGTAATTTATCCAGTAGCATTTCTTTATTAAACTTTTTGTTAATCAACATGGTTACAATGTTACGCATATCTAAATATAGTACGTGAGTGGATAGTTATTATCGATTTTTAAAATTTAAAATGACACATTAATCCTCGTCACTACCGTTAGGTACTGGTCAAGTTAATTCCACTAGATCCCATAAGTGGTCAAGTGTGTACGCTGCTTGAGAAAAAAATGAAGCGCGGCTCGACACAAAGCGGGCTATAGCTTAGCATATCAATCAATCACATAGCGGGTGCCTAATCTACACACAACTTCACAATTAATCGGAACACAATACAAGAAGCCATAACTCATTAATTTAATTTGAGCGGGCATTGTGGAGGTGTAAAGTGTAGACGCTCCGCAACAACACAATGGTGGTAACAGTTGCCCGATGTATAATATTATTTAAATGTATTAATGGCCCGAAATTGGCTTTCGTTATAATTGTATCGTGATGTGTCGACAACACAGGCCGGCAACTGAAGCGATCGATCAGTTTCGGATCGTTCCAAAATTGAAATCGATAGTAGGTACCTATTGTAAATTAAACATGGCTTGGTAATTAAAAACCATATTTTATATTTGTTCCAAATTCTAAATACATAGTAAGTATTGCTATATTGAAGAAAATCTTTTTCCTATAGAGATGGAGGTTTATCTATAAAAGTGTAGTTCAGAATAAGATCAAGTATAATTAATGATTGAATTAACTGCAAAGTCATTTCGCAAAAGTAATGTTAATCATTTCGGTTTAAAGCGCCTGTACACGTGCATGGAATTACTGTTCGCAATAGTGCTTATTTTAAACTATCATGACAATAACTGTTTATACGTAAAAGTGCTGACTGTCTCTCCAATCTCATTCTCCAAGAGTAAGCGAGACGCGATGTTGTCATTTTATACTACTCTAACAGGTCGTATTGAAAATCGGAGCTCAAAATGAGTACCTAGTTCGTTTTTTTACCGGCATGTTCGCCCCTATCGCTCTACTGCGCAGGCGCAGATCGAAAATAATCTTACTTGTGCGCAATAAATCATCACAATTCGGATGCTTCCAAACTTGTTTGATTTATGCACGCAATCTTCCCAACTACAGGATAATACATGTTTCCCCATACATTTTCTTACTATGCACAGTACATCCATGCACGTGTTAATGGGGTATAACATTAGTTTACATTGCATTGTAAATTGTAATACAATTTATACCTACGTATAGTAAGTACCTGTATGTGCATGGATTTACTGGAAGCAATAGTGTGTACCGACTGCCTCTCCAATGTCATTCTTCAAGAGTAAGTGAGACGTGATTTTATCAGTTTATGGTACTATTTGACAGGTCGTAAAAATCGGCCGCTGTGTAGTTCGTTTTTTTGCCAGCAGGTTCGCCACTATTCGCCACGCAAGCCCCCGATCGACAAAATCCCAACTATCGCATGAAAATTCAAAAGCTTTCGAACTTTTTTGATTCATGCATGCAATCTTGCAACTGCAGGATAATACAAACATTTCTCGGAAGAAAACTTGAGTAAAAATGTAGATGACGGAAAGTACGAACAACGATGCCAACACAAGAACTATTATTTTTTTTAAATTACCAATTTAAAAAAAAAATTATCATCTTCAATCCTAAGCAGAGCATACGAGTTTCTATGTAGTTGATGTCGTATTAACGGTGTTAACGAGGAATAATGGTTAACCATTCGCCTAGCTCATTATTAATCCTTAAAATACAACATGCATAGATATATTCTGACCAGTCGCGGGCTTTCTATTTAGATAAAGACGGCCTTTATAATATAATTATGTACTAGGGCGTACGCCAAAGTGGGTGCAATTTAACCACATTAAAACGTTCTTGAAATGTTATCAAATGTTATCATGAAAAGAGTTTGTCAGGCTCCCTCTTTATTGGTCGAAGATGTTTGATTGTATTACATATAACTAAATTATTCTAAGACGCCGGTTGGTATTTGAAAAATACATTGTCTTATTTATCCTAATCGATCTAAAATTGAAATCAATAATATTATCATAATAGTATTTTAAGTCAAAAAACGACAAATCTAATGACATTGGTATGAAATTTATAGCTTTTTTTTTTCAAAAAAAAAAATAATTTACTAATAGAAATATTGTAAATTTAATGTTGGCAAAATGTTCTATTCCATTATTAAATAAATGAATTTATTACGTATATTTTACATACATTTTACGATTCTTACTTATTAATGATGTTTTCACACCGCCATTATGTAAACTAGTGCATAAATTGGGCGTAAATCTAGTGATAATTTAGTTAATGTTTCTAAAAAAGTGAATAATATGTATATTATTTCTTCAATATAATATAGCTATAGTATAATATAATATGTATGGCAATCATTCATGATATTTTAGTCAACTGCATAATTGAGTGCATTCCGTCTATAATACCCGGGCGGCAAGATTCAGGGGGTTACAAAAGTCTGAAAAAAACATTTTTATTATTTATGGAACTACAACCCTTGGCTGGTCTTGGCCTCCTTCAAAAACTTTTTCCATCCTGGACGATCCAGTGCCCATACTCTTCAGTTGCTTTGGCCAAGCATTCTTAAATCTCCTGTGGCGCAGTCCAGCCATCACAATTTCGGCCGTCCAGATCTTTTCTTGCCCTCGGAGGTCGCGTACATGGCCCACCTTGCTGGTATATCCTAAGGCATTATAATAATATGCTCGTTGCCGCAGTCTTTGCTTTCATATAATATATATCATGTTATTCAATTAGTGATATTCAATTATAGAATCTTATGGTGAAATATTTAACGTACCTACGTGCAAAAAATCTAAGAGTCAGAGCAAATTATACAAATATTACCAATATTTTAATTTAGGGTTTTAAAATCATCGATCAATGACTTGACTTGAGTTGACTGACATTACAGTGTTGTATACAAAAATTACGAAAAGCATTCTTTCAAAGTTTCATTAGGATGGGTCAGAGTCATAGTCATAACGGCCGCATGCAAAATTTGTCACTGGGTATTAAAATGTAGTACTTAATAAAGTTGTGCTACAAGGATTTTTACACCTAGAGACCTAGAGAGAAATATATGAATATTTTTTCAAGATGTTGGATTTTTTGATGAATCGCGTTCTTCACGGATTTTAAGGAAAATTTCCACTGAATGTAGATACATAGTTTTTCAAGCTGTCATGTTGGCAAATTTTGCGACGTCATACAAAATAAAACATAAGTCAAAAAGGGAAGTAAACACAAAAAATACCCTTAAACAGTCCCTAATAGATAAATACTGTGGCGTTTTGATTGAATTCAGAGAAACGCTTATGAGTGAAAGCTACCGGATGCCACGACCCTCTCGGGTCTACGGGCGGCGAATTAAACAGAGGGGAAATGAGACGAGAATTCGCATTTAATGTACGCTTTATGAAGAAGAAAAAAAACCCCATTATAATAATTTGGTCTTTCATTAGCAACGATTTGGACGGAATAATCGATTTTTAACTTGCGGTTTCCGGCATCATGACTTTTACATTTTTATTTTTGCAAAAGACACTCCACGTTTGTTTACCTGACGTGGGCAGTTTTATTGTTTTTTTTTCATTTTATTGTTATTATTACTAATTCAAAAATAGGTAATAGTGCTTATAAAAGTTTTTGTATTGGAATAGTGTCAAGCAATTTTATTACGGATAACTTTTTGTGTTTTATGGAAATTAAAATTGTCTGTAATAATATAATAGTTAGTTTAACATGGTTTTTCACCAAAAATTACCAATTTTGACAACTAATGAAATTGACGGTTGGTTTGTCAATTTATCTATGTTTGTTTGTTTCTTCTAGTTTTTCATTTTTATTCGATTTTAATTTAGTGTTCTTTTGTTTGAGTTTTACGGCTATCAGAATTGTTATTTTCGTTTGACATATTATAATATACAATTAACTTGATGTTAAAAAAATATAATTTTGTACTTGTATTGTTATGCTAAGTAAGACGCACATAGATATATATCGATCACCTAAGCGACCTCGTAATGAGCTGGGTACTTCAGCTAGCTTGTACTTAGTGTTGTGCACTTTACGCCTAAGACGATACTTCAGTGAAACGGCAAATAATTTTAAACTATAGACGCGACGAAATTTTTGACTCGCTGGCAACCTGAGAGCGAACGTCGAGGTGTGAATACGTCAATTTGTTTCGTGGTGGCGACGGGGGTATTAATTATTAAATCGTGTAAAGATGACTAAAAACGTTACCCATTTACTTAAAAAAGAAAACATGTCAATGAATATACTATTATTGTCACTAATAGAAAAATAAACAGAGCATTAAATGGACGCATGTTGAATTTATATGACAAATTATATTTCGTTCGGCATTCGTCATTTGCACCCGCAATCCGCGCATCGCCTAGCCACGATCTTTTAGACCATGCCTCAACTGAGGTATAGCCTTAAGCACAATGTTTAATCACATTTGAAGATACTATTATCGCCGAAGTTCGCTCTATGCCAGGATGGTTCTGCGAACAAATAGAGTCCTAGAAGAATGGACGTCACCGAAAGAAGCTTTCATCCATCTATAGATCGACCCTGGTTTATAATTATGAAAAATATCGTTTAACTACACAGGATTGTGGGATCGGGATAAAATACATTAAAATTGTATGTATAAACTAAATTATCAATCAATACGTGATATTAAATACCTATCCCATTTCGTGTATGTTTTTGGATATTTCCTCGTAACCTCAGGGTTAAATAAATTACAAGATAAAAAGAACTTTTTACATACAACGTTTTTAAATTTTCTGTTGAATCATATAAACTTGACTTGACTAACTTAAACGATCAAAAAAATTTAAAAATTTGTACTTAATAGAAATAATACTGAAATGTCATTTTGACATTCATATTGATTTGCATAGTAACACACGTATATATTAATAATTTAGTTGCTAGGACCCCAGACCCATAGCAACCAATACTAGTGGTTTGGATTACGGATTTCTTCCGAAATAACTTTTCATACAAAACAGAATTAACTGAAAATGAATTCAATTCTACTTAAAGATGGCTAAAATTATTTAAAAAAAAAAATTCATTGGCATCGTGTTCTGATATATTCTAAAAGTTAGGGAAGTTAGTTAAAAATCGATTGCAAGATTTGTACCGGATAAACGAAACGACCACCGGACAAATAAGAATACGACCTAATAAAAACGTTGTAAAATTCAGTGATTTATAATCAAGGAACCTACATAATAATGACACTAGAAGTAGATGACTCATGTTTTGTCTTTCGATTTATTACAACATCGTGACGTATAAAATGACGACATTATAGTTACGTCCCAAATAAAAATACAGCCCATTAAATAAATGCCAATCAATACTAACTATTTTTATTCTTATATTTTTCTCACACGTTAATTCATCACTAATCAATAACACCTGTTATCAATCTGCTGATGGATATTAGATGAAAGCCTCCTCTAAGCTGCTATTTCTACAAATCTACATTTAACTGACGACTAGTGAAAGTGCATAAAATAATACAAACATGTTGAGAACCGTTGGTGATGAATGTCATCATGATATTTTGTTACATTAAGGATGTTTTGCCAAATGCCGTCATTTGCCAAATGGTGTGTGGGATATTCATTTTTCATTTATTTATAGATATTTTTTAAAAAATCCACACATGCGTAGATTATTGTTAAATTATGGTATTCTTCGTGTTTGTCGTGATAAACTATAAAATATTATTATGTGATAATGATGAATATTAGTAGAAAAAAAAGTATTTTAAATTTATGAATTCATTCTTACTTTAAATAATATACAACATGCGCGCGCACTAATACGGATTAAAAAATTTTCAATTGTTTCATATGATCAGTTGAAAAAACTAGCATGTGCTATGTGCTGTTTTTTCTCTTTTCGGTTCTACATATTCATGCGAACAATCTTTTTAAAGCATGAACCTTATTAAGAGTAAATTGAGAAGTCGTCTTATTGATGAGAATCTGGAATCGTGCCTAAAATTAAAAACAACACTATACAAACCTGACTTATCTAAACTTTCCAAGGAGATGTAAGGCCATTGTTCACATTAACTGTTTGTCAGTCATTTTCATGATTTAATTTTATGGATACCTTACTGAAAATTAAATTTTTATCAATAAATAATATCATTATTAAGTATGATATCAAGTTTTATTCAGTGTACCTATAGTTTAATTAAGACTAAAAACTTTAATTAAAGCTTATTACGATTATAAACAGTGTAGGTACCTACATAGGTAAAGTTTATTTTTAAGTTAATTTATGATGTGTGTTTATCTCACTTATCTGGTCAACCCGACACGCCGGGCCCCCCACAGCCCGTGCCTCCAGGCTAGAGCCCTGTCAGCCCTCCCCAGCCATGACCTACACCACTCTGGAATTTGGGTGGACACCGAGATTTTTTTGACATTTCCATTTGAGATTGAGTTTCTAAAAAAACCCGACATTAGTGTTTCGAATTTTTTGTGTTATTATCTCTTATTAAAATCTAAGAAATTTTTCTAAAGAGATAATTTCAAATCATTTTTTTGCCGTTTTATTATTTGTCTAATCTATTGGCTTTCAATTTCAATGTTTTTGGAGGGGGCCAAGGCCCCTTGCCCCCCCCCCCCCTCCTGGGTGCGCCACTGAATCGTTGTCTACACTAGGGGAAGCGACGTTTTCTTCGACAGAAATGACGCTATTGATTTGTCAGAAGATTTAAAAGGAAGAGTCAAAACGGTTTAAAACAGTCATATAATTATTAAATTATACAAACATCTAAAAAATATTCGAATGAAACACATTGAGTACTTATATAAATATTACTCAAACCATAACAAAATCCCTGTAAATAACATTAAAAGAGCCCATAACATAACCACTCAAACTGGTACGTACTTGTAAACAAAAAGAAATTTAATATTATTACAGTGTGTCTATTTTATACACAAGGCGGTTATCGATGGTAGTTTGTCATATTTATGTATTGAGGTATTATAATTTATTGTTACAATTAGTTAGCCGTCTAAACTGTCAAAACTGTCTTTCTCGCTCTAAAAGTTAAAACAGCCAAGAGAGGGGCTGTTAAAACATATCACTTTTTGACAATTTAGAGTTTAGACGGTAAAATTATTGTAAAAATCCTCAATACATACATATGATAAACTACTATCGATAGCCGCCGATAGCCACCTTGTGTATTGAATCAATATAACTCACTGGAAGAGATTCGTTGTTATTTTACTCGCTACGTTGGTAGCTGGAATTTATTAATTTTAATTCATGGTTTATCGTGGTGGTCTCAAAAGCAGTCAATGCTTCGGGGCTCCGAGCCCCTAAATCTACCACTGGTTAGAGGGGTGTACTACTACTTGCGGCATTCGTAGTATCGTACATATTATTACTTCATTCATCATTTATCAAAAAATATATATTTTGTTTTATATAAAATTTGTAGAATTTAATATGTCGACATAGCAGTGATCTCAATTACTAACTATTTAAATTGCCGGTTCAATGGAATATAGGTAAATAGTTTTTAATAAAGTCGAATTTTCATACCATTACACATTTTTCTTAGTTGAGAATAAAATTCCATGAAAATAATACTACATTTTTTATTAACCTTCATATAATTCCGTAACAATTTATACTTTATTACGGATAATAATACAGCAAGAAACTTATCTGTGCAAAAAAAACCTCCATTAGATTAACATTTTGTCTATTCCTCAGTAAAAGATCACTTAGTTGAACCCAGTACTTTAGTAAAGACTCAAAAATATGACAAATTATTGCTATTACTGTTTTACCTTTCGGAATAATTATTAACGCATTGTCATTTAACATTTTGAATGTCTCCAATATTCAGGATGTTTTATTTCCAGGTACGTCGACCGCAAAGTGTAAAAAACACACACATCGACTAATTGATGAATTACATCTATGATTGGTGATTTTTTGTGACTCAGGGATCGAACTAAAACAAAAAACGAACCTTTTCATTTGATAGGGTTGTCGACAGTCATGTAAAGTAAAACATTGTATAACACGATAAAATTTGTTAAACTAAAAAAAATATTACCTACCAAATCTTTCTTTTCCTGGGACTAGAGCCATGGCCCCACAAAGGGGGGGCTGACAGGGTTCAAGCCTGGGGGCCCGGGCTCAGGAAGGGTCCGGCGTGGCGAGTCGACCAGATAAGTAATATAAACACGCATCACAAATTCTCTTTAATAGTAAAAAAGTCAGCTGCGGCGCTATTTTCATTCAATAATGTTATTATTTAAAATTATGTGGTTGTACGACACAATTTTTAATTGTGTATCGATACTCCTCAACTCCATAATTCAAATGGATGTATTAAAATATACAAAAAAATACTAAATACATATATAGTATTAATTTTATCCCGTACGCGCGTACATAATTTGGAAAACGCTACTGTAGAGCGTCACGCTGCCTTTATATTTATCGATAGGTAGGGGGGGCCGCCAAAAATCCTAGCCTGGGGGTCCGCTTCAGGATGTGGGGGCCATGACTAGAGCTATGTAGGTATAAGTCTTGGCTCCCTCCAGAATCCACTTTCAAGAATCGCTCTCATAAATAGTTTATATTTAGACATATTGAACTCCCTGTACCAGTGGCGAAGGGTGGAGGTAGGCTGTTAAGATCCTACATAAATAGTGCATAGTCATACGCAGGTATTTGTTTTCATTGAACTAAGACTATAATTTACAGATGGTGTTGGTTAGTTTTTTAAATTCAAACCCTGCGAAAACTACGCCATAATTAGATAATAGTCAAAAAATACTCGTCTATCTATAAAATATCCAAAATTATGCCATTTAATCATACATCATTTTGGATATTTTATAGATAGGATAATATATTTCATCTATTATGGTTTGGTTAAGCAGGCCTTGATGAATTTTAAAAAAATAACCAAAAACATGTGTAATAATGTATTAATTCAACAAAAACAAATAAATATGAATGACCAAAACTAGTATAGTTTGGTTTACGCAGTATTTAATTGATTTTTAAAAACTAACCAACACCATCTGTAATTTTGAGTGCTTAAAGTCAGATAACGTTATCTACAAAAAAGTGTTTTTTTTTTTTTTTTTGAGATAATGTTATTTTACATTTACGGCTACATGATAGTCAAACAACGTTATGTCAATCTTTTCTAATTTCTTATTAAATCGTTAGTAAAGTTTAACGCTAACTACATAAGTTACCCTTGTTTTCATATTTTTTTTAAACTATCCCTATAAATTTTAACATCATCATAAGCAAGATAAATACACAATACACAATAAATTATAAAATATTAACATTAGGTTTTAAATAAACATTTCCCTTGTTGAGTTACAAGAATCTAAAATAACGATTTTTGGCTCTCCTGTAAAGTTGCACTTTTGTAGATAGTGTTGTTTGACACTAAGCCCTCGTGTAGTCTTAGTTCAATAAAAAAAAAGTATGACTGACAAAGGTTAGTGTGCACTATTTATGTCGGATCTTAACAGCCTTCCTCCACCCTTCACCACTGCCCGATACCCTGAGGTTGCACTCAACAATCAGCAGTACCCAAATATTTTGTACGTGGTTGTTCAATCACCGAGGACCAAGAAGTTCTGGGTAGTATCAAAAACTGAAAACTACAGTATCTCGGTCACATTATTAGAGGACAAAGGTACAGCATTCCCCAACTTGTCATCGAAGGAAAGTATCAACGGAAAGCGTAGCAGAGGACGACGCCGCATTTCGTGGCTTAAGAGCCTCCGTTATTAGTACCAGTGCAGTTACACCAGGTAGCAGATGATGATAGTAGACGACCTCCGCTAGGGGTTGTCACGATATGACGAAGTCCAATCAATATGTTTTCTGCAATTTGACTTGACTCATTCATTCTGTCTTCACATGGTCCAACTATCTAATACGTATTATGTTGGTATCTTTGAAGATTCGCAGGTTCTTGTATAACTTATTGTACTTCTTCACTCCGACTGACCATCATGAATGAGTCCGATGATACTATAGACTCAGAGCATCCCTAGCCTTCGTTCAAATGTTTCTAATATTTTCTCTGTGCTATTTATAATATAGGTACCAAGATTTTGAACCTTCTGTCATCTTATCGATGTTTATTATTTACAAGATGCAGTTCAAATGGCAGTCCAATGACAATAATGGGCTGACATGACATTTATAATTATTGCTAAACATTAAGTTATCAAATCTACGTTTTTTTAATATGCATGTATATTTTATAGGCCGTGAAATAAAATATAAATAAATACAGTAGTTCAATTAAAATTCAAGAAATTCGCACATTTTAGTACGCATGTATGTAATTATTTTAATTAAATATTATGAAAATAAAATAAATTTCAAAGTTTTTGACGATTGCTTTCTTATTTGTGTGTTTTTTGTAGTTCTATTTTATACGCAATATTTACAATTTGCGGCGTTTACTGTTCATTATTTACACATGTTATATTGAATATTCGATAAACCTATGTACATATTCTGTAGACTAAAATGTAGAGTATTATAATATACGAAGACGTCAATCAGCTAATTTAACGAGTTGAGTGAGCGTGGTATTACCCTTATGTAACGCGTCTTTTTTAGGTGTCATTCGTATGTACATTTATGATTTAATTCATGTTTCGTAATGTTATGTTTCGCAAAATACATACTTCTACAAGACAATTTAATTGCATAAATTGTTGCTTCTGTATGGATGAATATAGATAATACTATGTGTGTAGGATGTGCATTGCCGAGTTTAAGTAGGAAAGTGAGTTAAGTTTAAAAAAAAATAGTTTGTGGCAGCCCTGCATCTGCCCAGGTAACCAAAGAAACTAGTTTTACGACGTCTCCGATGAATGAACCACATTAAAAGGGGCCAAAAAAATCGACAGCAAACGTAAAATTAAGGACAGGTGAAAAAAAGCATTTCATTGATAAAATTCTAGGTTGGGGACACGCTGCATAGTGATTTTGGCAATTTGTAGAATGAAAAGGTTCTTCAGGTGAAATCGGTGAGTTGTTAGAAATAACACGCCTAGAGGCAAATAAATTAAATGAATGCTGACAAATTGTTACTGTACCCTTTTTGTCTTGATGATATCCTGGAAATTCATTCATCGTATAACAATATTATATTAATTTAACAGAAAATTATCGCAACGCTTTCGAGTAAATACTAATTTCAAGTAATATAAATTAAACAAATAAAGTCAATCAGGTATGTGAAGTTAGTTAGTAATCCTAGATTGTAGTTAAGTCATTCAAAAGTTCACTAAGAAGTTTAGTGTTAGATATCCTTCATTATTAAAATCTTAAAAAATAACGAATTTGTCTTCATTCAGAAGTATCAACACCGTACTAAGTAAAATATAAAATATATTCAAGAGATTCAACCTCTACGCAATTGACAATTAATGATAAACAACAAAATATATACATATAATATATATTTATGGTACTGTTCGGTTATCAGGAATACAGCGGAAAACACATTTTGAAAATAGCCGATAAACTGGATTATTTGTTAGGTTAACCTAACCAAATGTAACCTAACCTAACCTAACCTAACCTAACCCAACCTAACCTAACCTAAACTAACCCAAACTAACAAATAATCCAATATATCGGGTATTTTCAAAATGTGTTTTCCGCTGTATTCCTGATAACCGAACAGTACCATATTTATTATTTGTAACACTGCCACTGCACAGACCATGAGGCCCAATGACAGTAGTGCAGTGAAACAGTTTTGTAATTGGTAATAGAAGAGAAACAATCACAAACACCCAGGTTTTGAGAAAATATACCTTCATTGAATTAAAGGTCACTTTTTGTAGAAAATACTTGTGATATTATAACAAAAGTATGCTTTGAAGGCCACTAATTGTTTTTTTTGTCAAGTAAAATTGTGTCGCTACATTTCAAAATCAGCCAAGTCCACCTTTAGGTTTTTTTTTACTTTTTTGTGAATTGCTGAAGAACTACTGCTTTATAACATTTCTGCATTATCAAAATGTGGAATTTATTAATTTTAAATATTCTACACTCGAAATAATATAAACTTTCACCCTTGTGACTGTGTATTTGAGAAAACAAAAAGCTGTTTTTCTCATATTCATCTATTATGGACTTGGCTGATTTTGAAATTTAGCGACACAATTGTTGATTTTTTATATCTTTGTCAATATAATGAATTTATATATCATCTGACAACAATGCAATACAATCTTTGATAAAATGTAATGTGGCGCTATTACTTTTTATAAAAGAGTTTTATGTAAGCCATCTTTTATAAAATATAGGCTGTTACGCTGTAAAAGAATTTACAAAATATTATTCATAAAAGATCTTTGATAGTCAAATACCGGCCTTATTGTTAAAGATAAAATTCAAATTGGTGATCAAGTGTTAAAGATTTGTCTCCGAATATCGACGTTAAATGAAAATTTAAAACAGAATCTCTTCAAAACAATACCATGAACTAACTATATGACAACGAAACATATTAGAATATATTTTTTCTAAAGAACACAAATATACAATTTGTAGGTATAATATAGTCTAATAAAATTTTCAAATAAATATAGGTAGGTACCTACCTATTTCAAGAACGACCAAAATATTTTCCCATGCTACCTACCATTTAATTCAGAGTCCCAATCTTTTATTCGATTGCCTGGCACTATTATTAGACCTTTTCTTTTATTTGACAATGTTGCAGCCTGTTCGTGGATAATTGTGCCATTTTGGGATCGACTCACAGAAAGAGAAACGGACCAGTAATATATGAAATCAAGAAACAGAACATAATTCGAGCGATCGATGCAAATAAACGACCGATTATTTGACTTCCCATGATGCCACATTGTGGGATATTATATTGATTCTACGAGTGACCATGAATTGTTTGATTATATAGAATCAAGTACCTATTGTAAATTAAACATTTTCAAAAAGTAAGACAGCGCGCATGAATCGAACCTGCATCTGTCAGGTATCGCGCCCACGCACATTGACCACAATGCTAAAGGAGTCATACTTAATTACGACAAATTTTAACTAATGGCTTTTAATACTCACTATAGCGCTTTCTAAATTGAGCTAAACTATTTTTTTATTCAATAAATAATTCACAAGATTTAAGAATGTAACATTCTAAATATTGAACATACATACATAACTTTGAAAACACTTCTGAGAAAATAATATATCTGTACCTCAGAGGCAGACAGATGCAAGTGCCAAATACCCAATTGTTCAGGAGAGCCAAAAAACAATTTTTATTTTAAACGAATACTCATAACTTCCAAGAAAATATACATAGAATGGTCATTATTTTTTGTATTCTTATTCAATCAAAGTACTTCTGGAATATGTAAGAAAGGAATAAAGGAAAAAATAAAATAAAAAACGTAGTGTGGATTTGCATCCTTCTGCCTCTAAAGATATTTTGTTAATGTGGATTTGTATATTATTTACCTAGCCAAAATAAAACAATTTATAAGTTTAAAAAATTTATAGGTATAAATATAACAAAGCATTTTTTTTTAATTGTATTATGTCATCATCATCATCATCAGCCTGAATCTATTCACTGCTGGATGAAGGCCTCGCTAATCTCCAAGCTAATTCCGCTTCTCTCGTTCCTGTGCGTTGCGTTGCCAAGTACTTCCGCAGAACTTTATCATTTCATCGATCCAGCGGCCTCTAAGTCTACCTTGTGGACGTTTTGTACCTCTTGGATACCACTGAATGACTAAATTTGTCCAACGATTATCCTTTCTTCGAGCTATGTGTCCAGCCCATGTCCATTTGAGGTTTTTAGCAAAATCTATCACATCATAAATCCTTGTCTGTTCCCTTCTCCACTCATTCCTCTTTTTGTCCTTTTACGTTATGCCCAGCATGCACCTTTCCATACCACGTTGTGCTACTCTAAGTTTCTGGATCTCTCTTTTACTTAGGGTAAATGTTTCACACGCATGTGATTACGGGAAGCACACACTGGTTGAACACTTTGCGCTTTAGGCAGTGGGAGGTCATTTTTGAAGAAATTATTCAGGCGGCCAAAAGCACTCCAGCCTAGCTTTATTCTGCGAACAATTTTTATCAAATATCTATCTATAGACACTTTTGTGACAGATAAATGTAGTTTTTCACCTGTTCGAGCTGAATGCCATTGATGAGGATCTCTTTTTGGCCCGCAAAGCAGTTGAACATGACTTTCTTCTTTGATACATTTATTTTCAAGCCTACTTTGTTGCTACTTCACCGAGTTTCTGCATTCTGCTTAAGAGGTCTTCTGAGTCTTGCAAACTACTATGTGTTGTCATCGGCAAAGCGCAGCTGACTCACGTATTCTCCATTTATGGGGACCCTTGTCATTCCAGTCAAGTTGCCTGAATAAGTCTTAGAGGGTAGCTGTAAATAGTTTAGGTGAGATTGTATCACCTTGTCGGACTCCTTTGCTGATAGGAAATGCGCGATGGTTTATGGAGATGTTGTTGCGCTATTGTATATATTATTGGAAATATTTATATAGCGCCCGGGGATTCCTTGATTTCTGAGTGCATCGAGTATTGAAAATTTCTTTATGGAATCGAACGCTTTCTCATAGTCTATAAAACCCATGGATAGCGGCAGCTTGTATTCCTGTTACCGCTCTGATTTCTCTAATGACTTGGATATGGTCCATAGTGCTGTATCCTCCTCTAAAGCTTGTTCTCCTGGGTGGTTCTCGTCCAGTACATATTGCAGACGGTTTGAGAGAATTTTATCTTAGTGGATTATTGGATTTGCATCCTTCTGCTTCTAAGGTAGGTATGGCATTTGCATCTTTATGCTATGCCTATCTTTTTATTATATCAACTAGAACTTGCATCTTTCTGCCTCTAATAAATAAAGCCTTTAGCATGACGATTCTTAAAAAAACTCATTTTCCCCAAAAACGGAGTTGAATCCGTCTGCCTAAGATATAGATATTATAACCAATAGAAAAAATGTTTTTAACAAAAGTATCCAGTATCCACCGAAAACATCTGTACTCTAAACTCAGTATACAGTGTTCCTCTCAGCCTTCATAAGATACCATCACTCCCTACAACAGCAACGTCAAAATGGACGCGTCGAATAGGTGGCATTTGCTGTAGATAATCTTTTTAACACTTTTTGTTCTGTCCAACCAGGGAACTCAGAAACAATAGAAACTGAAATACCTAACGGCTAAGGAATAGCAAGTAACCGATCTCGAGTAAGGAATAATCCAGGATAAACTTAAATACGTCATACGTCGAATACTGATAACTGCTCTCGGTTTATGCATTTACGCTTATTTAAAGTTGGTGCATTACACACACTTTTGCACGTGCATAATGCGTGTTTCATTTTCGTAGGACACTTACACATTCAAAACCCTGCATCAAAATGTAGTGTATTGAATATTGCCTATCGGAATTCTATTTATTATCTGTGCTGTGTGTCCAATACTTTTGTTTGCCTTATCCATTCATTTATTTTCCAATCCTTGCGAATTATACTTGGCATGAATTCATCGTTGTTCGTCTTCATTTTTTGAAACTTCAGCGTCGTTCAATAATTATACGGATATCCCTACTAAAAATATATAAGCACCTATTCTGAAATATTCTGATAAACTCTTAGTCACCCGATAAAAGTAATATCTTTTGATAAGTCAATTAGTAATTGTTGTAACCTTTTCATTTGAAACGTTCGTCATTTACTTTTCGTTCCTTGCTCAAACTCTATCATTTCCTCCATATCGGCCATCTTAACACTTTCAAGTATTTTATTAAAGTATTGCCAAAATGCGTATTTAAATAATATTTCTCGGGGTCATGCATGTAACATGTGATGATACTAAATATCAATCAGATAACTATATTTACGAGATAAAAGATATAGTTATACATATAGCTATAGATACAATAATAAAGCGATTAAATAATGTTAATCGTAATTATTGCCTTCATAGTGCATGTCAGTAGTTTCCTAACTTCTTCTAGTCACTGCGCCTTTTGTGTGTAACAAGTCTTTCACGGCTCCCTATTTTTTTAAACAGATTTTTTTGCTGAAAACTTTATTTTCGACAAGAATCAAGATAGGGAGTTTCTTTTTAGTAGGGGTTGCAATACCGAATGAAATTATCAATACCGGTATTTCGGTATTTCTTATTGAATACCGGTATTCGTGAAAAAAATATCTACCAATAAATATACCTAGATATAAAGATCTCTTTAAAAACAATTAATATTTTATAGCAAAAATATCTAAATATGTACTTATTTAAAACCTTTAAAAATACGTAAAGAGATGCTGATGTTAAAAAATACCTAAGTAATTGAACTATTAGCACTTTCTTCTTCGAATGATCTTTCAATAAATTAATATTATGAACTGTTCTTAAATGTACATGTGCCCCACTGGTAATCCCACGTACTTAACGTTTTATTAATTTATTGCACTTTTACACTTACTTAATAATTTCTTTACTTTTATCCCGCAAGAAGTAAAACCAAACACAATAATGCCCACTGCTTTGTTCAAAAAATATATATTTCTCCATTATTCTATAAGCCACTTCATCCGTAGAAAACATTAAAAAATTATATACTTACGCAAGTCCATTATATTATTATTATAGTGTATAATTATTATTTCACAGTGAAATCTCTCTACTTTCAATACCGAATATATCGGTATTGTCTGATTTTTAAAACCGGTATTTCGGTATCAAAAATTACTGGAATACCGGTTTTGAAATACCGGTATTGCAATCCCTACTTTTTAGGTCTTGCTTCAAAAAAACATTTTTTCCGATTCCGCCCGAAAACATGGAGATTTTTTAGCTCTTCCATAATCCGAGCCATACTGTATATACGTCTTTCCAATTTTTCTTTCAAAATTATCTCACAGTGACAAACAGATCCAAATGATTTCTCCGTATATAACGAAACGTACTTAATGTATCGCATGTTATTCCAAATTATAAATAATTATACCTTTCCGCAAAAATTATGAAAATAAAAAATATAATTACCAGTCAATAAAAGTATCTAACTAATCAAGTAGATTTTTATCTTTAACTTACTACTATCATGTAACAAATACTTTACACTCCCTTACTTCAGCAAAGCAAACAAAAAATATATCATATACTATTCTAAATTATTAGCTGTTGATATCCATATCTATGACGGTGAAATATCTGTAGTGGATTTCATTATAATATAAAATATATGATATCTTTCAATAGGTAATATATTTTTGGTGCATTGAGTCTTGACGTGTTGAACAAAAGTCTTCCCTATAATTTGTCATCTCCATACCTGTGCGTCTCGACTTCAAGTATAGAGAAGAGAAGAGAAGAGAGGAGACGAGAGGTAATCCTTAACTCTAAAAACACCGCACTTTATTACATATTACTCTCAGGCATTTAATTCAGTATCTTTATACAACTCTATACAATACTAGACCAAATAATGGACAGTTTTTTTAATATTCATATATACTCATTTTTTAATAAATTGTTTTTCTTAACAGTAAGGTTGTTCATTCACGTCAATTATGATATTTTTTAAATTCAATTTTCTTTTATAATGTTTTTTGTGTATACAATATAGTATATATATCCATCGACTAGCTGCCTTGCAGTGCTCCCTATGGGAGCAAAAGTGGACAATAATTATTACCATTAAAATTATAATGAACATGACAAATTACAAATTCAAAGCTTTGACAAGATGGTAGAGAAAATAAGTTAACAACAAACAAAAAATAATAAGATTAGTAAAAACTACTCGAAAATACACCGAATGAACCAATAAAATACTTATTATATAACAATGTCCGCCTAAACTCACCCCACGTTAGTGTAATACATCAATAATTTCTGAATTGATTCGATTGAACCCAGTCATATCATATGTCATTTTACAACGTTTTTATTAGCTCGTATTCTTGTTTGTCCTGTGGTTGTTTGTCCAGTACAAATCTTGTAATCGATCTTTAACTAACGTCCCGACTAGCTAGACATTTGAAACGTTTAGAATATATTATCAGAACACGATGCCAATGCATTCTTTTAATACTTTTAGCCATCTTTAAGCAGAATTGAGTTCAATTTCAGTTAATTCTGTTTTGTATGGAAAGTTATTTCAGAAAAATCCGTAAAAAGTAAAAGACTATTATTGGTTGCTAATGGGGTGGTCCTAGCAACTAAATTGTTAATATATATGTGCGTTACTATGGAAATCAAAATGAAATGTCAAAATGACATTACAGTATTCTATATTTGTTTGTTTTTTATTTACTTCATATCAAGTACAAGTTTGAGCATATTGAGCATAATAATTCAACAGAAAATTTAAAAATGTTGTATATAAAAAGTTCTTTTTATCTTGTAATTATTTATAATTAATTTCTAATTAACTTTAAAAAGTGTACCTTGCATAGTTGACCCCAGTAGGTAATCCAAATTATAGTAAATGCCTTATTTTTTTAAATCTTGTATAAATAATGATTATCGAAATAATTAATTTAAAAATGGGAATTTCATGTGAGGAAAAATGTTACATATAAGAATATATTTGAAAATCATAAGATTTTAATATAATATACGACTTCTGTTACTTACTTGGCTAATTGCTGGGCGTTAATCACAGGCTTGTGTACAATATGTATGTTAACAGCGCTCGAAATGGAAAATTTTACGAACCGGAGCGCTCGATAATTTTACGAAAATATTTAATTCATCAATTGTAAATGTGATTTATAAAAATAAGTGTTATTTTTTTATTATATGAAATATCTACCTCAGACGGTCAAATTAATATTTCCACGAGACGGAGCAATAATTTTATGGATTTTATGAACCGGAACGGCGCTCCGGCGCGTTCCGGTCCATTTCGAGACCTGTTTATGTGTTATAATACTAATGTATTTAAGAGATTTACCTATAATCATTATATTATATAAGTAAGTAGTTTTGCAATTTCCATTATTATCGCAAAGTTATTGATGATTTTTATATGAAACTTTTTTCAAACAAAATTTAGAAATTACTATTCTATATATTATGAGAAACACATATATATAAAAAGAGGAATGCGTGGATAAGGAAGCAGACAAAGGTTTGCGATGTAATAGAGTTTATTAAAATCCTTAAATGGGGATGAGCTGGACACATAGCTCGAAGAAGAGACAATCGTTGGACAAATCTAGTCATCCAGTGGTATTCAAGAAGTACAAAACGTCCACAAGGTAGACCTAGAGGTCGCTGGATCGATGAAATGATAAAGTTCTGCGGAAGTACGTGGCAACGCAATACACAAGACCGAGAGAAGTGGAAGCAGCTTGAAGAGGCCTTAATCCAGCAGTGTATTGATTCAGGCTGATGATGATATTATTTTACGATATTAGCATATTATATTGTAAAATGAAAACCATGTTTTTATTTGTGTGAAATTTATCAATCCATACCATTATGATAGTTTACGAATAAGAAATAGTCTTCTTCTTGGTCGTG
This sequence comes from Rhyacophila brunnea, assembly GCF_057557595.1. Taxonomy (NCBI): domain Eukaryota; kingdom Metazoa; phylum Arthropoda; class Insecta; order Trichoptera; family Rhyacophilidae; genus Rhyacophila; species Rhyacophila brunnea. Next base: position 7,418,284 of record NW_028232859.1, read on the forward strand.
CACTCATGGCTGAGGATCGTGACCACATTTAAATTTCGCCATCCTTTGAGCGACCAAGACTTTCTATGCTTCTCGATCTTCCGCTTCTCTCATGGCAGAATGGATGGTGCCCCCCAGTCAGCTCTATCACTTCGTCGCTCCATCGCGCAGACGCTTTTCCTCTGCTTCGCCTTCCCTGGAGGCTACCCAAAACTACCAGTCTCTCCAGGTTGTCCGGAATAGTACCTAGAGCTTAATAATACTTAGGTATCTATTATATTATAGCTCTATAGTTGTAATCACAATGTTAAACACAGTGATTAGAGTACTAAAGTATAGCTCTATAATAATGTAATATGTTTGTATTACATTAAGGGGGGACATGCTCGTCGAAGGTCAAAATTGAGTTTTTATTGTATTTTCAAACCATGATCCTAGACACTCCTTAAACGTTGTAGATAATCTATTTATATAATTTTAAAGCCTTATTATCCTTTATAATTATTTTTAACATTTGATGACTGCATTAAGTATTTTTGTTACATAAAATAGTATTCTTTTAAACCTCTCGCTCTAATGTTTTTGGATATAGTCATATTTCGGTACATAACTGTGCAGTGGTGTTAATATTTTTTACATTTATTAATTTTTAAACGCATTTATAAAACCATTAGCATAATTTATTATGAGATAATTTTTGTAAAATATTCACGATAAAAAATTATATTGATAATCTCTGTGATCGCAAATTTGACAAGAATTAGGCATTTTATTATTCAAAAAATCGGCAAGATTAACACATTTGAAGATGATTCTAAAGATATTTATTATAAGCTATGTCTTTGACCATTCAAGTGTGATAAACATCTTATGAATAAAAATTGATTTATAATAATTATTGACCTAAGAATAAGGTAGTGTTTTTTTGAAATACGCCATTTCTTTTGTCATTCCCCAGTGGTTAAGCTACAACATACGGCCGTAGCCATAAATTGACAAACTATAATTGAAGTAGGGAGTAAAATGATATTAACGCGCGTGTTTGAACATGTACCGTTTAAAAAAAAATAAAAAAAAATTGGTTAGGTACATGTTCAAACACGCGCGTTAACATAATTTTACTCCCTACTTTAATTATAGTTTGTCAATTTATGGCTACGGCCGTATATTGTAGCTTAACTACTGGGGAATGACAAAAGAAATGGCGTATTTCAAAAAAACACTACCTTATTCTTAGGTCAATAATTATTATAAATCAATTATTATTCATAAGATGTTTATCACACTTGAATGGTCAAAGACATAGCTTATAATAAATATCTATAGAATCATCTTCAAATGTGTTAATCTTGCCGATTTTTTGAATAATAAAATGCCTAATTCTTGTCAAATTTGGGATCACAGAGATTATCAATATAATTTTTTATCGTGAATATTTTACAAAAATTATCTCGTAATAAATTATGCTAATGGTTTTATAAATGCGTTTAAAAATTAATAAATGTAAAAAATCTTAACACCAATGCACAGTTATGTACCGAGATATGACTATATTCTAAAACATTAGAGCGAGAGGTTTAAAAGAATACTATTTTATGTAACAAAAATACTTTATGCAGTCATCAAATGTTTAAAATAATTATAAAGGATAATAAGGCTTTAAAATTATATAAATAGATTATCTACAACGTTTAAGGAGTGTCCAGGAGCATGGTTTGAAAATACAATAAAAACTCAATTTTGACCTTCGACGAGCATGTCCCCCCTTAAGGTATTCTAATAATAATGTCGGTAAATTGTCTGTATTAGGTACATAAACGTTATTTCTTTTAATCTCATATACATATTATTATGGCTAGGTACCTACTTACTCAATTTGAATCATTTGAATTAAATTATATTCTAAATAATTTGTTCGTGCACTGTAAGCATATCATCCATATTATGTAGGTATGTGTATCAGAAATAAATACAAAAAAGGACGTGGAGGAAAGAGAATGAAATCAAATGATACGAAATATGGAGTTAGAAGAGTCGTCAGTCTAGTCGAGATCGAATTAGTAATAATGGTATCAAATGATATTAAAATTAAATGCATCTATCCTTTTGAGCAAGGGCTGAACTAAATTTTTATTACCTCACTACATTTGTGTTGGAATCTTTGGAGATTGGAGTTGGCATGTCCTAAAACATGTTTGACAGTTATTGGTGTTTTATATCGGATTATTTTTTTATTCTATACGGACTGAAGTAGACGGAGTGGAGTCAACATAGATTAGAACAAAATTTTGCATGTGGCTAAATTGGTATTGACGCAGCTTGTTTGTCGCAATCTGCTAAACTTCCCACTATTGCAATCCGCAATCTTATAATCACATACGTCACACGATACGATGATGACGGATAGTGGCGCATTTGGTGACATAGAGATCCAACTCACTGAGACTGATTTTGAGCAGTGACGTCCCTAGACAAAATGCCGCCCCTAGGTAGCACCAAAATGCCGCCCCATTTTTTATACAGTATTTTTTATCGTCCTTACATGTCTCCAATATCTAAGAAATGTGCTGTATGTTGTATGGATACATAACTAACAAAATATACACTTAGGTACCACTAAAACATACATAATTAAATTTAGATATAAAAAGCGAATTTACCAGAGTATGAGGTTCTATTTGGTTGATATATCTGACACATTTGGTTTGTACCATTTAGCAATACACAGATTTATTATTTTCACACCATTTTACTAAACTAATAATTATTCTACAACATGACGTAAAACAAATAATTCTAGCTGTTTCTATATATACTAAATGATTTTTCTCGATTTGCCGCCCTTCGAGTAACTGCCGCCCCCAAGCGACGCTCAATCTGCCTACCCCACGGAAAGTGACTGATTTAGAGGCCCTATACGAGAACAAGATTAAGAATCAAATTTTAATTTTCTAAATAAATCCATGCACTCCAACGATTTTGTATTTTTATTTTGTATAAATTATACACAATTTGCATAATTTATTAATATGGTATTCGTGTAAACAAACTATCAATACATGCATATAGCACTATAGATATCTATAAATTAAATACCTATTTAGCTTTATAGCTTTTATGATTTTGATATTAAAACACTAACATAACGTAAGTAGGTGAATTACAATAAAAATGTACCATAAAAAATCGCCCGGGTGCAGCACACCCCAATACTCTTGCATGTCACGTCAAAGGTTACCAAAGATTTAGAAAAAAATCTTCCTGTAGGTATATATGGAGCCTAAACATGTGAAAATGAGCCAAAAAGGGGACATCTAGGAATACTGCTCTAATTTGTCATACAAACTCTTGATATTGCCCTATTCGTTGTTTCTTTCTTCCGTATAAACGCAAACGACCTTTATACGGAACAATCTATCGACTAATCTACGAAAGGTTCTATCAGGAAGAAAATTCATTGCCTTTGGTAAGTGTCTATCGTGTGCAAACAGTATAAAAATAAATAGGTAAAATTTGTGTAATACTAAATAACTATCTAAAATAATAAATAATGTTAAAATGAAAGTTAACATGATTAATGTCAAATATTTTTTGCGTAAATTCAAATTCCACCAAGGACTGCGAATAATATTCGGTACTTTTTTTACAGAATTAACATTAATTTTATATGATTTTACGTAATTTTATTCATATTATACTGTATAACCCTAAAACCAATATATAAGTATAGTTTGTTGATATACTAACCTACTCAGAATTAAAAAGGGTAATTTTGTCAACCCTTATGATGAGTTGAAACGGTCCACGCACCTGTCTATTTGAGCCCATTAGACTATTTCGTGTCTCCAAAGCGCACAATAATTATCCTCAAATCATCAAACAAAATGATATTCCTTCGACATCATCAATTGTCGTTTTATGGAAGTAAAATACGTTTTTTTATGTTCATGTCGTGATATGATCTCAGAGTCAAAATGCCTTTTAATTTAACGTAATTTTATCCGCTTTTACTTAAAACGGAGAGTTTTTGTCGTATTTATGTCATTTGGTTGACTTTAAAGGTATTAATCAGAAATGGAAAACCTTTACTAAAATTAATATTAGATTCCTTACTACAAACAAAGTCACATCTTAAAAGTTTTATACAATACGAAACTCCCACTCTATGCTGACATATCATCTCCACCAAAGTATCATTTTTGCTTGAGGAATCCTTTCTAGATTGCAGGAAAGGAACTGTTTCAGATTGATAGCAAGCAGAAGGATACTTGGCAAGCATCGGGCGTGAGGAAGTCCCTTATAATTGCGGATCCATTGGACGAGCTTCCCGATTTTAGGCGTCAATGCAAATAAATATTTTGTCTGAAGGGAATTCAGTATGGGTGTTCCAAATATTCTTATATGATCTCTACATGAAATTTGAGAGAGTGCCCATTTTTTGAGTATTGTGAAATTCAGATCACGGAAGCATATTCCGGACTGCTGAAGCTTAGAAGCCTTCGTTAGAGAAGATTAATCTATACACCACAGTTAACTGTAAACTATTGCGTGGACTGAACACTTGCCGGCGTCACTGTGACTTTTTATGTGACTAGTAGATATGATGGAGTTTCTGGTGTATTTACTTTTTAACCAATTTCTGTCTATCTTCATATGATAATATTATATTATGTTTTATGAATTATCTTTTCTTTTAGTTTCACTCTCAAACAGTTTTTTTTAGATTCTCAATTCTCGTGAAATTGTAAATTAGATTAGATTAGATTAGAAATTGGCATACCAAACAAAAAACTTGAAACTTAAAAAACGAAAGACATCGATATGGAATCTGGACTGATTTTTATGGGGAAAACTATCTCAACATGAAACAAATTGGTATTTGAAATTTAAAAAAAAACTTTCGATTTGTATTATGGTAGGATTTTTTTCAAAACGACTCGGACAGGGAAAACTATTCATAACAAAATAAAAAAAGCACAATAAACCAATCCTAAATTCATTAGAATCTCATATTTCCTAATTATTGTCGAATCTTCAAATCTCGAGAAATGAAAAAGTCGAGAAATCACAAGCTCTAGATTAATTACTTATCTAGGTCCTATACAATGTCTATCCGATGTCTAGGTCCTATACAATGTCAAGATCTTTTAATCCGAGTGTACATTATACTTACCTGTTTTAATTATGTTTACTTATTTACATACACCCGTACACACTTTATTTATACTAAATAGGAATATATTTTTTTCCGACCATGTCCGATCCTAATAATATCATATGGGCCTCCACAGAGTGGAAGTTTGTATTAACAGATTTTGTTTTTACGAGAAATGGATATCAGCCACTTGCTCAACCTATCAGGTCCATACTCTGTCTCATACACTAATTGAAAATAATATGTGTATTTGTAAGGCCCAGAATTCAAACCTGGGACCCAGTGCGCTAAAGGCCGACGCTTAAGCCACATGGCCATCGTGGGTGCAAAGTATATATTTATATCAATTAAAAATTTAATTTTATGGTATGTTTTGATAAAATATGTAGGTATACTTCTCACACAAATAAATGTCATTACAATTACAAATACTCTCGGTTGTTCATCACTGCTCTAAGTTTACAAAGTATCTAATACGTAAGTTTTTAATGTCTTTGAAAACTGACAATTTTATCCATACAATTACAGAGAGATTATTAAGTTAAAAATTCGGTTGTAAAACAAAATAAGATTTTTTGTAAGTGCAAAGAGCAATTCCTGGTACGAATTATAACAATATTACTAATGACACGAAAACGGGCCATCAAAGGGTTTAAATCGAAATAATTATAATTTTAATTCATTTTTAATATCATATCACTTTTCAGACCAACCATGTTTTCCAATACATTTAAAACCTCTTCTACATTCATCATTATGCATGTTTTTCAATAATCTAAATAAAATTTAAATGATAACCTTAACTGGAAATTTTTGCGCAATGATGAAATCCATTTTGATACTTGTATTAATTACTAAATAACCGAGAAGAGTGGAGGGAGCCACAAGTAAAAAGTTTATTCTTTTGAGTTCTTCTAATAGGAGCATATGGTCTTCCACGGAGTGGAGGTTTGTATAAACAGATTTTGTTTTCACGATAAACGGATGTTAGCCACTTGCTCAACCTATTAGGTCCATACTCTGACTACAAGCACAAATTGAAAAACAATATGTGAATTTGCCAGACGCAGGAATTGATTCTGGAATTCATGACATTATAAGCCGACGCGTAAACCGCTCGTCCATCGTGTCAAAAAGTTTGTTACATTGAAGTTAATAGCCCCCACCAAGTCACACTCGGCCCAATCGGTGGTTTTAATGGTTATGTTGGCACCATAGCCAGGGAACACACATTTAAGTTAAGGTCCCGCCAAACCAAACGCACCCTGCACCACAGTCAGTCTTAATCGGGCGCATAACGGGATCCTGCATTTCATGTGAAGCATCCGTATTTTTATAACGGTTAATGTGTTAGTTGTAGTTATCTATGGTACCAATTTCCTTTGAGGTTACCACGCACTCAAGTATGCTTTAACTGAATTTTAATTATAAACAACTATTTCTTAATTCACAAGATTTAAGAATGTACCATTCTAATTATTGAACATACATGTACGTTCAATATTCAATACAGTATGTTCAATACTTAGAATGGTACATTTTTAAATCTTGTGAATTGTTCGTTGAATAAAAGAAATAGTTAATTACTTATAAAATATTAGCAAGTTCAAGTAAGTTACATCATAGAATAATTCACAAGATTTAAGAATGTACCATTCTAATTATTGAACATACATAATTCTGAAAAACACTTTCACCACTTCACATCACTTCATACCAAAAAAATATTGGAGAAATCCACGACGTCGGTTAGTAATTGAAGTAATAGGTATCTACTTTGATTTAATAAACAAAAACCGATTGCCAAAGTAGCTTGTTTTAGAAGAACTCTGATGAGTAGGTATTAAAAAGGCCAATAGTAAAAGTTTGTCACCATAAGTACGTCACCTTGTAGCATAGATGTAATGCATGAACGGGGCGTAAACCCAGGAGATGCAGGGTTCGATTCCCTGCCGGGGTGGCTTACGTTTTTCAAAAAAGATTTTTTCTATTGGTTATAATATATTTTCACAGAAAGTGTTTTTCAAAAACTATGTATGTTGAATTTAAATTACTTGAATTTATAAATGCCCATGTGAGAAAGGAGCACGTAGAGGGGAAATCTACAACTAATTTTTACATAAAACACAAAATAAATCTTATTTAATAAATTTAAGCTCACTCCTGGTTATGAGACTGCCAGAAACCGGTTCTGTCATAATCGCTGGATCAGGGATCAATTTTATGGATGGTTACTAAGAAACTATATTTTTCAATCATGTCCGATCCTAACAAGATATATGGGTATCCACAGAATGGAGGTTTGTATTAACAGATTTTGTTTTTACGAGAAATGGATGTCAGCCACTTGCTCAATCTATTACGTCCATACTTTGCTTCATACACAAATTGAAAAGCAATATGTGCTCTTGCCAGACCCAGGATTCGTGCCTGGGACCCTAGGCCCACGCTTTAGCCGCACGGCCATCGTGGCTTTGACAATTTGTATAATATAATAGCTATTATATTATACAAATTCAAAAATACCACAGCCTTACCGTGGATAAGGCCGTCGGACTATCAGTCATGAAGTCTTGATGTAGAAGACAGAAGAAGAATTTACAAAATAGATAAGACATTTTGATAAGCCACGTGCCCATTATCAGGTAGACTATTTATTAGGTAGAATAGCTTGAATACTTTTTTTCCAAAATTAGCTTGTAATAAAATCCACACGGATATTAGGTATTAAGGTGTGTTTATTAAAAACATATTTTTTACAAAATAAAATATCGGCAGTTTATTTTCACATAAAACTCTTTTGGTACAATTTTCTTCGTTTCCATTGTGTACAAGTGTACGCCAGCTCAATGTATGGCTACATTGGCAACCGACTCTTTGAAAAAGCGGTACAATATGGCGTCGCGCCGGAGAGGTAATTGATTATATAAATAATCGATTAACGGGGACAACAGAAGAGTGACCCCCGTTTGAGCTACACTCAAAGAAATGGCTTTTATAGCCAAAGTGGTAGCAATGAAAGCAGGGTTCGCTGGTACGTTGACAAAAGAAGCTTTTAACCCACGAAAACCCCAAAGCACACAATATTTAAAATAACTTCTTCCGTGATATGTCACAGAACAGACTAACATAATATATATCATCATCATCAGCCGGGGTCAATCCACTGCTGGATGAAGGCCTCCCCAAGCTTCTTCCAACTCTCTCGGTCCTTTGTCATTCGCTGCCACGTATTTCCGCCGAACTTTACCAGTTCGTCAATCCAGCGGCTTTTAGGGAGACCCTGTGGCCGTTTCGTGCCCCTTGGGTACCACTGGATGACGGCATTTGTCCAGCGGCCGTACTTTCGGCGAGCAATGTGCCCCGCCCATCTCCATTTCAGCTGTTTGGCAACGTCTATTACATCGCGTATTCCTGTCTGCTTCCTAACCCATTCGTTTCTCTTACGGTACTTTCGCGTGATGCCCAACATACACCTCTCCATGCCTCGCTGTCCTACTCTTATGCCGGGTCCACACTGGCAACATGTCGCGCAACAACCTCGTTAAATTTTACGACAAGACTAGGTATTTTTTTTTATCAAATTTAAATATTATAAATATGTTATTGATTTTTTTATCCATAAGACAGAATAAGTGAGAAAAATAAATAAATATGTTCCATGTGGTGGTTCTCAGTGGGTCAAACATAATTAATGATTGGTGTGAAAAATAGCATACCTCGTCACTGACTGATACCATACGAACCTGTATAAAATTACTATGAACTACAAACTGTAATGTTTAATTGAAGTATTAAGTTCGTGTTTGGCGGAGTATTTTAAGAATTCCACGGTGTTTCTAGTTATAAAGTATCTACACTTTTCAATGACATTAACCTAACATTCTTAAAAGTGGAATAACAAACATTGAAACATGATCAAGTCATAATATTATGTGCAGGTGAAGCACAGGTTGTGTCCGCTAATTGACAAAAATCAGCAAAAAATTAGTAGGTGATAAATCCGCTCGGTATGAATGAGTTTATGAATCGGTGTGTGTGTTTTAGTTCAATTTGACTGGACGATGGATCTATGGTTAATAAATTATGTGGCGATTCATCGATTGATAATGTTCTCTTGAAGCGGACAAAACCGCCTCTGGTCATATTAATGAAAACACGTGGAAGAAAAATAATATAAGTACATATTACTTTTAATAATTAATAAATTCATTAAACTATATCTTTATTCGTTAGACAAAACCTACACATTTTTTAATAATGTAGCATTCGTTATTGAACGTAGGTACATAATTCAGTATACATAAAATATAGATACCGAGCGAGATTCGAACCCATATCCATCGAATTCCGGCCATTGTGCTCCCAAACAAATCGTGCGCCATACATAATCACGCCGAAATTAATTTATAGCTATCCGTCCGAGGTGTTTTCAAATTCTTTTAATATTCCAAATTATGAAGTGTTAGTATGTTAAAATGTTTACACGTACCCACAATAGAACAAAAAAAAAACATAACAAAGACAGTAGGTATATTATTAACCCGTACATCGACTTGATGGTCCTTTCATAGAGTTTTACGAGGATTGATAGTTAACAATTCTCCCAATCCAGTGGATATAATATGCACTCGATCTTAGCTTACATAATATTTATGAAGAAGCATAGCAAATGAAACTGACTAAAACTAAAAATAAAAAATTGTTTTCATGATTTTTGCAGGCTCATAGTATGCCAATCAGGCAGTGGCGATCGGTGGAGGTAGGCTGTTAAGATCTGACATAAATAATGCTCACTAAACTTTGTCAGTTAAACGTATCTGTTTTCATTGAACTAATTTAAAATGTGTAGATTGTTTTTTGTTAATTTTTAAAATTCAATGAAACCCTATCTTAACCAAGCCATATTTTTCTATAAACTATCTAAAATTACGTCATTAAACCATAAATCTGTTTAAATATTTTATAGATAGTCGAATATTTTTATCGATTATGGTTTGGTTAGACAGAGCTTAATAAATTAAAAAAAAAAAAAAAAAAAACTAACCAACACTTCTAGTTACTTTGTATCTTGCAATTGACATTCCGCGATAGCAATAAGAATATATCTATATATAATATAAATCATTCACTTTATCTTTATCACGGTTATCTTTGATAATGAAAAATTTAAAACACAGAGAAGAGAAATCAAAGACTTATGAATAAATTAATCTGACTACAGATCTGATGTACTTTTCTACCATTTAAAAGAATTTTAGAAGGTCTCCACCGAATAGATTATAAATTAATATTGTATGATTACTGTGGTGATGGAAACATGTTAACAGAAGCATTGTCCGGTGGGACGTAACGATGGTGTTTTTGTGAAGTTATATCGACCGCGACAAATGAGAAATTAATTTATTTGGAATTTCAATTATAAAAAGTAGCAGGGTGCCCTGCGCGATTTGACTCCGCCATTGTGCGTGGAAGCGGTTTTATTTTTATACCATAATTATAGAAAATGAGTGCCACCCTTTTCGATAGGGTATTTTTTCATCATTGTAAACATACAGGGTTGCAATAAGAATGCTATTACATTTATACAAAACAATTTCTTTCTGACTGTTTCTTGCCAAACGGCTAAATATATGGCTAGGAATAGCTTAAAAGGTTGTTAATCAAGATATAAGTATTAAATCCTATAAGTACCAGATAAATTTGGAATTATAATACTTGAGAAAAGAAAAAATGTTAAATATTAGACAAATACAACCAACATATTATTATGACGTGGAAATAATTTTGATTGTAATAGTCGAAGTAACATTTACATTATTTTCTTTATGCACATTAGGAATCGGAAATCTTGTTAGAATAATTATGAGTTCTATTAAAATTTTAATTTTAATAATACAGGGTTTAAGAGAAAATTGGCAGTACCTATAACATTTTGATTTTCTTAATCTTTAATACTATAGAATTATGACATGAAACTGATCTTTTTCATTTATGTTTTCACTCATAAATTACCTTATATTTATTTATTTAAATATTGTTAGTATTTCATGTCGTGAAGGAGTCAAAATTTTAATTTATCATGTTTATTATATGTAAAATAAATAAATTTGAATTTGAATCAAGGGTGTCACGTGTTTTCCAATGATACACGCCCTGCTTGCAGCTGAATGCCGACAGGAATGGAGCCAAGCCATGGAGAAGGATGTCAGACTGTCAACTCATCCAGGTCACAATTCTTCGTTATGAAGTCCAGGCAAAGAAGAATAAACATAAGTATAATTAAACATAATAATATATATTACTATGTAATTTCTGTAAATAAATGTAATGAAGACTTTTCACCTAGAATTTTCAATTAACACTATCAAGTGAATATACGTAGTATGAAAACACCTCAGAGAAATATATAACAACTATAAAAATACTGAAAAAATACGATACCCAGCAATTCACTGTACTACTAACTAATCTAGGTGCATCCGATCTAATTACGACGAAATTAACTAGTAGTTTTTGCATATTTGAAGTGTTTTACAAATTCATGTTAAAAAATCTAGTAGTTATATATTTCTCTCAGATGTTTTAAAATTGTGTATGTTCAATAAAGAATATTATATTCTTAAATCTTTTGAATTATTCGTAATTATAAAAAGAATAACTTATAATAATAATAAATAACTTCACTATTATATTATACTACTATTATCGAATCGATTGTATGCTGCTAATATATTATAATATTTAATGTTATACTTATTCCACGTGTAAAAAGAATAAATTAACACGGAACTACACACTTTTGCCCCTAGTTATGACCAAATTTGATAATAATTATTTTGAAAAAGTGGACTCTTAACTTTGCTGAGGTGTGACGACTTTTGAATAGGTGTTGTGTAGTTGGAGTGTTCCGCTTGGATTGACCAACAATTTGTCAAACAATCACCAGAGATGCACTGGTCAAATAATGATATTATAATATACAATATGAATTTAAAATAGCTGCATATAATGATAATAGTGTTTAGTATCTGAATCAATGATTATACCAACAAACATTTGCCTCGCGAACGGTGCAGTTAGAGTTTAAAAAATGTGTTTTTATTGTTACATAATATTTGTTTTGTTTTCAACACATATCCGCAGTCACATAAATGAAAATGTCGAAAAAAGAAATGAGAGAAATAATCGTGAACTATCTGTATACGATGTGAGTATAAATAAATCAAAGCTATAACTCATTTATTATGTTAGGGTACCTAGTTCTATATTTCATAGGCACTTGATGACTCAATTATAAATTATTTACTGCTTTACTATGACATTGATAACAACATATCTACTATACTGGTTTAATAATATTTCTTTGTTTCTAAATGTCGTTTTGTGAACGTCTTAAATTAATAATTTGTAATGTAAATGTTAAAAAAATTGAATTGAATTTGAATAACCAATATTATACAGAGTCGATAAGTATATACTTATAACTTAGTGTGCTGATAGTAATAGTAATGTTTCTAATGAATTAAAAATTATGTGCCATTCAGAATATATAGTCGATTTACATATTCAGACTTATCTATATTAGCTATAAATCTCCATAACATCTAGAATACAATACATACGAGTAACTTGGGAAAAGCTTCAGAAAATAAATTCTAGAAAAAAAAACTTGAGCTTAATTAGAATTTAAAGTGTTTTTGTTTCGCGTGGTTTTTAATAAAAATATATCCTAGTTGACTAGTAGTTTGTGACTATTATTCTGCTATTTTCTAATAATTTAATTTATTTCACAGATTGCTATCTGAAAATATTTTGAAATTAATTTAACAAAATAATATATTTGTATGTTATAGGATGCATTCAATAGCATTCGCATTGTTTTTTACCTCTCCTGTGAAGTATTGCAAATAACGTAGGTATAGACGGTTTTAAAGCCGCAATGCCGATATATTATTCCAAGAACAAATATGTATTGATTTTTATTATTATTTTTGTAGTTAGACAAGTCAAAAACAAATACTTAATTATTGAAGCATGTGGACACCGCACGGAGTCTCAAGGAATCCATACTTATCGCTCATCAGTCTTCCTGCATCTTCCCAGTCTATGTAAGCACTCAGCATCCCTTAGTTTTACCGTTTAACACCATTTGCATGGTATTTAACACCCTTACGGGACATCATAATTCGGATTACTTGAAGAACATGCAGGCCAGGATGAAAATCATAACAAACGCATATAGCAGATACTGAGTGTGCAAAATTAGGGGTAACAAGAAAATAAGAATTTAGACGATGCGTCTAGTTTCATCATCACTTTACTTTCAAGTAAAAAAGAAACGTTGGATCTTGCTCACCAGGTGCTAAGGATGCCTTGAGACAATTATGCGTTGCTATGACAATTAATAACATCAATTTATAAACAAAAGTTCATGGGATGTAATCCAATTTTATAAATAATTCACTTATATAACATTTCATGGAAGTTACTTGTTTAAATCAAGCATAAATAAACAGATGGTAATGTGAAAATTGTATAGGTACCTAGTTTTTACTTATTTTCCAATTATTGTAAGTACTTCTCCGTCTCTCAGTTTACTATAAACTAGAATGTATGCCTACCCCCTTAGATACGGTAAGAGTTTGGTGGAGGTACGCGCTGCACCGGGCTTTGGCTGCGCCTGGTGCAATAAGCATTAATACAACATGAATACAACATCCATGCTGGAAGGTTTATCGCACGCGGAAGAAGAGCAATTGTTGGAATTAGCTTCAGACGGATTCTTGAAAAATAAATATAAGGAGTGTACTTTAACATCATTTTGGATGCAAATGCATCATGTGTATCCAGTTTTAACAGAGAAAGTCCTGAAATACATCTTGCCTTTTCCAACTTCATATCTATGTGAAGTTGCTTTTTCAGCATTTGTAGACATTAAGTCAAAAAAAAGGAACAGGCTTTTGGATGTGGAACAGCATCTCAGATAAAAATTAATAACTAGGGAACCAAATTACGATGATCTGTTGTCTCAACATAAAGAATTTCACCCTTCTCATTGATTATAATGAATGTTATTTATAATATAACTTTTATTTATATTTTATTATGAATGAATTTTATTTTTCGTTTATTATTATTTTGTTAATGTATTGATACCAAATAATATTTATTATATTATCATAGTGCCTAAATCCCCCATCAAAAATCCTCCAATCAACAGAGTTGGGAATATAATGATATTATTGTAACTGTAAATGAGTCAAGGCTAGACCAGGATGCACAGCGAAACAAACAAAAGAAAGTTACTGTTATCTGTTTCTGGGCGGACGAAGGGTCGAGAGTAGGTAGTACGGTCAGTCGGCTACCTACCTTTGAGCCTCTTACGTCGCCTCTAAATACGATTCGCTATCTTTTTCGCGCCAAAGCGTGCGTTTACAAATGTTGTTAGTAATTAATTGTTACTTGTACTTAATGTCCCTGAATCAGTGTTTTTAATAAGTGGAAAAGTGTAAATCAACACCCTACGTAAACCCCTACCCCTCAGTATGTAGTAAAAAGAAAAAAAAATATTTTGATTGTTATTAAGGTATATGCATTTTTTAAAAGAATTTGGAATGAGGGGTACCTACTCAGTGTTACGAAAATTATAGAAGGGGTACACAGATGTCGAAAGTTTGGGAATCACTGAACTAGATGACTAGACTAGACAGACTACTGTGAACAGTAAATATTATCTCAATCAATATTTTTTATATTCGATACTGAATATACATAAGGTTTTAAGAATGTTTGGTTATTAATTATAGAAACAACACAATTTTTAAAACCTCAGAAACATAGGTACATAATATTAGAAAATCTTTAAAGGAACTACCAAAAAATATATATTTTGCACCATCTCTAATTTAATTAATAACTATTTTTCGGTGCTTAGTGCGAATGACAGTTATTTTCATTTCTTTTGTTTATTTATCATCGACTTTAAAATAATGTTTTTAAAATTGGAACTCTGCAGAAGACCTGTTCGCGTTCAACCTTCATTTTCTGGAAAATGTAAAATTAAATATTAAATGATCGTGGCAATGACATAAGTAAGACATAAATTTGTAATACCGTATACATATAGGTACGCAATAATGTTATAAACAAATAATAGATTATACAAAGTTTGTTAACCAGGCTTGGTTGTTTGTTTTCTTTGACATAATTAACACAGTTTTGGAACTAAATAAGCCTAGGCAGAGCAGGGTACTCCGTGTGAACATAGCGTGATGAATCGTAAATTGATTCCAGCCATACTGTTAGCGGGCCTTTATGTTAGCAGTTAACCCTGCATAATACGATATTCTCTGTTTCATATCAGCCGTAATCAACCCTTGGTAATCGAATCGGATTATCTTGTACAGGCGCAACACAGAAAAATTTTATGGGAGGGGGTCCATTTCAAAAATAATATCTACAATAATTTATGTATGATTTTTAAGATCACGGGAGGGACGAGATTAACAAAATCTAGTAGGTGCACTTTTCCGTTTACCTATACCCTGACACTCTGCACTTTTAACCATGCTACGTCAAAATAATAAAGCAAACATTAGATGCCTCTGATCGTTGCACCAATTCATGAGGTTTGTTTCTGCGAGCAATCTTATCATACATAAACGACAATTGACATTTATTGTCCAGCAGATTATCATTATTTTTGTCTTTGAGACATATATCTTTAAACATGTTTTGACAAATACCGTTATACAGCGATACCCAAGGGGTACTAAATGAACACAAGGATGCCTTAAAACCCACTAGACCAGCGGTTTTGGTAGGACCGCGAAAATTGAAAGCATAGTTATACTATTTATATTTTTATAATTATAGCATGTAACATTTCTTGGGTTTTGGATTTATCCCAAGTATGGAAACTAAGTGACTGAACTCCGTCGTTACCCCCACCAAACCAAGATTCGACCTATGTTTCTTTCTCGCACAGTACTACGTGTGGTACTCAGTTAGCCTTCTCTGCCCTCAACATTTTACCTTTTATCAATAACCCATGACGTATACTCTCCATGAGTAGAGTTAGGTTTCGGGAATTTCACGACGGGAATTCTCGAGAAATTTTCGAGATTTTCAATTCCGAATCTCGAGAATTGAAATTTTTAACATTTCGGGAAATCCCGTATCTCGTGAATCTTTTCTCGGCATTCGGGATTTCTTTATTATCAAATATTAATTGAAAAAACGATTTTCTATATGAAAAAAGTGGATAGAGAACACAAAACGTTCAAAGACTGATCGGGGTATTTAACACAATTAATAAGCCAACTTCGACTCAAAATGAGCGCAATTTTTGCAACATCAGGGTATTTTGTGTACCAAAACCGTATGCGATTGTCACGACGCAGCGATTGACAGTCTGTGTTTTTTGAAATTCCATTTCAACAAGTGATGTTTTGAATTATTTTTGTTTTCCTACTTCGATTTTGTATGTCTTCTTACATAAATAAAAAAAAAATATTTTTTGGAATTTGTCTGTTTTTACACTGATTTTAGGATTTTTAGAGGTTTTTTTAAATTTCCCGAAATCTCTAGAATTCTTTTCTGGAAATCCCGAATCTCGAGAATTTCTCAATTTCATCATTTAGGGAAATCCCGAATCTCGAAATTGAGATTTTCTCGGGAAATACCCAACTCTATCCATGAGTGATCTGCCTTCGGAGTACAATTTAATTCAGGAACAGTTTATTGATTTGATAAATTATGGGGGTGCAAAACCTGTCTTCCGTGAAACGTGTTGTAGTTATTTTTGGATTGAAATGGCACAGTCTAATCCTGATGTTGCAAAGATGGATCTAATAGATTATACGCGACAAATGACATGAGAGTTGCACTGGCCAAAACAAAGACAAACATAGAATAACTGGTTCTTGCAAAGCAGATGCATACATCCCATTAAAATTGATATTTAAATTTAATTACTACATAACGTGTAATATTTTCTGAATACATAGTCGTTTGTAAAAAAATATTTTATTCGCAACAGCCTATAAGCAGTGCCGCGCAGTAAGTATGTGATACCCTTGTGCAAAGTATTTAGCGCCCCCAATTTCTTTAAAATAATATAGTTTTTTTTTTTATTAAAGAGGTCTGCGAGCCATCTAACAATTTTTAAAGGGACCGCCATGCGGGAAATTTTAAAAAGTTTGAGAACCGCTACGCTAGACAGACGAACTCATAAAGTTTGGTAGACGTACGTGGCAGTAAAGAAGTAGGGATCGAGAGTGTTGGAAGGAGCTAGGAGAGGCATTCGTCTAGCAGTCGATAGAACCTGACCGGTGATGATAATACGGTGTTATTGAAAATAAGCATCTCTTATAATTTCATAATTCACCCAAATTCTCTTATCTCGGAAAACACTAAAATTAAACTGTAAAATTATTATGATAATTATTATGTTAAAAATAACACCGAACAACTTGTTTCAAAGGTGCATCATATCTGCTTCCATAGAAACACATTAGTACTATGCTTCATTGTTAATGTTATTTTTAATAGTAAAGGTCCTAGTTTAATATCAACCAAAAAGTTAATTTGTGTTCATATGTTATTAAATATAATAATTTACGAGAAAACTCTCCGAGGAAATTTGTGCACATTAATAAAATGCATGCGGAAACATTTTGGCCTTAAATTAGTAGATATTGTAACTAGTAGTGTAGTGCCAAATAAAATGATGCCGGGTTGCTGGGTATTTAAAATCCTAAGCACTCTTCTCTCCAAAACGAAAAGTAGGTACCTACTGAAAATTTTTAATTTCACCCCTTTCAATAAAAAATCAATACTTTTTCTTATTATCACGGCATTGGGCTGACTAATCGCTTCTTTCGCGTTTTTACATTTAGTTTTGTGTGTAACGACTGATGCCGAAGCGCTAAATAATACTATTTACCTAAGAATAATATAAGCAATGCAATATAGGATAACAATATTCATAGCGAAAGAACGTGTCGATTTGAAAACATATAAGTATAAGTTGGTAGGTATCTATTTCGATAAAACCAGTGTATTTTACGTTAGTTTTATGAGTGAATGGGTTTCGAAGCGTGTGAGCGAAATGCATATACCTAAGTGACTAAGAGATTAAGTGCAGCGCACATGAGAGGGTGTTCTATTTATGCAATCGCGCAACAAAGACGCCAACTCTTTTGCATGAAAATATACATGCATCAGAGAAAGACAGCTTATGCGTTACAGACAGAGTTACAGACATACAGGCATATAAATTAATCAAGACCAATATAATATGATGTAATTGTCGGAGGTTTATGAGAACTGGAAGAAGAATAGTTGAAGTTATTCGGTAGTTTCTTATAAAATGCATAACTTAATGAAAAACGCTTTTACGAAAACTAAGGAAGACGCCATTTTATTTGCCGTTATCCATTAGCGTCGCGAAATGGCCTGAGTAATGGTCAATTTAAAAGAACGAGGGTCAAATTGACCGCGTCAAATGCAAAAAAATGTGTTCGCGCTTCGCTTTGGAAGTGTCGCTATTAAACTGTCATTTGCCCTCAAATATTTTTTGTTTTTAGTTTCTTTGCGTTTTTAAACAATCCGACGTAAGTATGTTAGGTTAAAAAAATCATATTGTCATGTTTAATGTAAAAAAGAGATACCTACTTACCAACCACAGTCACAACCACAACCACAACCACAACCACAACCAAACTAGAGTGGCAATATATAACACACAATTGCTAATAACTAGATAATTATTGTAATTAATTCTCAAATCATTTAGCAACAAAATCAATGGTTTATAATCCAAGGCGGGTCTAACCAGATCCTAATATTTATTGAAGTTATACTTCTTTTGGCGCGTTTGGGAAATCAGATCAGAGGGTATTTTTGGCGTGTGACATGTAACACATAATTTATTTTTTCACACGAAAAAAAACGCACTCGATTGGATTCGAACCACCGATTGTTCGGTTATCAGCCGAACGCACTACCTTTACAGTGACATACATAGTTACATTACAGTATGATACTGCAATCTTGACGATAATACAGTATAATATTATAATTTAGAATTGTTCTGTTGCCTCGGCAGCGAATTTATTATTGTCGGCCATTTGCAATTCCTTACGTAAACAAACGATTAAACGACAGAGTGACAGTTGGTATTTTAAAAATAAAAACAACGAGAAACCATTATTTTATTAAGTAATATAAGTTAAAGTGTATAGAATTAAATCAACGGCGTTCCAATAAGCGGTCCTTTTTCTTGAGTGTGTAATTTAACAAGATAATTAAGAGCTAGTCAAAGAATCTAGCTAGTTTACCACAAGTTTTGTTTTTGTTTTGCTACGCCAATGAAGTATAACTTCTTACGCGCGTACATAAGTACACATACCGATTTTTTTTTTTTTTTTGATTTTGGGACAATTTTGGGTAGCCACCCTTGACATGCTCTTTGTCTAGCCTCTTCCAAGAACTTTCTATGTCTCCTGCTACTTTGGGCCAATATCTAAAGTGTCTGGATTGAACATTGGTGCTCTTGTGGACCACCGAAAATTATTTGGATCCGACCAGCCTACCTGCGACCTGCAACTGTCCAGCCATTTAGGGATTTACTATAGAGTTAAATCGTCCCCTAATATTGTTAATGGCTCCATAACTACATTCATTAAAAATATATATTATGGGCAAGTCTATAAATTTTTTGAGTTTTAAAAGTTATTTTTTTCTAAAATTGCTAGAAAATGTGCCGATTTTTTTAAAGACGAAAGCTTAATTTTAGTACTTATCTTTTAAGCAACAAAATCACCTCTACCTAATTACCGAGACAAAAGGTCACTTTCTTCATTGTTATAAATTTAAAATACGTGTGTAATCCAAAGAAACCTTCTATATACTATACAGATAGAGCCTAAGAGGCCATCCATGGACTGAAACCGTATGCGGTTTCAATTCGTGTGCCAGTAATGATTTTTGTTCATGAAAATATATTTTCACTAAATTTGTAAGTGTAAGTGTATGGTATAAACGGATACGATCAGATGTTTATAATATACTTTATGAAAATATATTTCCATGAACAGAAAATAAATGTATGAAATTGGACAAAAAAGGACCACTGGTCCACTGAGTAAGTTAGCTTAATTGATTTCAAATTGTAGGTTCATTTGCAGAGAACTTCAGAATACTGCTGACATTTATTTGCCTATTTTGATATGTATATGACAATCCGTCACGATGATTACACGAGTAGCCAATACACTTCGGCATTATTATTTAGTTGAAAAATTCTATAAAACCGTTACTACTTACTACGTTAATATTTACTACTATTACTAACTGCACTTGAATAAGTAATCACAATAAATAATTACAGGATAAAAAGAACTTTTTATATACAACGTTTTTAAATTTTGTGTTATCATATAATCATATAAACTTGACTTGACTAGCTTAAACGATCAAAAAAATTTGTACTTGATAGAAATAATACTGAAATGTCATTCTGACATTTCATATTGATTTCCATAGTAACACACGTATATATTAATAATTTAGTTGCTAGGACCCCAGACACCTAGCAACCAATAATAGCGGATTAAATTACGAATTTCTTCGAAAATAACTTTTCATACAAAACAGAATTAACTGAAAATGAATTCAATTCTACTTAAAGATGGCTAAAAGTATTAAAAATGCATTGGCATCGTGTTCTGATACAATCTTAAAGTTTCAAATGTCTAGCTAGTCGGTAAGTTAGTTAAAAATCGATTGCAAGATTTGTACTGGATAAACAACCACCGGACAAATAAGAATACGACCTAATAAAAACGTTGTAAAATTTAAAAAAAATGTCGCTATTGTTTAATTAAGAAAATCATAATGGCAAGTAATTTTAATATTTTTGTAGAATTTACCAACTTAATTATGCTTCATACGCTTGCAAAATAATTTCAAAATATCATACTCGGTCCCTTTAGTCCAGTGTGTAAGACGCTGGCCTTTCATCCGGGGCTCAAAATAATATATTTATGTGAGTTTCTCAAAGCCTGGGTGTTTTTTATTTTTTCACATACATTAATAATTAGACTACTGTTTCAGTACATATGTCATTAACTCGTTTATGCTAACACCGCGTCTGGCGCGTTTGGAGTCGTTGGCCATTAGATATAATTAACGTGTTATTTAAATGTGGTAATTAAAAGGTAATAAAAGGTTAGCAGTGATTGTGTTTCATAGGTAGCCTTTTAAAAAAAAAGAATATCCTCCTATGTATAGTACAAATTCTTTGCTGCAACGCCATTGAACATAATCGAACATAATTGGAGTATACTTATATTAAGCAGTTCATATTTTGCTCTTGGTTCTCTTTGAGTTTAAAATTGAATTCAATGAAATAATTAGTCACTGTTAAAACAAAAATAAAAACATTAAGTATTAAGAAAATTAACATTAATAATTACTTACATAACAATAATTTGTTTTTAAGGAGTTCCAAAATATATTAGCCTAGAGCGCTTGAATTAGGTAAATGCGGTCCTGTCTGTTATATTAGTCGATATTTATATTTTGCCGTATTTGAAAGCATTTTAATAATATGCTACAACAAATGGCAATTATGATTCGCCATTTTTAACACCACAGTCAACCGAAGCGAAAATTTTTCATTTCACAATCTAATAATGTAGTGAAGCGAGTTATTGTGGAATATTTTTCCCTTCTTTGACACTTCCACTTTCCAGTCTTCGAGATTCTAATAAGAAAATTGCCTTTGATATTCCTCCGCTTGTATCTATCTGCTTATTTATTTAGCTATCTTTTTCGCGTTTGTTTTTTAAAACGTGAATTAGATAGGTATCTGAAAATTTGTATTTTTCCCTGAGCGCAGAGGCTGCGCGGAAATGTATCTACTCAGATAATATCTACACAAATGGAAAAGCGTCGACGCAGTGAAGGCAGAGAATAATACAAACTTTTTTTTTTAACTATTTAATGTCTCGTCAACTTTGCGACAGCAACACCAAAACATTTTATCTTATAATAAATGTTCTAAAATTCTTATCATTAGTTATTTTATTACCTACTTACAAGTCTTATAATATGAATGATCAGATGGGAAAGTTCTCTCAGGATATCGCCTGATATGGCCAAAGTACCTAGGCCAACTTTCTGATTTTTTAGTTCCAATAGTTTTTTTCACAGAGACGTACCTAGGAAAAGTACCGCCCTTAAGCAGACTTAGAATGCCGCCCCCCTTCAATTTTTGTTTCAAATTGTCTGAAAATTCGTTAGGTACCTACCTACTAACTTATTTTATTATTTATTTTCGGCTATCTTAAGCAGACAAATACACAATTAACGTTAAATATGTTTACACAACCATTTTTACTAAGATTTAGAGCATTTCACGAAATCTTATGTCAAAAATTGTGGTTTTAGGTAAGTGAAGGTCTGCGGTGCTGACATATTTGGAGGCAACCATGTTACAAATTCTTTGTCTAACAAACCACAATTACAGTACAACAATGTTTTTTTTTTCTAGATGCCTTTATGAATACCATGCATTTACTATCGAGGTTTCTTTAAGGACTTTGGCATGCAACTACTCTACTTGGTGACAAACAACACGGCAAAAAATGATTTGTAATTCTCCAGCACCCTTTTTAGTAATATTTCTTAGATTTTAATTTCTAATACAAAAATTTTGAAACACTAATGTCAGGTTTTTTTTAGAAACCCGTTCCCTAATGAAATTCTCGGTGTCCACCCGAATCCCGGAGTGGTATAGGTCATGGCTGGGGAGGGTTGACAGGGCTCTAGCCTGGGGGCCCGGCGTGTCGGGTTGACCAGATAAGTGAGATAAACACACATCATAAATTAGCTTTAATAGTAAAAAAAGTCGCCTGCGGCGCTATTATACTTCATGACTATAAACATTTTAATTTATATAAATGTTCAATATATTTTCTGATTATTATGTGTCGATACTCGACAGCTCCATTATTAAAGTAGATGTATTGAAAATCGCCAATAATTCACTGTATAAGTACCCTCAATTTGAACTAAAACACAATTTGAAAAACGTAAATGTAGTGTTTCACACCGTTTTAATAAACTTCAGTTAAAGTCCTAATTAAATTATAGGTAGATACACTGAATAAAACTGAATATCATACGTAATAATGATCTTATTTATTAATAAAAATTAAATTTTAAGTAAGGTGTCCATAAAATTGAATCATGACAATGACAAACTCAATGTGAATAATGGCCTTGCATCTCCTTGTAAAGTTTGGGTAAGGCAGGTTCGTATGTTGTTGATTTAATTTTAAGCACGATTCCAGGTTCTCATCAATAAATCGATTTCTCAATTAACTCTTGATTTCCTCTCTTGGAAATCTTTTTACTAACCAAGAAACTTGCAATATTAACATTGTTGAAAGATTTTATTCAGTACCTAATTAAATACAGATCTTTATTTTTCTTGACTCTTCTCCTCAGCTGCTTTCTTCCTTGCATCATCGACAGAATATTTAGCGCAAAATTACGAGTTTTTAGTTGTAGTATCTCTCTAAATTTGAAGGCGTCAAATTTTCCCGACACATAAATACAGGTCGGGAAGCCATTTAAGTTTTGAATAAACGCGAAGTCTCGGTCTATTCAACATTACATTTACGGTTATCCTCTTCCATTTTCTTTGCTTCTTCTTTGTAGCCATGTCAAATATGACAGAGAGCATCTGTGGCAGAGCCGCACTCAAAGGGCCAAAGAGCCGCAGTTTGCCGACCACTGCCCTAGCCTGTGGGCCCGTTTCAGGATGTGGGGGCCATGGTGTGGGTACACCGAGTGCAATAGACAAAATACCGATAAACGAGATATAAGGCTGTGTTGTATTGAGTAGGTTGTGTATAATTTAATTGCAATAATACTTTTTTTGTCCAATAACATCAATATTAAAATACCAAAAATCTGCGATAAACATTCTGCGAAAAGAACGACTACACCCACTACGGTGGTGGTGTATCAAAGAACATTTTTTTCGGTGGAATTTGGAATAAATATTGTATTGTTGTTTTAATTTAAAAAAACGCATTTTTTTTTTAGTACTTATTCCACTTTTATTAAATAGATTAGGACCGGTTTCGTCCGCCTCAGAGTGTATATCACCTGTATATCGCCATGTATTGTGAAAATATGTAAAAATATTTATATGAAGAAGAAAAAGAGCCTATGGGACTAATTTACATTCTCCTCCTTGGGCCCCCCCCCCCAATAATAATTCCTGGGTGCGCCACTGGAGGACTGCGATTTATAGCCGAGTTTTTCCCGTGGTAAAAGAAATGTCACATAGGACTGATATTCTGAGCATATACTTATCCTATCTTATACGACTGCAGTCACTGGATTTGATAGGCATGAATCATCATAACAAGTCACCATTTATTATTTTGATTCTTTTGGCTACAGCAAGTACAACAATGGTTATGTTATCAGGATTTCATATGTTTCGATTATTTTTTAAATAAAGATGTCGATAATTTCCACTAAAGTGACCCCATCGTTTGCTTCATTAAAAACTGCCCCTGCTCTGAAAAGTTGTATTATTTGTATTTGTTCCTTCATTCGAAGGCCCTATGCAACGCATGATCTGCCTACCCCCATGAGACGTCACGGCTTTTTCATCCTCATAATCAACAGATAACTTTGTCATTCCAGTCATCCTAATAGTGATTTTCCTACCAACCTAACTTATAATTAATTACCTACATAAAAATATGAATATAAATAAATAATCCGACGCTTTTCCGGCCGCCACTGTCTCCAGTTTTCGCACCCGCCTGATTTGCATGTATATTATATTTTTTCCGACCGCCTCGTCGCCTTTCGCCCCTCGCCGTGACCCCTTCATCCGCCAGCGCACCCCTCCTCCAGCCTCTCACTTCTTCGCGCTTGTGTCTTGTTTCTTCTCCATATTTTCTCACTTCTTTGACTCCCATTCGCACTCTTTTGCCTGCGAATGCTCTTTAACGATCAGGCGGTGGTTTGTTGTCAGTTTGATTCAAAATACCCTGTAGCTTAAAGCATAAAACACTATTGGTTCAAATATTTTTAGGTTTTTTCGAAATTTGAAATTTTACTATACACCAATTTATAAACTGTTCCACAAAGAGATTCGAATAGTAAGTTAATGACGAATAATGACAATCAAAAGAAATTTCCAACACGTTTTCATTATGCTGATAAAACAAGTCACCTGAATTGCCGTTTCTTTTAAAACATTTCTTTCTTCTTCTTCAAGGGTTAATATTTACAATTCGTCTATACTTGGGATGTTCCAACCAATACCACTCTTAACTCTGCTGTTTTTATGCTACCCAATCGCAGGATGGATGTGATTGATGTTTCATGAGGGATGCTGTATATTTTGCGGTTATTTTATTTGTTATCAATGCAGCTCTCGAAATAGACCGGAACTCACCGAAGCTCAGCTCCAGTTCATGAATTCTTAAAAATTAATAAAAATAATTTATTTTATGTTATTTTATGTAGGAATCATACATACTAAAAAATACATAATTATTTATGACGTGACCTAGACCTCGATTTTCGTCTGTGGCGCCGACAATATTATGCCCTAATCTTGCATGCAACATGTTTATAAACAGTTATTCCAGTTGGCCGTCAGAGCTTGGAAGGTATATTTATATATAATACATGCAAGTAGGTATTACATAAATATGTAAATATTTTCGGAAAATTATCAAGCGCTCCGGATCGTAAAGTCTTCCATTTCGAGCGGTGGTTATCATCATGATCCGATAATTGATATATTCCACCTACGTGAGGATGAGTATAGGTGAACGTTGTTTTAAAAATTCTTAAAATAGGGTCTGCTTTACTCATTCGGTGTACTTTTCTGTACATATCTAATTTATATTTTTTGTATGTACACATTTCTAATGTTTAATAACTTACTATCTATGTCTATACTGATCTATCTGTTTTTTTTTTGTAGTACTGTTTTATATTTCTTTGTTTCTAAATGTCATGTTGTGAACGTCTTAAACTTATAATTTGTAATGTCCACAATATGTTAAAAATAAATAAATTGAATTGAATTGAATCATCAGCCGGAGTCGATCCAGTGCTGGATGAGGGCCTCCAATATCTCCTTCCGCTTCTTCTAGTTCTTTGCTGCCATCTAAATCCACCAAACTTTATGCATACGTCGATCCATACGATTTTAAGGTTTTCGTATGGTCGTATGTCCCTCGGATACCAATGTATGACGGTATTTGTTCAGTGGTTTTCGTGGTTCTGCCTAGCAAGAAATATAATATATAAACTCATATAATAGTTGGTTTATATTTCTTCATACATTGTATAGTACAGTGTGACACATTGACGAATTTGAATGTGCGCGAATAAAAATTGATTCTGGGCCATGTATATTAGATGCTAACATAACAGCACATTTCAGGGTTCTCTAATTTGAATAGAATTCTTAGAAATCTCACCTGTGAACATTATAAGAAAACCGATATTTCTGTTGACCGGCATCTTTAAACTACGTCTATTAAGACGTTGCTTTCTGATTACATGCTTCATCGACTGAGGTCGAGTGGATTGTGAAAAAAATCACAGAATTAGTCACGTCGCTTTGTTAGAGATTATAAAGCCGACATCAATCAATTATCGATGAATATTTAAATTGTATTGTTGTGATTATAGGAGCCAGAGACTTTTTACACTTACGTAAGAATGGACTTGATAATTGTATTCAAAACTTTTTAGTGGTGTATCTGATTGTTAGAATTTAGCTATGGCGTCAAAGTTTTTTTCGACTTATTTACAATAAATAATATCGACCGATATAAGTAATTTACTGTACAGCTAATACTATATTATTATTCTGACAATATATAAAGATTACTATATTCCAGCGAAGGTTAAACAAAATTGACGCAGTAATTCTTGGCACATGTAACGTTCTGTCACTCATAATTTCACAATTTAATTGCTATCAACAATATTTTAAGATTTATGGTATTGATATGCAATTAGCTGCTAAATTATATACTTAACTCTTTTTTCATAACGAATATACCTTTATCTATAAAGTATCTAAAATTATGCAATTAAATCACACATAACTTTGGATATTTTACAAATAGAATAATATTTTGTATCTATTATAGTTTGGTTAGTCAGGGCTTAATGAATTTAAAAAATGATCAAACAATATAATGTGATATTATTATGTATTCTTAATCCAACGAAAACAAATAAGTATGAATGTAAAAGTGTGCACATTTTTTTCGTATCGCCCAAAATATACCAAAACTATTAAGGTTTGGATGAGGCAGGGTTTAATTGATTTTTAAAAACTAACCAGCACCATCTGTAGATTGTAGTCTTAGTTCAATAAAAACAAATACGCATGACAAACAAAGTTTAATGTGGATTATTTATGGCGAATCTTAACAGCCTACTTTCACACTTCGCTACTGGTATCTATATATTTCAACTATTATGTCAATGCACCAAATCGACAACGACCATCTTAGCAATGCAGCTTTTGAGCCCGGCAAGAGGTGACGGTTAGGTTATTCCGCCCGCCCAACAAACATCAGATCGGTTAGGGCGGCTTACGGAGGCCTGGGATTCCCTGCCCATGAATATAAAGTGTCTGGCAGAAGGGATGGTGCTGGAGCGCGGGGTCGGGGGGAGGGTTACACAATTATTATCGTCGGAGGGCATGCCGATTCAAAATGGCGATGTGACCGGAAACTATGATTATTTTGATCTTACTTAGGTATCAGCGACATACATTCTTATTGAGGATCAATTGTATAAACTTAATCAAAACAAAATATTGTTAACAACCAGACCTAATCACAGTTATAATTCTTAAAATTTAATATATGTAGGATACGTAAGTGCAAGTCAATGACATTAATATGGACGAAGCATCTGGAAAAAAAAATGACACTCACTTTTTTGTCGGGTCTGCCGAATGGTATAATCTGTTCTAATGCCATTTACAATAAAGGTGACATTGCTATAAATTCCCGATGCGTGATATGCATAATGGAAATTGCGTGACGTCTACCTATACATGTGCGAATGTTGCTATGCGCGAATTTACTTGCTAGCTACTGTACTGAGTGCGTTGTCCATTAATAATATCATTGGTGCAAGTAGATAGAATACCAATTTTGACAATTTTGACAATTTTATAGCTCCTTTGTTACAAATCACACCTGAAATATAAATGAAACTGAAATGATTATGAAGAGCTAGATAAAGAAGGCAACCAAACATCCAATGTACCTAAATGTTTATTTACAAGCAATTAACACAGGTAAAAAAATACCTACGTATAATAGTTACTTAAGCTGGCGCTACAGATCATGCAGGTCCATGACCGACTGCATAACTGTCCTCTCTATCCCGAGCTCTCTATCTAGTCGCTCATTATAAAATTAACCTATCTGCGTCATTTTAGATGTTATCCACATACCTCACCCCAATCTCAAATGATTTCAATGATTTTAGTACATGGCGATCCTGATGATTGACAGTGTTGGTATGTTGACTTTAATTTAAATCAAAATTCAATAGAAATAATTTTAAAAGTTCGGATTGAAAATTATTTACAAATATATTTTTATCCACACAGCGTGTTAAAGCTAGGTAATCCAATAAACAATAATAATATGATGACGGAAAAAATGTTTTTTTTTTTTTTTAATTGTAACAGATTACAATAATTATTCTATAAATCCGAGAATTAAAATGATATGACCTGTCCGGCGAGCCACCGGTTATCTTCACCTGCAATAATTCACTAATAACAATTAGTGACGACACTATTTAATCGTTGTCCCCTCCCAGTCCCAAGCGCCGGTGTGATCATCTTGGAAATGGCTCATTAGCAGAAAAATCGGGAAAAGTTACAGCTATTCAAATATGTACAGAAATAGAAAATAATATTAATCTTAGCTAACTGCAGCCAACGCCTAGTTATAAGACCGCCAGAAGCCAGTTTCGGCCTAATATAGTAATATCAGTATGTATGTAATTCCTAATTGTTTATATAAATCAACATCATAAAATATAAACTGCAATGAAATTAATCAACACTATAACCTCTCAACCTGATGAGGACGAAATTTCCCTTATTGTTTATTCATAATACTAACCTTTGATATTATTAGATTCATTATTGCGGTGATATAATTATAATGTATAGTATGTATGTACCCTTTTGTCGAACATACAACTGACTGAGAAATTTCTTCGCTCCCCGCTTACAACTTCCCTCCTCCGCAGTGACGTCCCGTGGGGGTAGGCAGATTGAGCATCGCTTGGGGGCGGCAGTTACCCAAAGGGCGGCAAATTGAGAAGAATCATTAGGCATACAGAAATAAGTACCCAAACTTAGTAATAACGGAAATATCTTTCCATTAAAAAAATCATCTCACTGGTAGGAAACAAGATGTATTAATTAGGTACCTACTATAAAAGTTTTAACAGGACTTTTTTTGTCGGGTTCGTGATGTCTAGTTTACTTCCGTTGTTCTTGGACGTCACTTTCTTGGTGAACAGCAATGATACGTGGAGATTTTCGAATTATATTTGAAAAATTATAGGTAGGTTAGTACTTACTTAAATAATTTAAAATTTATCCAAATATGTTTGCTAGTCACTCACGAGTTTTGGAAGTTGTCAGGTGTATTTTTAAATGTACCTATCTAAAACAGTAGATTCGCAATATTATCTATTGAAGCAGAGATGGCATTTAAATTAGATTTAGTGGTATATATCTTGTTGGTATTGGTAATGTATCCCATTATTCTTAGATATTGGAGTCACGAAAGGATGATAAAAAGTACTGTATGAAAGAATGTGGCAGCAATTTAACATTGCCTAGGGGCGGCATTTTGTCTAGGGACGTCATTGCTCCTCCGTCCCCCCGTTAATGCCGAATAGTACCGAACATTACCGATAATTCAAGACTATTCGTACGACCTTAATATCTTAAAAAGATTTTGTTAATTATTTGAATTTCGTACGAACTTTTCAACTCAATTCATTCAAATCACTAATATTGGCACCTACACTGTGATAACGATTTTACAATTATATTCAGTTATATCTACTTTATGTAATGAAAACGTCATAAATGTAATCTGATCTTTTTATAGTGTCCGTCTATTAGTAGTTAGAAGATATAAATAGGATAGCATTCAAATTGGTTTACTCAAACATTATTGCCGCTTAACGAATTCGAGTTTGTATGGAGATCTAGATAACCATAGACAATGACACCCTATTTTTGTGGTTAATGGCAGGGCTGCCAACTTCATGCATTTGAGTTTGAATTTAAACAAAAATCTGAAAGCGTTATTATGTTTTCGACCATTTCACTATCGCTGATAAAATATCCCCAAGCTCAATTTATAAACGCAAAATCTTGTGATATATAGGTATAGTTTTTATAAATAATAGCATAGGTATTTTTTTAATATCATCATACATATTATCAATGACGTATTAAATGGACAACTCACTTCATATCCGGCGCGCACGAGAAATTGTGCATGAAAGTCATTCACAGGTGTATAGGTAGATGTCACGTGACCATATGACGTATCCGTTTCTATTATGCGATACAAGCTTCGAGAATTTATAGTAATATAACCTTTATTGTAATAGCGTATTAGTGTCATGACTCATTACGTTAGAAACAGATTCTCGGTTACTTACGACTTCTCGGAGATTAGACGCAAGTGAGCCCAGCGAATCACAGGCGACTGACTGTCCAATGGTTCCTGTCATTCAATTGCATTGAATAAACATTCATCAACATCTTAAAATGGCATTTTATAAATAATAAATAATACTAACACATGAAAAGTGATATCCCATCTTTCTTGGAGTGTTTTTTTTTTTGTTTTCAATTTTTAACTAGGAACATTGGCATTTTGTAACACAATATTAACGGTGAAGTCGAAACCTGACAGTCAGAAATTTTGTATGGGCAGACCCAGTGGTGTCGCCAGACCGCTTGCAAGCAGAATGTTCATTTGAGCGTAGGATACCGATATTAAAATATGAATTTCGCCATCCGGCAGACCCGACACAAAGTGAGTGTCATTTTATTTTCTAGATGCTTCGTCCATATTAATGTCATTGCATATTATACATAATTTGAAGACATATCAGATATATTGTGTATCTAATCTAATCTAATATTTTTGTCCAGTCCAGTTATTTAAGGCAGCAGAACTCACACCCGCATCCACTTAATTCGCGTCAATGTGCTTTATCAATTGAGCCATGCGCATCCTATCTGTGGTGTTCGATGTGTGGGTTATGGTGTTGAGGATGATGATGAAGAAGTCGAAGATGTACGCGTGAGCGAGTTTTATTTGCAGCGTAATGGTCGGTACGATAGTATAAATACAATGACAGTACATATTACGTACTGAGATAGTTACGAGCCAGGTATTTAGATTCGAGTGACATTTTGATAAATCAGTATTCGTAATTTATACAGTCGAAAGTAATACCTAAACATTATATTCCAGTACATAATTATATTGAACGAGTCAGCGGTTTAAATACGAGTAGCTGTGAATTTCATTTATTATTACAGTCATTATATAATATGATACTATGGGAATGGATATTAGACTAATGTTCCATTGCGATACCGTATTATATATTACATTGCGATACATTAAAAATAGATAATATTTGATCAATAATATACTGACAGAAAATAATTTAATTAATTTCTGATGGACTTCACAATTCACGTTAATTTTGGCAGTCAGATTTTGTGTTTTTAAATCAATCTATCTACCTTAATTACTAACCCGTGTCATGATCATTCCAAATTTTAGATATAACGTACTTGCACTTGCTAATAATTAAATAAACTATTTTTTTATTTAACGAATAATTCCCATGATTTGAGAATGTAACATTCGTTATTGAATATACATCATTTGAAAACATTTCAGATATATTATGTATAGCTACTAGAAAACTCGGTACAAGTCTCTTTACTAGAAGCCAGGCGGGAACAGCGGCAGTTTTCATAGCTGATTTTGGCAAAATTCACTTATTCAAGAATGATAACCTAACCCAGTGGTCGGCAAACCGCGGCTAGCGAGCCACATGCGGCTCTTTGGCCCCTTGAGTACGGCTCTGCCAGAAATGCTCTCTGCCCTATTTAGCATGGCTACAAAATAGAGCAAAGAAAAACAAATGAAGAAACCCGTGAATTTAAAGTTGAATGGACCGAGACTTTCGCGTTTATTCAAAACTTAAATGGCCTACTGACGGGAAAGGGAAAAATTGCGCATAACACGAAGTCAAATTTGTAGGAACACTTTACAACTAAACACGCGTCATTTAGTACTAAATATCCTGTCGGTCGTGCAAGGAAGAAAGCAGTTGAGGAACTTTAGAAAAGTCAAGAAAAATCAAGTTCTGTATTTAATTACTGAATACAATCCTCCAACAATGTTAATATTGCATGTTTTGTGCTTAGTAAAGAGATTTCTAAGAGAGGAAATCAAGCGTAAATTGAAAAGTCGTATTATTGATGAGAACCTGAAATCGTGCTTAAAATTACAAACATTAACATACAAACTTGACTTACCGAAACTTTCCAAGGAGATGCAAGGCTATTTACATTGAGTGTTTGTCAGTCATTATTATGATTTAATTTTATGGATATCTTACTTACAATTTAATTTTTATCAATAAATAAGATCATGAAGTATGATATCAAGTTTTATTCAGTGTACCTATAGCTTAATTACGACTTAAATCTTTAACTAAAGTTTATTAAGTTAATAAACAGTGTACCTACATATTAGTATATTATATAATTTCAGGTTAAGAAATTTGGCTCTCAAAAGAAATCTCAATCGTTGTACTGTTGATATTTGGCTCTGTTGACTAATGAGTTTGCCGACTACTGATCTAACCTAACAAATAATGCAATAAATATATCGGCTATTTTCAAAATTTGTTCGCCGCTGGCTTCCACTAAACAGACAAGAACTGAAAACTCTTTTTGTAGAAATCTGACGAAACTTCGACTAATTCAAGGCTATGTCTTCTTGTGTTAGTAGAAGATTATAATTATAAGATGACTTTGTTGGTACTTTTAACTTTTGAAATATCTTAAGGTAATTTAAATCTATTGAAGTTGTTCTTTTTTTGGCGCGTTTGGGAAATCAGATCAGAGTGTATTTTTGGTGTGTGATATGTAACACATAATTTATTTTTTCACACGAAAAAAAACGCACTCGATTGGATTCAAACCACGGATTGATCGGTTATCAGACGAACGCACTACCTTTACGTCACGGGATGGTACTGCAATCGTGACGATTATACAGTATAATGTTATAGTTTAGAATTGTTCCATTGCCTAGGCAGCGAATTTATTATTGTGGGCCATTTGCAATTCCTTACGTAAAGAAACGATTAAACGTCAGAGTGGCAGTTGGTACTTTAAAAATAAAAAACTACGAGAAACCATTATATAATTTAATAATATAAGGTAAAGTGTATAGAAATAAGCTAACGGCGTTCCAATAAGCGGTCTTTTTTCTTGAGTGTGTAATGTAACAAGATAATCAAGAGCAAGTCAAAGAATCTAGTTTACCACAAGTTTGTTTTTGTTTTGTTTACGCCAAAGAAGTATACTTTTTCTTAAGAAAGTAGGCTTTAAATAATCGCCTAGTAATAAATGAAGTCTTCGCCACGGTAGGTAGTATCGTATAAATATAAATAATTATTATACTTGTAAAACATTAATAGTGGCAACCCTAAACATAATAAAACGGGAGTTTTTATTCGGTTAACACTCCGAGGGGCATTATTAGTATTATCAGAAAGTTACTGTAACATAATAGTGTGAACTTTCAGATAAATGTACTGAGATAAGAAAAAGCTACCGCGGCCGGATTATACGCTACAGAATCGTTAAATGTTTAACATAATAATCGGTAATGTGAAAGTAAACTAGAGCCCTTTGGTCATGGTGTACCACGTATTATTTTATGCGGAATTGTTATTGTTAAAAGCACGCGATTAGGTAACAAATAAATTATTCCTCTCTGTATACAAAAAAGCTCTACGCGGCGTAGACTTTAGATTGTACTGGCGTAGCAGATTCATATTACTCCAAAGAGAAACTAATATAAAATATTACATAGCATTTTAATAATATGGTTTTTGATTTCAGGTAGTCTATTTGCTATCAAGAGTGGATACTTATTTATTTATAATAACGAAAATTTCAATAGTTATAGTACAATTATGCTAGATTTTTTTTTTAGAATTATTAATAACCATGTCCTTACTTTTTCGTACAAGGTGGTTGTTAGTAATTTTGAACAAACACCCAGGTTTTGAGAAAAACACAAATGTTGTGTGTCCTGACCGGGAATCGCACCCAGGAACTGTCGGGTGGAAGGCAAGCGCCTTATGCACTGTACCACGAGAGCCGCCTAATTATGTTAGGTTGTGATAACGTTCATCAGGGATGGTTTTAGATACGTAAAAATCTTGTGCAATGATAGATTTGGAGCCTTCGTATAAATTGAAATTATGTTATTCTTATTTATCGGAAATATTTAGTTGGTAGGAATTTAGTTTCATTGAGTATAGCTTTGTTACAAATTTTGTACATGGCTTGGAGGCCCCTTACAAAATCCAAAATCCATTCCCATGGTAGCAAAGCTGATAAAACGGTCGTATATGAAGTCATAGGTCACGGGCTCGAACCTGTAACCAGACAAAGAAAATGCTAGTTGTTTTTGTCTCCAGTACAATGACCAAGGATGGATTGGACAAATTTAATGGCTCATAACCACTCCTCGTAAAAATCTGTAAATGCAACCTCCTTTATGTGGAGACACATATGCTCCGCGTAGGAGTAAAAATTGTTTTTTTTTTGTGAAATTTAGCCTGTGAGATAAGGCTTGCTTTCAAATCAAGCGCCTGAATTTTCTTTACACTATAATACTCACTATTACAGACCACATGGAACAACTTCTCAACTAACAAAATTTCAGTTCAGTAGTAATATAGGTGCTTAAGTCCCGTTTCCATGGTTTACTCTTGATGATCATCTCGGAGGAATCATCCGCAGTGACCCGTGTAAACGCACATTCATCAATGAATCATCGAAAGTGATCATCCGGAATCAAAAGTTAATGAAGTTGAACTTGTTCTACTTTGGATAATTTTTTGATTACTGCCGATGATTCCGCGCATGCGCACTACGTCTCTGAGTACTGTCATAATATTTACATAAGTACGTAAACTGTCATGTTGAATAATTGACAACAAACCGGTTAAATAGATGTTCCTGCTAGTCCACATCAATAGTACATACTAACTGATTGTAATAAACAAAGTGTTGTTTTCTGGTTCTTGGCTGCTGTTTCTGTGATTTCTGCGTTCGCTATTTTACTTGAGACCATTTTGGAATGAATCGAGTACCTATTTCACTTTCGGTGACACGTGTAAACAAAAAGTGAATGACTGAATCCAATCCTCCATGACCATCCGCAGTGACTCGTATAAACGAGCCTTTAAACGTTTTAAAAATTAAGTTTCTTATTATACTCTAATGATAATATATTTATGACACCCACGATGGCCGCGTAGCTTAAGCGCCGGTCTATAGTGTCGAGGGTCCCACGTTCGAATCCTGGATCTGGCAAGTACACGTATTGTTTTTCAATGTGTGTATGAGTCAGAATGTAGACCTAATGGTTGAGCAAGTGGCTGACATCCATTTCTCGTAAAAAAAAAAAAAATCTGTTAATATAAACCTCCACTCTGTGGAGGCTTATATGATCATATTAGGATCGGACATGGTCGAAAGAAAAAGAAGAAAATAATTTGATTTTGTATAAGAATATTCATCTCGGAAAGTATGGTAGGTAAATAGATGTTCATCTACGCCACTGTATCCCCCTCACATACGAAATCGCAGCCGCAGCCAGCGAACAAGCAGGGGCGGATCGTGGCGATAAGGCAATCCGAATTTGTATTCATGGGGTGTGTTTTATTAGGTAAAAATGACGCTAATTCCCTTCTAGTCCCCTGGGGAGCGGGGATTATTGCCTAATACGTGTTTGATATCTCTCGACGCCTATCTGCTTAGTGCGTAAGCATTCTCGCAAGGGCGGAACATTATATTATCATAAAGCGTAATAAAAAATGTTATTGATCTTTCTCACTTCGATGATTTTTATTACAATGTTTTTCACATCATAATTCTTACTGTTTTTAGACAGAGACGAAGTTATGATAATCCAAATCTCTTTATACAGTCAAATTGACTTGTTTTATTATAATATAGTTTAACAAATCGTTTCAGCAAGTGATTTCATTTTACGAAAAGTATTAATTTTAAAATATTAAGTTAGTCTCCAATCAATCTTCTGATAATTTATGTGTAATAATGTGTCTTCTAGGCAGAAGCTCAAATTGGCCCGCAGAAAAATGCCGATAGGTAAACAAAAAAAATGTTTGACGCCCACGAAAAGATTTTTGTTTTACGATAAATGTATGTTAGCCACTTTCTTAATCTATTGCTCATATTGACCATGCTCTGGATACAAACACACATTGAAAAAAACAACATGCAACAACTGAATATTAAATAATATATAAGTAATTGGTGATATTTCAGTAATATGTGGTACACTTGAATGGTGTTAACTGACTGTCAAGTATTGGTGGGTAAACATTGTATTAATTAAAATAAAACACAATAATAATAAGTTAGTCGTTATACTACACCATATAGTAATAACGAGGACCGGTATAATTTACTTAGTGTTCTTTGCATTTTTAAACTTTAATTAGGGGTTATACGTGTTCTACAACAAATTTATTTTTAGTATAATATATAACGCGATTTCAATGCTATCTGTTTTCGGTACAATAGTTCACGGTGATCTGTGATACGGTGAAATGCATGCGTATAATTTACATGTACTTAACCCTTCTGTGTCCTATCAGCCGTGCTGAATCGTCCTAGACCTCGTTTCAGAGGTCATCTTTTAAGAACGGTCTCGGCAACGAGCCCTAAACGTCGAGGAAAGCTGGTGGAAGAACACGCGATTACAACCCAAAAACCTCATGATAATAAATAATCAATCCATTTGACTGTCAACTGACTTTATATTTAACTCGCTCTTAAAACTAACAATTCTCAGAGTCGTTTTCACAACCCCTACTGCATTTTGAATACCACTTGACAACAGTGAATCGAGCGACGACGCTTTGAATTGGAGTGCTGTAAAGTTATCAACGATCGAGAACGTGTGCCAGATGCCAGGCCCCCTAATAGTGGTTTTCAGATACTGGTAATATAGAAAAAATATCTTTATTATCATATTTGTTGTAAAAAAAATGTCTACAATATATTTTATTATGATTGAACTATTAGAAGGAAAAGCTACTATCTAGCTACCACGAGGAAAACGGATACAGATTTCTACTAAAAACTATAAATAAAGAGATTTTAATACAATATTATACAGATCAAATACGTTAAAAAAACTAAAAAACAAAACCAGTAGGCAGTGCCACCTGTCTCAATAATATCATAAGCAAAGCAATATAGGGTAATAACATTCATAGCTAAAAAGCGCATCTATTTGAATCCCAATATAGATCGGTGAGTATCTATTTCGATAAAGCCGGTATATTTTACGTGTGAGCGAAATGCATATACTAAGCGATTAAGTGCAACACGTATGAGAGTGATGCAACATGGCTGTTCTATTGATGCGATCGCGAAAATTTATTATTTTAACAGCTTACGCGTTACATACATACAGGCAGATAGATAAATCAAACCATATACATATTATACGAAGTCTAAATATATGAAATTGAGGTTAAAAAGGGGATAGGTACTAAAACTACTTATTATTATATGAACTGCACGTCACATCTCATTACAGCTTCATTTGTAGCACTAATTTTTATAGCAATTTACTATCATACGCATCTGTGAAAACCTTAAGCATGTTTTTACATAATTTTAAAATGCATTGATCTTTCAAGTCTATAGAATATTATGTATAAATATATTAATTCAAAGATGTACCTACCTTGAAACTATAATTCGTTTCGAATAGATAAGTTGAACACATTTCGAATACCTACGAATTTTACTCAAAGTATTAATACTATAACACAAACCTTCAAATAATATAGGCATAGCAATATAACGAATCATCAGTATTTGGAATATTGAATGAATGATCATAAAAATTTCAGCCAACCAAAAAGGGTTAAGAATCACTGGTCCTACCCTTCAATGAAGTAGTATTCAAATCAAGTAGCGGCACTTATGTTACTAGATTTTTTCAAATTCTATTAATGAATTGAGCTGTTAACACAGTTGCAATTTGATTAAATTGATTGCTCATTTTACAACAATTAAAGGCAACTATGTAACTTTAACATTTGATTTGTGAGACTTCATGACGTTATGATTAAGCAATGCACACTTACGCACATCTGCGTTGCACACATGTCATTTCTCATTACAAACAATGTACTAGCAATTATTTAGGTAAGTTCAATAAACTCAACCAAATTGTAATCATGCACCTATTACCTTTTTAATGCAGTTTTATTTCACATGTTGCAATGCAAGACTTTTGTATAAATATCAGCGTTGCCAGACGTTCCAATTTTGCAGGACGTCCCGCATTTTTACCAAAAATAGATTTCTCGCGCCGGACAGCTAAATTAACAATTTATTATTCAACAAATACAAATAAGACGTTTAGGCTAAGCAAAGAGATTGGACTCTTTCAATCTCTTTGAGGCTAAGTCATATTCAAATTATTCCCGGAAAAAAGAGATTAAAATATTTTCAAGTTAATTTAATTTATTTTAAGCATACCATCCTATACCGAACGGGTATTTTCTCAGATGAATTTGAAAGATGCAAGAAACAGATGTTCTATTAAGTTGATAAAATCGGAATTACTTGTTCAATTCAACATGATATAAGTACAAATTTGCTGAATTTTACTAATACATTAAGCCAGAGCTCGAAATGGACCGGAGCGCACCGGAGGGCTGTTCCGCTTCGTGAAATCGGTAAAGTTATCGCTCCGTCTCGTGGAAAAAATAATTTAACCGTCTGAGCTAGATAATGCCATATAACAAAAAATCTAACACACTTATTTTTATAAAATACACGTAAAATTTGATAACTATGTTAATACTTTCAGAAAATTATCGAGCACTCCGGTTCGTAAACTTTTTCATTTCGAGCGCTGCATTAAGCATGAGATAGAAACTCTTCAGGAAGTAAAATCTTCACCCAAGTACAAATAGACGAATGTCGGGAAAAAATATTCGTTAATATGATATTATTTTGATTGTTAAAGAGTTTTGTAGTTTGTGTTGTGTAATTTATGATTGATATTATAGAGACAAACATATAATTAATATTGAACTATACATTTTTAGGTTGTCCCGCGGTTTGCTCCTAAATCCGGATTGGTTTTTAATTTCACATGGTAAAATAATTATCTGGCAACGCTGATAAGTTTAGTACGCACTAACCAAACATGCTATACAGCGGCGATTTTCACAAACACACAAAACAGACATACAATTATCAAAGCATACCAAATAATTCAAACTTATGACAAATTTAGCATAAAATATTATCCAAAGCATTACAACATCCCTGAAATTATTAACATCAATAGATCCTATAACATACATTCATATATACGTATACGTACTTGTACATAAAAAAATAAACCACTATTATGATTATGTGTCATCATTGTCATCTTCAAAAATAATTATTTTTAATTAGAGTATGTGATTCTAGGAAAGAAATACATGGACATTTAAGTTTATCCCGTATTCTCCCACACTCGAGATAGGTTGCCTGTTTCTCCACACCCGTTAGGTATTTCAGTTCCCATTATTCCTTGAGTCCCCTGGTGTCACCGGTCGGAATCCTCGTTTTTGTTTTCTTTTGTTCACAGCGTCCATTTTATTTAAATATATACGGATATAAGGATATAATATATATATATATCCTTTTTATCACTACGACAGGCAATGAGGCCCAATGACAGAAAAATGAAAGAATCACTAACACCCAAACTAGAAAATTTCATAAATATATGGTGACCTCGCCATGACATCACTATAGGATTGGTTTGTCGAATATCCGTTTATGTCGAGATCGACCTTTTAACGCAGAATTCAATTCAATTCATTTATTTTTTTAACATATTGTGGACATTACAAATTATAAGTTTAAGATGTTCACAACATGACATTTAGAAACAAAGATATATAAATATAACAGTATTACATAAAAAGAGATATATCAGTAGATGAATTAGATAGGTACAAGGAAGTACACCGGATGAGTTAAGCAGACCCTATTTTAAGAATTTATAAAACAACAACATCCACTTAAACTCATTCTCACGTAGGTGGAATATATCAACGCCCGAAGCAATTTCGTTGAACATAGTTATCACTCTCCCAATTGGCATTACCAGTGGCAGGTTGGTTCTGCACCTTGGGAGAATAAACAACTGATGGTCTCTATTTCTAAGATAGTTATCAGGGTTATAGTTGTTTGTATCTAAATGGACGAGAACCATCATTTTTTTTTTGCTTATTAATGAATACAGCATTCATATACTGTAAAAATAACAATTTAAATACCTCCTTGTATTTATATAGGATAGTAAAATTTGTTTTTCGTCCGCTGAACATTTGACATTTGGTCTATTCGACAAACCAATCATACAGCGCCGATGAATCGAACCCGGGGCAACCGTTTGAAAGTCCAGCACCTCACGCACTGAACTATGAGGTCCACGTATAATTGTGGGGAGGTCATCCCTGTGGGTAGTCATAGTGTTGTGGATGAAGAAGTCGTCAGAAGGAGAGATGAGAAGTCGAGATTTGGTGGTTGCTCCGATGGACGTTGGAGCGAGTTTTACTTGCAGCGTAAACAGTCAGTACAAGAGTATATTACAATACTTATGTAACAATACATATGATACGGTTCCGAGGTCAGAATCTCAATAGGATGAGATATTGTACGGAGCGATATAGAGAGTGAGATTCTAACAGACCGGGAACTTATATTCGAGTGATATGTCCAAAGAATTATGATCCACTATTTATTGATGTATCTACTCACAATCAAAATAATGTCTTGAAAAGAATATTTAGGAAATAATGATTGTAATTGAGTCACATACTATATGGAGTCTACGTCATCGGATATAGCTGACTAAATGGAAAAATGGATATCGCGGAATCATTCTGCAGTAAGCTATTTACAGAGTTTACAATAATTGAACACTACGGAAAATGGATATTATTAAAAAATTGTAATTTCGGTAATATACTGACAATATCATCAATACTGTACTTATACAGATACAAATACTGATCAATATGGTGACTCGGATTGAGTTGTTTACCACCATAATATATGTGATTGACATGGATCTGACATATCTTTACTTATTGCACCAGTGTCTACTGAAGAATAACATAGGCCTAGGACATAATGTTGTGGCATTTACTTTCAATTATACATTTAACAAATATTCCGCAACCTAATACTATATTGAGTAAGAAAATATCATACGATTACACCCAGACGAATAATATTAATGACCAATAATAAAAAACATACCTACTTCTAATACCATTTTATTAAAATCATAGTTTCATAGAGCAACTGAATCCGCCAATCGATCAAAACAATGCCGAATTGTAATACATAACCCCGACACGCCCGCGCGAATCAAAAACAATAGAAATAACAACCCCACCCTCTCTCAACCCTAAAGTGACTGACTTGCAAGTGGCGTTCGCCTTTCAAAACCCCTTAATGGTCGGAAATGTCGGCAGACAATGTGCGGTTGTGTTGTGTACTGTGGGTGGTTGTGCTGCCTTGTGGGTAGTTGGGGTGAAATAAACCCCAGCGTATTATAGTCCGAGGAAATCACTTTGAGTTCACGGTATCGTACGCAGTTTTATCACTGCGACTACTTGAGATTTTTTTACATAATATTTACTGGGGTAAGAATGTCAGAATACCGGACCAACTATACTCTGGAGCAGGGTTTTTTAAACTTTTTTTGACTACCATCACCTTTTAAAGCATACTATATTATAATATGTCTCCTGCAGTGAGTCAAAAGGGATTCATTGATAATCCAATTTTAATGATAAGTTAAGTTACGATGCGATAATAAGCAGAACATGACAACACCTAAGTCTTAAAACACATTCTGGTTAAACACAATTTTATTTCGATGTTTTTTTAGTATACGATCAAGAAATATTAACACTTAAAAATACATACATTTGCACGTACTCATGGAAAACAAATAATAGAGTATAATAAATGTGCAAAAATCTAAGGTATAGATTTGTATTTCTTGCTTTTTTAGTACCTTAGCGCCTGCTGTCTCATTTCCTTCCAGTATCCTCCATTTTGGGAATCAATTATCTATAATAAAATGGCGGAGGAGGCCAAGGCTTGGCATGAAGTATTTTTTTTTTTTTAGAATTATTAATAACCATGTCCTTGCTTTTTCGTACAAGGTGGTTGTTAGTAATTTTGAACAATCACAAACACCCAGGCTATGAGAAAAACACATAAATGTTTGTCATGTTTTTTCTTTAAGGGGGGACGTGCGCCGCGTAGGTCATAATGGAAATTTTATGCTATTTTCAAAGCATGATTCTGGACATTCCTTAAACGTTGTAGATAATCTATTTATATAATTTTGAAGCCTTAATTTCCTTTATATTTATTTTAAACATTTGATGACTGTTTGAATTTTTTTTTTAAACTTTACATGTTCAAACGCGCGCGTTACTATGATTTTACTCCCTACTTCATTTACCGTTTGTCAATTTATGGCTATGGCCGTATGTTGTAGCTTAGCTACTAGGAAATGCCAATAGAAATGGCGTATTTAAGAAAAATACTACCTTATTCTTAGGTCAATAATTATTATAAAGCAAACATTATTCGTAGAATTTTTATCACATTTGAATGGTCAAAGACATAGCTTATAATTAGTATCTTTAGAATTATCTTCAAATGTGTTAATCTTGCCCATTTTTTGAATAATAAAATGCCTACTTCTTGTCAAATTTGGGATCACAGAGATTATCAATATAATTTTTTATCGTAAATATTTCACTATTATAAAGTCAACATAAATTTTACTAATGGTTTTGTAAATGCGTTTAAAATTAATAAAACTAAAAAATCTTAAGACCACTGCACGTGGATGTACCGAAATTTGACTATATTCTAAAACATTAGAGCGAGAGGTTTAAAAGAATACTATTTTATGTAATAAAAATACTTTGTGCAGTCATCAACTGTTTAAAATAAATATAAAGGATAATAAAGCATCAAAATTATATAAATAGATTATCTACAACGTTTAAAGAATGTCCAGGGTCATGCTCTGAAAATACCATAAAATCTCCATTTTGACTTACGCTGAGCATATGGGCCGTTAATGGTGTTAACTGTAAAGTCATGGTGGAAATGTATTGTAGTAATAATTAAATAAAATGCAATGTTTAGAAACTATTTCCACTTTTTTTTATTGTATTATTATACTGGACCGGTTTCGTCCGCTTCAAAGGGACTATTCCTAGTTGACGGGTAAATATTATGATGCTGTACGTACGGCATATGACAATAACTTATCAGTGAATCAATCTATCAATATAATCGACTCTTATATTACGTTGATTTAAATACTAGGTAGGTACTATCATGTTTTATTTCATTAAATGAAATGTTCTTAATTATTAACTTCAACGTTATTTTGTTGCTTTTTTTCAATATTTTATAACGAGATAACTGTTTCATGTCCCAATAATGTTATTTATTAAATATTTTTATCGTCAGTATGATATTATTATTAACACGTATTGACTTGAAAACTTCTACTGAAAGATTTGAAGAAACAATGTAGATAGGTTGACCTAATGATTTTTTTTCTTGAGTTACCTTGTAGTAGCAGCAGTGGCG
This sequence comes from Rhyacophila brunnea, assembly GCF_057557595.1. Classification (NCBI taxonomy): domain Eukaryota; kingdom Metazoa; phylum Arthropoda; class Insecta; order Trichoptera; family Rhyacophilidae; genus Rhyacophila; species Rhyacophila brunnea. The sequence goes on from NW_028232859.1 coordinate 7,462,581, forward strand.
AAGGGTAGAGGTAGGCTGTTAAGATCCGCTATAAACAGTGCACATTAAACTTTTTCAGACATACATATTTGTTTTCATTGAAATAAGACTACATTTTACAGATAGTGTTGGTTAGTTTTTAAAATTCAATTAAACCCTGAAAACCCAAGCCATAATAGATAATAGTCAAAAAATACATGTCTATCTATAAAATATCTAAAATTATGCAATTAAATCATACATAACTTTGAATATTTTATAAATAGAATAATATTTTTTATTTATTACAGTTTGGTTTAGGCAGGGCTTAATGAATTAAAAAAATTAACCAATAATATGTGTAATATGTATTTTTAATCCAACGAAAACAAATAACTATGAATGAAAGAGTGTGCATAATTTTGTCGTATTTCCCAAATTAGACCAAAACTATTATGGTTTCGTTTAGGCAGGGTTTAATTGATTTTGAAAAACTAACTAACACCATCTGTAAATTGTAGTCTTAGTTCAATAAAAACAAATACATATGACTAAAAAAGTTTGGTGTGCACTATTTATAGCGAATCTTAACAGCCTACCTCCACCCTTCGCCACTGAGTAGCAGTAAAGTAGTAATTCATATTAATCGAAAAAGGTAAACGTGATAAACAAATTAATACCGTTTAATTTTGTAATCCATTCTTGCTTCTGTAACCAATAACAAAATATTTCAGTTAAATTTAAACTACTACTCCACCGAGTCGACGGCAGTTCGTCAGATCTGGGGTACACTTAATTCATTGTTACACACATAGGTACTTACCACACCCACTAATACATTTGTAAATAAAATAATTCTCACTGCAAAAACTGTGAGCTCCCCTAATAAATTGTTCTTGTGAAATTATAACAGTCATTCTTTGCTATTTACCCAGCAAGTGGCCGAAACAAGTGCTCGTAAAAAAACTATCAACTTGACGGATTTTCTGGGGAAATCAAGTTTGGTAGCTACAGAGTTATTTTTTTAAAAACCAACCGAAGTTTGGGAATATTTAAAATATGTAAAATTTCTTTTCTTTGTAGTATAGTGGCGACATTCTATTCTGATTTTATTTTTTAAATTTTGTGGCAATAATTCAATATTTCTTTCGATTATACCTATTATTATAGATACCAAAATTCAATATCTCAACTGGAAATACTTTATATTAAAATATGTAATATTTAGTTAATACTCAATCACTACGATATAACCAACAAATGTTTAATATTTATTAAAATTATGGTAGGTAACCTCTAAATCAATTAACAAACTTTAGTCCTCACAATTAGAGATACCTATGAATCCCGGGATTAGTAAACATAACGCTGAAACCTTCGGAATTGATTTTTTTATCAATCACGATCAATTGGTATGTATACAAAATTATGTTAATGAAGTGAATGTACCCGCAAATGTTACAGAGTGAATCGCCCAATGTTCACGGATAATAAATAACCATTTTTTTGTTGTCGTACGCAATCGTAACAACATCAGAAAAATAATAAATTCGTTCATTTAAACAGCTAGACGCCACTGACGTTCTGGCATGCGAACGGCGTCTAACCGCCAGTGCCACGGACGTGCAGGTAGGCACTTGTTTCTATGCAGAATTTCATGAATGTTTTCTTTCTTAAATATATAAAAAAATCTGTGTGTGTACTTATGTACACGCGTTAGAAGTTATAATTCTTTGGCGTAACAAAACTTGTGATAAACTTGATTCTTTGACTAGCTCTTAATTATTTTGTTAAATTACATACTCAAGAAAAAGGACCGCTTATTGGAACGCTGTTAGTTTATGTCTATACACTTTAACTTATATTACTCACTGACTTTAAAGTACCAACTGTCACTCTGACGTTTAATCGTTTGTTTACCTAAGGAATTGCAAATGGCCGACAATAATAATTTCTCTGCCTAGCAACGGAACAATTCTAAGCCTAACCTAATCTAAAATTATACTGTATAATCATCACGATGCAGTATCATTATGTGGCGTAATGGTTGTGCGTTCTGCTGATAACCGAACAATCGTTGGTCGGAATCCAATCGAGTGTGTTTTTTTGTGTGAAAAAATAAATTATGTGTTACATGTCACACGCCAAAAATACGCTCTGATCTGATTTCCCAAACGCACCAAAAGAAGTATAAGTTTAAAAAAACTGTTTTACTTTCATGTGATTTATTATTTAATCCATTGAACCCATGTATTTCCAAGATTAAACGTACACAATATTAACATTAAAAAATATCTTCCTAAATAGTATCCAGATATAAATTATACTAGACATTTTTGACCGATTTTCAATGCTTTTTGTATAAATAAAAATAATATTAACTATCCAAAAAAACGCCAATCCCGGGATCGTCAAATTGTAATCCCGAACTCCCAGGATCAAAATTTTGGCTCGGGATTGAAATCCCTACTCTCAATGTACTATTGTATTGGCGAATAAAGATACGTAATAGGTACTATGATATTCAATAAATAAATTTAAACAGAAATACCTAGTTCCAAATTTTAAAACACCGTTTATAGTAATTATCACATCTATATCCTAATAATTATCTGGACATACGGATCATTATAGTTGATAGTTTTCCTTCATTATGCTTCCGTCTTTTTAAAATCATTGTCATAACTGAGATGTTTACTTAACAATATGAATTTGCAGGAATAGATAGGAAGAGAAAGGACATATTATTAATACTATCCAATATTTGCCAACCACTAAAATAACCGTCAACGAATATCCAAGTGGGAAGACCACGGCTCTCCGGGATCGGTGGAATAAAGGTGGACGCGTCAAAGCTGCTTGGCGTACATGGCTGGTCGGAAACTCCTGGAGAGTGGGTATGATTGAACAGGTTGAGGCTCGATGGCTGTAGCGGTATTGAAAGAAGAAATCTACTACTGAAAAAAAAAATAGTAAATGTGTTTAATTTCATCATTGTTCACTGAATATTACAAAATATACCTTATATAAATAACATTTTATAATAACCATTAAAGTATACACTAACTAAATACTTGAAACATGTAAAATACGAATAAAATCATTATGCACTAAATAATATTTAGATAATAATTATAGAAAAAATATGTTGTGTTTTTTCAGTGGAAAAAATCGCCTTCTTCTCAAGCGAATGAATCTACAAAATAAATATTAACATTTGTGTTATGATCTAAGGTTTACAAAAAACCCTTCTGCTGACAGATGAATCCTTTTGTGGTTTCTCTATCGCTGAATCAAGTATCGGTTTGACCTAAATCCAGGCTCAAAAAATTGCTTCTCTATCCCTTTACACTTTCGATGAAAATTACTAGACCAGGAGTTCTTTTTTCTGTTCTACTTTATTATGGTTAGGTTCCATCTCCACATAACAAGAGTTTCTTCAACATTTTTCTGTATCACAGAAAGAATCGTTTTTGTAAGTTTTTTTTATCTCAGAGTCTAAAACCTCCTGGCATATAATGCTGTCCTGATTCTTAATGATATTTCTTTCAAATTTTGGTCTCATGTTGCTTTCCTACGTCCGATTTTACGCTGTTGAGGCTAAAGATTTTTTTCTTAGGAAAATATTATATTGTATAGGAAGATGAATAGAATACAACATTTCGCACGCCACTGCCCAAATGAGATGATTAGTTCAAGCCACACGCGAATTCACAAATAATGTTCCCACATAATGGATCGACAGTTAACTGCCAGAATAAAACTAAGTGAGGGGGGCAAAAGCTCCGTTTGGGTGTGAGAGAAGGTGGGGGGGGTTCCCATAAAATGCTTTTGTTAATAGTACATTTGCGTTGAAACTAATTCATTATGGTCCGTGACGTAGTCAATTAGCGGAATGCGAAGTTGTTACATTTAATTCGATTGAAAGGTTTTAAAAACTTCCGACTAGTTCTGAACGACTGCGATAGATGGCCTGGCTGATAAAGCTTCATTAGGAGAGCTTTGGCAACATTTTCGTTGTGTAAAACCTTAAATAGATCGCGGATCGATACTCAATATACTGCGACCACTCTGGCAACATTTAATCATAGACATATTAAATTTAATTGATGAAGTGTGTTAATAATCAAAAAACCATGCTACATAATAAATAAGTCTACCTGAGTTTGCTCATTCTCGCAAATTGTCGTATTTCGTAAAGAGATAGGTGGTACCTACCTACAAATAAAAGTGATTGGTTGGGTCGTTTATATTCCAATTCCATTCCCTATCTCATCACCCACCTCCTAATCCCCAGTGTTATTGTCACCAAACAATGTACATATAAGCAACTATGAGTCATGAGAGACCATATTGCAAAAAGACTTGGAGTTGCATCGCATTAGCGGATGCGAGCGGGCTTCTAATAGCTTTCCGTCGCTTAAGTGATTGACTCAATAGAAACAGACTCATTCATAATCATCATCATTCATACATCGTCACATATAATCCATAAAACTGTGTCATAAAGTGCGTGAGTGTACGAACCGGGTGACCCAAAACAACAACACCGCGCGAGCGAAAGTTGAAACCAGGCCACGGAGCCATCATACATTATCACAAAGGTTAGTATCTGGCACTCTGTTCCATCGGCCCCACCCCTAGATCCGACCTCCTCATATTCCCTTAAAAATAATTACAGTCCACTTACAAAGCTCCACCAGTGATTGAATGATCAACTGCACCTGTATTTTTGCATAAATTTGTATAAGTCATTATTGTGCTAATCTGTCAATATGCTTAAAATGATTTCGCCAGTTATTTATTGTAAAATACATTATGTTACTATCATGGCTCCCACATCCTAAAGCGGGCCCCCAGGCCAGGATATTTGGCGGCCCCCCAACCTATCGCTAGGGTTAAGGGCAGTGTGACGCTCTACAGAAGCGTTTATGGTATTCCAGGTAAAATTAACGGTATTCGGTGTATTTCTACGGACCCCCTTTGTGGGGTCCATGGTTACCATGGGAAGTACTAATATAATATTTGAATGTAGTGGTACACCATTCCTTACAATATCTCAACACCTAAGGTGCTGCACACGTTTTCCATAATAGTTCAAAGACATGAAAAACATGTGAGAATCACCGTTATTGTAATGTAGGTAGAGTTTGCAAATTCGCTGTGCAGGAAGAAAAGATTTTTTCAACACTTCTAATAAAATAAAACGCTTCTTTTATTCAATGAAAAAAAAAAATTAAATTATTTGCAAGCCCAAGTACGTCATAAAAACTAAATACTTAGTAATCCGTGACTTCAGTTAGTAATTAAGACATTTAATTAATACCTACCTTGATTTATTATACAAAAACCGATAGTTAATATTATTAACGCATTTTGATAAGTATTTCATGTAAGAACTACTATTTAAAATCGTCGTAATTAAGTAAGATGCCCGTAGCTTAATTGTATAAGCACACTGGCGCAAATCCACCAGTTACTGGTTGAAGTCCGTCGGGTGTCGTATTTTTTTTTGCGAGTATAATATGCCTGACATGTTTTCAAATTATGTAACTTTTAATAAACTTGAACTTGAAGAATAACGAGAATAAAACACTTTCAAGGGGTTCAGTTATAATTTACAACGTATTAAAGTAACCCATGCTTAGACTATAATTAATATACTCATGTATATAATAATCAGGAAACGCTGCGGTAGAACTATGGAATGCTATGGATGATACCTATATGAATGTATGGATGCTATGCCGACTTGATCAGGGAAGACGTGATGAAACTGGTGACATATTATGCTTCACCCAAGAAGTGAAGATGGAAAAAGAGGAAGACTTTATTAATATTTATGTCGTATCAGCACTGCTACAAATTTTTTGATTATCATTATATCGAGTGGGCGTATTTAGTAAACGTTAATTTCCGTCAATGACCATTGTGGTAGGATGATCCACTCTTTCATCGTCAACTTCTGTCTATCAATAGCGAAGAGTGCCTGTTCAAGATGGTAGGCTGTGGTAGGTAACTGAGAAAAGGTCTCAGTACAGCCATATTTACTAGACTTTAATTTTGTTTCATCTTCAGTATTTTACTGACTGATGATCAGTATTCCAATGCCTGATTCGAACTGTGTTGAGGCTCCCTTTTAATTTTTATGGCAAATCGATTGCGTCATCTCCCTCAAAAAAATCGCCTCTGATCCTACGTTTTAAATTAGACAGTGAAAAGTACTTTGAGTAAATACCATAATACCAGATTTACACGTCCATGGATTTACTGCTGACAGTACGTATTATCGCTGCCATAACAAAAAAATGCACGTGTAAACACGTATTATAGTACATATTGCTAGATTGCATGAATAAATCAAAAAAGTTTAGAAGCTTCTGAACTTTTACACTACAATTGGACCATGCAATATGCGGTAAAACGATAGTAGCGAACCTGCCGGTAAAAAAATAACTACACCGCGCTAAGACTCATTTTGAGATTAACCGATTTTTACGACCTGTCAAATAGTATATACCAAACAAAGCCAACATCGCGTTTCTCTTACTCTTGAATAATGAGATTGGCGAGACAGTCAGCATGTTTACGTGTAAACAATGATTATCGCAATAGTTTAAAATACACACTATTGATGCAAGTAGAGTTGGGTATTTCCCGAGAAAATCTCAATCTCGAGATTCGGGATTTCCCGAAATGATGAAATTTTGAATTCTCGAGATTCTGGATTTCCAGAAAAGAATTCTCGGGAATTCTTAAGATATCGGGAAATTTAAAAAAACTGTAAAAATTCGAAAATCAGTGTAAAAACAGACAAATTCAAAATATTTTTTTTATTATTTATGTAAGAAGACAAACAAAATAGAAGTAGGAAAACAAAAATAATTAATAACATTACTTATTAAAATAGGATTTCAAAAAACACACAAGACTGTCAATCGCTGCATCTGGCAATCGCATACGTTTTTGAGACACAAAATTCCCTGATGTTGCACAAATTGCGCTCATTTTGAGTCGACGTAGGCTTAATTGTGTTAAATGCCCCGATCAGTCTTTGAAAGTTTTGGTTTTCTGTCCATTTTTTTAATATAGAAAATCGTTTTTTCAATTAATATTTGATAATAAAGAAATCCCGAAACCCGAGAGAAGATTCTCGAGATCCGGGATTTCCCGAAATGTTAAAAATTTCAATTCTCGAGATTCCAGATGGAAAATCTCGAAAATTTCTCGAGAATTCCCGTCGGAAAATTCCGGAAACCCAACTCTAGATGCAAGTAAATCTATGCACGTGTATAGGCGCTTTAAGTAAAATTTGTAACGAAAAATGTTGTGTAATAATATCGTTTGCCTGGTTAGTTTCTCTAATTGAATCGATTGAAAATATAACCATCAGGAATTATTTCCGCATGTCCTTAATTTCGTACTGCCAACAATATTATACATAACCGATTTACCAATCTTATTACGTAACAACAAAAAGAAAACAAATCAAATTACTTCCCCTCGTCCCTTGCATACTAAAAAAAACTCCTCCAAAAGTTACTCTACTCGACTAAAATCGACCGCTGCTTGTTTTCTAAATATACTTAGTGGATACTTAAATAAATTATATGGAGACTTGCATGGATAATGGATACATTGTACACTAATTCATTGAATCAAATTATTGTTATTGTCAAGTATGCGTACGTATGTACATAGTTTTGGGGCGGGCGGCTGCGTGCTCGTTCGAGGGTGGAGCGAAATCTGAATGCAGTGAAATTTTACTTTTTGTAATCATCGTCAGCATCGTGACAAACCACGCAACTGTGTCTGATAAAGTATTCCCATTCTATGTTTAACATAAAGCTAGTTAAAAATTACTGGTTGCAACATTTTACATTTTGAGTTGCGTAGAGCCATAACTCACATATTCCAAAAATCGAGATTTGAAATAATCGCAAAAAACCACAAGAGTATTGAAAAATATTGAACTACATTGAATAAAACGAGTTGATTTATATTATTTTTTTAAATATATTATATAATACTCCTAAGGCTGCAGACACACACCCGTTTTGATACAAAGGCAGGCTTACTAAGCTGAGAAAATCTGTGTTGCCTTTACTAACTGAGTATCTACCTGGTAGCTCCCGGATGTGTGTAGCTCTAATATAATTAATATTTTAAAATGCTAATTACTAGATATTTTTTAATTTTGTGAAAATCTATAATGTAAAAAATTTTCCTGCTATCTAGCTTATTGTTTTACCCCAGCTGACATATGTATGCGAGTGACAGTTAACAATACTAAATCTACTCCCAAAAGATGTACCTACTCCTACTTATCTTTTCTTTTATAATCAGCGCGCAACATAATCTGACGCCCACAAGCAATATATAATCTGCCTACCCAATGTGACGTCACTGATAATTATCAATCATAATATTTATAATATAACGATTTATTATTTAATAAATTATTTATTAGTTTTCTACTCCACCCTGCAATTCATAAAGCAAACTATTTCACTTATAGGGGAAGTAAAGAGCCTTCAAGTGAAAGGGGACGGGATTGACTTTAGCGTGGTGTATATTTTTGTAGCCTGTACTTAGTTTTTAAGCACTTAGCTTTGTTTCAAAGTCAAATAATTGTGTACCTAGCAAGTGGTGATATTTTAATTGTTTCCCATATCGAATGACTCCGTAGCCCAGTAAAGTATAGTTTGTTTTACTTTTAATATTCTAATAATATTTATATTCAAGTATAATTATTGTTCAATATCCATCATCATTCGTCGCGTAACAACCCGGGTTGGACCTTGGCTTCTTTAAACCGTCTTCTTCAGTTCGTTCTATCATTCGTAATCTTCGTCCATTCCTGCGGGTCTACTCTATACACAAGGCGACTATCGACCGCTAAAGTGATAAAGTGATAGTATTTATTACATATTTGTATTGAGGTATTATAATTGTTACAATAAGTTAGTCGTATAAACAGTCAAAACTGTCTGTCTCACTCTAAATTTTATCACAGCCAAGAGAAGTGCTGTTAAAATCTAGCACATATTGCAACAATTACAACCAACTTATCGTAATTGTTACAATAAGTGCCAATATTTTGATACAAACCTACTCTAGGTTAGCCGTCGTAGTGGCCGAAAGCAGCCTTGTGTATAGAATAAACCCGCTGGATTCCAATCACTCATTCCAATCACTCACTTGAGATCGAACTATCCCAATTTGTATCTCCCAATACTTATCAGTAAAAAAACTTTCTGGACTCAGGTCCATTTGACGATCAAGACCACCTCATTTTACTCGAGAAATATTTATGGTTTGAATTATACTGGGTTCCTCAAGCTCCTCGTAAACTTCTGTCGATACCCAACACTTAATAATTATCTATTTTATGTTGAAAAGCTTTACTGAAGTTTAAATATAAGATAATTTCAGAACAATAACAATGCCTCATTATTCTAAATCAGATTATCAATACACATCGGTTTTATTTTAGAAAAAATATGTTTGATTATCAATAAAATAACAGATCGCTATAATGAAACTATTTAACCACGAATGTGCTCAGGTGCGATTTCTTCTCCACGATAGGCTCACGACGTCATCCGTAAGCACAGATGCAGAAATTGTCTCAACTGCGACACGATTACAAATAATCAAAAACGGTAATGTTGCAACTCTCTTCCATGCGCACAGACGGAACCATGCCGGGCAGTGACGACACGCGGCTAGGTGAAACGAATTAAAAAACAGCATCTGCGCATGGGCCGATGCATAATTTTGCTAGTCTACTTGCAGCCGATGTCGAGTGATATTTGTTACATTTGACAAGCAGATGTTTTTTTCTACAATACAATTGGTTTGTGTACTTATGGACGCACGTTAGAAGTTATACTTCTTTGGCGTAACAAAACAAAAACAAAACTTGTGATAACCTAGATTCTTCGACTAGCTCTTAATTATCTTGTTAAATTACACACTCCAGAAAAGGGACCGCTTATTGGAACGCTGTTGGTTTATTTCCATACACTTTAACTTATATTATTAATTATATAATTATTTATCGATGTTTTTATTTTTAAAGTAACAAATGCCACTATGACGTTCAATAGTTTGTTAGAAAGGAATTGCAAATGACCGACAATAATAAATTCGCTGCCTAGGCAACGGAACAATTCTAAACTATAATAGTATACTGTATAATCGTCACGATTGGAGTATCATACTGTGACGTAATGGTAGTGCGTTCGGCTGATAACCGAACAATCGGTGGTTCGAATCCAATCGAGTGCGTTTATTTTTATGTGAAAAAATAAATTATGTGTTACATGTCACACGCCAAAAATACACTCTGATCTGATTTTCCAAACGCGCCTAAAGAAGTATAACTTCAAAAATGTACATTAAAACACATATCTACTCGGCTTCTCTAGCCATATTTCCCGCACGAGAGCCGACAATCTGAAGAGGTGGTAGTTACTGCAAAATTCGAAGGACGAAGAGGATGTGGAAGTTTCTAGAGAGAAGGCAGCGATGTCTGCCGGTTATCAAAGGATTGCAGAAGGCGAAATTCAAATTCGGAACGTTGGGTAAGTAAATCCGGTTGCGTTCGCATTTTCCGGCTGCTTTCCGCGCCTCTAATGACCGCCTCGCATTAGTTGGAGTGATTACCGCGAAACCAAAACGCGTCGCCACAAGTTCCTTTCCAAAATGGACGGAACAATAATAAATAATCGCCCGGAATCAATTTGCTGGCCGTCATTAGAAAGGCATTAATGTCTTTTCACCGGCGGTTTTATGTTTTATTTTACACACTCGAAATTATTTAATGGGAAATGTGCCATTGCGTGCACACAGATGGGGCGGGGTACGGTTCATGGGAACGCGTGTGACATAATACGTAACCTATTACACATTTGCAATATCGGAGTTAGCTTCCCCTTACAAATTTAGGACAGGTACTTTCATAACCATAACATAGGGTTTTTTGGAAAAACATCATTTAATATTGAAAATAATTTATTTACTAGTTAACCTTTAATAGATACGTATATAAGGGAATGGGACAACTGGACTTTGGACAATTGGACGCCGCACTGTCGTAGACACGTATACAGAACGTAGATGAGGTATTTTGATCAGTTTCTATCTACTACTTAGTAGTTTTAATTCATTTTACTCTAAAAATAATGTATTCTTTATTGCGGATTGACAATTACCATGCCTAAGGCTTTATATAAAATAAAAAACTCTTTTTTCGTTGGACGATTAAATCATTATTTACGTCCGCATATTTACATTCTCACAAACTATTAAATCATAATATAATCATTTAAATATATATGTTTTTTTTAAAGTACCTACATGTACCTAACGTCTATTTATTTTCGAATCCCGTGGCGTCCAGTTGTACCGGTGCCAAATCGTCCTAGACCCGTATATAATGGGGGTTTGTTGTGGGCCGTACACCCCACCCCATCATGAACGAAATATTATTTAGCATGATGATATAAAATATGAATGAACAATGAGGCGCGGACGAAACAAACAAACACTAACCGTATTAATGATTAAAATAGTATACTTTAACCAATTGTGACTACGACAGGTTGCAACTCTTAGTAGGTGGGCACATTATCAATAGACATAGCTTCTAGCGAAGTGCGTATCGCTAGAATCAAATCGCAGAGTGTCTATACATGAGAAATGTACCCGGTAACATGTGGGTGTCTACTGGGTACTGAGTAACTTTCGGAACTCCTTTCACACCCTCTCATACTATTTTACAACGTTTTTCTTAGCTCGTATTTGTCCAGTACAAATCTTGCAATCGATTTTTAACTAACTTCCCGACTAGCTAGACATTTGAAACTTTTAGAATATATCATAACACGATTCCAATGTATTTTTTTAATACTTTAAGCCATCTTTAAGTAGAATTGAATTCATTTTCAGTTAATTCTGTTTCGTATGAAAAGTTATTTCGACACCATTATCGGTTGCTAGGGGTCTGTGGTCCTAGCAAATAAATTATTAATACATACGTGCGTTACTTTGGAAATCAACATGACATGTCAAGTACAAATTTTTTTGATCGTTTAAGCTAGTCAAGTCAAGTTTAAATGGTTCAAGAGAATTTAAAAACGTTGTATATAAAAAGTTCTTTTTATCTTGTAATTATTTCTATGCATTCTCTTGACACATTAATGTTATCAGTACCATATTAAAATAAATTATTACAGTATCTATTACCAGCAAATGTTTAGTAATACATACCCCGTAATTAAATTTCAATAAATAAAGTAGGTTACTGGAATATTTTATGTTTTTCGTTGTTGCCCAATAATGCTGCCACAAAGAATAAATATCATATTTTTTAAAGGTAGGATGATTGCATTGATTACATATTATTGTAAATTGTATGTATTACATTATTTCACCGTAGGACAGCTGCACACTGCACACCTGTGTTTGTGTAAACATATTAGGCAGTTGTTTGTTTTCTAGTGTTACATGTAAATTGTACGTGTTACATTTCGTCGTAGCATAGTTCACAGTGAGCTGTCTTACCGGAAATAAATGGCCGTTTAACATTGAGAACTCAGAATTATCCGTTGTTCGTGGAGAGCACTACACAGTACTATTCCAATTTTATTAGATTCAATAAGAACATTAATTTGATATTGATTGCTGTCAAGTTGCTATCATTATTATCAGATATTTGATACTTACCATCACTTGCCAAAATTTTATATAAATTATATATGATTGTGTTTCTAATTGACTTAACTACCTACCAATTTTCTTCTGTCTTATTTAGATATGAATTTGATCTCAATGCTATGCGAGGTTAGATGCGATATTTTACGGTGAATTGTGATACCGCTAACTACATACGTACACATTTCCAGACACAGAAGGTGAAGACCCAATTTGAAATGGCTCCATTTATGAGTGGATTAACTACACTATTATCACACTGTATCTTCAAACCTGGAGAACTGCATCATAGAAAGGCAGACGTGAAGATATATCATGAGGAGATCAAGATCTACATCGGATAATAATAAATGTTGCGAGAAGATTTATCGTTGGTCATTATTGAAAAGATTAATGTTATATGTTAATTATTCAATTGTAACTATTTTTTTTCGACCATCTCCGATCCTAATAGGATCATATGGGCCTCCACAGAATAGAGGTTTGTATTAACAGATTTTGTTTTTACGAGAAATGGATGTCAGCCACTTGCTCAACCTATTAGGTCCAAACCCTGACTCACACACAAATTGATAAACAATATGTGTACTTGTCAGACTCAGGATTCGAACCCGGGACCCACGGCGTTATAGTCCAACGCTTAAGCCGCGCGGCCACCGTGGGTGCCAATCTTCGGCCTATAATAATATATCCATTTTAACCATTTTAAGACAAACATTGTCATCCAGCGTACGCGGACCGCAAGCAACCACAAAATAGGACAATATGCGGCTACCTGCGGTCTAGTGTATAGACTGCAGACCACCAACATAACAACATGCATAGACGTCCGCTGCTGGTTGGCTACTACACTTCCTACGGCGGAAGGCTCGAGAGGCGTACGTCGGGGTCAAACTCAACGTCTAGTGGCTTATGTCGGCGGACAGTGATAATTTAATTGACTGCATTATGATAAAGTGTATTTATTGTTTTCAGTACATACCTATAGAGATTTTTACAAACATAAAGTTTGTTATTTCCATTTGATTAACTTTTCAATACAATTAGCAAAAATATATATTTGAAAATGGAATGTGATAGCTGTTTGCTTTATCGAATAAATTTAAAATCTAACCATAGACAACCATAAGTATCAATATGTGACTACATATCTATGTAGTTTATAATATGGGTATACATAATATAATATTTCATCTATCCACCTACGCATATAATTTCTTCATTATTCCACTGAATTCTTGAAGAAATTATATAAACGTCCATTAACGACCGTTACATTTGAAGTTCCCCTTTGTCAGGCAATTTGTAAATCGAAACGCTGTCATCATAATTATTATTAATATGATTATCCATTTTTTCCTAACTGGCAATACCGCCATTGCGATGTCGGTATGGCAATTTAACATGTCATGTCCGCTGATGATAATAATTCGTAATGAATATAATCGCGAATCAAAAGGCGGGCCATTGTGAAGTTAGTTGCAGTCGTTGTTGGAAATTGCTCTATCTATTCTGATATTCGCAAAATCGCACACCGTGACGATAAGTGCATTTAACATTTTGCAGTAGACCATTTTCAGGGGCGGATTTGGATTTTTTTGAAAAACTATGATCAAAAAATTCTCTGTCCGTCAATCTCTGTCCCGAACAACTGTCAGTCATTTTGATCTTCACTTAGCAGATTACAGACTCTGTTCTATTCCTCGGAAAGATTATGGATTCAGAAATCCACAACATCCTAAATGCCAGTTCTTAAACATGTATGGCCACAATTTATTCTAATACGCGGTGAAAGTGAGAGTTCAGCCATTCTTGGTAGTATTGACCTGTGTGTCCCTGATAACTATCTTAGAAATCGAGAGCCAAATGGGAGAGCAATAGCTCTGTTCAACCAAAACACTTCAGATATTGACATATACCACCTGCGTGAGGATGAGTATAGGTGGGCATGGTCTTCTTACGTCATTCGATGTACTTCCTTATACCTAATTTATAATTTTTGTATTTACACTCTTCTGCCATTTAATAACTTAATAATGATCTATTTACTTTTTATAATATTTATTTGCTTCTAAATATCATGTTGTAAACGTCTTAAATTAATAATTTGTAATGTTCACTACATGTATTAAAAAATAATGAATTTGAATTCTGGTCAGTTATAGTTTTCTCTCTTTTTCGAGACTTCTAGATCTGTTTTTATTTACATTTTTAAAAGTTTGAGTCCACATATCCTACCATGATTTGGGAGATCTACGGAGAGGTAGGTTCAGCGGGTCTTCTACGCATCACGGTGTGATTCCAATTGTTCTTCTTTGACTTCCTCCGATTCTGGATTCCGAACTTTATAAATGTTTTAGATAATATGTTCAATTTTATGAACTCTGATATCTTATGCCAAGGAAAAAATATTAAATAATATTCAACACATTACGTATGTACCTACGTACCTAATAATCATTATCACCAGCAAGTATCACTTTAAAATGTGTCGAAAGACATACGCGTAACTTTGCGAGCCGTCCCTATCACTAGTAAATTCACAAGCATCATATCGGCACCCGGAAAAATTAGAAGAGTGTATAGGTATTTAATATCATTATCACAAAATAAAAATACGTACTTACCTACTAGAGACCCTTCATGAGATTCCATCACAAATATTTCATGTGATAGTATTATGGGACATAATTAATTTTGGTGTCTGAATAATACTAATAGGTAGATGCTACGAATACCATTCAAGTTAATTCGAATTTCAGGAATCCCCCGAATTCTTGATTTCAAAATCTCATGCAAATATATAGGTACTTGTAATTGATTTGAATTTTGTATTATTCCATTTTAGTCGTTTTTTGCGAACACAAGTGGCACAAAACTGAATTCAATTAGAATTTAAATTCAAATTCTATCAAGTACCCTCGGTCGATAATATTGATTTTCAAAATATTCTTATTTTTATCATCAATTGAAGTATAACAAGGTTGTTTATAAAGAAAAAATATGAAATTGTCGAAACCTACCATTAATCTTTTCACTTTAATGAATTTTCGTATAAACTAATCATGAATCAAATGAATGTAATCATATTACGTCGATAGCAAATACTAAAAAACTGTTTTGCGAAAAAATTCACTTGTTTTTGTCTAATTATGGGATTGAAAATACTTTCAAGGATTGTAATATATAGTTCACATGAACTTTCATAAATGAATCAAATCAAACGAGTAGCCAAACTCGTGCATATATCCAGTTGTATTTGTCCTAAATTTTCTTTTAAAAAAAAACACGATATAACTTTCTTTAGTCCGCCCTTGGCCTATAAAATCAAAAGTTAGCAACTCGTTAAGTATAGGTAGTGAGCATATTAGGTACGCCTATGCTGAATCAAATTTAAGCCGTTGACATATTGGAAAAATTCTGTCAATATGTTATCCATTTATTCAAATTCCGTCAGATGTAAGGGCTCTGTTAGATTTCAAAGGCCTCCTCCCGACTCCATTCCGGTTTAAACATCTTTTTTTATTTCATTCCGTTTCCTTCCTCATTTCTCAGATTTTTCCCATCGCGTTCCTTTTGTAAAGTCGTTTCTTTAAAACTCAGTTAAAAACCTTTTTCGACTTTTAAATATGTTCCGAGTGAGGGCTCCACAATCACAGGGTGGTTTTGAAAAAACATCAAAGACAGTTATCATGACAAAATTGAATTGACATTCAAAATTCTGAAGAACCGTCCATACATGAAAAATGCGCTTTGCACTAGGACGATCGTATTTAGAGGACGGCCAAAACAAATACATATTTTTTTGACTTTATAATGATAATTATTAAAACTTGCAATTGTTAGTAATATCCGCTATTCACAAGTACATCCCACTAGGTGACCAAAGACCAACAAAAACTTTTGTAAAATTATAGGTATTCGAAAATATTATTCCATTTTACAACGTTTTTATTAGGTTATTAAATTTAAACAAATTTTTTCCGGTGGTTGTTTGTCCGGTACAAATCTTGCAATCGATTTTTAACTAACTTCCCGACTAGCTTGACATTTGAAACTTTTAGAATACATCAGAACACGATGCCAATGCATTTTTTTAATACTTTTAGTCATTTTTAAGTAGAATTAAATTCATTTTCAGTTAATTCTGTTTTGTATAAAAAGTTATTTCGGAAGAAATCCGTAATCCAATCCACTATTATTGGTTGCTAGGTCCTAACAACTAAATTAATGTATACGTGCGTTACTATGAAAATCAATATGAGTGTGAAAATGGCATTTCAGTATTATTTCTATCAAATACAATTTTTTTGATCGTTTAAGCTAGTCAAGTCAAATTTATATGATTCAACAGAAAATTTAAAAACGTTGTATATAAAAAGTTCTTTTTATCTTGTAATTATTTTTAATATAAATTTTCATGTAGGTATACCATTTTATTTCATATTCCTGTACATGTCCATGGATTTACTTGCACCAATAGTGTGTATTTTAAACTATCGTGATCCCAAATTTGAAAAGAATTAGGCATTTAATATTCAAAAAATGGATACGATTAACACCTTTGAAGATAATTCTAAAGATACTGATTATAAGCTATGTCTTTGACCATTTAAATGTGATAATCATCCTACGAATAATGCCAGTTTTATAATAATTATTGACCTAAGAATAAGGTAGTATTTTTTTGAAATACGCCATTTCTATTGGCATTTCCCAGTGGTTAAGCTACAACATACGGCCGTAGCCATAAATTGACAAACGATAAATTAAGTAGGCAGTAAGATCATGTAACATCAAAAAAAAAGCCTCCAAGGCTCCACCATACAATAAACGCAATCTAAATATTGTCGGAGATAACAATATTGTTCGTAATAAAAATAAACACATCTGCCGTATTCACTTACTTGTAGATGGAAAGCAATCCAATCTGCGCAACGATAATTTTTAGCTTTGCATAATTATTATTTAAAGTTATGATTTAAGAAGTCTTTCTAAAACAAAGTCTTGCCATCTTTAGGCTGTTTAACTTTTTGGTATTCTTATGTTTTCGAAGCGACCATTTGATAAAAAAATACGTATTTCGTGAGCGAAGCTTAAAATCATTTATTACCAGCGAGGTCCTTTTTCTACATTTTCCGCCCCCTGTCTAACTTTTTCATCTCCATTAACATCTACCCCGGGCTCGGTCTAGCCCGCACTGCCCCACACTCCTCCCCGCCACATAAAAAGAGTGAGAGATTGCTTCTGAAAAACTCACTTTAAATGGGGGTCGTTTAAACTGTGAGACTTCCGCCAAATTTTATGGAAATATTTTTTGGAACTAAGACAAAACCTTACGTCACAGTATTCGACGAAAGTAGCATTAAGGATTTATGTATACTAGTACGCGCTGCCTGTAGTTAATGAATGGCAGAACGCTAGCCTCTAAATTCAAGGGTTATTTCCATTTTGTTTGTCTGCTAAATAAACTTCGGTCAGTGGAAATCAGTACTGCCCTTCCAAGGAAGAAGGCTATCCGTTAGGTAATTTTAAAAGCTATGTATTCTGTTTACTTTAAAATCAATATTATCACTAAAATACCGTTAAAATCCTTAAGGCCTCAATTGAGGCATGGTCTAAATATATCGTGGCTAGGCGATGCGCGGATTGTGCAAATGACGCGTGCGCAACGAAATATAATTTGTCATATAAATCCAACATGCGTCCATTTAATATTCTGTTTATTTGTCTATTAGTTACAATAATAATATATTCATTGACATATTCTCTTTTTCATGTAAATGGGTAACGTTTTTTAGTCATCTTTACACGATTTAAGAATTAATACCCCCGTCGCCATCACGAAACAAATTGACATGTTCACAACTCGACGTTCGCTCCCCGATTGCCAGCGAGTCCAAAATTTTGTCGCACCTATAGTTGAAAATTATTTGCCGTTTCACTGAAGTACCGTCTTAATGAAAAAATGAACATCTGCTAAACTGATACACATCTCTTAGCAAAAAGGCAGTCATTGCACCTATTCATTGCAGTAACTGTTTGTTTATTATTACTTTGTTTGTATTTTAACACCCTACAAATAAAAAATACTACCGTTTTTTTTATTAATTAATTCACAGTACAAAAATTAAAAAAAAAAACACATATCATTTATCTTGAAAGTGTGTGAGAGTCAATTACTGCCTTCTTCCTTGGAAGTTAAGAGTGGCTCAACCATAAACTTTTGTTTTTAGTCGCGACCTTTGTATCTCAGTAATGATTGTTATTAGCTAATTCAATTTTCAAGGTCTATCGTAGCAATATCTACGCATTTCATAATACATGGCATGCACATCCAATAGTTTTAAATAGGCTCTGGTCTGATACCCGGTGTCATAAATGGCTGACTGGATGATTTCCTACACTCTCTTATTGGCAGTCTTTAACTTAAACAACAACCCTTTCACCATTACAAAAAATAATTAATTTCCCATTCGTCGTGATTTTGATTTTCTTTGGGCACTGATTACACTTACTATTTTCCTACTGTGCAAAAAAAAGCTTTAATTTAAAAGCACAGATTCCTATATTCTCCTGCGGCAAGCGGTGAGTGATGCAATACGAATCCAGTGAAACGACGAGATCACACAGGCTTCATTATAGTTAATTTGAAAACAACATTCGAAAACAATAAACGTAAGCTGATTAAGGAAATAAACATAGGCATGGTTAATGATGTCCCTTCATCTATGGGCACTATGGGTTTGGACTTATCCCAACTGAAGCCGGCGCTCCATTGGCACGCAAGTCAGACGATTTACAGTATTCGGACTTTTTTTCGCGTGGAGCACCCCAGATCTGCGGACTTTTTAATCCGCAGACCAGGCCCGTTGGATTTCAAGCATGCTTGATATTTTACTCTCCGAGTTGCCAGACTTCGTCCGTCGATCACTATGCAAATTCGATTTGACATTAATACGTAATCATTCGGACCAAAAAAATCTGTAATTGTTTTAAACATTTTCATTGATTAATTTGTTAATTTACACATTAGAAAATGAGAGATTTATTAATTATTTTTTTATTTGTATTTATGAAATTTATAAAAGAAAACGTAAAACTTGTGCTGTTTTCACTGCTATATTATTTTATACAAGTCTACATATAAATAACACAAAATTATAGGATTATCGGAAGACATTACGATAATCGCAACTTTTGACTTTTGACAGCTCGACTTTTTTATTCGTTCGTTGATCAGTAGCAGAGCATATACAAATCGGATGATTTGTTGTCCTCGGACTATTGGCTCGCCAATGGAGCGCTGGCATAAGATATCCATATGGCGAAGAAATACAGGATGCAAACCATATTCTGTGGGAATATCCTTAAATGTGTACGAAAAGGAGAAAATCTGTTGGGCTCATCGGACCGTCCGATCTAGTCTAGTCTAAGGTGAATCTTATTACATTTAAACATTTGCGGAATTTACTATTGACGTAAAGATGTAATCACATAAAATTTTTATCAGGTTTGAATTAGCCTTGTTTTGAATTATTTTTATATTATTATTTGTTAGATCTCCGTGCTTCTCTCTCCCAATTTAAACTTGCACACTTGCGATCTTCACATTCAAATGCAAGACCTCCTGATACGCTCGATTAAGACCGAATATAGTGCGGAGCGGGTTAGTTTGGTGGTTCATGTTTGTGTTGGTAATAAACTTATTAGGGAGGTAGTCAAGATTCACTTCATATTGTAGAGGCAATGGTGACAATGACATTGATATGATGTAAATCGAAGTATATCTTGCCAAACCCTATACTAACTACAGATTATTAGAAGGACTAGCGAAATTAAAAATAACAATTATTCCTGGTGTAACATTTAAAATCGCACAGTTTCCCAAACACTGTGAATACATCAACCGCCCCCCTCATGACATTCCTTAAGGCTTGATCTGGCCAATCTTGTTTTGACTTGCTCACTTCGGACGCTGGAGGGTCGAAAACGGGAGAATAGAAAACAGACGAGGGTTCACAGGTATTTATTTGTTTTCCATTTCCACAATATACTTACCTACTCATGAACATATTATGAAATGAGAAAAAATAATATTATTGTTATCTTTTTTGTGGATAAGCTTATATAAGAAGATTTATATAGACGATATAAAATAAATTAATTCTTAATATGTCTATAAAAATTATCTATTTATAATTTTATGTTTATAACAAATTAAAAAAATCTAATGCGAAATTTATTTCGATCAAACAATAACCTTTATCTAGTAACTATATATGTGCCAAAATTTTAGGTTTGAGTGAATATGCTATAGAGTGTAAATATAGATCATGTATGAGGGAAGAAGGATGAAGGGAGGTGCATAATGCAAAACATAGGTACCCCTCTTGTAAATTTCCAAATAAGAAATTTAATTTGCAAGTCGTGAGAACTAATATTGAGGAGTAATAAAATTATGATTTTTAACTTTACTGTAATTTTTTGGACGTATTATTCGGCGCAAACTGGATATTCTGAAGATACTAGTTGTTTTGAGTAACCTCCAGGGAAGGTGAAGAAGAAGAAGAGCATCAGCGCGCTGGAGCGACCAAGTAAATTTACTGGCGCCAGCCTTCACTCTGCCTGAGAGAAGCAGAGGGGTGTAGAGAGATATGACTGAATTTTAAGGTGGTCACGATTTTCAGCCATGACAGAACGACCAAGAAGATAGTTTCTAACTACTGTGGAACGACTGCATAATATTAGTATTTTATCTAATGGGTGAAATTTAAAATCCATATTTTACCTAAAATACTTTAACCGTGTCTAGTGGATTTATTTGTCTGTTGAATGAATGTTAGTTATCGCCAAAACCCAATAATAGATGTAGCATAATAATATTATGGTCATATATATGGCTTGCTAATATTCTTGCATTTTCCCAAATCATTCCATCATCGATGTAATAGCACCATTGAATACAACCCTGTGAATTATATCCTCATTCAAATAAGCCCTAACAAAATGATAATAATATATAAATCAAAATATGAATCCTGTACAGTCTAGAGCAGTGTTTCCCAACCGCCGAACCGCAGATATTTTCTGCCGGTTCGTATATTACTATCCAAATTTTCAACTATCTATTCAAATGAGAAGAATTTTTCGCCCATATCAGTAATACAGTTTAAAGAAACAGAGTAATTGAATGGATGTCAATGTAGCATTTCGTCTCTCCTAAATAACACTGAAGCTACTCTTATCTACTATTCTAGAAAATTTGTAGGTAGAAGTAGATTTCACATATTTTTTTTAGAAATTGATTTCTCAAAATTCTAACCTAACCAACCGATTTTTTTTAAACAGTACATGTTCAAACACGCGCGTTAACATCATTTTACTCCCTACTTCAATTATAGTTTGTCAATTTATGGCTACGGCCGTATGTTGTAGCTTAACCACTGAGGAATGCCAAAAGAAATGGCGTATTTCAAAAAACACTACCTTATTCTTAGGTCAATAATTATTATAAAGCAATCAATATTCGTATGATGTTTATCACACTTGAATGTTCAAAGACATAGTTTATAATTAGCATCTTTAGAATTATCTTCTAATGTGTTAATCTTGCCCATTTTTTGAATAATAAAATGCCTAATTCTTGTCAAATTTGGGATCACAGAGATTATCAATATAATTTTTTATCGTAAATATTTCACTATAATAATGTCGACATAAATTATACTAATGGTTTTATAAATGCGTTTAAAAATTAATAAATGTAAAAAATCTTAACACCACTGCACTTGCATGTACTGAAATATGACTATATTCTAAAACATTAGAGCGAGAGGTTTAAAAGAATACTATTTTATGTAATAAAAATACTTTATGCAGTCATCAAATGGTTAAAATAAATATAAAGGATAATAAGGTTTCAAAATTATATAAATATAGTATCTACAAAGTTTAAGGAATGTCCAGGATCATGCTTTGAAAATGCAATAAAAGCTCCATTTTGACCTACGCTGAGCATGTTCCCCCTTAACACTTTATTTACTGATCAGTTTCTGATTATTTCAATTAACAATACAATTTTCATGATATTATTTTGTATTCGCAGTTAGACTATTATTTTTATTATAATATTTAATTTTTAAAACTAACAAACAAAATACTATTTAAACTTTTAAACAATAGTTATAATTTATACGTTAATGGTCCGCGAAATAGTTATATTATTTTAACGGGTTTGAAGGTATAAAAAGGTTGAGACACAATGGTCTAGACTTAGAGCGCACTATTATTCATTATGCAACTTTCAACGGCGCTTTTCATTCGCTACGTCACAGTATATGCCCGAAAAGGGTTGGAGGTACAAAGGGGGTATCAAGATAGCATATTATGAGAAAACCCTTTGGCATTATAGAACCGAATTACATAATCCTGTAATCCCGTTGGCTTGAAGAAAAGGTATACCACCAAGCTTTAACTGTCTCGAAGCATCCGTCGCACTCCAATTAGTTAACTATGTTTTTAATAGGCATGACTCTATTTATGTCGATTTTTAATATTAATAATTTAATCGTTGAAAAAAGACAGAAGAGTACTTTTATTTTCATGATACCCTTCGATCTGTCAAGGGTTATGTAGGTAGGTATATATCGTAGCTAGTAATAAGTGTTCCTATATCAAAAAAATGCTATGTGTGAAAAGATTTTTCTGATGTCCACAAAATGAAAATCTCGCGTGTTGTTATGGTATCATAATAATATACCTAGAACACATTATCTTACTGCACTATTGTATGAGTAAGTACTAAGTACCTACTTAATAACGCTCCGTTGAATCGTTGACATATATATTTCACGCCTTATAGAATAAATATAATACACTTACTTCCTCGTTAAAATTAACTACAAAATAACAATGGATTAACTAGCAGGTAACTGTAGTTCTGATAAAAAATGCGGTTATGACTTCTTCAGTTAAAATCTAAGGAGTGTACCAGAAAGCCATATCATTCTTCACAGTATAACTAAATTTCAATAGGTAGGTATATATTATGTATTCCAGTAACTTCTTTATTCTTCTTATTAGGTCTACCACTTTTCGCCCAAGTGGCTGATTAATAATATTTTGGTCTCATGATAATAATGGTTGTCACTTATGTCTTACATGCATAGTTATTATTTATCTAACTACACTCGACATGTTTAAATGACCAGACACGTATCATAGGCATCTACATTCTACACACTGATAGTTTGATGTTTGGATTCGATTCATGGTGAGGGCACAATATATTGACGTGATTTTCTCAAAGTTTGGGTTTTTCACATATATTTCACATATACTATCTTACGGCTCTAAATTGACCGGAACGCACCGGAGCACAGTTCCGATTAATGAAATCCCCGAGATTATTGATCCGTCCGAAATAATTAATTGACCATCTGAGATAATATGTCGGTTATAATATTACAAAAAAATCTAACACACATAATAAAATTAGATAAATTTGTCAATATTTTCGGAAAATTCTCGAGCGCTCCGGTTCGTAAATTCTCCATTTCAAGCGCTGCAGCCCTATGTTATAACTTTTGACATGAAGTCACACGACGACTTGACGTAATTGTGACGTAAGCCAATATACGCTCGAGGCAAGCCGCCCAACGCACATGGCTCACCATATATATTATTATGCTGAAACACCTATTTGTGTATAGGGACAATGGATAACGCCAGTATTTGAGTAGCGTTAATTTCTCGAATGCTTTGACTCACTCCGGTAGTACGTCACAATGATGTCATATGACGTCATGTCGACCGGGCGACTTCAACTCGCAAGTTACAACATAGGCCCCTGTACCTACACTAGCGTCATTAGGCCTCATGGCCTATTGTAGTGTTAAAAAATATTAATATTAATTAAACGTAAATCAAGTTTTTACAAATACTGGGGGTCTTCAATTCTAGATACATAAGTCACCTGAGATATTCTCGGTCCAATTTTTAAAGCGAACATTTACTACATCTGTGCTACTGCCTCTTGTCCCTAATATGATTAAGCCACGCCGAGCATATTATTACAACCAGATTTAAGATAACTGTAGCGCTATTCATTTATATTTAAAACTCTGTTATTATAGGTCTACAGTAGGTACTCTATGCATACTGTAGTGAGTCATCGCTTGCTACGAGCGTAGAGGTGCTACGTTGTTCGTAGTTGAGATGGTATTATGCGTCACGCTACGTTTTTGTTTATTAGATGTACGAAATCAAATTTACAAATAAGTTATCTAATTCTCAACGAGGATCATGAATGAAATTAAACTAAATCATAATTGATGGACTGAGAGCACAACGGGAGACATTTAAAAAATACCAAATCAACGGATCGTTTTTTCTTGTAGTATGTAACACAACTTCATTCACAGAAGGTGTAAAAATTATGAATTCATACTAAATTGGTCATGAATGTAAGCCGTCTTGGCTTCTTAATTATTGTAGAAATAATTACGTGTGCATGTATTTAAACAAAGGTGATTATTATTTTATTACATTGGTAAACCATTGGCATTTATTTTCTATCTAATACTTTGACTCATAATAGTAGGTATTACAAACAGCTATTTTACAACCAATTCAAATATTTTTGGGACACTGTGTAGTTATTTATTATATTTATATAACCAACGCTAACAATGATGGCATATTGTCATGAAATTGCTAACGGAAAGCATTTTTTAATTGAGCGATTTCCATTTGGAAACATCAAAAAATAGAAGTATTTAATTGAACGAATTTGAAACCGATCAAATCGGCAGCCATACATTTAGCTCAGACTAATGCGAGAGTTTTTATGTGACAGCATATTTTTATCCATCATTATTTATAATGTGACTATACGTCCAATATCATATATTGGAACAGTCATATCTCCTCACATATTTATAATAAAACTAGTTGCTTTTAGGAACACTAGTTACAATTTAATTTAACAATAATTTTGTCATGACTAGGGGATCCAATTCCGGACAATTTTCGACAGGTACCTATGAATCCTGGGATTAGTAAACATAATCCCAAAACTGTTTTTTTATCAATCACAATCAATTGGTATGTGTGATGTATGCAAGAGTTGTGATTAAATTCTAAATAACATTTCAAATACTGCTGTAGTTACTGGTGGTAGGTATATGTTATTACCATCTTATTATTTTTTTTATATTATAAGAATCGTTAAGTATGGCTGTAATGATTAACTTTCTTTAAATACTAGAAAAACTAAACTAAACGATCGGTCACATATATCCCGAAAACCCGTTTCTTATTTTGGCGTCCTATAGTATGTCACAGGGGGTGCCACAGAGTGTAAATACGATGTCATAGCTGTCATACAATATGTATGTATAATATGTCGGAATGGCATAGATATGGTGATAGACACTAAATCGCTCTTAGCATATATGTGCCCGATCGTCATATAGTATATTTGAACCTTAATACTCCGTTTACACCTGCATAGATTTATTGTGCATAGTAATAAAATGTATGGGGAAACATGTATTATCCTGCAGTTGGCAAGATTGCGTGCATAAATTTAATCAAACAAGTTTAGAAGTTCCAAATTCAACGCGAAAGTAAGATTATTTTCGATCTGCGCCTGCGCTGTAGAGCGATAGGGGCGAACATGCCGGTAAGAAAACGAACTACCTACTTTGAGCTTAGCCGATTTTCAATACGACCTGTCAGTCAGCACTTTTACGTGTAAACAATAAATTATTGTCATGATAGTTTAAAATAAGCACGATTGCAGACAGTAATTCCATGCACGTGTACAGGCGCTTTAAAACTAAAATAAAAAAAAATGATTTAACGCCACATCTTTAGGGGTGACATGCTTAAGTTGGTACTACTGCATGCTGCATCAAGTAAGAGAGAGTTCTAAATCCCGCTTCTTAATAATTCTTGCTGCGGGTACAGAATATGCAGTCCCGAAGTGAGCTCGACGATTGTTCATATTAATTATTATGGTACACAAAGAGGACGGAAGCGACCATAATACGAAATGCCGCAATTTTGTGTTTAACAAAGCGTGTCTGAAAAGTTGCGTGCCTGCTATGAGTGCTGTGTATGCTATTGTAGACGGTAGTGGTAGTAATTTCCTAAAAAATCAACAGAGACGAAAACAATCGACCAGCGATAGATAAAAATTGAAGACAATATAAAATATTATCTATGTTTTATTTATATTCTCAATAAAAAATATTTGAATAAAATATTTAGATTATGAAGAAGTTAATGTTGAATAGTGTCATACTTATTCTAACATAATCGAGTAAATTTAATTGGATACGTTAGGTAGGTGTACTTTTTATCGACGTTGTAAATTTAGTTAGAACTGACTGCCATAATTCAGTATATTAAAAATTACAAGATAAAAAGAACTTTTTACATACCATGTTTTTAAATTTTCTGTTGAATCATATAAACTTGAAAATTCTATGTATTAATAAATACTTTTTTGTACTTGATAGAAATACTGAATACAATATAGAATACTGAAATGTCATTTTGACATTTTAATTGATTTCCATAGTAACGCACGTATATGTATGCTAGGACCCCCTTAGAAACCTATAATAGTGTTTTACATTTTACGATTTTTTTCCGAAATAACTTTCCATACGAAACAGAATGAACTGAAAATCAATTCAATTCTGCTTAAAGATGGCTAAAAGTATTAAAATAATGCACTGTCGTCGTGTTCTGATATATTCTAAAAGTTTCAAATGTCTAGCTAGTCGGGAAATCCAATACAAATCTTGGACAAACAAGAAAAAAAATGTACTGGACAAACAAGAATACGGGCTAATAAAAACTTGGTAAAATAGGCTAACAACAATCGTAATAATATAGAAACAAAGAATAGATTAATAAATAAAATTCAGATAGGCTTTACCCCAATACACTACACTTTGAACCAGTGTCCTACGATAAAACAAAACACACACTATAGACGTACAATAATGTGTGTTGCAACCTTCAAATAAGTATTGAATGAGCGTCAGTGCATAAACCGAGAACAGTAATTGTCATAACAAATGACAAGCTTAGAATGACGTAT
Source organism: Rhyacophila brunnea (assembly GCF_057557595.1). Classification (NCBI taxonomy): domain Eukaryota; kingdom Metazoa; phylum Arthropoda; class Insecta; order Trichoptera; family Rhyacophilidae; genus Rhyacophila; species Rhyacophila brunnea. Next base: position 7,490,377 of record NW_028232859.1, read on the forward strand.
TCTTGACATGTGTTTAAGTTTACCTATTCCATATTCTTCCACACTCAAGATCAGTTGCCTGTTACTCTACACCCGTCATATATTTCAGCTTCCATTAATTCTGTGTTCCCTGTATAGAAACCACTCGCAGAATTGTACATTCACTGATGGGCTTAATAGTAATTCTCAAATTATAGTAGGTATATTGATACATAATTAAAATAATTTGGTGTTAATAGGCCCGGAGGGAAGAGTGATGTCTGGTGGCGTCGAAAGGAGGAGGTTTCGAGAAGAGACACCACCAAGAAAATGATTGTATTTATAATGACTGAAGCAACATGATCAGCACAGGTTCGCTTTAGATGAAAGGTGATCACCATCTTCTGTAATGAGACAAAGTATCTGAAAAGAGGTATTAAGAGATATGTTGGATAAATAAACATAATAACAGTATATCCAATAATAATAAACACAAGTTGAAATGAATAGGAATTTAGTTAAAGTTTTGGTGGGTCATATTTCCGTATGGATCAAAGGAATTGCCATATTATTTGTTCACGTTAATTGTTAGTTTTATCATAGATTTAGTATTTAATTCACATAACGGATCCGAGGAGGACCAGTGGTAAGTTATGATTCGTTAAGAAGGAAGGTTCCTGAAAAATAACCTACTTAACGTATTTGAGAAAATCTCCAAAAGACTATTCAATTTGGAGGAAGCCGAGACTTAGTTCAGTTGTATTTTCATCGGAGAAGAATATACCTACTGACCTACAGTGAAATCAGTATATTTACAATAGTTTTTGATTCCATAGATTGATTTTTACAGTGAACAAAAAAATAAGGTAAGTTACCGTCCTAATAGTCGTAATTAGGGTTAAATATCGATTGTGGAGAAATGCATTAATTGTTGTCATATGAATGAAGCACGCATGCAATATTGGTAATATTTGAGGACACACAAACCTGACCATCATAAAGTAATACACCGAATCTGGATTCAAATTATTGATCCATGGCTTTTTGTATTTATATCTTATTAATATATACCCCCAGAAGGGGGCCCCAAGGCCAAGATCTTTGCCGGGTCCCCCTACCCATCGCTAGAGTTAATAGCGGTGGGTCGCTTTACAGAATCGTTTTCTAAATGTGATTTCAGGTAAAATTAAGGGTATAAGGTGTATTTTTAGCGATTTTTTTGTATTGTTAAATAAATTCACTTGAATTATGGAGTGGTCGAATATCAACACACAGTAGGTAAGTCAAAAATTGCATCACATAACTAGACATTTTAAAATGTTAAGATTCTTCAAATAAAATAGCGCCACAGACGACTTTTTTCACATTAGCGCAAATTTGTGATGTGTGTTTATCTCACTTATCAGGTCGACCCGTAACGCCCGGCCCCCAGAGCCCTGTCAGCCTCTTCCCTCTTGTGGAGGCCATGATTATGTACTATGCCTTTTCATTTTTTAAATTATTTTTTATCTGAAGATTTAAGTTAATAGTATCGCTCCAAAGAGGCTAAGTTATTTTAAGCGATTTTTACGTTTAGTGGATATTGATCATTCACTCAACCCATTAGGTTCTTATTATTGGAACTAAATATACGATTTAATTTACATCATAAATGCTAAATTTGAATCAAAGGCTCCAGTCCCGGGTTTGAATTTTTTGAAATCGTGCCGGCCACTATAATTCCAAAAAGGTGTTCAATTCTAAGCGTTTGCTGTTTTCGTTTTTTATATATATTTTTATCCGAACTTGTGCATTGCTGCCTGGATGGCTACATCTTGTGAATTTTCTTTATAGAGATGGTCTTCTCTGTTTTAAAATAACTACGTCTACGAATACCGACTACTTATTAGACGTACCTATTCGGTACTAATATCTGAGCAGGTACCTACCTACCTACTAGCGGTTTGTACACTTAATATTATTATTATTATTGTAATTGGAGTGTGTTTTGTGAATGGTCGGAGTGGCCATGATTGCCGAAACTGACGAATTATGTCTGAATACTAAAGAATGGGATATTTCCGGTTATATCACATGTACCTATTTATTATTTTCTCGTTCTAACTAACCACTGACTAACTAACTAACCGGCTAGCAATTCATATCAACACTTTAAGCCCGCCCACCGAAATTCATTTCTGTTAAATTAATATTATGACTTTTATAAAATAATATGTCCATCACTTGATGCTCACTACACATCACAAATATTTTACAACGGGTGTTTTGCTCACATAGTAAGGTTTATAAAATGGTGCATAATTTAGTTTCATTGTATAAATTATAGTCACCAAATAAACGCTGCATTTGCTTGCATCTTTGTATTCACGCTGTCTTCATAATTTATTAAGTATACACCATTAAAAAATCATCAAAACGTGTAGACCACTGATTTGTTCACATGATCAAAATCACGATTACCATAATATTATAATAGGTTTATTAAAAAAAATCTTTTTGTGTGACATACATTTTGATCGTGTTTTTCTTAATATAAAAAGAATATACTTAAGACTATAAATTTAATATACAAATATATGGCTACCAATCATTATATCAGCTTATGGTAGTTTGTTTTGACAAATAGAATAAAAACAATATGTCACAAATAACATACAAAGTCGCACCGCTTGGTCTGACAGTATATTGTCAATTTGTTTACGACTGTTACAATGGCATAAAGCAAATGATTTAAGTAATTAATATTTTTGTATCCATTAATTAGAGACATTTATGTTGAATCCACTAGATCTAGAAACGCCATTGGATCTAGATGACCAATTTGGTAGCCAGTATCGAATTCGAAACTACCACGGAAACGGAAACTGAAAGTTAACCGTTTCAAAACTTACTGACCATTGGGTCTATTCTATACTTATCGAACACTAAATTGATAAATAGTATCAAACTAAGGGTAGGTTTGTATCAAAATATTAGCACTTATTGTAACAATTACACGAAGCCGGTTTTTATTGTTGCAATAAGTGCAATATTTTAACAGCAGCAAGATAGGTGCTGTTAAAATATAGCACTTATTGCAACAATAAAAACCGGCTTCGTGTAATTGTTACAATAAGTGCTAATATTTTGATACAAACCTACCCTAAGTTTGATAATATTTTTCACTTTATCACTTTAGCGGTCGATAAGCATAGAATAGACCCACATTTCAATAAATAGTTTGACGAGAATAATATACTACACAATATCTATATAAATACCAGACCTACTCAATACAAAAAAAGTTCTTCCACAACAAATCTATTCCGTATATGTGTGTAAGTTTATGGAAAAGTCCTTCAATAATTTCTTACACATTATGTAAGTACGTATACACCAATCAGCCAACAGTCCTCACAGATTTCTCTGGTTATGTTTGCTAATTATTCAGGAAATAATTTTCAAAAATGGTCCGCTTCTAAAAAATTATTTTTGTTGACAATACTAGATCAGCCTCTTGAGAGTATTTGACATCATGTGATTTTCGTAACTTGCCAAATTCAACATTATTTAAAAAAAAATGTATTAATTTTTGAAAGTGGCCAAATCCAACAAACTTATTTACAAAATACGTCTAGTTCGTTATGTTGCATAAACTGTTTTGGAAAGAGGATTGAAAATAACGCATTTTCTCACTTTGTCAAAAAGTGGATTTGACCAAATTTAAAAATTGTCTCCTGAATTATCCGAATTAAAAAATACGATTTTAAATCGTTTTCAAAGATAAAAATCTTACATAAAAAATATTAACTAAATTGACTTACTAACTGACGATAGTACAAAACCAGTCGTAGCTATAACCTTAACGTGTTAAAAACAGAACCAAAAAATACTCTTTAATAATTTTGATTGGTTATGTTATGTTTTTTTGTTTTATTAACCGGCAACATTGTGTGAATTCTTTATTCGAAAATTGGTATCGCATTGTTTTGATGACAGCTGAGTGCGCGATTTTAAAATTGGAATCATTTTAAAAGCAATAGCTATGCCGTAGCATGAAAATAAGCACTCTGTTCGTAAATTCACTGTGACATAATCATTATAGAAAATTATATAGGTCGGTATCTATCTATCAAAGAGAAATATTTACAGTCAATGCAAACCACAACAAATTGTTTACAATATAGGACTATGAACATGCTTGGTGAAATCTCTTCTTGGTCGTACACTCATGGCTGAGGATCGTGACCATATTTGAATTTCGCCATCCTTTGAGCGACAAAGACTTGGTGAAATAATGGAATAAAAATTTACTTACCCGACAGTTAATTGATTCTGAAGTTAAAACGCTATAAGTAAAAATGTACAATACTATTATTAGTACCGCAGACAGATTCAATATGCAAACGGTGAGGATAGATTTCTTATCCTAAAATTTAAATTTTTACATTTTATAATAAATTTTTGTTGAAATATTTAGACAAATTTTCTCATTTCTTTCATAATTCTTATGACTAATGTTTTACGTACCCAGGCTAAAAAAATACATCTACGTCACATACGACACTATTATACGGATGGCACAACAGGCGCGCACACAGAAAAATAGTATAGGGAATCCATTTCAAACACAAATTGGTAATTTAATAATTTGATATTAAAAAAAATATTCACAGCTAGCCGATGCCACTGACCCTCGGTCTTTCTCACGTACGCCCAGACACTCCGTGGTTTTATTCTAACAATGAACACCTAGCCTGTAGTTATAACTCGCCGGATATGGCTGCAACTATACCCAATGAGTCTTTGCTACCTGTCGAACTCACAAGTAGTTATCGCGTAGTGTGTGCGCGGCTTAATGGTTCTAATAATGTGGATCATTGGTGTCTGTTTATGTCATATGCGCCACGCTGTTTCATCTGTTGCTTATTTCGCATAGCAATATTAGAAACACGATGACCGAGCGGCTAGGCGTTAAGCTTGTAATGTCGTGGGTTCCGGGTACAAATCCCGGACCTGGACAAAAATCACACATTGTTTTTCAATGTATGGTTGGACCTAGAGTATGGCCTGATAGGTTGAGCATGTGACTAATATCCATTTCTCGTAAAAACAAAGAAGAAGAGACCTCTTAAGAAACCTCTTCGTAAGGCGACCCAGATCCGTATAGGATTTTAGAGCCATTTTTTAAATATATTATACAATGATAGAAATAATGTCACCGTGGTAGCTAAGTAATTCCATAATCACTTAGGTACTTAATTTATAATTTTTGTTTGCTCCTGGGAAGTCCGGACCCGAAAATCCCGACTTCTCTCTTATGTGCACACTTGGCCAATTAGGTGTTATTTTTTATAGATGAAGATGAAGAGGTGAAAATTAATATAGAGTCATAAATGAAACAATCCTGACCTTTCTAAAATAATTGGGATCGATCTCCCGGTTCATACGCAGCGAATATTATCGCGCGATACAAAGTCACGCTACCATTTGTTTCTAAACGAGGTAGATCTCCCCGTTTCATATGAAGTTAATATTGTCGCTCAACCATTGTTCGCCGACGTGTATATTATAGAAAATGGTTGTGTGACTTTAATTCGCGCGATTAATATTCGCTGAGTGTGAAATAGTATTTTTGTATACTAACAGCATCCAAACCTCGTATATATTTTTTTAATATATATCTATTTCTTACCATTTTGTAATCTCATGACTATATGAGTTTGCAAACACCGTGTGGTTAAAGTACAAACTTAACACAATATACATTTTTGGGTATAGCTGTATATTAATGAATTTTGCGCCATGTAGTTTTTACACCTCTGAGCCAATTAATCACTTTAATTAAAAAATTAACAAAAATCACAGACCTTGGAATTTGAAAGCAATAATGGAATGAATAAAATGCTCCAAAGGATATTGTAATGCTTGTATTTTTAATGAAACAGATTTGAAGCATTGCGGTAAATATAAGTAGTCAGTTTATTTAAAATGGAGAACAATTAATATGTATTAAAGTTTATTGTTATTTCATGCTCGCTTGTTTTAAGTAAAGTGTTTGATTCATTAATCATACTCGGAGTTAACAATACATATTATTAAAAGATTAGCTATCTACTTATTATGCATTCAAGATTTTTATTCGATAATCTCTGTACTCTAGTGTTTCCGATTCTTTGAATAAGATTGTTTCAGGTTTTAACTTTACTCCATAAAGTCGGCACCATTGTTACTACCCCTCCCAGACACTTCCTGAAGAGGGCGGGAGAAGACCAAATGGCAGTACCTCTTTGCCAGGAGGACAGGCATATTATTTCAGAGACATTGAGACAATACTGAGTATTTTGAAGTAGCGTTCTCTAATTTTGTGATAAATTCAGGGCTTTAATGTAGATGGGGCAAAGAATTCGCATTTCAACCGTCCCGACTTACTATGTTGCTTAATGAAAATTAAGCACGTATTTATTTCCGAAAGTTTTAGAGCGTATCGATTTGACTTTTTTTTAAATTCGGGTACTGGATAATGTGTATATATGTGCCGTGCCTACTCTACTCCTATTTTCAATTAATCTATTGTACCATTTGCCATAATAATCTTCCTTCTAATGCGTGCAACTACATATTATTTTGTCGTAGTAGTTTGTATCATACGTATCATTATATAAAAAAGCTAAAACCCCTTTATCAAAAAGTAATTTCATGATTTTTTTATTCTGTTAACTGTCAATATATCGTGGATATTATGCATTGCATTTTTAATTTAAATAAAACGCAAACATAAGTAAAATCAAGACGATGAAATTTGCGTTTTATTAAAAATAATAATAGTAATTTCATGCACCTAGATACTTTAATAATTTGAAATTAATGCACGGATTATAAACAAGCACGGTTTACGAAATCAGTATTCAGTAAGTAGGGACAGCATGCAAATAGATTTTTTTTATTCTGAAAACATTATAACACGCTGTTCCATGAAATCGTTGGTTCTCGGTAGAAATATATCGATGTCTTTATCTAAAAATGTTGTAACGACTAAATAATAGTGATTTTGAGATATCAACAAAAACATAGTTATTGTAATCTACACAAAGATTTCTGAAAAAAAATTATGACATTCTTTACAAAAATGATATTATATACCTACTTATATCTGTCAGAAATCCTTATGTAGGATCCCAGAAACTATATTTATAATCGCAGTTTATATACTTAATATTATATAATATATTGACACTAAACCATCAATATTTAGATATAAGTTACAAATGAATGTCCCTAGCTGTTTTGAAAAGAGGTAGAGAGAAGATATTATAATGTATAAAATCAAAGAAAGAACTAAGATACTTAGGAAGGTTTTCACGCGAGCATTTTTGCAAACACTAATGGCTACGACTATTTTTATTGATAAAAGATCAATGTTTGTCCAAGCGTAAGTACATAAAATTAGAATAAAAATGTAACAAACAAGAAATAGAAAATATTCCTCTCTCCATTCGGGTAAGTTCATTCATATTTAATGTATTTTAGTTATAAAAGGAAGAGCGCAAAATTCGCCATCGAGAATAACATTACGCATAATTTTCTTTTATCGAATTCAAATCGGGGAGATGGACAAAATAGACATGGGGTGTAGTCAGATTTAGTCAGACGACGGATGCAGTCCCACAACTTTGTATCCAACATCTTATTTAAACCTCTCGATCTATAATACCTTGCGTATTAAAATAATATTTATTTTTCTTGCATCATCTATCTGAAACAGTAAATAAATCTCTTCCATATCACGAGCAAACGGAGTTTCATTCTAACAATACATATTTTTATTTTATTTATAATATATATAGATACATATATATCTTTTACAACACTACAACAGATCATGAGGCTCAATGACAGTAGTGTATTTAATAATAGAAGTGAAACAATCACAAACACCCAGGCTTTGAGAAAAATCTCATAAATATATTGTGACCTCACCGGAAATCGAACCCGGAGCTCCCGGATGAAAGGCCAGCGCCTTACGCACTGCGCCACGAGAGTCACATTCTTCCATTAGACTGATTCAACCTTTACTTATTGTAACTTTACTATAGTCGATAGAAATTCATACACGAAAAAATCTTTGCTTAAGGGGGGACATGCTCGTCGAAGGTCAAAATTGAGTTTTTATTGTATATTCAAACCATGAGCCTGGACACTCCTTAAACGTTGTAGATGATCTATTTATATAATTTTGAAGCCTTATTATCCTTTATAGTTATTTTAAACATTTGATGACTGCATGAAGTATTTTTGTTACATAAAATAGTATTCTTTTAAACCTCTCGCTCTAATGTTTAAGAATATAGTCATATTTCGGTACATAACTGTGCAGTGGTGTTAAGATTTTTTACATTTATTAATTTTTAAACGCATTTATAAAACCATTAGCATAATTTATTACGAGATAATTTTTGTAAAATATTCACCATAAAAAATTATATTGATAATCTCTGTGATCCCAAATTTGACAAGAATTAGGCATTTTATTATTCAAAAAATCGGCAAGATTAACACATTTCAAGATGATTCTAAAGATATTTATTATAAGCTTTGTTTTTGACCATTCAAGTGTGATAAACATCTTATGAATAATGATTGCTTTATAATAATTATTGACCTAAGAATAAGGTAGTGTTTTTTTGAAATACGCCATTTCTTTTGTCATTCCCCAGTGGTTAAGCTACAACATACGGCCGTAGCCATAAATTGACAAACTATAATTGAAGTAGGGAGAAAAATGATATTGACGCGCGTGTTTGAACATGTACCGTTTAAAAAAAAATAAAAAAAAATTCGGTTAAGTACATGTTCAAACACGCGCGTTAACATAATTTTACTCCCTACTTTAATTATAGTTTGTCATTTTATGGCTACGGCCGTATGTTGTAGCTTAACCACTAGGGAATGACAAAAGAAATGGCGTATTTCAAAAAAACACTACCTTATTCTTAGGTCAATAATTATTATAAAGCAATCATTATTCATAAGATTTTTATCACACTTGAATGGTCAAAGACATAGCTTATAATAAAAATCTTTAGATTCATCTTCAAATGTGTTAATCTTGCCGATTTTTTGAATAATAAAATGCCTAATTCTTGTCAAATTTGGGATCACAGAGATTATCAAAATAATTTTTTATGGTGAATATTTTACAAAAATTATCTCGTAATAAATTATACTAATGGTTTTATAAATGCGTTTAAAAATTAATAAATGTAAAAAATCTTAACACCACTGCACAGCTCTGTACCGAAATATGACTATATTCTAAAACATTAGAGCGAGAGGTTTAAAAGAATACTATTTTATGTAACAAAAATACTTCATGCAGTCATCAAATGTTTAAAATAACTATAAAGGATAATAAGGCTTCAAAATAATATAAATAGATTATCTACAACGTTTAAGGAGTGTCCAGGATCATGGTTTGAAAATACAATAAAAACTCAATTTTGACCTTCGACGAGCATGTCCCCCCTTAACATATTTTCTGAAAGCTATATTTTTTCGTTTTAAATGAATATTCGGTAGATTTTTTTTTAAATCTTATTATAAATTTTATGGTTAAGATTTTTGGGTACTGTTCGGTTATACCGGAGGCAGCGGAAAACGCATTTTGAAAATAGCCGATAAACTGGA